>NC_140949.1:84394941-85598798 GCF_014529385.1 Adiantum capillus-veneris
TGACGGTAAAGTAAGAATATGTTACCCTTGAGATAAATAATAGGATGAGATAGAAATATTATTATTATACTTAGATATGCATATGTACATTCTAGGAAATATAGTTATGTATCTAAATTTTTTAAAGATAGATCTTGTAGCATGCGTTCCCACTATGTGCGTGTCATAGCATGACATCCACCCCCTCTAAACCTGCACATCCTCCGGTATGTGCCACATTTTGTCTTTGTTGTAAGATCAACCCTCTTGTACATCTTCCTTGCTTTCTTCTTCGCTAGATGATTCCAAAGATTCATCTTCACCTGTGTTTTGCTCTTCCTCCTCGTCAACATCTTCTGGATCATTGTCACCTCTTTTCTTAAACATTTTGATCCTTTCTAGTTCAGACAAGCTGTAAGTAGCATTTTCATGCACATGCTTTACAACATACGGTCCAAACCATCTTTTTGAAAACTTACGCATGACTGTGTGTTGGTTATCAAGGCTACTATCATACACTAAAACCTTGTCAATTGCTTTGCTCCTAAGCCGATGTCGCTTATCAAAGTAGTCCCTGTTTTTCAACCTTGCATTTTTGAGTCGTTCTTTTGCAGCTTCAATGTCTCCAGGTCTTCTCTCTAGGTACCTTATGCGCAATGCAAGGAGATCTTCCATGCTAGCCCCTCTTGCCAAGGTAGTACATTCATGTGGGAATTGTATCTTCAATCGGCATCACTGGCTTTTGACCATACATTAGCTCTGCAGGTATGTAGCCAGCTACTACTGAGCTATGTGTTGTACGATCAGCCCATAAAGCATATGGTAACAAATTTGGCCACTCACAAAATCTTCCTTCGCAAGCCTTGGCCAAAGCTTTGATGATAGGAGGGTGCCCTCTTTCTCTCTTTCCATTGCCTTCAGGGTTGTAAGCTGTAGTAACAGGAAGCTTGATTTCTAATCTAGAAAAGAACTCCCTTGCTTCTTCGGCATCTAGTTCACCTCTGTCTGCAGTGATCTTTCCCACACAACCATAACGGCAAATCACCTCATCAAGAAGGAATTTGCACACAGCTTCTATGGTTATAGCTCTTAATGCTCTTCCTTCAACTTGGTTAGTTAGGTCCTGTCGTGCAAGAACCAAGTATCTCATCTACCAGAGTCCTAAAGGCATTGTGACTATCCACAACCCATTTATAGTGCATGGCTAGTGGATATGTAGGGTGCAATCCATCATGATGTCGGACATTTGAATACATTTGACAAGTTACACATGACTCTACAAATTGAGATACATCTTTATACATACCCTTCCACTAGTATTTTTCTTTCAACGTGGAGAAGGTTGCCCACACACCCCTATGTGCAACCCATAGGCTCTCATGAAACTCTTGCATGAGCTTTACTTGAGTCTCTTTTTTACATATAACCCGTTGTGGTGTAGCACCCTTTTGTTTAGGATGCTTCCACAAGTAACTATCCCTCAAAAAGTACCCATATGCTTTCCTGTGTATCCTCCTAAATTCTGGTTCACGCCAATTATCCTATTTTGCTAGAGTACTCAAATAGCTTCCAATAAGAAGCCAATCACCTTCATAAAGCTCTTTCAAGAACAATTCAAGTGGATTAGTAGTCATGCAGACATTGTTACCTTTGACATGAAAGATAGAATAGAACTTTGTGCCTACATCATCTCCCTCGTTAATCATCTGTGACTCATCTTCGTACCTTACCCTTGATAGCATATCTGCCACTGTATTGTCTTTACTTGCAATGTGCTTAAACTCGGGATTTAAGGACTTAATATATGCAATCCATCGCAACATAGCAATGTCTCGCGTTGAGCAGCTTGCAATCATCCCAAGAAGTGGTAGACAATCTGTTTCTACAACCACAAATGGACCAATTAGGTACTCTTTTCCATATTTCAAGGCTGTAACCATATCCCATAGCTCTCTCTTTATCTGCGAATAGTTTCTTTAGCGAGCACTTAGTACCTTTGCTCCAAATATTACCACATACCTGCGTCCTTCTTTGTCATCTTGCCCTATTGCCCATCCAATCCATGTAGGACTAGTGTCTATTGTCACAATTACTGGCCTTTGACACTCATAGTCTACCTTTCTCAAAGTTGGTGCTAACTGGAGCAACTCCTTTAGCTTTTTCATGGCTTTTACATGTGCTTCTGTCCATTTAAACTTTTGATTCTTTCTAAGCAGTTGATAAAGAGGATCAGCTACATGTGCACAATGTGGAATCCAAATAACATAAAAGACACATGCTCCCAGAAACATTCTAACCTCAGTGATGCTAGTGCATGTTTCTTTCATTCTTTGGATGTCATCTACCTTTGTTGGACAAGGTTTCCTACCATATGGCCGGCACATGTGTCCCACAATGAGCACTTCATTGACACAAAACATAAAATTTTTCCCTGACAAAGTAAGATTCACTTCTTCCAGCCTAGACAAAATTTTATCACAATCATTTATGTGATTTACCACAAACCTGCGACATCCCCTGAGATCTAAAGCTTCATCTTTCTCACTTTCTTCACATTCTTTGATAGGCAAATCATCAATGAAAGGCATTGTGATTTGAGGAATAAAGTCACGTAAGACCTTATTCATCCCATTCATCATATGTGCAACCGAGTTGGTTGCTCCCTGTGGCAAGGTACACATCCTTACCAAACCCAAAGGTGTCCTCATGGTTGTCAAGTCTCTGCTTTCGATTGCAAGCTGAAATTGATAATACCCTGAGTAGAGATCCCCCATCGAGTAGATTGCCCTCCCTGCAAACGCCTCTGCAAACTCATCCACAATTGGACCTGTTTATACATTTCAAATTTGTCACCTTGTTCACTGGTTGCATATCTTGAATGAAGCGTAGAGCACCATTCTTCTTCGAAACTGTGAACCACCTATTTGAGTATGGAGCACAAGAAGGCTCCAAAATTTCCATTTTGATCTTCTCATTTAGTAGCTCCACTAACTTTGGCAAATGAGCCTTTGGAACCGGAATAGGCCGCAGATTCCAAGGCACATGAGGTATTGTGAAAATTACCATAGGAGCTACAATAGAAGGATCAACACATCCTATCTCATGTGGCTCAAATGCAAAAACCTTACCATGCTTTGAAAGCATTTCTTTGAAGCACTTTGTCTCCTCCTGTGTTAGAAACTCCTCGCAACCAATTTGCAACTCTTGAAAAGACTCCTTTTTGAAGGTATGCCCGATCTTTTTACGATTCCTTAAACTTGGTTGCAAAGAAGCTTGCTCAATCTTTTCCCTGTTGTTGGGTGGTAAGGGTGAAGCTACTGGTTTCACCTTCTTTGCTACACTCTTGTATTTAGATTCAACATGGACTTCTGGGCCAACTGTTTGGTTTTCTTTAAAGGCTTCTATTACTTGATACATTTCCATAGAGCATACTTCCACAACATTATTTTCAAGATGCAAACTAGACTCCATTATAGTATCAAGCTCACCCATAGTATCTACAAAAGAAACTTGCTCACACAAACCCAAAACATTTTTAGTAGGCTTTAGCAACCCACTCTCTTTCATGCCTATTTGTACATTATGTACATATTGCCTCTCACATCTCTTCAAATCTTCAAGTTTTGTAAAACATACTGATCCATTTCTTTTGTTACCAAGGAGCACGTCGAGAAAGTTCCACCTATTTTGGGATCAGGTGAGACCCTTTTTCTTTCTATACCACTGCAATCCCGCTATACAATGGTACTTGGCCAAAACCCATCATTTCCCTATGGTCATGAAACTCTTTGCTCACCTTTGGTAGAGGATGACCTCTGAGGTTGTCACGATTTCTTTCATGGTTTACACAAACTGTGAGAAATTGAACATCATGTTTACCATCTTTGCTGCATATCCTAGCATATGCTAAAACATCGTCCATTACCTTTGTTTCCATTCGAAGTCCCACAATGTAGGGTTGTCCAAGGATGAGATGATATGAAGATGTATCCTGTACAAAGAAGTTTTGGTCAATCTTTACATCACCTATTGTCACCTTCACACCTGGACATGCTGTATGCAATTCACCGAATGAATTCCTTGCCACTTTTTTACTATCCAGCCATGATCTGTGTCCATCAGCCATTTGCACTTGTTGTAGAGACTCTTTGACATTATGTTTATTTATGAACCTTGGTCAATCAAGGCAACAAATGACTCTTCAAGATCACCTACCTTGACGAAAGTTTTTGTAGTAGCCCTTGCCCAGTGACTTCGTGAATAGTAGCTCCTAGGAATAGCTTCAACTTCTTCATCATCATTTGAGAAATGCACTTGCTTCACTCTCCCACTAGATTGGTAGCATCCTACCACATCTCCATCATCCTCCTTATTTTGCAACTGCATGCCTTGTGTCTTCAAGGTTTCCCCTTCAACCTGTGGATGAGAAACTTCAACAAGAGTTTGCCTCTTCCTCTTGATGATGTCAATGATCTCCTCATGAAATTCACGCTTTACAATGCCAAGAACTTCTCTCAGAGTAAACTCAATCTTGCTATTCAAGATCCTTTCCTCTAAGACTTTCTTTAAATCTGTAGCTACCTCAATATCAGATTGTAGTTTTAAGTTGGGCCTTTTGTCTTACCTTTTGTTGGCTCTTTCTTCTTTCCTGTTGTAGACTCCTCCATGAGTACTTCAGGTGGAGACGCTCCTTGTGTCGAGGGTGTTTGGGAAGGCATTGAGTCACTTCTTCCCCCACTTATAGAAGCTCTTTTTGATGGTCCTTCATCAGCATTCTCACGTCTGCGCTTCTCTTCTAAAATAGCCTCATTTTGTTGGCATTTTGTAATGTAGGCATGCACTGAGTCCACTGGATCATTCCATCCTGTTTCTAGACGTATGCAATCACCTGCTTCATGTAGAATCTCTTTCGTAAGCTTTCCCTTTTTTAAGCTAATTCCATGACATTTGGCCAAAGTTGACCATGATGGTCATTCACCTTGTCATAATAATCAATATCTAATTCTCCTAAATGATTTTCTCATATTAAACTGATCATTTAATGTGGGGAAGTGCCAAGGGAGAAAAAGCTAGAATATTGGTTAAGTTAGCAGACCGGCCACAGTAGGGATCCAAAGGAGGGAAAATAGGGATCCGAAGGGGGGGCCATCTGCAAAAGAACCATGTGAAACAATGGGCCAAAAAGACCCTAAGGTTCAGCCCATTAAGACTTCCAAAATGCTAAGGTTCCAAAATTCAAAGGTTGTGTCCAAAGGTCAACCCTAGGGAAAATTGGATGCTTAGTGTGTGCCCAAAAAGTCTTTCTACATCCCTACATGGGAGGGGGCGAGCCCCAAAGCTAGGGGATGAGAGAGAAAGCCACACACACACACACACAGGCTCCCTTTACACAAAGGGAATGAGGGACACATGTCAGCTCCCTAGGCCAGATGCCCACAAGGTGTGCCCAATTCCTATTGGAAGACCCTTGAAGTGGACCAATGAGAATTAAGCTAGAGTAAATCTAGTTTAATTAATTTAAAAACATTTAATAAAAGAAACCAATGAGAATTAAGTCTCCTAGAAGACTATTGGGCAGTCTCCCAAGGGGTCCAATGAGCATTCAGGAGCCCCATGGCTTGCCTGATTCCTATTGGCCAGGAGGCAAAGGGGTCCAATGAGAGTTTAGTTTAATTATTTAATTACCTAAAGCTCTCACAAAAGGGGAAAGGGGGACACATGTCTAAAGGCTATCACTTATGCTGCTTAATTCCTATTGGCTTGACCTGGGGAGGTCCAATGAGGCAAAGGCCAGACTTATTTAGCAGCTAGGGCTCGCCCAAGAGAGAGGGGGGCTGATTTTTGCTTGGCATTGACACACACACTCTCACACTTGACCATGTGTGAAGGGAAAATACTCTATCTCCTCCCAAGCTTTAATGGAGAGCTCATCACCTACTCCAAGCTTGTGAGATAGAAGTCTACATCAACACTCTCTTGGCATGTGGATGCAAATCCAACCAAGAGCCAAGCTTCAATGCATGCTCATCTTCTCTACCAAGCTAATTACTAAGCTAAGCTATGCTAATATGAGTGATTATGTGAGGAGATGTACTTCTTTCTCGTAAGATACTTCTTTTTCCTCTCAATCTACTCTCATACCCTGCTAGCTCTCACCATCTTCGAAGGTGTGTGAGGTCTTGGGTCTGAGAACGGGGATAATTCAAGTTGTGTTTGATTAAGTGTTTTGCTTGGTATATGAAGCTTCCATCTTCATTGCACTAGCTAGTCTTGAAGGAACACAAAGAATTGTATTGTACAATGTCTCTCTTGATGGGAGAAACCATAATACAAAGCCTTTTGGAGGGGGGACCGGCTCCATGCAAATCCGGTCCTCAACTGTTGTCAATAGCTTAATTGCTCTCTCTTTTGAAAGTATTGTCGATGCTATCTAACTAGGTGTTATGCTTTTTGTTGCACTCTCCACCCAAGCACTCTTGTAATTCTCATTAGGAATCTATTCTAATGAAATGCCCACTATATTCATGCTAATTTCCGCTACACATAAGATTTTAGGCCATTAAATGTTACATTGGTATCAGAGCTCAAGGTTTCTCTTTTCTTGCTCAAGAAGGGAGGTCCTCAAGCTAGCTACAAATGGTTGGTATTATTAATTGCCTGTGAGTAAGTAGAATAGGGATTTTTCAGCCTTGCAGTGCGCCTGCCTTTGTGCAGTTAACGGGGCATCACCGTCGAGAGCTATGGTCTTAATAGTGGAGTCCTACGGGGCTTGCCTACGGCTTAACCACTATTGAGCTATTAGAAGCTTGACAGGAGCCGGTGCTGTTTTGGTGTCGAAAGACCCTCTCTTCTATTCCTTGCAATTAATGGTATTCGAGCCGCGGGTACAGTAGCTTGAGTGCTTTTTCTAAAGGGGTAAAGAGGAGTAGCAACTAGGGCTTGAAGTGCCAAAGTACACCTAAAAAGTTTACACCTAAAAGTTGTTAGAATGGCTGACAATAGTAAAGAGAGTGAAATTAATGTTGATAACTTTGATTTTGCTCATGAGCAAGCTACTAATGATGCTTCAATGCTTGTTAACTATCTTGTTTCTAGGCTTCAACAAGCCATGGGCAATCCATCTCTCCAAAGTGAAGTGCAACGGCAGCTCCGTGCTCACGGGATTCTCCAAGCTCATCACCATGACGAGAGAACACCTAGGAAGCCTCCTTGTGAGACTACCAAAAGAGGTCTCTCTCCGATTCGGGAAGAAGAAGAGAATCCATATGAAGGGCTCAAGAACTTACTTCTGGATGATGCATCTCCTTCCCAAAGGAGAATCCAAGAGCCTCCACCGAAGGAACGAGAAAGAAGCGAGTCTCCCGCCACCTCGGCGGAGATGGCTCCACGAAGACGGCGGGCTAAACGCTCTCCATCACCACCAAAGCGGAGAAGACCATCACACTCTTCTCCACGCCATAATTCAAAGAGGGATGATAAAAAGCAAGAGAAGAAACAGGCGAGAAAGAGGACACCCTCTTCTCCATCTTCTGCATCCTCTTCCTCTTATGAAAGCTATCGTGAAGACGACAAAGATCAAGACAAGAAAAAGGCAAGAAAGAGGTCACCCTCTTCTCCACCTTCTTCAAATTCTTCATCTTCTGAAGAAAGTGATGGTGCAACTTTTGAACCATCAAAAAGAAGAGGCCATAGGAAATCCTATGCCGCATGGAAGAGGTCGTCCAAGCTGAAGAAATTCAAAGAGGGAGGGAAGAGCATCTCTTTCCTTACCTATGATGGCACCTTCGGTGCTACAGACAAAGTTTTGGCCTTTATCCAGCAATTCGATGCGGCGTTTGGAGATGAGGGCTTCACGGAGTCCTCTAAGCTACGCCATGTAGCTATGCACTTTCAAAAGTCCGCCAGACAATGGTGGTCTAGCCTACGAGCCAACGGTGAAGCTCCACGAACATGGAAGGCTTTAAGAGTTTCCATTATGAAGCAGTTTTTGGCCACCGATGCCAAAGACAAAGTACTCACCGAATGGCGAAGCTTAAAGCTCTCTCCCAATGAATCCATCCACAAATATGTAGACAAGTTTTGGGACCTACAACTCAAGGCCACTGTCTTCAAAAAGTTGGATTTTGGAGAGCAAAAGCAACAATTTTGTGCGGGCTTAACCGAAGAAATGGCGGAGTATGTCAACTCCCAAAGGCCACGTACCATATCGGCGGTAATACACCATACTATGGTGGCCTCGCGAATCAATTTCCAAACGGGGGGTAAAAGAAATAATAAGCCCCCGGAAAACAAGGGTTCCAATGAGCCTAAGGGGAAGGACAATGTCCAAAAGTCTCCTAAGGGCAATTCCAACAAAGCTAAAGAGAAGGGAGTTTACAAAGGAAAGAATAAACTCTCTCCTGAAGAGCTTGAGCGTTATCGTAAAGATAACCGGTGTTTCAAGTGCGGCGAACAAGGGCATGCGTACCGCGCTTGTCCCCAAAAGAACAACCGCCAAGATCCTCCTAGAGCTTCTTTGGTTGAAATCCAAGAGGAGGAGATTCACCAAACTCACCACAAAGGATCTCCTCTATGCCATGCTTGGGGAAAGGTAAGAGAACATGATGCTTTTATTCTCTTTGACCCTGGTTCTACTCACAATTTCATATCTATGGAGTTAGCCACCAAGCTAGGCATACAATCCTACGAGATGGGAGATATCCTACCCGCAGACAGTGCCTTCAAGGGGCAAGAAGCTTCAGTCACTCCCTTAATCGGGAAATTGAGGCTTCATGTCCAAGGCTATGTGGACAAAGAGGACTTCTTTATCTCTCCTCTCAAGCATGAGGATGTAATCCTAGGGGCACCATGGTTTGACCGCCTGGCTGCCCATGTTAAATTTCCTGAAAGGAGAATCTCCTTTAAGTTCAGGGAAAAGGACATGTATATAGATGCTAAGGAGATGGGTAACACCATCCCCATTGTACATACACCAGCTTTCAACAAGTCAATAAAGAGCTCTATTTCCGTGTACATGATTTTTGTTAAAGATTCTCAAAATGAACCTAATGCTTTAGCAAAAGAAAATAAAAGCAACCAAAAGGAATTAGAGTTATCCAATTTTCTGAAGGGGTTTCAAGATGTCTTTATTGATGACATCCCTTGTGAGCTACCTCCTAAACGAGGTAATGACGACCATGCAATTGAACTTCTTCCAGGAAGTTCACCGCCTAACAAACCTCCTTATAGAGTTTCTCAAGCTCAACAAGAGGAGATTATGCGGCAAGTGCATGAGTTAATTGAGAAGGGCATGGTTAGGCCTAGCTCATCTCCATTTTGCTCACCTGTGCTATTAGTGCAAAAGAAAGACGGCACATATCGTATGTGTGTCGACTATATAGCACTAAATAGGATCACTATCAAGAATAGGTTTCCCATTCCACGGGTAGAAGACCTATTTGATAAGCTACAAGGATCGACCTACTTCAGTAGGATTGACCTAAAAAGTGGCTATCATCAAATAAGGATAGTTGATCAAGACATTGTAAAGACCGCATTTCGTACTACATTTGGTCTTTACGAATACATTGTCATGCCTTTTGGCTTGACTTATGCACCAGCCACATTCAACCGCTTGATGGAGAAGCTGTTCAGGCCTCATCGAACCTTCACTGGAGTGTTCTTTGATGATATTATCATCTACTCTAATTCATTGGAGGAACACAAGCAACACCTCCAGGTAATATTTCAAGTTTTAAGAGAGAGTAAACTTTATGTTAATCGAAAGAAAAGTGAATTTTTCTTGCAAGAGATTCAATATTTAGGTCACATTATCTCTCAAGATGGAATCCAAATGGATCCATCCAAGTTAGAGGTAATAAAAGGATGGCCTAAACCAAGGAATCTTCATGAACTAAGAAGCTTTATAGGTATGTGTGCATACTATAGACGCTTCATAGAAAAGTTCTCACAAATTGCGGGACCATTACATGACCTAACAAAGAAAAATGTTAGGTATACGTGGTCTGCTAAGGAGAACAATGCTTTCGAAAAGCTTAAAGAAAAGCTTATCTCTCAACCTGTGCTTACACTACCGGATCTCTCAAAACCATTTGAGGTCCAATGTGATGCTTGTGGTGATTGCCTTGGGGCTGTTCTGCTCCAAGAAGGGCACGCCATAGGCTATGAGAGTCGAAGGCTCGACCCTGTTGAGCAAGCTCTAGGCATATACGAAAAAGAACTCCTTGCAGTTCTACATGCCTTAGACTCATGGAAGCACTATTTATTGGGGACTCCTTTCATTCTGCGAACGGATCACCAAAGTCTTAAGTACTTCATGACGCAGACCAAGCTTTCCGACAAACAAATGAGGTGGGCAAATTTCCTTTCGCAATTTCATTTTCATATTGCTCACATTGCTGGCAAGCATAATCAAGTAGCCGATGCACTCTCAAGACGACCGAGAGTGAATGCGGTTTCCATAGCAACTCACAACGATCTATCTTCAATGATAGATGAGTATGCTATTGATCCCGATTTTAGAGATGTGATTTCAGCCCTTGCATTAGGGAAGAAAGAAGAACCATTTACTTTACAAGATGGTTATCTTCTCTATGGCAATAGACTATGCGTTACTAACTCACTACGTGAGAAAGTAATGTATGAATCTCATGCTCCCCCATATGCGGGGCATAGAGGGATTCAGTCTACCCTAAAGGGAATTGAAACATATTTCTATTGGCCTACCATGAAAGTGAACATACACGAGTATGTTTCCAAATGTGTGGTATGTCAAAAGACAAAATTTGATAGAGGGAAGCAACTTGGATTGCTTCAACCCTTGCCAATCCCTAATTCACCGTGGGAGAGCATATCCATGGATTTTATCTTTGGATTGCCTAAGTCTATCCATGGGAATACGGGAATATGGACGATAGTAGACAGGTTCAGTAAACAAGCTCATTTTATACCTGTCAAAAAGACTATCAAAGCCCATCAAATGGCAACCCTCTTCATTTCACAAATTTTCAAGTACCATGGCTTGCCAATGTCCATAGTGTCGGATAGAGATCCTAGAATGACCAGTAATTTCTGGAAGGGTCTCTTTGAGAATTTAGGAACAAGGCTAAACTTCTCTTCGGCCTATCATCCACAAACTGATGGCCAAAGTGAAATAGCTAACCTAACCATTCTTGATCTACTAAAAGCCTATGTAACGGAAGTAGATCAAAGATCCCAATGGGAGAAGTACTTACCTTTAGTAGAGTATGCTTACAATAACACTGTACATACTTCTACAGGAAAAGCACCTTTCGAGGTAATTGAGGGAAGATCAAAAAGTCCCTTGCTACTTAAGGTACATGGGAAGATCTTCGCTGCAGATGAGTATAGCCGAGACCTACAAGAATCTTTCCAAAAGATTAAGGATGCTATCTCTATCTCACAGCAAAGGCAAAAGGCTGCTGCTGACAAGCACAGAAGAGCCCAAGCCTTTAAAGAAAACGATTGGGTCTTGTTAAAGTTTCCCAAGGCTTGATTAAGGCACACGACGGGCAAGAATCCTACGGGCCACCAAAAGTACTATGCTAAACTAGCAAAAAGGTATTATGGTCCCTTCCAGATTCTTAGGCCAATCAATGAGATGGCCTATCAACTTAAGTTGCCCAATCATTGGCTCATACACAATGCTTTTCATGTGAGCCTATTAAAGCCTTACAAAGGAGAGCCACCTCAAGAACCAACTATTGAAGATCCACCGGAGATCGAGGACCACGAGGAGGTGCTGCAGCCCGAGTCCATTCTCCGACATGAAGACAAGGTATTAAGAGGCGGTAAGACCATCCGACGATATCTTATTAAATTTAAGAATTATCCTTTTGAAGATGCTAGATGGATGCAAGGCATACAATTAAAGGATAACCTAAACCTTGTCAATGCTTACAATGCTTCCCAAGAGTAAGCAAATGTACAAAATGTTAAAAAAAATGAACAAAAATTTTTGTCTTATAAGACTCTCTTTTTCTTTATTTGTGCACAAAAATGAAGTAGTATGCATGCTTAGATCAAGTTTGCGGAGACGACGTCTCCCGAACACCAAGTAGAGCTTGTCACTCTACTATGGAAGACTGATAGGACTAATGTGCAGACATGCTTGCGGCAGCCTCAGGCTCTCAAGCGCCAAATGGACTAGTCATCCATTATGGAATGATGTCGTAGGGTAACATAGGGATCCTCTACCCGCTAAGAAAAGGACTCATGCATATGCTTTATCTTCTCTACACCATAGTCGAGGACGACTATGATTTCAAGAGAGAGGTAATGTCATAATAATCAATATCTAATTCTCCTAAATGATTTTCTCATATTAAACTGATCATTTAATGTGGGGAAGTGCCAAGGGAGAAAAAGCTAGAATATTGGTTAAGTTAGCAGACCGGCCACAGTAGGGATCCAAAGGAGGGAAAATAGGGATCCGAAGGGGGGGCCATCTGCAAAAGAACCATGTGAAACAATGGGCCAAAAAGACCCTAAGGTTCAGCCCATTAAGGCTTCCAAAATGCTAAGGTTCCAAAATTCAAAGGTTGTGTCCAAAGGTCAACCCTAGGGAAAATTGGATGCTTAGTGTGTGCCCAAAAAGTCTTTCTACATCCCTACATGGGAGGGGGCGAGCCCCAAAGCTAGGGGATGAGAGAGAAAGCCACACACACACACACAGGCTCCCTTTACACAAAGGGAATGAGGGACACATGTCAGCTCCCTAGGCCAGATGCCCACAAGGTGTGCCCAATTCCTATTGGAAGACCCTTGAAGTGGACCAATGAGAATTAAGCTAGAGTAAATCTAGTTTAATTAATTTAAAAACATTTAATAAAAGAAACCAATGAGAATTAAGTCTCCTAGAAGACTATTGGGCAGTCTCCCAAGGGGTCCAATGAGCATTCAGGAGCCCCATGGCTTGCCTGATTCCTATTGGCCAGGAGGCAAAGGGGTCCAATGAGAGTTTAGTTTAATTATTTAATTACCTAAAGCTCTCACAAAAGGGGAAAGGGGGACACATGTCTAAAGGCTATCACTTATGCTGCTTAATTCCTATTGGCTTGACCTGGGGAGGTCCAATGAGGCAAAGGCCAGACTTATTTAGCAACTAGGGCTCGCCCAAGAGAGAGGGGGGCTGATTTTTGCTTGGCATTGACACACACACTCTCACACTTGACCATGTGTGAAGGGAAAATACTCTATCTCCTCCCAAGCTTTAATGGAGAGCTCATCACCTACTCCAAGCTTGTGAGATAGAAGCCTACATCAACACTCTCTTGGCATGTGGATGCAAATCCAACCAAGAGCCAAGCTTCAATGCATGCTCATCTTCTCTACCAAGCTAATTACTAAGCTAAGCTATGCTAATATGAGTGATTATGTGAGGAGATGTACTTCTTTCTCGTAAGATACTTCTTTTTCCTCTCAATCTACTCTCATACCCTGCTAGCTCTCACCATCTTCGAAGGTGTGTGAGGTCTTGGGTCTGAGAACGGGGATAATTCAAGTTGTGTTTGATTAAGTGTTTTGCTTGGTGTATGAAGCTTCCATCTTCATTGCACTAGCTAGTCTTGAAGGAACACAAAGAATTGTATTGTACAATGTCTCTCTTGATGGGAGAAACCATAATACAAAGCCTTTTGGAGGGGGGACCGGCTCCATGCAAATCCAGTCCTCAACTGTTGTCAATAGCTTAATTGCTCTCTCTTTTGAAAGTATTGTCGATGCTATCTAACTAGGTGTTATGCTTTTTGTTGCACTCTCCACCCAAGCACTCTTGTAATTCTCATTAGGAATCTATTCTAATGAAATGCCCACTATATTCATGCTAATTTCCGCTACACATAAGATTTTAGGCCATTAAATGTTACACACCTCTTCATCACTAAGATGCTCAATTTTTACTCCATAAGTAGCTGCCTCAACTGAAGAGGTGGCATGGTTAGTTGCCATATCTTCAACTAAGGTTTGCATTCCCCCCTTTCCAAAGTTAGTTCTCAAGGGTAGACCTATCTCTCTTAAGTGGATTTTACCATCCTTAAAAAAGACAACATCTTTTGTCAAAGCATCACTAAAATCATCACAATCCCTTCGTACATGGTCTGTACTATCACACCAAATACATCTATTAACAAAACCTTCTTTGGGCTGTTGTCTTTGCCTAGGAACTGGCCCTGATGGTTGGCCTTTTTCTTTAAGCTTTGCAAGCTTCACCTTCAAGTCACGCATTCCCTTCACAAGCTCATCTAGCATCGACTCATCAAACTTAGGAGCTAAAAAAGTAGGCTTTACCATTTTGTCAGAAGTTGAGGTGGAAGAACTTGTAGTGTTTACCGCCATCTTGTCCCTTCTTCTTTGTCATTTGGCAAGCAATGAGACAGCACCTTCAACTTCATTCTAGTCGGTCTTTAGTCCTTGCTCAGCATCTTTATCTTCAAGAAGAAGCTCCAAATTTTTTTCAAACTCTGTACCTACATCTTGTAAGAAAAGATCTCTCTTCTCTGCATCTAGTGTGGCCCTTTCTGTCCTGGTGAGTTGTGCATAACGTCACTCAAACTCCCTAAGTAGCTCTGTTATTGATAGTCCTTGCTTTGGCTTGACTACCCATTCTAAGAATGTCCTTTTGGTCATTCTCTCAGAGTCCTCCATGAAATATTCCTCCTTTAAAGCTACTTTGAGTTCTTCCCAGTTTCTCCCATGCCCATCTTTAATTTCCCTAACATGTTCCCTAATTTTTGGAGCAACAACTAGCTCAAAGCTTTGAATCATCTCACCTTCTGACACGCGGTGCAGCTCCATCTCCTTCGCATACTCACGCAGATACTTGGTTACATCTTTTCCATTGAATTGATCCACTCTATTGACGACCGCTTGTATGGCTTTGGTTGTTAAAATCTCCCTTCTTTCAGTGGCATGTTGTTGTTGCATGAACATTGCAAATGCTTGAAACATTTGCATTGTTGCTGGGTCAAAATGCATACCCTGTTGCTAACCATGATCATCCATGGTTACCCAAAAACTCTCACCCTGGCAGATTCACGTCGGGTTCACCAAAAATATGTCAAGAAATTTACAATCTTGCTAGGAAAGCGCAGAGATTTTGGCTGTGAGCGTTTGTGAGAGAACTCTAAAAACTATATGAAGGAGTTAAACCATAGATGCCATGAAGTCTAGGGTTTGGAAGGAAGTGCAATCAAAGAAGCCCCACTCTTTCTCCCTTGTATTCACACACTCAAAGAAAGAACACGGAAGAAAATATCAAAACAACACAAAGATAAAAACATCAAGGCTATGGTCATATCGTATCATAGGTAATGAAAGGGTTAATAGATGAGTTAATGGCGTTCAATCTTTGCCGACCAAACAGGCTACGAATTGTTATTTGGAATTGTAGTTTTGTGCTTACCATAATATATATGTTTTATTTAGTGATTGGAATTAATTGTGTGTACAAATCTTCTTGGTTCATAGCAAGATAACTACACTTACATCAAAAGAAAATTTATAGTCTATAAGAGGTAGTATGATGGGATCCGGTGAAAGAAGTATTTCATTGAGCCTTTCTGGGCCAAAGAGAAACACTATACGTTGTTGAAAGTGTATTTTACGGCTAATCTATATGTTCATTCTAATATATCGCAGAGAGTGGAAGCGATAGAAATTCTCATCATGTGGATTATTGTATCACGGATAATGTGTCATGCTCTCTACAGTGGGTGGTCCTCAGTGCAATGTGCGTGACAATCTCACTCAAACAGACTGAATCTCCCTCAAACAGATGAACAGAAAGGAAACAATAGACGTCAACAGAGCTCTCAAAGACACAACAGCAGACCAGAACATATGACTCGACTATCTCAAAGACTGATACAGACTCTGGCGTGGCAGCACACTCAGCTCCAGCCCAGGACTCTCAGGTACAATGGGGGTGTCGAGGCTCAGATGTGCCGGGATGGTACAGACGTGCTCCGTGTAAAAGATCCACACTAGACAACTACTACGTACAAGATAATGCCACTGGCCCAGAATGACTACTCATATGTATCACCATAAAGAGCCACCAACGGCTCATAAATGTCAACCATGTGGTGACCTGGCCACGAGGTCCACTAGACCACCGTCGATAGGTACCTGCCACGTGTCACTCCTAGACCAGAGGGTCCGTCTAATGTGAACCAGACCAAGTGTAACCAACTGTCCAACTGTCTGTCCTGTGAAGTGACACTGTAGCCCTGCTACAGGTTGCCCGCCACAAGACCGCTCACCGTCTCGGTGAGAGGAATACTGAGAAAGCTGTGAAGGAAAACCACTAGGTACTGCTTCCGTAGATCTTTCTTGAAGTAGGTGTTAGGCCCATCACCATACATACCTCAAAAGTGGAGTTAAAAACACTACACTGCTTGCAATCGCCTTAAGCCTCTAACTAGGCAGGAACCCACCATCCTGCCACGTGTCTCTACCCAAGTGGAACCGACCAGATCAAAGACCAACTGACCAAAGCCCAACTGCAAACTACTGTTGTGTGAAAGTGAAAGTGACACTGTAGCAGGCTACACTTTTTTTTTTTAAACTTTTTTTAAAAAAAGGGCGAGGGCGAGGGACTAGGGACGAGGGGCGAGGGGCTAGGGACAAGGGACGAGGGGCTAGGGGAGAGGGACTAGGGACTAGGGGTTAGGGGCGAGGGACTAGGGGCTAGGGACGAGGGACTAGGGACTAGAGACTAGGGACGAGGGACTAGGGACTAGGGGCTAGGGGCGAGGGACTAGGGGACTAGGGGACTATGGGCTAGGGGCTAGGGGCGAGGGCCTAGGGGACAAGGGGAGGCAAGGGCGAGGGGGAGGGCTAGGGCGAGGGAGAGGAGGTAGGTAGGAGGGCTAGGGCGAGGGGGTAGGTAGGTGGGAGGGGGAGGGCGAGGGGGTAGGTAGGTGAGAGGGGGAGGGCGAGGGCGAGGGGGTAGGTAGGGGGCTAGGGCGAGGGGTAGGTAGGTGAGAGGGGGAAGGGGGGCGAGGGCGAGGGGAGGGGGTAGGTGGGGGAGGGCGAGGGCGAGGGACTAGGGCGAGGGGGTGAGGGGTAGGGTAAGGCGAGGGGTAGTGAGGGGGAGAGGGGGATAGGGTAGATAGGTGCACATAATGAGCACACAGTTACCATGAGCAATACAGTGATCATGATCTTAGAATTCATCTTGCAGGACGGGCTCTGTGAAGGGAGTTTGCTATACACAAAGGAGAGCTTTGTTCTGGTCGGAGAAGCAGACACCAAAGGTGTTTGTAGAGGAGATTTCTTACTGCTTCTATACTTCTTCATAGGCTCCGATGGCTCATTTGGTGTAGTTACTGTGGCACCATTTGAAGAGGGTGTACCTTCATGCAAAGAGTGAATAGAGACTCCATTACAAGGCATAGATTTGGTAGCCTCCAACCACTCCAGCAGATCTTCATCTGACCCTTCAGGTGTAGTAGGCTGTTCTTGTTCAGGTTTGGTTTCCATTGACAAAGAAACTTGCTGCACCACGGGATCCATACCACCTTCTAAGAGAATGGGTTGCATCGAGGAGCCAGAAGTATGTATCCACATTGCGTCGTTTCCCCAATCATGAAGTGCTTTAGTGTGTCGCAGCCATGGTCTTCCAATGAGCAAAGGAAATCCGCCCTCAACCTGGGGAAGACTAACCACAACAAAATCCAAGTTAAAAGTAAAATCTTGTACCTGCAGAGGCACATTGCCCACTGGGTAGACTGTCCTTTGGTCGGCCAATGTAACTGTGAATGGAGCAAGGCGAGTAGGCTGTAGACCTAGAGCTAACATGGTGAACTCGGGCATCAGGTTGATGCCAGGTCCATGTTGAGCCAGCAGAGGATCACACCCACATTTTTGCTCACACTCATCATTTTTGTAACCATTGATTGTAATAAATGTCTTTCCGACATTAATTTTGATTTGAGCCATTCATTAATTAACGGGACTCAATTGAGTTTCCAGCTTGTAATTCCGAAGTAATTTCACTTACTGATGTAATTAGTTAGAGATGTTCTCACCTCCAAGGCTGAGGTATATAAGCCAAAGTTTTTGTAACCTAGGGGATTCAGATTATTAATCAAAGTGAGTTTTTGGAGCGCCGTGACTGTGTCTGAGAGAGAGAGAGAGAGAGAGAGAGAGAGAGAGAGAGAGAGAGAGAGAGAGAGAGAGAGAGTCTTATCTACTTGCTACGCGAGCTACGGAGCCGCCATTGGAGAAGCGACACCGCCATTGTGTTAGCAACGGCGAGAGCTACGCACAAATACCAAGAGTGCGCGCTATCGGCTTCTATGTGTGGTAAGTTCCTACGAGCTTCGGTGTGAGTTTTCTTCCAACTCGTGTGTCGGAATGGAGCGTGCAGCATATCTATAGAACCACAACGAGTAGAGCTACACATTAGTACCATCGGGGTCAAGTTTCGGTCACCTGTATTTTTCGGCCTATCTTCATACGCGTTTACCGCACGGGGTGGTTATAGGTTGATTTTGCAGTTCAAGTCTTTAGGGTGTTGTTCTTACCTAGTGCATAGACTTCCGCTTGAGTATGAGATCGATTCAATGATTCTAGATCCTGTTTCGTATAGCATTCGTTCGTAGTACGGATTTCAGTCACTTGCGTATTTTAGAACTTAGATTTGATTTCCTTAGTAGTGATTGTCATTAGAAGGTCAAGTAGGTGATTTGACACCCACCTAGTTGTTTCCATGCGCCTGCGGGTCAAGCTTCGTCCTCGTCTGACAAATTCTGTTGTTGGTTGAGTTCTCGCTATTTAGCTTCCGCTAGCGGCGTAACCGCCTTAACAATCCACCATCCACTATCACTCATGAGAATTTTCGACCCAAAACGGACACTGTCAGGCGAGGGCTTCTATAATCAGTGAGTGGAGCAGCAGGATTTGATATCATATAGGACTCTGATGGTCACACTGGGAGGTGCCCGCCACTAGGACCTGCTCCAGGATAAAGTGACTGAATAACAGCAAGGGTGTCACTTCTAAAACTTGCATCTAGCCGCAGCATATCATAGAGGGACACTTTTTGGAAGGTGTTCTTCGAGACTGTCTCTGCTGTAAGGTTTTCCTATGCTACCTGTTGTTCCTCTGGTACCTTGATCTTCTGTAGATCGGAAACGGCTTCCAAGAAGGATTCATCAATATCTGAGAGCAAGGATTTGGATTCCTTCATGGCAATGGGGGATGGCTTGTTTACAGCTACAGGCAAGGTTTCCACGGGTGTGAGAATGTGTGGGGGAGTTGAACTTGATGGAATGCTAAGACCGAGAGCGGCTCTCTGGGCCCGGGTGAGGACGCCCGATGGCTCCTCTGCCAACTGCAGTGGCTTATCTTTAGGGGTAACCATGTGGGTAGAAGGGGGCGGCTGAGAAACATTGCTAACTGCTATCAAATTGAGCTTGGGAAAGGCGAATTCATTCTGGCTTTGACTTGAGTTCGAAGCCGTGGATGCACGAAGTTTAGGGCAATCCTTACTGTAGTGATCCTTCGTTTCAGGGCAATGACGGCAAGGAGGGGACCCTTCTGGCAGGGGGCATTTGCTTTGGTAATGCCCATATTCCCCGCATCTGTAGCACAAAATCGGCCGATTCAAAGGGCGAGTCGAAGGACGAGGTGGTCCTTGCTCCATGGAGTTGGAGGTGGAGGCATAGAAGTTGTGAGGTGGTGAGGGAGCATGGGTATGATAAAAGCTCTGAGAGGGAAAAGTGCTCTGCATACCTTGCATAGGAGGGGCTGTCAGCAAAGGTGGCATATGGTGTGGATGGCCACAGGGAGAAACCATGTTGGATGCAGGTGCTGGCCCTTGCTGAAGAGAAGGACCAAGACTTTGTTGTATTTGTCGCAATCCCTTGAGGTAGTAACAATCCTTGTCCTCATGTCCAGATTTTTCACAGAAGTGGCACTAAACCCGGAGGGGGCATTCCTGTGGAGGGTGCCCTGGAGAGCGGCATGAGCTACACCAAACCGTAGCCTTAGTCTCTTGCTGACACTTGAGCTCTTCTAGCTCGCGCTTAATCTGTTCTAATGCCTCGTGATGTGGAGGCTTCTCTTGTCTAAGAGAGAAGGACCTCTCTTCTTGAAGAGCTCGCTGTAACTTTAGGGCTTCCAGTTCCCTGCGTAAAGAAGATAAAGGATCAGAAGGACTGTCCAAAAACATAGAGGGGGTCTCTATGTGAGGGGGGCTGGTGAACAGCTTCCTAGCCCCCTCTATCCTCGTAGCAGCGGCGATGAATTCCTCCAGAGTGGCGTCGGGTCGGAGGCTCTCCCGGAGTTTTTGTTGAGAGGTTTTGGGGAGCGCCTTCTCCACCCACTTCTTAACCATGAATTCACCGGGTTGCTGGGGAAGCTTGGCAACCAGAGACTTGGTTTTGGTCATAAGCTCTGCAAAAGTCTCCTCTGGTTGGAGCACCATGTTGGCCAACTCATCCAACACTTTCTCTTGGTAGTCGCCCGGCCTGAAAGCTGCACAGAACATTTGTCTTAAGTCTGCCCAAGTTGCAAAATGATTCTCTGCAAACTGGCTATACCATTTGTCTGCTAAGCTGTCCAAGGTGGATGGAAAAAGTACCAGATAAGCATCTTCCCTGTTAAGACCAAGTCCTTTACAGAGAGATACGAACCTCCATGCATGGTCGTCCGCATCTTCCGAGGAGAGTCCTTTGAAGGTGGGGAACTTGATGTTTACCTTGGCCAACACACTAGCCAACGCCTCCATGGCCCCTTGTTGAGCCTGTTGTTCAATAGCCTGCTGTAGCAGAATAGGAGAGAGATTTGCTAGAGAAGGTGATCTGGAAGATGTGGAACCAGATGAAGGAATGGGGGATGTCGTATGTGGAGGTATGGTTGATGAGGTTAATGGACTTCTACTAGATACCACAGGGCGTCTTCTGTTATAGTGCTTCAGAGGGCTCAGTAGTGCGCTTTGACGCTCAACTGACCGCATGTATGTGTCATGCAGTGTACAACACAGGCCTAAAACAGAACAAGTGAGGATAGTGACTAGACCACCTGGTCCAGGACCAGTGACTAGACCACCTAGCTGGCAGGACGAGGAGGGCTGGACCAGGGCGAGGACTAGACCAGGACCCAGGACCAAGGACTAGACCAGGACCAAGGACCAGGACGAGGAGGGTTGGACCAGGGCGAGGACTAGACCAGCTAGGTTAAGCTGTCAAGAGACTAGACCAACTAGATTAAGCTGTCAATGGGTGAAACTTGACCAGACCAACCGGCTGCACAGGCGAAGCGAAGAAACCAACTACTCAACAAAGTAACAGAGTGAGACTTCAGTTGAGGTCCCACCGTGATCGCCAAAATGAGAGCACCTGTAGCGCGGATAATGTGTCGTGCTCTCTACAGTGGGTGGTCCTCAGTGCAATGTGCGTGACAATCTCACTCAAACAGACTGAATCTCCCTCAAACAGATGAACAGAAAGGAAACAATAGACGTCAACAGAGCTCTCAAAGACACAACAGCAGACCAGAACATATGACTCGACTATCTCAAAGACTGATACAGACTCTGGCGTGGCAGCACACTCAGCTCCAGCCCAGGACTCTCAGGTACAATGGGGGTGTCGAGGCTCAGATGTGCCGGGATGGTGCAGACGTGCTCCGTGTAAAAGATCCACACTAGACGACTACTACGTACAAGATAATGCCACTGGCCCAGAACGACTACTCATATATATCACCATAAAGAGCCACCAACGGCTCATAAATGTCAACCATGTGGTGACTTGGCCACGAGGTCCACTAGACCACCGTCGGTAGGTACCTGCCACGTGTCACTCCCAGACCAGAGGGTCCGTCTAGTGTGAACCAGACCAAGTGTAACCAACTGTCCAACTGTCTGTCCTGTGAAGTGACACTGTAGCCCTGCTACAGTTATTCATCTAGGATAACTCTAGTATGTGCAAAATGTAGATATGAGAGAAGAGAAGAGAAGAGAATTTCCCTCCCAAGCCCTATTCTTGCTCGTAGGCAATAAGGATACTGCGGGGAGAGATGTACCTGTAGCAAGGAGAACTTAGAATTTGTAGAGAGAATGAATTTCTAAGAGTGAGAAGATAGGTTTGGTTAGAGAGGGAGATGAGATTAGAGATATATGTTGGATGATAGGTGAAAAAGAAAACAACAAGAAATCAATAAAATATCAAAGTAGAACACATCTTACTTGAAAAACCCTTCGAGAGTTAGTCACCATTTTTTATGGAGAGAGAAGAAGAGGGAAGACTTCAAGCCTTGATTGATGCACCAAGTTCAAGTCCTTCTTTGATTAAAGCTTATCTTTCAAGGATAGCTTACAAGAATGGCTAGTCTTCCTCTAGGAGTAAGTGTAGGCTTAGGCTTATGTTTATGGCTAAGTACAATTAGGCATTACTACTCTCACTCCCTCATGAATTCCTCTCATCAATGGCTTGAATGGCTTGAATGCTTCAATGGTTTTCAAGAAAGAAGAGGTCCCCTTTTATAGGTGAAGAGAACCCCCAAGGGTTTACACAAGAAGAGAAGAGCCAGTGTGAACAGAAACTGGAAAAGTTTGAAATGAGTTGTCCCTGCATGATGTGGGCAGACTGGGGTCCAGTATTTTGATCATATCTCCTCAACCGTGGCTTCAAATAAAAAAGTAAAAATATGGAAAGAAAATTCAGCTCATTAGCTATGACTCCTAGTTTATATACTTTTTTCAATTAGGATTGGGTAAAAAGTCATCAAAATAGGGTACAGTTTTGGCAGCAAAAGTCTTCTTGTGGTCCCCTTAGCCTAAACTTTTATTTGATTCCAATGGACACGTCATGCAATATGAAAGCATGACATTGCTCCTTGATAAAGTTTTGTAATCGTGCTTGCAATTTGCATTAAAATAAGTGTATCTTTGAAAATCATGCCACCTAGTGTCCCACTAAGATTTCATTCCTTCCTAGTAGCTATTTAAAAAGAAATATAAGAAAAATATAAAAAATACATAGAATATATATATATTGGAATTTACCCTAGATATAGAATCTAGCTAGGGTAGGTGTGAGATGATAATGAGATAGTAGAAATAAAGAATCAATGCTTTTTGCCCCAAGTTAAAGAGGCGAAGCTATTGACGCCTTTTTCATAGTACTTTTTGACGGTAAAGTAAGAATATGTTACCCTTGAGATAAATAATAGGATGAGATAGAAAGATTATTATTATACTTAGATATGCATATGTACATTCTATGAAATATAATTATGTATCTAAAAAGTTTCAAGATAAATCTTGTATCATGCATTTCCACTATGTAAGTGTCACAGGATGACAACGTGCCTTTTCTTGGATTTGAAAAAGTTATTGCTTTACTTCCTATCTTCTTAACCCAATGCCTTATATATATGCAAATGACTTTTATAGTTGTCTTTGTCCATAGTTGCATCAAGCTTTATCAAGGACTTTTGAGCATCTTGACATTATTTATCAAACCACCTTTTTTGTGATCTATCTTTGTTGATACCATGGAGATGCTTTATGGCAGAACATTCTTCGGCACAAGAACAAATAACTTTCTTAAAAGCTTCCTATTTAGTTTCCAATGGTGCATCATATTGAAGCTTTGTTATCCATAACTTTTGCTCAACCATTTCAATGTACATCGGTGCCCGTTTGAAATCCATACATAGTGTGTGTGTGTGTGTGTGTGTGTGTGTGTGTGTGAGAGAGAGAGAGAGAGAGAGAGAGTATATATATTTTGTGTGTATATATATATATGTATATGTGTGTGTGTGTAGATATATATATATATATATATATATATATATATATATATATATATATATATATATATATATATATATATATATATATATATATATATATATGTGTGTGTGTGTGTGTGTGTGTGTGTGTGTGTGTGTGTGTACAATCTAAAAATACATTTAGATATATATAGATGTATATATACATACATATATATATCACTCACTCTCACTCATGATCAAGTGAGCTTGAGCATGAGAGAGAGAGAGAGAGAGAGAGAGAGAGAGAGAGAGAAAGAGCAAGAATATATATATATATATATATATATATATATATATATATATATATATATATATATATATATATACATATATATGTATATATATGTTCTTTATTTACATATAAACCCCTTAAAGGAGGTTGTAACCAAACAGCGTGCAGAGGCCATTCCGCAAGTGGTTACAGTGCCCCTCTGCGCGTCGTTCAACTACAACCCCCTTTAAGGGGTTTCTATTTATTTAAGAACACACACACACACACACACACACACACAACACACACATATATATATACACTCATGTTCAAGCTCATGCTCAAGTGAGCGCTAGCGCTCACTTGAGCGAGTGTGTGTGTGTGTGTGTGTGTGTGAGAGAGAGAGAGAGAGAGAGAGAGAGAGAGAGAGAGTGAGATAGAGAGAGAGAGAGAGGGCAAGAATATATATATCTGTGTGTGTGTGTGTGTGTGTGTGTGTGTGTTCCAATAACAATATAACATATACACCAAAAAATCCTTTCAAATTACAAAAGACACTAGAAACTATGTCAATGAAAAGGTGGTATAATTCCCATTCATAGTATAGAACATTCTTTATACACAATTACAAGAGAATCAAGAGCCTGAAGATATACAAGTCTAGTATCTTCAAGCCAAGGAACTTCAAAAACCATAGTTGAAAAGGTAACCCTCACCTGCACCCATGGAAATTACACAACATATAGTTAGCATTGGCACCGTATGCAGGTGATGCATGGGTATCCCACATGTTATAGATGTCACCCCACTAGATTGCTTTCAAAGACAAATAATAAGAAAGGTAAAGCTAACCATAACATATATTCAGAGATGATTTCATTTACAAGGGGTTGCAGGGAAACCATGTGGAGCCCCTTTTGCTTTGTAAGCTCTCATGAGACAGGGCCAGAGACGAGTTTTATGAGGCAATTTAGCCTCGAAGTGGGCCACATATACCTGTTTCTTAACTTTACAGAGTTTAGCATTAATTGACGCCTTTTTTTGGGGTCAATGACAGTGCTTATACGTGCAGTCAATCTATACTTTGGAGTCACCTGTAACATAAAGGGATGTTAGTAAGTAAGTCCTACACCTTCCTAGATGGAGTCAAAAACTTCACATGTAAGGTAGCAAGTATGAGTGCTTAATCCCCTTAATTATAACACATATAGGTGGGATATTCCATAATCCCCCAGTTGTTCCAAAAGCCCAGAGAGTGTGCCGCCAAGGCCCATAAAATTGATGCAATAAGCAACCATATACGGCCTCATGAGCAGCCCTAAGTTAACCATTTATAACCATATCTACTATATTCCACAACCCTTCATAACCATATTCAGCCACAATCAATCTTAACCCTATTCAAAACCAACCATTCACAACCATATTCGGCCAATTGAGCAAATTTGCCCCAAAGATCTGTATACACAACACTCAAACGGCATAGACCGTATCTGAGCAAGAAAGGTAAGCTCAATAACAAACCCCAGAGGCACATCATGAGTAGAATAACTGCAACAGCAACCCCAATAGAATATACCAGGCCGCTTGTCTTACACTAGGGATATCATCGATGAACACATCTTGGAATCCTTTTAGAAAATTAGACAAGTCTAACTCTTCTTGATTCCTACCATTTACATTTGATGAAACATTAGTATCTTTTAGAGACTCTTTGACAAAAATCATGTACGCAGAAATTAAGCTCTTCATTGACTTATCAAAAGCAAGAGGATTTACAAGTGGAATAGTGCGACCACACTCACTAGCATCTATATACATGTTCTTTCCCCTGTAGTAGTAGGTGAAGTAGATTTTCCTTTCAGGGAGCTTCATGTTGGCCCCACAAGTAAGACAATCCTACCATACAGGGTCATTCACCACGTAGTAAAAAACACTTCTGTCATTACTCTTTAGCTAAAATTTTTTTTCAAGGCAACCGTTATCTAGTATTGAAGGAGGGTATAACCTTTCAATGTTTTTTGCATATACATGCCTATGATAGGTCCATAAATATGTATTGATAGAGATCCCTAAAGTCAAAAGAGAATTACAAAACCAGTGCTGCAGACACCAAAAGGGTGCTCATATACATGCTTATGATAAGTCAGTGAAAAAACTGAAAGCATTTCCTAAACTCAAAAGGCGAATAAAAAACCAGTGCCGTAGATACCAAAGGTTCAGTGGAAGTTGCCAACCATATTCATATTCCGACTTAGTATAGCCAAGACATGCATGAGGACTATTACTATATCAACAAGTGAATCACAACACATCCAAACATTTCGGACAGTAGTCCCATATCAATGCTTTAAGTCACCTGAGATTGAGTCGGAGCAGCCAACTCCACAATAGCCTGCTTATCTTTGCCTTTTTCCATAGAGTCAACCACTAATGATACACACCTCTGTGGGCAAAACCCTCACAATCCCAATGCACAGACAACCACTCACAAGTACACACACACACACACCATAGAAGAAAATAGTACCAATGCTAAGTGAGCATGGAAGCTCACCTTTTATAGGGTTTAGTGCCAGTATCCACATTCCATGTACAGACAACCACTCACAAGTACACACACACACACACACACACACACACACACACCATAGAAGCACATAGTACCAATGCTAAGTGAGCATGGAAGCTCACCTTTTATAGGGTTTGGTGCCAGTATCCGCATTCCTTCACAGCAGTATGGCAGACCCGACTTCATGAGGGAGAAGATTCATCAATGCCGCCTCGAGCGCGCACGCGTGCACACACACACACACACACACACACACACACACACACACACACACACACACACACACACACACACACACACACACACACACAGAGCACGCTGTAGTGCAGATCCGCCAAGGGGGAGCCACCGTAACATCAAGTAGATGAGGACAAAGTTTACAGAGCCAGGCCAACCCACCCAAAACACCATTACCCCATTTAACTTCTAAGGGGTTAGGTACCATTAAGAATCCACCTACTAATATCATTTTAGAAATTTACCTAGTGAATTGAAGCCTTTTATTCACCAAAAGTTTCCCACGCCATCAATCCCCAGCTAATTATACCTAGGATATAGCAACAAGTCACTCCTATATATTGAAAAGAGTTATACTTCATATAAATAGCAACATGTGTGTGTGTGTGTGTGTGTGTGTGTGTGTGTGTGTGTGTGTGTGTGTGTGTGTGTGTGTGTGCATACATATATGTGTATCTAAATGTATTTAGATGTTCTTTATATATATATAAACCCCTTAAAGGGGGTTGTAGCCAAACGGCACACAAAGGCCATTCTACAAGAAGTTACAGTGCCCCTCTAGTACTTGGAGACTTATGACCCAAGAAATCTTAATATTGTCAAGCTTGATGCATTATGCACATTGTTGTTGCAAAAGTCACTTTCAAGAAAGAATACGGCTAAACATGCTTTTGTTGCTGCTCAAAGAAAAGGTAGTAACAGCAACGTATCCACTTCTCATGGTTCTTCAACGAGTGGCAAATCACATGTTCCTCATGCTTCTACTAGCAGCACCTCGTCTGGGAATTCTGATGAAAAGGGTAAAAGAAGATGCCTTGCCATTATTGCAAGGCTAATAATCACTTCATAAAGAAGTATCGTAAATTGAAGGCTTCTCTCTCTCTCTCTCTCTCTCTCTCTCTCTCTCTCTCTCTCTCTCTCTCTCTCTCTCTCTCTCTCTCTCTCTCCACTGTCACTCTCCTTCCTACCTCCACTACATGTAATCTTTTTAGTTTATGTATGTACTATAGTTGTTATGTTGATTCAATTCTCTATGCACTTCTATTGTGGCACAAGGTTGATGTGATTTAGAGCAATACAATAAAGAATGCAAAACCTTAGTGTAGCTAATAAAGCATTTAAGAAAAGATTGTCACTACCTTGAATTGGATGCATAAAAAAAATACTTGCACATGTTGCCATCTTAAAGAGGAGGGGGAGGGGTACCCAAAACTGAACGATACTCCTTCTTGGTTGCAACAACGTGCGGGTCAGGTACTAGTAAATAGAATCTAGAAAGTGCCAGATTTGGCACATGTAAAGTCGTGTGGTGGGATGGTTTACAAGGTGAATGTTGAGCTCTTACTGTTAGATTGCGAGCTCAAGCCCATGTGGCATCATTAATGCCCTTAATTTTGCCTCTGTCTGTCTTGCCTTTGGACCCCAATTTTTTAACACGGGAATGGTTTTGCCACTATCATGCACACTGTTAGGGGCATCATCACTGCTGAAAGTTTTGCTGCAACGTGCTTGTTGTGCCATAGAGAAGACAGGAATATGTAGCAACCTTAAAAGATGCCCCTCTGGAATCTTAACTTTTGTTTTGAGGTTGTAGTCAAAGCTTAAACATTGCTTGGAAAAAAAACATTTTCTTAAATTCTTAGCCTTGATTTTTAAGGTCAAATTAATAAGACAATTAGGGGATATACCAAAACCTAAGGTACATAAGGGGATTTATAACCGACATGCCAATTTTAGACTTGAAAGTTAAGATCCGGTCAAAATGGAGGGGACAGGAAAGTGGTAAAGCATAGTAGGACAGACACCTCAAGAGGTCTTTTGAGAAGTCAAGGCGAGATGCATCTCATTTTGACTTTGCTTGACCCTTTAAGAATACAAAGTCACCTCTACAAAGATAATTATCATCATACATTTTAGCACAATCATGTGCACTACGAATGCTTTTCTTTGTTGCTTTCAGCCTATGATTTATATCTTCAAGGAAAGCCTTGACATACTGAATCTTCTATTTTTGATAGTCCTACAACCATAAGAGATCTCAATTGGAAACCATACATCAACATGAATGGTGTAAATCCACTTGCTGAATGTTTGGAACTGTTGTAAGCAAATTCCAAAATGGGTAAGCAATCTTCCCAATTAAATTGCTTCATTCTTACTTACATGAGAATGCAATATAGCCTCTAGTATTTGGTTAACCCATTTGGTTTGACCATCAAACTACGAATGATCTGTTGTACTCATGCTTAGAGTAGTATCCAGGTTTTTGAAGACATCCCTTCAAAAATGACTATTGAACTTTTTATCCCTATCTAACACTATCTCTACGGGCATGCCATGTAGCTTGTAGAGATGTCCAATAAAGAGTTTTGCTAATTTTGGAGTTTTAACAGTTATTTAGGTGGCAATAAACTTTGCCATTTTGGTTAACCTATCCACTACCACCCACACCGAGTCATTCCATTGACTAGTCATGTCCTTAAACAAACCAAGCGAATAAAATTGTCTTTTAACTAGTGCATACATCTTCTAAATCTTGGGAAGATCAATACTCAAACTATCATGAACTTATTTAAGAATGCGAACTCAAAAGTCACCAATAGTTGATACGCACACTCTACCCTTGTAGAGTAAGTACCCACTTAGCATACTTCTCCCCTCGACGAAGTTTATCACCCCCCTTTGAAGCCGTTGATGTCAAAGGTGATGAAGGTTCTATGTATAGCTCTTCGGCCCCAAACTATACCCGAAAGTCTCAATTAGTCTCTCTGCACTAAGTCTTGCTTCCCTACTTGTTGCACCAACAACTTGTCTCTTTGGACTAGCACTATGTGCCGAGTATGGAGGTGGTCGCATTTGTGAAGTAGTGTGATCTCATCCAGCACATTAGACCTCTATAAAGGATGGATTGTGCTCATATAAGCCAATTAGTGACTCCAAGAAGTCATTCTTGAAGACTGTGAAGCTTAATGCATTAATTTCCAGCATGCGACTAAGTGCATCCGCCACTACATTATATTTACTTCTTTGATAACGTATTTGAAGGTCAAACTTTTATAGGATTTTGAATGTCAAACTCCTGTAGGATCTCCATCCATTGAGACTTTCTATCCTTCAATTCATTGTAACTTGAAAGCCATTTCGAACTTTCATTGTCTATCCATACCTAAAAAGTGAAACCATATAAATAGTGTCCCCATTTTTTAAGTGCATGTATTATAGCCAGTAACTCGTGCTCATAGGCCGAGTAGTTACGCTAGGCACGATCTAACTTTTTGCTTTCAAATACAATGAGGCCTCCCCTTTGCATAAGCATAGCTCCAATGACATCTTTACTTGCATCTATCTCCAAGACAAACGGCTCATTTGGATCCACTATAGTCAAAATATGTGCAGTTGTCATAGCCACCTAAAGCTTTTCAAAGATTTTCTGTTGGTGGGCTTCCCCCCAACTTATACTCTTACTTTTTGACCTCAATTGTTGTCAAAAAAACTACAATATTTGCATAGTCCTTTACGTATTGTTGGTCAAACCCCAACATACCAAGAGAATTGTGCAATTCCTCGAGACTTTCTGGTACTCGCCACTTGAGGATAGCTTCCACTTTCTCACGTTCCATCCATGTTCCCTCTGCGGATATAATGTGACCAAGATAATGGACCTATGTCTCAAAGAAACCATTGTTTCTTTCCATCGCAAATAATTTATGTTTTCTCAATAACTCGAACACTAGGTGCAAATTTTTTAATGTTCTTTTTTAGATTTGCTATAGATTAGTATGTCATCTTGTGCAAAATGGCTATGGAGTCCAAGAGAGGGAAGGAGTGAAGGGAAGGAGATGAGGAGAGACAATATTTGGTGGAGCTATTGAGAGTGACCGTCTCTCTCTCTCTCTCTCTCTCTCTCTCTCTCTCTCTCTCTCTCTCTCTCTCTCTTATTTCCATTATAACCAAAGAATAGAATAAGTGGGTGGGCGCTCGATCACAACCTAGCCACGGGGCGTGAAACCTAACAATCTCCCACGTGAAAGCCAATGTGGCCCAAGTGGTTAAAGAATGCAGGGGCTATTATGTACAACTATACAAAATGTGAAGCATGATTGTAGCTTCACCCTACATCCATCATCTCTATACAATGTGCAAACTGTTCTGAGGCTAAGCTTTTCATTAGAGCATCCATTGGGTTTTCATCTGTGTGAACTTTGACTAACTCAATGCGTTTTCTAGCCAAAATATCCCGTACCATATGATACCTAACCTCTATGTGTTTTGACTTGGAGTGAAACACGGGGCTCTTTGCTCACACAATGGCACTCTGATTGTCGCAATGTAGCACTAGAGTCTGGTGTATACCAAGGTCTCCCACTAGATGAGATAACCACACAGCTTCCTTGCTAGAACTAGAAACTGCAACATACTCTCCCATTGTATGCTACCATTGGGGTTCTCAATGCTTTCTCCCCTTGCATATTAAAACATTGCAAGACCTTGTGAATATACTCTTCTTGTGAAAGTTCGAGTATACCACGTTTGTGATCTCTCTTGATACACATACCAAGAAAGTGATGTGTATCGCCCAATTCTTTCATAGCAAACTGTTTGCTTAAGGCATCCTTGAGAAGTGCAATCTCATCTTTTGACTTCCCGGCTATGAGCATGTCATCCACGTACAAAATTAGAATGATGAGGGAACCATTGTTCAACCTCCTTGTATATAAGCAGTGATCCTCTTGGCTCCGTACATAACCCTAGGACTGAATGTACTTATCAAACTTGATGTACCATTGCCGTGATCCTTGCTTTAGTCCATACAAAGCTTTCTTGATTCTACACACCAATTCTGCCCTTGTTGGCTCTCAGGCTTTATTGCAAGACCTTTTGGCTGTTTCATGTAGACATCCTCTTCAAGATCCCCATGAAGAAATGTTGCCTTCACATCTATTTGGAGCAATTCCATGTCCTTGATGGCTAATAGACCAAGCATAAGATGCAATGTTATCATCTTGCCCACTCGAGAAAAGATTTCATCAAAATCCACACCTTTCATTTTCTTGAACCCTTTTGCAACCAATCTAGCCTTATACTTAGGCTCGGGATCATGTGTGGTATACTTCTTCTTGTACACCCATTTGCATGGCAATGCCTGTTTACCCGTAGGTAAGTCTATCAAATCCCAAGTTTCATTTGCGGAGGTCGAGTTATACTCAAATTGCATAGCCTCTTCCCACTTCACACTATCATCCATTTGAATGGCCTCTTTGTAGCAAGTGGATTCACTGCAGTCATTGACTAGCAAGTAGTCCAATCCTGTCTCAAAACGCTATGGCGCATGAGATGTACAAGTAGATCTCGAAGTGCCTGGCTATTGAATTTCACTCGCTTTGGAGCAACATGTGTGTGTGTACAAGTGGAAGGTGCATCACTAGCACGTCCAACATTTTGTGTAACTGGTGGTGAGGTAACATCCTCAAATCGTACTCTACAATAATCAATGTCTTTCACTCGCTTTCTATGCATCTTAGACTCATTAAATATCATTTGTCATCTTTGTACAACCTTCTCAGATTCTGGGTGGAAGAGACGATATCCCGTCTTTCAGTCTACACCATATCCAATGAAGATGCACTTGTATGATTTGGGGTCCAGCTTTTGTCTAAGCACTTTTGGCACATGTGAGAATGCCTCACATCCAAATACACGTAATCTGTCCTAATTGGGCTCTTTGTCCTTCCACATCTCCTACGAAAACTTGTATTTTAATAGTGTACTACGTGATCGATTGATCAAGTAAGTAGCCGTCGTAACAGTTTCTCCCCAAAATTCTTGAGGTAAGTTGACCGTAGACAACATAGAAGTGACCCGTTCCTAAATGGTTCTATTCATCCTCTTAGCCACACCATTTTTGGCAGGTGTGTAAGGCATGGTAAACCATCTTCTAATGCCTCTTTTACTGTAAAAGTCCTTGAACTCGGAGGAGATGTACTTGCCTCCATTGTCACTGCGCAAAGCTTTAAGCTTTCTACGCGATTGGTTCTCTACCAATGCTAAGAACTTCTAAAATACACTAAAGATATCTCTCTTCTGCTTTAAGAGATAAACCCACACCTTTCTAGTAGAGTCATCTATGAGTGTCAGGAAGTATAACGCTCCCACTAGAGAATTGACTAGCATAGGTCCACACAAGTTGCTATTATGAACAAGATCTAGAGGACTCCCTAATTCCATGTCCAAAGGTGCTAATGTCAACCTAGTCTATTTGGCATAGATACAATGCTCACATAAAGAGAATTTAGAGTAATCTAACACAAGGATATAACCAGGATGCGGCAAGACTTTTATTTCCTTTTAACTCATATGTCCTAGTTGCCTATGCCACAACTCTGTCGACGGCAGCTCGGCTACACAAATAGAATTCTCTTGCACAGAAGAGACATAAAGTGACTACAATGAGCCAAATTTTTGGCCTTTAAGCATGACCAAATTTCCCTTGTTGATAATCCAACAACCACGAGAAAATATGGTAGTGTAATTCAAATGATCCAGCTGTCTAATTGACATCAAACTCTTTGTCAATTTGGGTACATGTATGACATTATGTAGCATAAACTCAGTGCCATTACGCATAGAAAACTTGATGATTCCCACACCGCATATATCAAGGTGACAAGAGTTTCCTAGCTTCATTGTTCCATGTGTGGTAGTGTATGTAGATAACCACTCCTTGTAAGGAGTCACGTGAAAGCTAGCACTTTAGTCCACAATCCAATTCTGTGCATAACACTCGTTAAGAGCTAACGATGCATTAGGACTCAAATCCAATATGAAAATCAACACATCATTTGGCACTGAGTGGCATAAAATGGTAACCATTTTTTTGCAACATTTCTCAGCCTACTCAACGTCCTCTTCCTCATATGTGTATATATTTTTCTACGCTATTAAGTTATCTAGAGTAAATTCCCCCTCTTTGTTTAACCTTTGTGGCGACACATACATTGTACTCTTCCCAAAAATGTCACCTTAGTCATATATTTATATTACCATCCTTTTCTTTTTGCTTTGTAAATAAAAGTAAGCATACAATAACCAACTATCTACCCCAAACTTTCTTACCTCTTGTGAATTAGTAGTAGAAAAATAATATATCCATCTTCCATCCCATATAGATAAATTACCATGGAAATCAGCTCTCCACTTGTCTTTACCAAAGATTATGGTCCCTCTCTACAAGTCTTCTATGCCCCTTACATAGGTGGCCCAATATCTCTTAAGAATATACATATAGTTTCTCTCCTTTCAAAACGACTCCAATTGTATATTCTTTTCACAAGCAAATAATATTGGGCCCTCCTCTATTTGTTTAATCATCATAGCCTTTTGAAAAAACATGATTCCCCTTGGATGCATACAAGCAAAGGGCCCATACAAGAAGACTTGGAAGCAAAAGGTTCCCTAGCCTAGTGTGGACCTTCCAAACCGAATTCCTTGGTGCATGGGCGTGAAGAATAGTCCAAATTCATATCAAACATGTTGAGAAGGTCAATTTTGCCTTTTGAAGCATGTCATTCCGAGCTACAGGTAAAAAGTTATGATCAAAATAGTGTAAATCTGTCAGATTCGCAGCAAAAGGGAACTGTAAATCAAGTAAATCAAGAGGGTGAGATCTTATTTTTCCCCTACTCATCTTCTAGAAGAGCAATGAGTGTTCAAGGTCACTTGCATGTGATGGGACCAACCTAAAGATGCTTTCTAAATGCCAAGACAGACAAGTTGAGATACCCCGCAGGAGCCACCCGTAGGGTCTCATGGTGGGGCCCACCTACATTATGCATCCCTATGGAGCCTTCACGGCCTAAAATGATATTTTTGGTGAATAAATAGTCCCTTTTATGTCCAATATTCAATGAGTGGTCAAAGGACACTTAATTAGGTCTAATCACTTACTCTAATTAAGTGTAGCATAATCCCACTCCTACACAACTATAAATAGTCCCCCTTGGAGAGACTCAAGGACACACCTATATTTTCAACTTCATGTTGTTTCTTGATCAATAGTAGAGAAAAACCCCAACTCTCCCTCTTTCACATCCTCCCTCCTAACCCATCTCTTTGGAGGAAGTGCAACTCTATTCTCCACTCTTTCCATTCTACAATCTCTTACTCCATCAACCCAATAAATCATTTGTAGCACCTCAATAACTTGTAAATACATCATGATCTCTCTCATGGTTATGTTAATGATCATGAAATCATTTTCAAAACTTTCAAGTGTCGCAATTCGTGATGGTTAGCCAGCGTCTGTCCTCCCCTTAAAAGGTGTGCGAGAAATCAAGTAAGTGTTCTATTCTCAATTTACCATTGGTTTGTTTCTCCACACTTATTCAATTGGTCTAAAGAAATTTCTCACTCCAACTCTCTTTTTCTTCATTACATATGCATGTGGCTACCTCTCATGGTGATTTTATTTGTGTCACGGCATTGCATAGATGGAGATGAGCTCTCTATGCAAAGTGTGTTAGTTTGATGTAAGTGATTCTCTTGTGTGTTTGAGAGGCAAGTCTTGTGCGCATGATTTTTTGATGAGTGCTTGAGAGAGGAAGAGTTTGGATGTATTATGGGTATTCTTATGGGGAGAAGGTGAATGCTATTCCACAAATTGCATATTTCATTTTTGATGCACGGCATTGGGTTGCATAATCGTTGATGGTGTTCAAGTGTCCAAAGTGTATATACAGTAAGGGGGTTTTCAAAGTGTGTTGCTTGAGTGGGTGAGTGCAAGTGTTATTTTGATTGGTTTCCTTCTCCACTCCCAAAAGAAGGTGGTGCCCCAAGTAGTGTGCGTACCTCTTTACGAACATTTTGTGAGGGTATGCCCATTGGTTTGGGTTTAGAGGCCCCATTTCAAAAGGCTCGCCCTCATAAAGTGGTGCCCCCACTGAGGAACATATTTCCAAGTTACCTTCAAATTTTTTAGTGATGAACAATGGAGTTCCCATCTATCCATTTCATTTTGCACAACACATTAGAGTAAATGTTCACATAGATAGAAAAGTCTTTTTCCAGCAACGCATTGTTTTTATGTTTGGTGCAGAAAGACTTAGAGAAATACTGGCATCACCAAATCCAATTATACTTCCAATCATCAATTATGAAACTTCTTTTGATGTTCACGTTTTCATTTTGTTTTAAAGGCAGGAACAAGGAGTGGTGAAGGGGTGCTCAAGGGCCATATGAAGGAACGAGGTCTTCAAACCAACAACGAGGAGTATCACATGAATCACGATCAAAACAATGAACCTTTTAGGCCTATTGCTCGGCAATCCATTCATATAATCATTGCAACTAAGTTTAGGTTTTAATCTATCATAAGGAGGATATTTGGATCCACTCGCCTCAATGAAATCAATGCTTCAATTAATCCATTTATTCTACCTATGATAAAGTACGAATTAACAATGGATGTGTACATCTTCATTTTAATGTAATCAGATTTATAGTGTCAATAATCTTGTGCGGCCCGTAAGAGAAAAGTTTCTTTTAAAAAAAGATATTTCAAAAAGTCTAAACAAAATGTCAAGTTCTTTTCCCACGTTCTATGCAAGAAGTGGGGAAGATGCGCAAGAGTTTGTTGACAACTTGGAGATGGCACATCTCATATCTGGGAGAGATGAAGAGGAAGTAAAGCTACGAGCCTTCCCGTTGGTTCTAAAAGCAGAAGCTAAAGCATGGTATGAGACCTTGCAACCCCAAATCAAGTCCAATTGGGAGAGACTGCGAGCAAGCTTCCTCTCCAAGTTCGGGCAAGGTGATACTTCTGAAGGACTATGGAAATGTCTTATTGGACATAAGCAGGTATCACTTGAAGACTATCCCTCTTATGAAGCAACCTTTGTCAATCTATGGGGTAGGTGGGAGGCTACATTAGAAAATCATGGTGGTGCACCTAACTTTCTAAAAAAAGAGAGATTCATGGTTGGCTTGTATCCACTTTTAAAGGCTAAAGTAGAGCTAAAATTCCCATCCACCTTCGAAGAAGCACGTGAGGTAGCCATCATCAAGTTTAGAAAACTACACTTCCAAGCACATAGAGCAAGGGGTTTGAATGAAGTGAGTGAGAGGGAGTCTTCACAAACCATGGAAGCACCAATTAGGGCCCCTCTTGCACAATCTTCACAAATAGGAGATAACTCTCAACAAGAGGTTTTACAAAGGCTAACTCAACAGCTTGAGAACCTCACTCTGAATCTAGTACAAGGCCTACCTCAACAACGACAACCAAGAGAAGGGAATCGCAATCAACGAAGACAAGCTCAAGAGTTGCGATGTTGGAATTGCAATGAAATGGACCATGGCATGTACAATTGTCCACATCCAAGGCGACTTCCGGGAGACATATATCCCCCCAGACCGCCTCCTCTCACTGTGCAACAAGAACAAGCTCAAGGTCCACAAATCCTTCGACGACCACCACCACCAGCAAATATACCTCCCGTCCCACATGAGGAGGAAGAAAGAGGAGTCAACATCATCAAGCTAGAAGAGGTAATAGATGAGCATACTCTAAACTTTGATGTTATGCCGACAGAAAAACGCACAAGAGCACATGATAAGGATGAAAACATGAGAAGTGAAGGAACAAATTCAGCCAGAAGGGACAAGAAGAAGAAGTCAAAGATGGAAGAAGCTGAAAGTAGCAGGAAGAAAAGATCAAGGCGAAGGGAAATTGGTATCAACGACTTCCCATTGGGAAAGGAGCTAGAGCCCTACAACATCCTGGAGGATTTACAAACCCAAAAGCCAAACATTTCATGGCCTCAACTTCTACACCTATCAGCCAAAGTAAGAAGGCAATGGCCAAAGTTGGTAAGTACAAGAATTCCAAAAAAGAAAGCAAATATTTCCATTAAGGTTGTCGCCTCAAAGCTACAAAAAGATGTGGAACCCATTGTGGATGCTTACATAAGGGGTAAAAAGGTGTCGAATGTATATGTTGATGGTGGAGCTCAAATGTGTGTGATCACAGAAAAATCAATGAACAGGTTAGGGCTTGAAATTACAAAGTCCTCTAATTGTCAAGCTAGGCTAGCCAACAACTCAAGTGTGAAGTGTTTGGGGATCATTGAAAATGTAAAAGTCTCTGTATGTAACATAGATGCACGAGTGGATATGTATGTCATGCCAGCTAAGGGGGAGGGCTATCCCATCATCCTAGGGAGGCCTTGGCTCATTGCTGTGAATGCAGATCAAAAATGGGGAAGTGATCATTTGGTTCTTAAGAAGGGTCAACCGGTGGTGTATGATTGGCGAGAAGGAAAGCAACTAGATATCAACTATGAAACCACGGCAGATGAAGAGAGCGAGGAGGAGAGTCCTTACTCAAGTGATGAGGAAGCATCAACCAGTGCATCAACCAGTGAAGAGGAGTCTTCTTTGGAGGTAATGGGAATTGTATTCAACGCCAACACTCAAGATGTTCTAGTAGAAGAAAAGCCAACAGATAATCACACACGAGGGGATGAAAGATGCCACCACCTTGAAGAAGGATTTGAGAAGATGCTTGCAAAAGATCTTACTTGTGAGGAGAAGAGGTCCTACATCAATATGTTAAGGAGGTATCCCAATTTGTTTATCACTGACTACTCACAAATAAGAGGTGTAGATGTAATAGAGCATCGAATTGAATTGAAACCAGGGACCAAACCCGTGGCTCAAAAGTTAAGGTGACTAGGATCTGTGCAACAAAAGGCTCTCCTACAGGAAGTGAATCGACTCTTGAAGGTTAGCTTCATCTATCCAGTATCCAACTCCGAATGGGTATCACCTATTTTAGTCACTCCCAAGACGAATGGTAAGTGGAGGGTCTGTGTGGATTACAAACCCCTCAACACTGCGACAAAGAGGGACCACTTCCCTCTCCCTTTCCAAGATGAAATTTTGAATGAAGTAGCAGGTCACGAATGCTACACTGTGTGTGATGGGTATTCAGGATATTTTCAAATTAGAATAGCAGAAGAGGACCAACCAAAAACCACCTTCATCACACCTTGGGGATGTTTTGCATTCAGAGTAATGCCTTTTGGGCTCACCAATGCTCCTAGCACCTTCATGAGATTCACAATATTTGTATGTCAGCCATTCTTTGGAAAATCTATAAGAGTCTTTATGGATGATTTCTGTGTTTATAGGTGTAGATCACTTCATTGCCAAAAGGTTGAAGAGGGGCTTAAGAGGCTCCATCAATTTGGGGGACAACTCAACCCAGAGAAGTTTCATATTGGTGAATCTCAGGTGGTTTTGCTAGGCCATGTGGTTTCTTCACAAGGAATTCAAGTGGATCCCTCTAAAGTAGAGGCCCTTTTGTCATTATCTCCACCAACAACAACTAAGGAGCTAATGACCTTCAACCACAAAGTGAGGTACATGTCTCGCTTCATCCATCTCCTAGCAGAAGCCATCGCCCCTTTGCATAGGTTGGCAAGCCAATCTACATTTGAATGGGGGAGAGAACATGCAAAATGTTTTGAGGAAGTGAAGGGCATTCTTAGCTCTCTCCCAATCCTAATGCCACCAGATCCAAAGGAGACCTACTATGTCACTCCAAGTGTAGGTTTCGAAGCAATTGGTGTTGTTTTGATGCAAAAAGATCCTAAAACATCATACATGAGGCCGATCTATTTTGCAAGCAAGGTGATGACTCCGGCCGAGAAGGGATACACTGAAATGGAGAAAGTGGTCTTTGCAATCTTGTTTGCGGTAAGGAAGTTTCGATCGTATCTTCTCCCTGTGCCATTTGTTTTTCTCACCTTAGAGCACAATCTACCATATGTAGTACAACACATGAGCCTCTCATCTAGAATAGCAAAGTGGGTGCTTGAACTCCAAGAATTTGAATACACTTTCCTTGTAGAAGATAGCACAAGAGCAGGACTTGCAGACATTCTCACCTACAAAGTGAGAGAAAGGGAAGGATCACGACTACAAAGAGAGGAAGGCTCAAAACAGTTCAAAGTAAAGGAGATTGATAATGCCCATACTTTATGCTTTGACGGAGCTTATCAACGCCAACAAGACAAAGCAGCAGGGGGAATCATCATTTTGAACCCACAAAAGGAGGTAATGGTTAGAAAAGGTATCACTCTACCCAGTGTTCACTCTAACAATGAGGCTGAGTATGCTGCTCTAACCCTTGGGTTAGAAGAATGCAAAGAATTAGGCATACAAAGACTTATTATAAAAGGTGATTCTTTGCTAGTGGTCAGGCAAATCCAAGGGACTTGGAGGTGCAAGAATCGTACATTGTTAGAGTGGCTTAGTAGTGTAAGAGCTTTGATGAAGGGTTTTAAAGCAACACAGGTACAACACATTGTGAGAACTCATAACAAGGAAGCAGACTTACTCGCAAATGAAAAGCTTCAAATGGCGGTAGGAGGTGTGAAACTATATGAACCCAAATATCAAGGTCAAGAGGAGCTAAAAGACATTATCTTCTTTCTACAAGCAGGTGAGTGTCCCAAACACTTAGACAAGGTGCAAAGACATAGACTAGTTAAGAAGGCCACACCTTACCAGTTGATCGGGGATTATTTATATCACAAAGGGAAAGATTTGGTCTTGAGGAGAGTACCAGGTGTGCAAGAGATAGAGAAAATTCTTCTTTCATGTCATGATGATGTCTGTGGTGGTCACTTTTCTCAAGATATTACAAGTAGGAAGATTTTACAAGCAGGGTTTATTTGGCCGAGCTTACATCGTGATGTCCAATATTGGTGTAAGGCATGTAAGCCATGCCAAATTGCTGGGGATAGACGACTAACATATGAGCCTCGAGTCCCAATAATATCTTATGGCCCTTTTGAAAAGTGGGGTGTGGATGCAATAGGTCCCCTACCTCATACTTCTACAGGAAAGGTTTTCATCATCATGGGTGTTGAATACATGACACGATGGGCGGAAGCAACAAGCACAACCCGAATCACAGCTGAAGAGGTATCAAAGTTTATTTTTGATCATATTTGTAGTAGGTTTGGAACACCCCTAGAAATCTTATCAGATCGAGGCCCGGGTTTTAGGGCTAACCTTTTGAATGATCTCTTGAGGAGGTTAAAAGTGAAACACCTGCATTCCACACCCTACTATCCTCAATGCAATGGATTGGTGGAAAAAGTGAATGGAATGATATGTAAGATCATTTCTAAGCAGGTTGTGGACCGGCCTAATGATTGGGATCGCCATTTGACGGCTGCTCTTTGGGCGTATAGGACATCTTTCAAGGTATCTACCCAAGTCACCCCTTTTCATCTAGTTTATGGACAGGAAGCACTTCTCCCCATTGAGGTAGAGCTCTCAAGCTTACGCGTTCTTGCAAGAGTGGCAAAAAAACCAAAAGAGGTTCTACATGAAAGGATCTTAGATCTCCAACGACTTGAGCTAGATAGAGAAGAGTCCATTGATCACTACATCACCAAAGCGACAAGCCAAAGGGATAAAATCAACAAGAAGCTCAAGGGGAAAGGATTGAAGGAAGGTATGTTGGTTCTTCGCTATGATAACCGACTTGATACTCGACTTGACAAAAAGTGTTTGCAAAGATGGGAGGGACCTTTCATGATAAAAACAAAGTTTGGGAATGGTAGTTACAGATTAGCAGATTTATCAGGAAAACTCCACAAGACCAGAGTCAATGGATGGAGATTAAAGCCCTACTTTCAACGTATCAATCCGTTGATAGGCAGTCATTTGCCTACATCGTCTAAGCTCCAAATTAGCATGGCTCCCTTCGGCTTGGCAAATGCTCCACCTATTTTTAAAGCTTTGATGTGCAAAGAAGAACCAGCCTTGGAATCTGAACATACCCAAGGCAACCCTCCCATCTCCGATTTATGGGATTGAGGTAATGAAAAGCAGGTCTAATGGAGTAAAAGAGTGCATGACACTCCTCCTATTGAAAAAAAAAAAAGAAATAGAAAAGGAAAAATAACCAAAAAAAGAAAGAAAAAAAAGCAACACCGTCCTCCTAAAGATATGAATATCTTTAGGCTTGGGGGAGGGCTAATATGAGTGGCATAAAATGGTAACCATCTTTTTGCAACATTTCTCAGCCTACTCAACGTCCTCTTCCTCATATGTGTATATATTTTTCTACGCTATTAAGTTATCTAGAGTAAATTCCCCCTCTTCGTTTAACCTTTGTGGCGACACATACATTGTACTCTTCCCAAAAATGTCACCTTAGTCATATATTTATATTACCACCCTTTTTTTTTTGCTTTGTAAATAAAAAGTAAGCATACAATAACCAACTATCTACCCCAAACTTTCTTACCTCTTGTGAATTAGTAGTAGAAAAATAATATATCCATCTTCCATCCCATATAGATAAATTACCATGGAAATCAGCTCTCCACTTGTCTTTACCAAAGATTATGGTCCCTCTCTACAAGTCTTCTATGCCCCCTACATAGGTGGCCCAATATCTCTTAAGAATATACATATAGTTTCTCTTTTTTCAAAAAGACTCCAATTGTATATTCTTTTCACAAGCAAATAATATTGGGCCCTCCTCTATTTGTTTAAGCATCATAGCCTTTTGAAAAAGCATGATTCCCCTTGGATGCATACAAGCAAAGGGCCCATACAAAAAGACTTGGAAGCAAAAGGTTCCCTAGCCTAGTGTGGACCTTCCAAACCAAATTCCTTGGTGCATGGGCGTGAAGAATAGTCCAAATTCATATCAAACATGTTGAGAAGGTCAATTTTGCCTTTTGAAGCATGTCATTCCGAGCTACAGGTAAAAAGTTATGATCAAAATAGTGTAAATCTGTCAGATTCGCAGCAAAAGGGAACTGTAAATCAAGTAAATCAAGAGGGTGAGATCTTATTTTTCCCCTACTCATCTTCTAGAAGAGCAATGAGTGTTCAAGGTCACTTGCATGTGATGGGACCAACCTAAAGATGCTTTCTAAATGCCAAGACAGACAAGTTGAGATACCTCGCAGGAGCCACCCGTAGGGCCTCATGGTGGGGCCCACCTACATTATGCATCCCTATGGAGCCTTCACGGTCTAAAATGATATTTTTGGTGAATAAATAGTCCCTTTTATGTCCAATATTCAATGAGTGGTCAAAGGACACTTAATTAGGTCTAATCACTTACTCTAATTAAGTGTAGCATAATCCCACTCCTACACAACTATATATAGTCCCCCTTGGAGAGACTCAAGGACACACCTATATTTTCAACTTCATGTTGTTTCTTGATCAATAGTAGAGAAAAACCCCAACTCTCCCTCTTTCACATCCTCCCTCCTAACCCATCTCTTCGAAGGAAGTGCAACTCTATTCTCCACTCTTTCCATTCTACAATCTCTTACTCCATCAACCCAATAAATCATTTGTAGCACCTCAATAACTTGTAAATACATCATGATCTCTCTCATGGTTATGTTAATGATCATGAAATCATCTTCAAAACTTTCAAGTGTCGCAATTCGTGATGGTTAGCCAGCGTCTGTCCTCCCCTTAAAAGGTGTGCGAGAAATCAAGTAAGTGTTCTATTCTCAATTTACCATTGGTTTGTTTCTCCACACTTATTCAATTGGTCTAAAGAAATTTCTCACTCCAAATCTCTTTTGCTTCATTACATATGCATGTGGCTACCTCTCATGGTGATTTTATTTGTGTCACGGCATTGCATAGATGGAGATGAGCTCTCTATGCAAAGTGTGTTAGTTTGATGTAAGTGATTCTCTTGTGTGTTTGAGAGGCAAGTCTTGTGCGCATGATTTTTTGATGAGTGCTTGAGAGAGGAAGAGTTTGGATGTATTATGGGTATTCTTATGGGGAGAAGGTGAATGCTATTCCACAAATTGCATATTTCATTTTTGATGCACGGCATTGGGTTGCATAATTGATGGTGTTCAAGTGTCCAAAGTGTATATACAGTAAGGGGGTTTTCAAAGTGTGTTGCTTGAGTGGGTGAGTGCAAGTGTTATTTTGATTGGTTTCCTTCTCCACTCCCAAAAGAAGGTGGTGCCCCAAGTAGTGTGCGTACCTCTTTACGAACATTTTATGAGGGTAGGTCCATTGGTTTGGGTTTAGAGGCCCCATTTCAAAAGGCTCGCCCTCAGCACGTCAAAAACTATCTCAATGGCTGGATACTCAATCACATTAATCTTTTTCAATTTTCATGCTCCTTTTGGGTTTGTCAGACTTCGCTTTTTCTTTGCCCTTATCACGTTGCATTGTGCGACAATCTTTCTTCAAGTGTCCCTTTTTATAGCAGTAGTAACACTCAATATTTCTCATGTCTTTGCCACAGCTCTTACTTGCCTGCGATCCTGAGAACAACCGAGGCTACCACCACATTGCCTTTGCTTGTCAAGATTGCCATTAGCCACATACACATCACTATGCCCACTTGCATCAAGAGATTGACGTCGAATCTTCATAGTGAGCAACACACTAGCAACATCGCTGAAAACTAGCTTGCCATTAGGTGTAGAATTGTTTATGGTTGTGTTGAAGGTATTTGTTGACGGTGGTAGCGAACATAGCAAGAAAATGGTCTTCATTTCATCACTGAAATTGAGACCTTTTGAAGTAAGATATGAATACACGTTGTTGAACTTGTTCAAGTAAGAACTAACATTACTGCCTTCTTTCATGTTCATGCACATTGATTTCTTCATCAAGAAAATCTTGTTCGAGGCGTTGTTGCCATCCCAAGCTTGACATAAATCATCCCATAAAGCTTTGTCATTGGTCTGATCTATTATGGTAAAGTAAATGGATTCACCAACGTGCAGGCGAATGGTCGCCATCGCACGATCATTCAAGTCATCCTACTGATCATCAGTGTATGCATTCTCTCTTCCTTCATGCAAGGGTGCTAACAAGCCTTTGTTGATCGAAACATCTTGCATACGCTGCCGCGAAATAGCAAAGTTTGAACCATCAAACTTTTTGATGTAGTACTCTTCTCTTTCGGAAGCACTACTCGCAGCCATGACTCAAGAGAATGTAGCCAAAAACTTTATGGCTAATTGCCTCGGGTAATTTCGACAGAGTTTCCCCTAGAATAGGAGCAAAAACTCAAACCAAAATTAGTAAAATCACTGTGTAAGAACAGCTAGAAGTGCCAAGAATGCATAAAACAGACTCCTCCAAGCTTGCTTTTGGGAGATCTGCACACGCATCAGGGATCCAATCCGCCCGAGCTTTGATACCACTTGTGGGTAATGGATATGGAGTGCAAGAGAGGGAAGGAGAGAACGGGAAGGGGATGAGGAGAGACAATATTTGGTGGAGCTATTAAGAGTGAACCTCTCTCTCTCTCTCTCTCTCTCTCTCTCTCTCTCTCTCTCTCTCTCTCTCCCCCCTCCCCTTATTTCCATTATAACCAAATAATAGAGTAAGTGGGTGGGCGCCACCCGGCCACGGGGCCTGAAACCTAACACATCTAGGAAAACTGCTATGTGTTATGAGTGCATCTCAAGCTAGAAGAGAGCGAGAGGAGCTGCTCACAATATACAAGAGCTTGAAACTTGATTACAAGACTTAATACTTGATTAAGAGAACTTGATTACAATACTTGGATTATAGAGCTTTACTTACAAGACAAGACTCGATTTCAAGAACAAGATTTATAACAAGACAAGAACTAAAAGAGGACTTACCTCGTAGAAGATTCACACATGGTGTTGGCAAGATTGAGGGGCATGTAGCCCAAGATCTCTATCTATACTAAAGTTTAAGGAGGTTAAGAACCTTCAAGGTTCTTTCTCAAGCTTAAGGAGGTTAATAAATTTTTAAAATTTTAAGGAGGTTAAGAATCTTCCAAGCTCTTCCTCAAGCTTAAGGAGGTCAAGAACATTCCAAGCTTCTAGAACTTTCTAGGAACTTCTAGATTCTTCTTCAAGCTTTTAGAACTTTCTAGATTCTTCTAGCTACTTCTAGAATCTTTTTGATACTTCTAGAACCTTCTAGAATCTATTAGATGCTTCTAGAATCTTTTAGATCCTTCTAGATTCTTCTAGTGATGACATAAGTGATGATGTAGGCGATGACATGACGGATGATGAAAGCCATCTTCTAGAACCTTCCAGAACTTTCCTCAATCTTCTAGAATCTTTCACACCATTCTTCCAGAACCTTTTAGAATCTTTTAGTACTTTCTTGTAGGAAACTCAAGAAGACTGACTATCAAGCATCCGTGACATTACTCTTTCCTCTAGAGACGAGTTCCACAAGGAGCAGTTTTGCTTCTTGATATGGGAGTAAGGCTTGATGGATGTTGTTAATGGTATTCAAGAACTTTAGACCAATGACAATGCTCCAACATTGAAACATGGAAGACTCGATGGATGTTGTTGATGGTACTCACGAACTTTGGACCAATGACAATTCTCCCAACACTAAAAACGTGGAAGCTCGATGAATCTGGGTAGACTGTGGAAATTGGAGATGATATGTGATTGGATTCACTTGGCCAATTATCTTGAATTGTCCAAGTCTTTGATAATCCAGATTTTGAAAGAGTGAAATGAACATAGGTTTTGGGAGAGAAGCGACACTCGATCCCCAATCTTACATGGTGAATGATGCATTTGGTGTTTGTGTGCAATACTCTTATACCTTTATTGAGCCTCTATGATGCTCTTTGTCATTTTTTTATGAATGCTCTATCCATGTGTGGAGAAATCTGTGGTAGCCGGATTCTTGACTTGGGAATTCATGTGGACATCCATTGTTGGGTCTTGGCCATGATGTCGCCTAGAAACATGAATAGTGTTGTTATAGGAAAACTTAGTCAAGACCATCACTTTTACCCAATATTCTTGATGATAGTTATATGTGCATTGAAGATATTTCTCTAAGACTCGATTCACCCCCTATATTTGCCCATCACTTGTGGATAATTGGATGCAGAGAGGTTAGTCTTTACTTTTCGAAGCTTGAACAAGCCTTTCCAAAATCTTGATGTGAATTGTGGTCCTTGATTTGAAACAATGTCACCTGGAAGCCCATGATAGCGGTAAATACCCTCAAAGAAAAGCTTTTCCATTCCTTCCCCAATGAATGAAGAAGGATGATAGCCTTGTCATAGCTTGCAAAGCTTGGTTTTGACAATTGCTTCTCCAAAGCGTATTGAGAGAAGTGTGTCAATGAGACTAACTTGAGAAGCACCATCCGAGTAAAGCTTTGGTTGCATTCTCCACTTGTTGAAAGAAGCCTCTAAACTTTGATCTTGTCCCATCATACTTTTCAAGTGGGTTGACCTTACGCTCTCTCTCTTTTGTTGTGGTGGACTTACTGAAACCACATGTGGATTTTTGCACATATTGGGTTCACGTAGTTCTTCAATGGGGGGTTATTGAAGCTCTTGCACCATTGGACCTAGCAATGTGGTTTCTCTACTTGTCCTACTAGACTAGCTCAAATCATGGGTGGATTTTGGCACACATTGGCTTTATGTAGTTCTTGAACTTGGCATTGAAGGTCTTGCACCAATGGACTTGGCAAGTGTGGTTGCTTTGTTTTTTATCGTGCATGTAGCTCCTAAAATTTTTTGATGCAACTTTTGCAAGTTAGACATATCACCTTCCAAAACAGACTCCATGGCTAGGAAAAATCAAGAAGTGGACTCTTGCCATTTTGTTATGAGTGCATCTCAAGCTAGAAGAGAGCGAGAGGAGGCGCTCACAACATACAAGAGCTTGAAGCTTGATTGCAACACGTAATCTTGATTACAAGACTTAATACTTGATTAAGAGAACTGGATTATAAAATTTGGATTATAGAGCGTGACTTACAAAACAAAACATGATAACAAGATAAGAACTAGAAGAGGATTTACCTCGCAGAAGCCTCACAATTGGTGTTGGCAAGACTAAGGGGCTTGTAACCCAAGAACTTTATTTATACTAAAGCTTAAGGAGGTTAAGAACCTTCAATGTTCTTTCTCAAGTTTAAGGAATCTTCCTCAAATTTTAAGGAGGTTAAGAATCTTTTAAGCTCTTCCTCAAGCTTAAGGAGGTTAAGAACCTTTCAAGCTTCTAGAACTTTATAGGACCTTCTAGATTCTTCTTCAAGCTTTTAAAACTTTTAGATTCTTCTAGCTACTTCTAAAATCTTCTCGAGGTTAAGAACCTTTCAAGCTTCTAGAACATTATAGGACCTTCTAAATTCTTCTTCAAGCTTTTAGAACTTTTTAGATTCTTCTATCTACTTCTGGAATCTTCTCGATACTTGTAGAATCTTCTCCTGCATGTCCGGAGGATCTGTTGAGCCCGCGAGCACTACAAGGCGAGGATGGCCATAGGCAAGGGCCGGGGACAGGAAGTTGATTCTGAAGATCTATGGCAAAGTTTGCGGTGGGCGGCTTGTTCGTGGAACAGGGATGTGCTCCAATGGGAGGCCTTCGGCTGTGCTGCCCCCAGTTTGGTCCTACGCACCCGCCATGCCCCCAATTTTTTCAACACCAAGAGAACTCTTCCGCCTGCCTCCTCTATGGGAGGGAAACGTTGTCTGAACCACACAAGCTCATTTATTGGGTCATGCGTGGTCTCGCAGAATGGGATAGAGGGCGATCGTCTTTGGGTGCTCTCTAGCATGCCTTTGCAAGGGGTGGCAGACCTTGCTGGGCATGGTGGCAACGACAAGCTCGTCTTTTGATGGTGTGTGGCTCTAAAGCCTGCTTCTTGGTGGTTTCTTGTCTGGTGGTTCGACCTTGTCAATGGCTGTTATATGGTTTCTTTTTTGATTGATGGCCCTCATGGGCTGGTGACGGAGGCTTTCAAACTCCGCCCATCTTGCGGACTTAAGCTTCGGATCTGGTGCTCCTCTTAGGTGGAGATCGGGCTTTCAAGGTGATGGAGGTATCAAACTCCACGAATGTATTGTTTACTTTCATGGTTGTATTTTTGTACGGGTATGGGCCCCCTATAAAGCCTTGTCAATTGGTGGTTATTATGGAGGGGGATGTCCCTTGGGGGTGGCAGTCCTAAGGTTTTCCGCGGCAACCTTCGGTTTATCTTCTGTGGTCAGCTGGTGGTGGTCACGATTGTTTATATATTTGTCGGTTAGGCCTCCGTATAAAAGGGATGTGAACTGGTGGTAGTGTTGTTGTGATGCCATGGCTCAGATTGGGCATGGCTCTTCATGTATTTCTTTTTGCTAATTATTATATATACTACTCACTATTGTGAGTATTGGAAAAAAAAAGAATGCTATATTATGCTACTATGGAGAAGCATGCAAATTGTGATGCTCTTATCAAATGGCAAAACTCCTTTTTTTAATGGCAAAACTCACAATGGTGAGTAGATTATATTGATAAAGCCAAAGGAAAGACATCCTTTTTTTAGTAAATCTCACATTAAGTGAGAATATTTTATTAATAAAACTAAAAAAGGTACATCATAACCTCATGCCAACTCGGCCATGAGGGACAATTAAGTATACACAGGGACAATGCAAGATCCGGCTAAAAAGGGAGCCACCCTACCATCAAAGAAGAAGCCCCAGCACTCATCCGGAGATTTACTTTTTTCTTTTCTTCTTCTTTTTCAAAGTGGAGTTCTTTGACAATTCCGAGACAGACACGAGGTGGCTAAGGAGGTCACTCTTATGCTTGCGGATTGCAATCAACCGTAACTTCTTGATCTTGGGTTTCATTGCCAGTTGAGACCTCATGCAAGGCCTTAGAGATGATGGTCTTTTCCTCCTGATTATCCGCCACATGTAGACAATCATACTCAATGGCTACATCCTCAACATCAACCTCGGAACATACATTCTCCCAGCATTCTCAACCGTAGCCAGCTTGGCATCTCTATTGACATGCTTCCACGTGGTTTTGACCATTGGATTACTAACAACCATAGCCATAGGGCAGTTCCTTGAATAATGTCCAACCTTGCGACATTTATAACATGCATTAGCCAAAGAAGCAAAAGCCAGCTCTTGATGGAAAGCTCCAAAGCATTTCCTGTTTAAATCCATAAACTTCGGAATAGGTCTGTCCATATTCCACAAAATGCACACCTTAATATCCAGTCCGGATCTCATCTGCTGTAGCTTCGGCATGAATTAAACCCGGCCCAACATTGGCAATGGCTTGAACGCTGATCATGTAACCAAATCGGCAAACTCTTAAACGTCAACCATACAGGGCAAAAGTGCATTATCTCTTCATAAGGGAAAAATTCCGGTGTCCACGGTATAGCGCATGCAAAATACATAGCACCCCACACACCGCCTCTTTTGAATAAATCCTTGCAGCCACATAGAAGCCCTTGCCCATTGATATGAACTGTTGGACCTCATTTCTGCATCTGAACACTGCTGCCGACCAATCCCATAACCCTTGGGTTGTCATTCTTCTGCCCATGAAGTACAACACTATCCAAGGGTTGTCATTCTTCTGCCCATGAAGTACAACACTATCGATTTGGCACAGCAAGCAGTCAAACTCTATAGAGCAATCTCTGGATTAAAGTCCACTTGCATCACAAAGCCATCACCAACCTTGCTTCGGTTGAAAATATTCACCCCGTGAAGTATATCCTCGGACAATGTGCACACGCCAAAAGGGGAAGGCTTGACAACTTTGTCTCTTGCATATTGACAGTTGTCACTGCCAAGTTTCTTTCCCTAGACTCAAAAACAAAGTCCGGGGTGGATGAAGTTTCCGCAACCAAATCCTCATTGTCAGAATGCATTCCTTGCCACATCAAGCATACATGCTCATCCAAAATATCACTTGCATCCATTGGGGCATGGGATTCATCACACTTTAATTTCTGCACCCGGTCTACAATACACAAAACATGCTTAGAAATAGCAACCTCGTTGTTGCTGAAAAGCTGCACATCAGTGTCATTGTACTTTGCCACAGCTTGGGCGTTGAAGATTTGCTGCACTTCGCCACAGCTGTTGTTCAGAGCTACTTTGGCCATGCGACCTGCGCCACTCAAAACTTGCATACCTGAGTCGCGTTCATTTATTGCGTTTCCTGCGTTGCATTCATTTGCTACGTTTCCTTCATCGCGTTCATTTGCTGCGTTTCCTGCTTCATCTAATGAAAGGCAAAACATCCTAAAGAGGCTCCCCTCTTGCAAGGCTAGTCAGGGCTAGAAAAATACATTTTTCCTACCCGATCAAAATAAGAGGAAACTAATTCTCCCGGTTTTCACGTCAAAATTTGAAGCTTTTGCCGGTAATTGCACTAAAACTTGTGTAAATTTGCCGGTTTTCTTAAAGGTAAACTCAAAATCTAACCGAGATTTTATAATTTCAACCGGTTAAAATACACTAGACCCCGGTTTTTTTCTAACACTGAGGCTAGTATTGAGCATGGTGTTGATGTAGTGGTCTTCTCTTTTGCAACAACAACAAAAACTTAATCATCATCTCGATAGCTACCGCACTAGGAGCATTAGCAGCAACAACAAAACCTTAATCATCATCTTGGTAGCTACCGCACCAAGAGCATCATTACATGTACGAGCATTCCAAGATTCCTCAAGCCCTCTCTTTGGCACCTCCTTCATGCAAGGGTTTGTTTGATCTCAAGTCTTTGGACCATACAAGTGCTTCCAATCTTCAAGTTTAAGGCAGCTAAGGTGCTTCTTCTTAGTATGATTTGTCATTGTATACATCAGGATCGCCCAATCCTTCATCTTCATCGACATCAACCGTACCATCTGACCACTTGATGCTTTCTCACAACCCTAGTAGTTGTGGGAAAGAAACCCTATGACCACACAGAGCCCACATGTTGGGGTTGGTCATAATTTGAATTGGTCCTCTTCAAGGGCAGTTGCAACAATTTCCCATCACCTAGATTTTGTAGGTTACAATGGTGGAAGTCATTCTCTTAGTGATGACTGCACTATGCAAATATCTTCCATGCAAGAGTGGGTGGTTTCAAAACCTCATCATTCATAGTGGTCTCAACAATTATGGGATAATTCCTTCCTTTGGGTGTCGAGCCTCCCTAAACCTTAACCCCCAATGCTATTTTGTCTCACACACGCACTCACATGAAGGGGCATGCAGTCCCCCACCCACATTTTCACCCGTAGTCATTAGACTTGCAAATGTACTGGCAACTGCAATAGCATAAATGCCTTGCCATGAATGTGAGGACATGCATGTTAGGGTAAAGGCGGTGTACCTCTTACCCCGGTCGGACTCGTTAGCGACGTTCATTCGCCCATTACTTGTACAAACCTTATTCTTTACTAGATTAAAGAATAAGGGGCTCTCTCAGACACATAGTGTTGAGCTGCTTCACCCACATCCTATGTTCTCTCTCTCTCTCTCTCTCTCTCTCTCTCTCTCTCTCTCTCTCTCTCTCTCTCTCTCTCTCTCTCTCTCAGAGCGCATGCCGATCGCGGAGAGCACGGCAACATTGTGGCGGAGATTGCGGTGAAGCTACAAAATTTTCAGCACTATTTTGCAGTAAAATTTTGGATGAGAAAAAGTTCAATTTTCAGCTTGGTTCCCTGTGCCCATGTTGGAAACGTCAAGGTCTACAACTTTCCAACTCAAAGTTTTTCCAAATTTAGCATGGATTTTGATGTACATTTGGCAGACTGCCTATAGGTCAAGGGTACACAATTGTAGATTTTACAAATCTGTTTTGACCTGTAAAAACAACTCATTTCATGTCCATCTCTAAGATTTCCAATCTTTTTTTTTTTGAGATCTACAACTTTGCAGAAGGAAGTTTCTACAAATTTTGAATGGTTTGAGAGATACGAGCTAAATGGCTACAGGGTGTTCGAGAAGTTGCAAGTTAATGTACAAACCATGTATGCATACTGTGGTGATTTGCTACATTTTGAGAGCTCAGATTGAGCTTTGTCGTTCTTTTGTTTTGCACATTTATGTTTTGCTCTCAGTGAAGAGAATGTGGACTGAAAATGTCAGCAATTTCATGGGGATAAGTTGAGAACGTTTGGTGGATGTATGCCCTCTTGTGGACTCTCAAGATTTGAGAGCGGATTCATCACAAGTTATGCGTATCGTCTTGACGTACGATTGAGCCGATTTTGGAGAGAATGGTATACGGATTTAAAAAGGTTTATGCATGTAAGTTGAGTGTGGATTAATGCGCATTTATTGCTTGTGTTTGAGATTGGCAGTTGTTGTTGATTATTTAAGTTTGATAGCCATTGTACTGTCGGAACTCTGGCAAATTTTCTCCAATAGTTTTATGTGCATGATTTGATGCGATGCAGGTAGTGATTGCAAGTTGCACTCAAGGCTTGTGTGGTATTCTCTGAAGTGGAAGATTAGTGTGTGTATGCCTCGATACCGTGTTACCATATACATGTGGTAGTGATGTGTGTGAACACACTTAGGACCATCGGGGCATTTTTTCCCTCACTAAAAGTTTTTTCCTCCGTGCATTGTATATATGCCCATCACTCTAGGGCTATCTCATCTTTCCATTTCACACTAAGTAATACACTCTCTGTTGTGTGCCTTGAGCTTCCTTTGTCTTCTCCAAGCTGTGTGTGTTTTTTTGCAACCCTAATTCCAACAATTGGTATCACAGCAGGTTGTGTCCTCTTGGGCTTAGTTGCCAGCAACTCCAATACACACCTGCTCACTTTCTCTAATTTTTCTAAGCTTTACAGAGCATCTTCAACTCAAAAAATATATGGGAGAGCTCATAGAGAGTTTGGTCTGCTTCGATTCTTGATTTGGGCTCATTTCAGTCTCCATTTCCACTACAAGTGGTGCAAAAATTCTATTAGTGGCTTTTTCTGCATAACAAGTCCCTTACAGTCTTCTATGGTTTGTGCTATATAGCACGTGTTGTTCCCGCTTTGTTTCTCCTCTTTTCGGGCAGTTTTCACATCAGGTGCAACATTTACCATGGCTGACAACAACACATATGTGTTCAAGATGTTTGCTGTTGAGGATAGATTGGAGGGGGACAATTACCCTATGTGGGCTTATATGATGCAACATGTCCTTGTGTCAAACGGTGTTTAGAATATTGTGCAAGGCATTGATGCACGTCCTGGTTCTGAGGATGTAGGCGATGTTGAGGATGTTGCTGGATTTGATGGCAGGATTAGTGCTGCCAGAGCTGTTTTGCCTACAACTGAGAAAGCTCGTTGGGATGTAGACTATGTGCAAGCCGATGTATTGATTGTGTTGTCTGTGAAGCGCACTATTACTCCTCACATTCGTTCAGTGAAATCTGCAAAACATACTTGGGATATTTTGGCTGGTCTTTATGCAAGTCGCAATGACACAAAAATTGCATTGCTGCGTATAGAGCTGGAATTGAAGATTATGTATGAGGAAGATGACATGAACACTTTCCTTGTTGGTGTCAAGGATATCAAGGAGCAACTTATTTCTGCATGTGAAGTCATTTCTGACATTCCCTTGTGCAAATTGTTCTTGATGCTTTGCCAAATTCTTACCAGACTTTTGCTAGTACTTGGAGACTTATGACCCAAGGAAATTCAGAAGTTGTCAAGTTTGAGGCCTTATGCACATAGTTGTTGCAAGAGTCTCTTTCCAAAAAAAAAAGCAAGACTAGACAGGATGCAGTTGAACAGGCCTATATTGTTGCTCAAAGAAAAGATGGTAATAACAATGCACCCACTACTCATGGTTCTTCTACGAGTGAAAAATCACATAATCCTAATGCTTTTGCTAGCAAAAATTTGTATGATAATTTTGGTGATAAGGGCAAAAAGAAGATGCATTGCCATTATTGTAAAGCTAATGATCAGTTGATCAGGCAGTGTCCTAAGTTGAAGGCCAAAGATGCTAAGAAGAAAGAGGCTGGTTCCACTACTATTGTTGGTTCCACTACAAAATGCAGCTATTGTTGAGTCTTATGTGAAAGGAGATTGTGATACTGATGTTGATGCAGAATGGGATTTTAGTGCAGAGTGCACTTATGATCCTTTTGTCCATGATGCATGTTTGTCAATTATTGAAGATGCTCAAGTGTGGTACTTTGACAGTGGTGCTACAAAGCACATTACCTCTCATCGGGACTTGTTTACTTCTCTCTTGAGGATGTCACTCATGGGAATTCAGTCACTTGTGCTAACAATGTCTCTTATCCGGCCAAGGGAGTTGGAAATATTGTGCTAGCTACTACAAATGGCAGTTCTTTCACACTTGTTGATGCACTTTATGTACCTGGGATCAAGAAGAACCTTTTGTCTGTATCTGCACTTGCTAGACTTGGTCTTGTTATGAAATTTGTGGATGACAGATGTATAGTTCACGATCTCAATTTTGGTGATGAGATTGTTGTATCAGACATTTTATGTCATGGGCTGTATAAGCTCACTTTGTGTGACAAGCGTGCGTAAAATTTTGCAAATGATGTTGTGGATTCTAAGGCTATTTTAGATGCAAACTTTTGGCATGCACGTTTTGGGCATCTGAATTTTGCTAGTTTGCTACGTTTGCAAAAATTTGATATGGTTGCTTCTTTTCCACCTCTTGAAGCACCTGCCAAACATGTTTGTGAAGGCTGTGTTTTGGGTAAGATGCAACGTTCAAGGATTCTAGAGGATGGTATAGTTAGGGCCACATGCAAGTTACAGCTTGTGCATTGTGATGTTTGTGGGCCCATGCAAACTCCGTCCTTGGGCAATACCTTTACTTCATGACTTTCATTGATGATTACTCTAAGCATTCATGGGTGTATCCGCTTAAGGCAAAGTTTAAAGAGATTTGTGCTTCAAGCAATTTTTAGCTATGGCTAAAAATGTCTTGAAATGTGAGGGAGTATATGTCTCATGAATTTAATGCATTTATGGCGACTCGTGGGATAAAACACCAATATACAGTGTCGTATACACCTCAGCAAAATGGTGTTGTTGAGAGAAAAAACAGGTCTCTTATGGAAATGACATGATGTATGGTCAAAAGTCAAGCTTTTACCACATTCGTTTTGGCTGGGGCTATTATGTGTGCCACTTATGTACTCAAAAGGTGTCCTACAAAAGCTTTGCAGTCTATGAATTCATATGAAGCATGGCATTATAGAAAGCCTTTTATTGAGTACATGCATGTTTTTGGTTTTCTGGCATATACTTTGGTGCCACAAATTCAGCGCTGAAAATTGGATGATAAGGCTGTCAAATGTATTTTTGTTGGTTATACTAGCTGAAAGCAAAGGTTTTAGGTTGTGTCATCCACAAACAATGTGTATCTTGGTTTCATGGGATGTTGTGTTTGTGGAAGTGTAAGGTCTCCACCTTTCTAGCCACCGGGAATGAGCTCCAAGCTTTACAAGGAAGCATTGGTCAGGCAATCAGGTAAAAACACTATCTCAAAATCAATAAAAAATGGTATTTTTGGAATCTTAAGCACAGCAAACCCCGTGCTAAAAATTTTCAGAACTGAATTTAGATGAAAACTGACATAGTTACGGTCGTTGGAAGTTTACGCTATTGATTAAATTAATTAAATAAATTGTAAGGTTTTAGTAATCATTACTATAAAATACTTTTATCATAAAAGCCCTAAATATTTATAGATATTTGTAGAGATTTTCAAATTTAATCATGAAAAGGGTCAGATAATAGCAAAAATTGATTTGGTGCATCTAGGGACTGTGCGGAGCAGACTCGGAGTCGTGGCTATTTCTCTCTCACAAAGGGAGAAAACTCTACCCAAAAATCACTAGAGAGAAAACCTCTAGCTGATTATCCATGGATAAGAAGTTATGGCACCCAAAAGGACCCGAGCAATTCCTACATCTGATGATGAGGACGGAGCTCCAAAAAGAAATAGAATGTCGCACAACAAGGAAGCCAGGCCTAGTATTAGGCCTACTGATGAGAGTGTACAGGCCCTGGTGCTACAACAAACGCCAGATCAGTCCTAGGAGGGTCTTTGTTATAATTAAGTTTAAATAATTCTAGTTTATCTTAAGTATTAACGTTGCATACAAAAAAGAGGAGTAAGGAATTAGAAAATGTGAAACTGGCTTAAAAATGGAAGGCATCTTCCAAGAAACCAACGTGCATTTTATTTATAAAGTAAGAAATAATTGTTTGGATTAAGCCTGGTTGAATTATGGAAGATATAATTGATCATCTTTAAGACAGCTTGTCTTAAGACACCTCCGACTCCTTGGTATATATTGATGATAATGATGGCTTTCCAGCCACGGATAAGTCGGTTACCCCTATGAACGATGAGTTTCTACTCCATGCCATGTCTTGATGTTTCTACATAAGTTAGGATACCGTTTTTATCCTAGGGGAGCCGACCGGTTGTATGGGCAACTGGTTTGGTGTATGGGCACTCCAAACCTTGTGTGAGATCCCCAACCCACCAATACCAAAATTGGGATGGGGTCCTTGACAGGTCTTTAGGCCTATTAAAAATCAGAGTCTCTAAATAAGAAAAATCCAAGGAATAGACCTAAACCTTGTGTGAGATCCCCAACCCACCAATACCAAAATTGGGATGGGGTCTTTGACAGGTCTTTAGGCCTAATAAAAATCAGAGTCTTTAAACAAGAAAAATCCAAGGAATAGACCTTTACCATTGGCAATGGCTTGGGTCTATAGCCCTAGAAGAAGACCTACTCCTATCTCGCAGCGAAAACGGGACAACATATTAAAAGTCCAAAAGTATTTCAGTCCTATAACTTCCACAAGTTAGGCTACGATATCCTCAACCAACGCTTTTTTCCCCTAACAGATGTGAGGGCACAGCCGTTGGTGGACTCCTCTTCCAAGTGAAGAAGCTTTCTAAACGTTTTTAGTGCGCAGGGATGGATAGTTACCTGACTAATCATTTCCACCTGTCCATGATTGATAACCTTAGTCAATCCCCACTTACCACCCCGCACTCACACATGATTCTTTTGTTTTCTAATTACTATCACATTGTTTTAACATTTAAAATAATGGTTTCTTTTAACTTTCCGTCACAACAATTCCTTCAATCAAGTATTAAAGACAACATTGAAAAGTATTCTTTTAGCAAGCAGGAATCTTTAAACTTAAGACAAGGTACCGTCAATTAAAAACATTGACCATAATAACCATGACTAGTACTCTTCTTGTCTCAAGACCACCTAAGAATGAAAAACGGCACCCATTCCTTGTTCACAATCCGGGGTGAACAAATCCCCACCCAAGGTTCGGGGTGCCCATATACCAAATCAGTTGCCCATACAATCTTGCGGCTCCCCTAGGATAAAAACAGTATCCTAACTTATGTAGAAACATCAAGACATGACACGGAGTAGAAACTCATCGTCCATGGGGTAACCGACTTATCCATGGCTAGAAAGCCATCATTATCATCAATATATACCAAGGAGTCGGAGGTATCTTGAAACAAGTTGTCTTAAGGATGATCAATCATATCTTTCCTAATTCAACCAGGCTTAACCCAAACAATTCTTTCCTACTATATAAACAAAATGCACGTTGGTTTCTTGGAAGATGCCTTCCATTTTTAAGCCAGTTTCACCTTTCCTAATTCCTTACTCCTCTTTTTCGTATGCAATGTTAATACTTAAGAAAAACTTGAATTATTTAAACTTAACTATAATGAAGACCCACCTGGGACTGATATGGCATTTGCTGTAGCACTGGGGCATGTACACTCTCATCAGTAGGCCTAATACTAGGCCCGACTTCCTCGTCGTGCGACGTTCTAGTTCTTTTTGGAGCTCCGTCCTCATCATCAGATGTAAGAATTGCTGGGGTCCTTTTGGGTGCCATAACTTCTTATCCGTGGATAATCAGCTAGAGGTTTGCTCTCTAGTGATTTTTCGGTAGAGTTTTCTCCCTATGTGAGAGAGAAATAGCCAAGACTCCGAGTCTGTATCTTTTTTGTGAAGATGGGGGGCCTATTTAAGGTTTTTAGGGTTCATAGGCTGCTTCTGGCAGTTACTTGCACATCAAGGCAGCCCCTAGCCTTCCCCTAGCGCCATATGCTGCTAAAACTGGCTTAGGCAGGCTCATGACTGCTTCACACATGCCCTAGATGCACCAAATTGATTTTTACTATTATCTGATCCTTTTCATGATTAAATTTGGAAATATCTGCAAATATTTGTAAATATTTAGGGCTTTTATGATAAAAGTCTTTTACAATAATGATTACTAAAACCTTACAATTTATTTAATTAATTTAATCAATAGTGTAAACTTCGAGGGGCCTTAACTATGTCAATTTTCATCGGAATTCAGTTCTAAAAATTTCTAGCCGAGGTTTGTTGTGCTTAAGATTCCAAAAATACCATTTTTTATTGCTTTAGAGATAATGTTTTTACTTGATTGCCTGACCAACGCTTCCTCCTAAAGCTTGGAGTTCATTCCCGATAGCTAGAAAGGTGGAGACCTTACAGGAAGATTCTATTCAACCCTTGTTGTCATGTATAAGAGACAATAATGTAAGCTCACAGAACATTTATGACACTTTGTTGCCTCTTTTCAGTGTAGAAGTTTGAATGTAACTTCTAGTGAGGCAAATGTATAGCCTATGGGGGTTTTAGAAAATGTAAAAAATCTGCCTATTACTGATGCAGATGTACATGATGTACTTGGTGAGGAAAGGACTGAGAATGAGCGGACTATAGGCCAAAATGACTAGTGCATACTTTGTGTGACTGTAAATTGGATGCACCTTTGTCTAGTCGTACTCGTTCAGGTTCTTATTATGCATCACATTTTTATGCCTTGGTTGTGTCTAGCTTATGTGATGTTGAGGAGCGTTTGTCCTTTGATGAAGCACAAAATTCAAAAAATTGGATGACTTCTATGCAATCAGAGTTTGATGCACTCATAGAAAATGACACATGGACTTTATGTGATTTGTCTGTTGGAAAAAATGCCATTGGTACGAGTGGGTTTACAAGTTGAAACGCAAGCGGGATGGTGAGCTTGATGGCTATAAGGCTCGAATTGTTGCAAAGGGATATGCATAGGAAAAAAGCATAGATTATGAAGAGACTTTTTCTTCCACTTGTCGTATGACTACTCTGTGTTTTTAATGTGCATTGGTAGCTCATTTTGGTTGGGATGTAAATCAGTCAGACATTGTTACTGCTTTCTTGAATGGTGACATATTTGAGGAAGTTTATATAAAGTGTGAGTGTGGTGTACTTCTCATTGTGGTTCTCGATATGGATGATTTGTTGATCACTGGACCAAATGAGAGACATATTGCAAAATTTAAGGCTTATTTGAATGCTACTTTCAAGATGAAAGATTTGGGGTGTTGCATCATTACTCGGATATACAATTTAAGCAGTGTGATGGTGGAATTTCCTTGTGTTAGACAAGTTACATAGAGACATTGCTATGTAAGTTTGGTATTGAGGATTGGAAACCTATTGCCAATCCCATGGAAACAGGTTTGAAATTGAGTCTTCATGATGTTGGTGATCCTATCGATGTCACTCTCTACCAAGGATGCCTCATTTATGTATGCAACATGAGGCCTGATATTTAGTTTGCAGTCTCACATTTCAATAGATTCATGCATAGCCCAGGGTCTAAGCATTGGCATGTTGTCAAGAGGATTTTCTGCTACTTGAGTGGCACTTTACATCTTGGCTTGTTTTATCACAAGGGGAGATCATTGCCGCCAGATTTGCATGCTTTTTTGGACTCAAATTGGATTGGTTGTTTTGACACACGAGTGTCCACAAGTAGTTTTTGTTTCATGCTCAACAATTCATGTATCTCATGGCTGAGCAAGAAGCAACCTACTGTGGCCACTTCTAGTTGTGAGGCTAAGTACAAGGTAGTCTTTACAATTACGGTTGAATGGGTATGGCTCAGATGCCTTATGGCTGATTTGGATGTTGGATAGGACACTGCCAACACTATCTACAGTGACAGTCATAGCGCATTGGTAGTTGCAAGGAACCCAGTTTTTCATGCTCGCAAAGCACATCGAGGCACATTACCACTATTTCTAGGAGAGGCTCTTAGTAGGAGAGATTAGCTCGGCTTATGTGCCAACACAAGACAACCTTGAAAATCTTTTCACAAAGGCTTTGTCTCGTGGAAAGTTTGAAGCTTTCCGCAAAGATTTGGGCTTACTCCCATTTGTGGACTGATCGTGTCCTTAGGGCATGGAACTTCCCTCTACTCTATGTGCTAGCTCTCATTCACTGCATCACTCTTAGGGAGATTTGTTACCATATACATGTGGTAGTGATGTGTGTGAACACACTTAGGATCGTCGGTGCATTTTTTCCCTCACTAGGAGCCCAACCACACAACATAGTGATACTATTTGATCTCCATATCCACTGATACGTTGCTACTTTTGACTACTACCAAGCTTTTGCAAGTACCAAATCTGCCAGCAATATGAAATCTTTGGTAAATATGTAACATATTGATGTACCCCCATAGATATCATGACCCACTAGAGTGTAATCTTGCAGCTACTGACTATGCCTATGTACTCATTTAGCCAATTTTTTAATGCATTCGTGTCTTCACCTCTTTGATGGGTATGTCTTGCATATTTGAAAAATATTAAGTACTACTAGTAAGTATATCAAGTAAGACTTTATAATCCCCATAAAAATGTGTCCTTCAATAACCATCTAAGTTCTTTTGAATAAAATACACGGGATGTCCGCTTTGGCTACTATAGACTTCAATGTCCGACCATAACAAAAGATACTACACACTCAATTTAGAATATCTTTGAACTTTCAACTAAAAGAGACACTAACTCAATTAGCATTAAACTTCACGTCCCCTCACTCTGTGAACATCGGTGTTCATACAATTGGTGGACCTTGCAAATCTGATTTTTTTTTTTAAAAGAAGGGATAATGTCCTAAGAATGAGTTGACATAATGGGCAGTTAAAGGGGAATATTTTTGGAGAGCATTTTTTGGCGAGCGCGTGTTTGGAATTTAGTGAGCGAATCAAAAAAAGATTCTTTTCTTCTCTCAAACCTTCGTAGTTGAGGATCCCCTCCTTTTTTCTCTCTCAATCCTCCATCGGCCTCATCCTCTCTCTCTCTCTCTCTCTCTCTCTCTCTATCTCTCTTCCCCATCAGCATGGATTCATTAAAGGAAGATCCATATTGAGAAGTCAAGGTTGACCTCCCTGTTGGAAAACGACTCCTTCGACCCCTCTGATTGGTCAAGTGAGATTGTCTCAAAAGGGAATATATTCAAGCACCTAGGGGGCCCTTGGGGGTTGACATAACTCACAAACAAAGATTTCATTGGGTCCTTGAAAAAATCAAAACAAAAATGAGAAGGTGGGAGTACGCTCTCCTCCCTTTCCTGAGTCGGATTAAAGCAATTAATTCATTCATGCTCCTCTATATTGCCTTCACGAGCCCACTTCTCAAGATGGCTAAGTGCAACTGGAAAGAGTTCTTAAAACCAATAAAAAGGTTTATATGGAAAAACAACACGATATTCTACAGACCATGGCAGTGGGCTAGATGGGAGTCAATCGCTCGACCAGTGAACCAAGGAGGTCTTGGGATTCTTAACCCAGTTGACCATGTTGAGGCCCGCTACGCCAAATTTGTGGTTTCATTGGCTAAACAGGACCAAGCTTGGGCTATCATGACCAAAGATCTGTTAGATGCAGCTTAACTTAGTTCAAAAGGTGGTAAGTGGAAAGGAGTAGAGGTTCATGACAAACAATTAGCCCCGACATGGTCTACCCTAAGTCTGGGGGCACCTCAGGGGAACTGGTAAGGAAGTACAAAAGAGAAGTTCGGGTCTTAAATTGGGGGGAAGAAACCATGTACTTCAAGAACTCCATCTTGCATTGGTCCCCCTGGCTCTCAAAAGTTGTGGAACCACCACAAAGCCCCTATTTGTATAGAAACTGTCAGGAAAGCAAATAATATGGGTTTGAATTGGCTAGCTCACTTCTGGGACGGTAACAATAAGAGCTAGAAAACAATGGACCTTGTGGCAACCCAGTATCAACTAAATGGCTATGAGATATTGTAGTTAACAAAGTGATAAAAAGTTGGACAATATTGTGATGCCAATCTATGAATCCCGGTTTGAGTAGAGCACCTCGAGATGGCCCGGAAGTAGTCTTTTATGGAAACCCCATTCTAAAGGCGTATTTTATGCATTTATACACAAGAGTAATGGTCTAGTCCCCCTCAACAAAATATGGAAGAGACAATGGCTAGAAAAGCAGTGGGAGCAAGTCATCGAGAACATCTAGAAGCCAAAGTGGCCTCAATTTATGAAGATATTTCTATGGAAGGTCATGTGGGGTGCTCTACCAACCGGTGTCAAGATTCAGGAGAGAGGAATCGGGTCAGATCGTTGTTTGGGGTGTAGAATAGCTAGTGAGGATCTGCCCACCTATTCATGGAATGCCAAGCAAATTCACTCACAAATTGTGAGTTTTAAAAAAAGAAACTTTTGACTTTTAGAAGCAATTGGGTTTTAATCACTCTTTACACACATATCAATCTCATCCAATTTTTACACAAGATACATCCCATGAGCATTAATTCTAAATTTACTTATTACAAGCTAAGTAAGCTATGTAAAAATGAATCTATTGAGTAGAGGCCATAACGATAATTGTAACAAAAATGTAAAATGGCTTTGCGGACCTCCTTCAACTCCAATCTACAATCCATTGATCCATACGTTACTTAACCCACTAACCACAACAACAACAATAAAATATAAGCAAATCCAACTATCCCATACTTTACATGATGTTGCTAAAACCACACCAACATGGTGATTTTTAAGGTATTCTAAGTAAATCACTCAAGAGGGCCCACAAAACTAAACACATCACCTCTTTTTAATGCCAAAAATCCATTTCATAGACTTCTCTAATCTAAACTTAGTAAAACTAAAATTTTCAAAGAAACAAGTGAGTGATCCAAAATCATATCAACCACTGTTTTTCATCTTGCTTTGTCTTTAAAAAGAACTCTTGCTAAGTCTTGAATTACTCTTTCTCAACATTCCCTTGTACTTCTTCAACCGAGTCTTCTATATCTCTTTCTTTTCAAAGTCTTTGGTTTCTCCAACTTCAACAAATTGATAATCATCTTCTCATTTTTGACATTCTTGAGGTAAGGAGAAATTGCTTTTGTGGTTAATTGTTGTAGTTCTAGACTGTACTATATTGAGAAGAACAATTGTCGGAGCTTTAATATGAATATAGCAAACTCATCACATGGAAAGATGGTAAAACATTGTAACAATACTAAACTTTAAACAAGAAAAGAAAAAACTTGACAAGAGATGCAAAATGGTGGTAGTATATAACAATTGTTTGAGCTTTAATACGAATGCAGCCAACTCATCACGTGGCAAGATGATAAAACATTGCAACAATATGAGCTTGAATAAGAAAAAAAGGAAACTTGACAATGTTGGGGTAAGCTTTTAGCCCATAGTCTACCGTAACCAGTCCCTAAAACCAAGCATACTAACATACACTTCTATGTACATGGATGCAACCTCCTACATAGGTCTCCCTAACACATGCTACACATTATAGCCACATGCTACTTGCCCTTTAGCATATGTGGTGCATATCCCTCTCACCTTTATTTCCACTTTCCATCTTGAGCTTACATAAATCCATTATGCTAAGCTTGTATCTCTCTCCAATTCTAATCAAGCAAGCAACTTTTATTTCATTGTATTGTGTACACTATCTCTAATTCACCTATTCCCTACTACAAAGGTGCTCACACAAGGAGAAATGCCACATTGGTTTAATATTACAGACAATATTTAAAATGGTAAAGTTCCACTCTCAAAAGCACTAGCACCTCAACTAGACTCCCTTTGCAATATTTTTGTAGTTTATTAATTAAGTGTCAAAGTTATAATGATGAATGTGTACACTCACTCTGAGTCATCCAGCAAGTCACAATCTGAGAGCTAGTGGTACCAAGGCCTCTCTTTTAGAAGCATTAGTCTCCAAAAGCCCTAAAAAGACTAAAATTCAACTACTTTTATAATAGAAGCCCAAAAAGCTTCTCCCAACACTAAAAGTGTCACTGCAACAATTGTACACATTGTCGCATCAATATGCGATGTGGCATGGCATGCCAACAATCTGTACATTACAACATCACCACTTGTTGTAGGTTCATGTTATTTGCAATGTAAAATCCAAACAGCTACATTGTTAATTTTGGCAGCGGGTTCAAGTCTACATATATCATATCATCACTTTGTGAAACACTATCGTACACCTACCAATGGCATTCATTGATATACAATTTGGTGTTAGCCAAATCAGGAGATCAATTGCTATGGAGCAGATCATGACATACATCCAAAGTCCCATCATTTAGATGTGCATACCAATTGCTCTAGGGACTAATTGGAAAAAGAAAGAAGTGAAGTCTTCACTTGAGGGGTGTACCTAATGGCAAAGGTTTACAATTGGAAACATGACAATAAAACCTTCAACCAAAACCAAGAGGGAGGGAGGGAAAGATAGATTCAACCTAGGTATGTGTCTACAATGGCATCCGAGTGAAATTTTGCCCGGCAAGCTCTTAACTGTTAGTGAAGAGGATAGCAAAAGCGCTTGAGATGAAAGCAAGAAACATGGAGAAGATGGTACAGTAGAAGGAATTTCATGAGATTCTCAAAGTACTTTCAAACGTTGATGCACAAAGAAAGACATGATGTGCAATATAGAGATATTAAAAAGAAACCATATTGTTTGTTATCCTAGCTTTGTAGTGAGTCTGCAGTAAGGAAAGCCTTATCTTACATGTAAACACTTGTAGTTTAAAATTCTTTGCTTGCTAAGCTTGAGTTACGATGAACATAGATTCATTCACCAACTTGTATGTAAAACAAAGGAGCTTCACAATGCCCTCAACGAATGTAGGATGAAGGTATGCCTCCTCGCTCTAATCAATGCAACATCCAACCCCTTTAGGCATCACTTTCTCATGTATTCGATGCAAGTAACATCCAACTAATATCCATGATGTGCTAAGAGTAGCCATGTTTGTCGTGTTTGGCATATGAGCAAGGGAGCAAAAGATAGCAATGAGATGGCGAAGGCCACAAAGGTTGTGAGCTTTGTTGTTTTTGGGGTATTCTAAGCAATTATTTTTAGGCAAAGGAGATTTTTTGATGACCTCTAATGACTTTTAGATGTTAAAAGTGAGCACATCACCAACCTAAATACATATGGTAAGGTCCACCTTGGTAGAATGAACGGGTAGGGAAAGGTCATTGACTCACCTTTCCCCATAATCCATGCAACTCCTGGTGACTGGTGACTGGTGACTGGTGGACGCAAAGAATGGACAGTGGATGCACGGTCCATATCCACTGCCCCCCACCCCGTGATCTTGACAGTAGAGAGAGGAGCAATCATTGTACTCTAGAACTACCTCTCGAACTTTTTCTTGCTTGAGGTTTTTCTCATAGGCTACTGAGGTGGTCCGAGGTGGGAAACAAAAGAGGCGACCTCTAAACACCCTCAAGGCTCCTGTGCTGCTCAATTGGGGATGGGGCAACCACAAGCAAAAAACAACAACAACAAACCCACGACCAAACAAGTGAAGGGGCACCACCTAGTTATAGAGCGAACTAGGATGCAACAAGGGAGAATCCCTGAGCAATACAAGAGAGAAGGAAGAGTACCCTATCACTAATATCAATGCTACAAATACACACACCAAACACAAAGAGATAGAGATAGAGAGAGAGAGAGAGAGAGAGAGAGTTTTGTGCAAGAATTTAGCTTCAATTTTAATGAATTGACTCAGGTGTATACACAGCTTGGAGGAGAGTCGAGAGACACAATTAAGTTTGATGATGTTGTGATCCACACATTATCTTAGGGTTATGGGAATCCTCTCACCATACAACCCTCTTATAATGTTTTTCCAAGCAACCAAAACAAACACAAGAGCTCTTGAGTCACATACAAGCAAATACTACAAAAGAATCTCAAAATGAGAATGTGTCACCTTAAACCAAACGAGATGAGGTTGCCAAGCCTGAATTGAAGAGACTAAAGAGAGTTTTGAACCGCGGTTGCATCCAATTTATTGATTCAAGATGTGTAAGAGTAAGTACAAATTTGATTGGAAGTTATGAATCACTCACTCCCTTGCAATGTTACAACTATCTCAAGAAGCTTTCATATACACCACAAGTAATGGTGTATAGAGAGCTCACTCTCTCTCCCTATAACTAAGATGGAGAATGGTACGCTCAAAGTAGTGAGCAATAGTGTAGAGATCATGCCATTTACAAAGGGAAAAGTGCTCTATTTATAGTTTTTGGGAGCCTTGATTAGGATTAGACCTAATCAATTTTATTGACAAAACAAAAGATTATGAAATATTTTTTAGTTTCAAAATGGGAGTGGATCTTCCTTATCCCTTGAGTCACATGGATGTGGGCTCAATGGGAATAATTATTGAGAGTGAAAGGAGCGAGAGGTGAGTAACATTGGAGGTGCGTACTCTAGTAGTAGATAGTAGAGGGTGCAATTTACAAGAAAGGTTAGTCATTAGTGTTAGTAGTTTGTAGTTAGTAGGATGGGGTAAAAATACATGGCATATGTCCTCAAGGTGCATTATATGATTTATACAATGATGAAAAGCAAGAGAAGGATTAGAATATACACAATTTGATGGAAACCACAAGATGAAAAGGGAATTTTCCACCTATCTCCTCCAATGAATGAAGCGGTTATAGAATTATGTTGGTGTAGTTCTTATGACCATGAAAAAGTTGAAATTTTCATGATCAAACTCCTTCTTTTGTAGAGCTTGAGCTTGGTTATTTACTGATTTTTCTCTTTTTGTGAAAGGATGAAGAGGTTATGGTAATATGAGGAGAGAGAAATTGAGCTATATGTGTGTAGAGATGATAATTTTTTAGCTATGGAGTAAGGGAGAGATGGGAATGGTGAAGAAGATGAAAGAAGCCATGAAAGTTGCAGGTTTGAGGGAGGGATGGAGAGGAATGAGGGTGTGTGTGTGTGTGTGTGTGTGTGTGTGTGTGTGTGTGTAGAAGTGTGAAGGGGGGTGAAAGAAGACTAGGGTAACTTGTGAGAAAAAGTGGGCAGACTGGGGTCCACCATAAAATTCATATCTCACCGATGGTAGCTCCAAAAATTATGCAAAACATTGAGCTGATTATTTAGTTCATGGGCTACATTTTGTTTGTTGGTCCTTTCTTCAAATATTGAGAGGAGATAAGCGTCAAAAATCTCACCAAAAAGCTTGTTTTTTATGCCTACAAAAGTCTGTTAGTGGCCCCCTCCTTTGTTGAATTTGCACAATGCATCCAAGAGTGAGCCCCTCCTTTGTCATATCATGATACAAAGCATCCAAGTTATCTTTACACATGCATGGAGGAGGATTATTGGTGAATAAAGAAATATATACATGGTGGGACTAGTGTATGGACTATTCATAAATTTTAGCTCAATGAGCACATGTTGTTAGAATAATGAGTATATAATATAAAAATATATGGAAGAATTATGGATATGTAAAAAGATATTGGAATCATATGATATGGTCCCTCTTTTGTATTATTTTGGGTGAAAGAAGAAAAAGTATGCAAGTAAATGAAAATTATATAATAAAAGTGACTAAGGGAGTAGAAGCCGGTTTTTGGTTTTCGGGTGAGGGTGAAAATGTGGAGGTGATTTGTATAAAAGAAAAATATGAGATTAGAGGATCTACTCATTGGCAAAAAATATACTTATAGTGCAAGAGGATAAAAGAAGGCATACATAGCCTAATTAAACACACACCTAAGTACATATATTTAAATAAAATACCAAAATAATTATAAAAAGACACTAAATTTAGGCCCTATATACAGTGAAATATTTACACACAAAAAGGCCATAATAATTTTTTTTCTATTTATTCAATTTTTTGGCTTAACTAGCCCAATGACTAGCTAATGGAGGATTTTTAAGGAGATATGGTGAAAGTCCCCTAACTCACACACGCCTATGTACAGTGAAAGGGTGAGGATAACCAAAGTGTTTGATGATTTAATAGGGTGAGGTAGCTCATTATGGCAATTTTGAATAGCCAAAAAACGGCTATCATTAGCCTCCTACCCTCCCCCCCCCCCCCCCCCCAAGATAATGGTAGATTTATGTACCATTTATCCAATCGCACAACATGTAGATCTTGTAACGTCTGTATCCTTTTACAAAAAGAGAAAAATTCAGCAAATAACCAAGGTGAAGCTCTACAAAAGGAGGAGTCTGTGATCATGAAAAATTCAACTTTTCCATGGCCACAAGAACTACACCGACAGAGTTCTACAACCTCTTCATTCACTGGAAGAGATAGGTGGAAAAATCCCTTTCCATCTTGTGGTTTCCATCAAATTGTGTATATTCTAATCCTTCTCTTACTCTTTATCATTGTCAAAATAATATAATGCACCTTGATTGCATATGACATGTAATTTTATCCCATCCTACTAACTACAAACTACTAACACTAATGACTAACCCTTCTTGTAAATTGCACCCTCTACTATCTAGTAGAGTAGGCACCTCCACTGTTACTCACCTCTCTCTCCTTTCACTCTCGATAATTCTTCCCCTTGAGGTTTCATCCATGTGACTCAAGGGATAAGGAAGACCCACTCCCATTTTTAAAATAAAAAATATTTCATAATCTTTTGTTTTGTCAATAAAATAGATTAGGTCTAATCCTAATCGCCCAAAAAACTATAAATAGAGCCCTTTTCCCTTTGTAAATGGCATGATCTCTACACTATTTCTCACTACTTTGAGCGTAGTGTTCTCCATCTTAGTCGTAGGGAGAGAAAGTGAGCTCTCTATACACCATTACTTGTGGTGTATATGAAAGCTTCTTGAGATAGTCGTAGCATTTTAAGGGACTGAGTGATTCACACTACAACAAAAAAACGTGTTATCGACGCAGATATCGACGCGGCCCGTCGCTATCCGCGTCTCTGTGAAACCAGTCGCAATTAGCGACGCGCATAGCGACGTGCATAGCGACGCACATAGCGACGACCATAGCAGAAAAAAAATTTCTTGGGCAGAGGGCAAGTAGCCTAGCATGTGCCCAGTTAAAAGATGGACACGGCCACAGCCAGACTTCCTGCCCTCTGTCCAAGAAAGCGAGCAGCACCAAAATATCAACCATGCTCCCGCGCACAGAAATTTCGGCAGAGTTCCCTTTGTTTTTACATAAACTTTTCAAAAAAAACCATATCATGTATACGCCTCCTACATGCTATCCATGTAGGATCTCACATGAGATTTAAGGCCAATGAAAGACAACCGCACCAATTGAAAAGCATAGCCATAACTTAAAAGCATAACCATAACTTAAAACCATAACCGGCTATAACCATTTTGATCAAAACCATAATGTAGATAACCATAACCATAAACAAAATTAATAATAACCATAAGTATAACCAGAAAGAGAAACAATAACTGTCTATACAATGACAATGACAATAATCATAACCATAAGGGAAACAATAACTGTCTGAACACTAACTGTTTGTACAAAAAAGAGACACAGAAGCGTGTCTGTGTCTCACAAAGCATATAGATGAAATCTGGTCCACTAATGACTAGGCGTCGCAACCTGCACATAGGACAACTCACAAAATTAGTATTGATATTACTTCACATATACTAACTTAATTAAATCAACTCACACATATTAACGTCTCACCTCAAGCGATCAGCGAGACTGTAAGGCCTCCCAGTCTACAGGCTCTCCTGAAGCTTCAAGATCATTCAGTACTTCATAGATACCTCTGCGATATCCATCTGACTCCTCCTCGCGTGATGGAGCTCGATGCATCGCAAGATTCTGCGTTTATACAAAAATCAAAGTAATAAGAATACATGATTCATCGCGTTTTAAAAAACGCCATAGTTAAGATTGGATTAGAAACTCACAAACTCATAGCAAAAGGTGTCGAAGCCTCCGTTGCCAAGATGAGATGTCCCCCTAGTCATCTGTCGTACCTACGCGGCCTCACACTGTTGTTTGAACCGCGTGGCCGCTGTCCGCTCATCCTCCCTGATCTGCAGCCACGTCTCGTGTGGGATGCCCGAAGGCTTCGGTGAGCCGGTCCTGAAAGCTTTCCGAGCTGCATTTCGTCGATGTTTGATGGTGTCCCGTGCAACACCCTTGATCCACCGCGCCGAAACAACGGAAGAACCCGGAGCAGGCTGGTACTCTCTCAGGATGGTCTCCACTATGTAAGTGACTTTTTCCTTTTCTTGCTGATCCCAAGACGTCAGAATGCTGGTCGAAAATTGTAGCTCCACTAGCTGGTGAATCCGCTGTCACATCTCAGTCCCGACTCTATCCATGTCAACAGAACCATCTCCCCGTACAGTATAGAGCTTGGAGGCACTAGGATCATGTGCCCCCCAAGGTGTCCGAGGTGTGCCAAGAGGTGTGTCGAGAGGTGTGCTTGGGTAAGACGGGGGTCGTGAGCGAGGAGGGGTCGAAGCATCTGTGGACCCTCCTCCACAGCAACCACCACCTCCACCTGACGATCGCCGAGATCGGCGAGTGCGCCTGTGCTGCGGAGATGAGGACGTACCCGCCTCTGCCCCACCCCTAGGTGTTGAAGCGGCCGTGATGGGAGAAGAAGGCGTCGTACCCATAGGCGTCCTGAACCCCGTAGACGTCCCCCCCCCTAGGCGTCGGACCCTCGGGTGTGAAGCTAGGAGGCGTAGTACCCGTGCCTCTGGCTACCCAGTACTGAGAAGCCTCTGCCATCTGAGTAGGCGTCATCCGTGTAACGAAGCCCATGAATGCATCTGCACTCATGGAAGCGGGATCTGGAATCTCGTCTGCCATACTAAAGTTCTGCACAAAGAAAGTAAAATAAAGCGTTAGAACACAGTTGTTTAAATTAACTTTAAGCTTAATTTTAAATCAAAGTCTTCACACAAACACTTACAAGCCTAGGCCTTGACGAGTGAGGCATCATCGATAAGATCTTGCACCGTATCATCGTCTATCTCTAATTGCAAACATAACTCTGTCCCAACTCGTTCTGGCAGATTGTCTTCATCCATTGCATCTTCATCTACAAGTGTCAATTCTGGCTCGTCTGCGTCATCCCTCGTATATCTGTCAGCTTCCTCTGCCATACCTTCGTCCATCTCATCTAATGTCACAATAGTATGGACGTCGTCTGACTGACTTTCCTCCAGAAGATCTTGCCCTTCAAATACTTGTTTATTTCTTGGAGCAACCTGAATCACAAACCACCATTGTCGCTCTCGAGGGTCCGGTACAAAGACAACTTGCTCGCAATGTTCGGGGAGAGCAAATGTGTCGCTCGCATCTGTCCAAGTCTTTGTAGAATCTATTTGCACAAGTTTGTTTCCATCTGTGCGTACCGTTGCATTGCGACCAGAAGTAATCACCTTGAACCACTTCACATCCAACAAAAACATCTCAACCCGCCATGCTTTCCATGCGACCACAGTGCCATGTATGTATGATACTTCCAGTCACATCCAATAGCTTCCTCTGCCATACCTTCGTCCATCTCATGGATAGAGTCGGGATTGAGCTGGCGAATCCGCTGTCGCATCTCAGTCCCGACTCTATCCAATAGCTTCCTCTGCCATACCTTTGTCCATCTCATCTAATGTCACAGTAGTATGGACGTCGTCTGACTGACTTTCCTCCAGGAGATCTTGCCCTTCAAATACTTGCTTACTTTCAGGATATCTGACACCAGACCACAGTAATCCAGGTTGCTAGTGCTCTCATTCGTGTCTCTAGCACTGGCCCTGCTCTTTTGCATGAAACTAACCATTACCCCACTATCAAACGTGTTTCTTCAGCTGTCAATTTGTTGTGTTCTGAAATGCTTTCCATGCGACCACAGTGCCATGTATGTATGATACTTCCAGTCACATCTAATAGCCAGCTCTTCCTCTTCTAGAGATATGGGTTCTCCGATCTATTGAGCTGCTCTCACTGTCTTGTCCAACCATGCCATTGTAGGGAATTCAGGTAGAGGAGCGAAATAGTCTGGCAAGGGTAAGCCTCTAGTAGTTCGACTTCGCCTGAAATCATGTCGCTCTAGATTGCGTCTCTCTTTCTCTTCTTCGTACCTTTCAAGCCATTTTTGCATCGGCGCTGAATTTAGTATACAGAACTTCATGATCTTTTCTCGCATGGCCAGGTTCATTTTCTTCGACACCCCTTGCCCTTGCAGCTCCTCTCCCACCAGTCTTGCATCCTCCTCATCGCTCCACAGTCGAGGCATTTCTGGGTCAGAAACGGATAGAAATTCGGTCATCAATACAAGAGACTCTTGCACCAGCCATCCTTCTGCCATGCTCCCCTCTGGATGCGCTTTTTGGCGAAAAAAACCCTTAAGTGTTTTCATGAACCGCTCTAGAAAGAACATCCAACAGCTGTGGACTGTACCTGCCACTGCAACCTCATCTACTACATGGACGAGCAAGTGCATTTGGATCGTTAGGCAGCTCGTGGGTAGATACTTCTCAATCATGCAAACCGCCATGCCCAAATGCAAATTGCGCGGTTCACTCTTAAAATGTGGCCAAGTATCTTCAATGTGCCTCCAAGCCTTCGAATCAGCGGGCACCCTAAATGTTGCGTCAGTGGATCTATTCGTAGAATGCCACCGCATCAACTTTGCAATGGAACCACAACGAAACATGTTTTTTATCCTAGGAATAATAGGGAAATGCTGCAACACTTTAGCTGGCACTGTCTCGCCAACTGCATCTTGTTTGTAGCGCATTGCTCCGCACTTAGGACACGACAGACAATCTGCGAATTCTTTGCAAAAAAGAATGCAATCATTTGGACATGCATGAATCTTGTTGTAGTCCAAGCCAATTGAGGTCAGAAGTTGCTTTGCGTCTGGCCTGGACGGGGGCATTTCATTGCCAGTCGGGAGAAGTTGCTCCCGCAATAACTTGTTTAAGCCACATTAAATTAAAATTAAAGCTCTCCGAGCACATCACCGTTGCAATCGGAAAATCTCTTTTGTAAATTACGTACCTAAACAAAGCAGTGACGCTTGCATCTGACCACCCGTACACTGACTGAAGATTCAAAACCGCCAGACAAGTACGAAGCACAGATATTTTGGCGTCTTCATAGATTGGTTGACGTGCCAACTTTCTCAACATGTCTTCAGGAGATAGGCGCACGGCTTCTGGTGCTGCTTCGTTCGCGTTCTCCTCGCTTGTCTGAAAGAAGGCATCCAGCATCTCCTCCATGCCGTCGTCTTCTGTCTGTAAGCCCTTTTCTGCTTCCATCCGTGGCTCTATATTGGTCGGACCTTCACACATAATCTTTTTTCTCTCTCTCTCAGATGTAGGTGCTATGTCGCGGAAATCAATGCCCGTTCCGTAGGAGTTGTATCGCAGATTCTATACGGTTTCTCTAGCAAACTCTCTGTACTTGTGCACATGCTCATTACATATCATACGCTTGCGCAGGATTTGATACTTGCAGAGCATGCACGAGCATGCAATCTTTTCCTCCATGTTAGTTGATGACGTTGCCATCTACAATGATTATGAATGTTGTTTATATATATATATATACTCCTCACAATGTAAACTACCTCGCATTCTCTAGTCTTGCCCAATCTCCGTATACCTCGGTCCAGAGGTGTATGGAGATTAGGACCACCGGGTCAAAATCTCGTCTTTATTGGTCAAATCCTATATGGGTAGACACATACGTGCACTCCCAGGTGTACATGGCAATGCATGTAGCAAGCAAAACCCCTTTGCCTCTTTTAGTTCCATAGTTTCTTCTCTGTCTACGTACCCTATCTCCCGTTATTTCTCTCTCGATCTCGCTCTCGCTATCTCTCTTTCTCTCTCGATCTCTCTTTCTCTCTCGATCTCGCTCTCGCTATCTCTCTTTCTCTCTCTCTCAATCTCGATCTCACTCTCGCTCTCGCTATCTCTCTTTCTCTATTTTTCTATCTCTCTCTATTTCTCTATTTTTCTATTTCTCTGCCATAACTCCTGGAGCTCCACTTCCCTATCTCTTTCTCTCTCTCTCTCTCTCTCTCTCTCTCTCTCTCTCTCTCTCTCTCTCTCTCTCTCTCTCTCTCTCTCTATATATATATATATATATATATATATATATATATATATATATATATAACTCTCTTTCTCTATCTCTCTATTTCCTCTCTCTCTCTCTCTCTCTCTCTCTCTCTCTCTCTCCCTCTCTCGCTCTCTACTTCCCTATCTCTCTAATGATCGAACGAGCAATTGATCTAGGGAGATCTAGACGCCCACGACTGCGGAGGACTACACAACATGCATCGACAGAGGCTGCATCAGAGGATCTAGCTAGGTCACTTTGGCTCGACATGCACAACGTCCGGTCAGAGTACTGACCATGGAGGAGATCTACCTATCCCAACTAGCTCGTTTAGCCGTTTAGTCCACACCCAGCAGTTTAGGATTCCATAATATTTTATTTTGTCATCTTCTTACTCTGACTTTGTATCAGATCCATCACATTGTAACTTTCTTGTCTCATGTCTCATAGGTCACTTTGGCCTTCCGAAGACGTTAATATAACATTTCATTTCATTTCTCTCTTTAATTTTTTTTTCTTTAGTTTTAATTTCCTAAGCATACATTAATTCTCTCTCTCTCTCTCTCTTTGATTACCTACACACACACACACACACATTTCTCTCTCTCTCTCTCTCTCTCTCTCTCTCTCTCTCTCTCTCTCTCTCTCTTTCCTACACACACACACCGCTCTCTTTCTCTATTTCCTACACACACCTCTCTCTCTCTCTCTCTCTCTCTCTCTCTCTCTCTCTCTCCTACACACACACACACACACACACACACACACACGATGTAGAGGTAGAGAGAGAGAGAGAGCAAGAGAGAGGGGTTGGGGAGGGTGGAGATGGACATAATACCTGCGCAGCAGGTTTCGGCCAAGACCCGAGCAGGCGAAAATGGCCCCTGCGCGCGGGTTTCGATTTTTCCCCCCAATTTTTTTGGCGTCGATATACGCGTCGCTATACGCGTGGCAAATAAAGCCTTTCCACGCGTATATCGACGCACATTGCGACGCGTATAGCGATGCCCGCTAATGTCGTCAATATACGCGTGGAAAGGCATGGCCATCGATATAGGCGCGTCGATATCTTCATTTAGTGTTATAGTGTCATAACTTCCAATCAAATTTGTACCTACTCTTGCACATCAATTGAATCAATAATTTGGATGCAACTGCAGTTCAAAAATCTCTTGAGTCTCTTCAATTCATGCTTGGAAACCTCATCTCGTTTGGTTTAAGGTGGCGCGTTCTCATTTTGAGATTCTTTTGTAGTATTTGCTTATATGTGACTCAAGAGCTCTTGTGTTTGTTTTGGTTGCTTGGGAAAACATTATAAGAGGGTTGTATGGTGAGAGGATTCCCATAACCCTAAGATAATGTGTAGATTGCAACATCATCAAACTTAATTGTGTCTCTTGACTCTCCTCTAAATTGTTTATACACCTGTGTCAATTTATTAAAATTGAAGCTAAATTCTTGCATAAAACTCTCTCTCTCTCTCTCTCTCTCTCTCTCTCTCTCTCACTCTTTGTGTTTGGTGTGTGTATTTGTAGCATTGATATTATTGATAGTGTACCCTTCCTTCTCACTTGTATTGCTCAAGGATTCTCCTCTGTTGCGTCCTAGTTCACTCTATAACTAGGTGGTGTCCCTTTACTTGTTTGGTTGTGGGTTTGTTGTTGTTTTTTTCTTGTGGTTGCCTCAGCCCCAATTGAGCAGCATCGGAGCCTTGAGGGGTGTTTATAGGTCGCCTCTCTTGTTGTCCGCCGCCCTGGACCGCCTCAATTTTGATGCTCCCACCGAGGACGGCTTGTGTATGTTTTTGTGTAGGTTCAACCTTTATCATAGTCAAGTAGTTTGCATGAATCATGAGAATTTGTATGATCCTTTCATTCCCATTGCAAGGCAAAAGGTATACATAATTGTTAGTACTAAGGTGCAATTTCAATGAGTAATTCGTAGAATTTTGGGCTCTCTTAGGTTGGCCAAGATAAACGCTTCAGTAAATCCTTTTATTTTGCCTCGCATTAGGTACGGCCTTAGTTTGGACGTCTATATTTTTGTTTTGTTTTAAGCATTAGGTCATGCATAGACCATGGATAATGGCCCAGGAATAGAGTTTCTTCCCTTTCATTTCACTCCACACATTAGAATAAACATTGCACTTAGTAGAAAGAACATTTTCAACAATGTATAGTTTTTATGTTTGGTGCTCAGAGAGTAGGAGAAATTCTCGCATCACCAAATCCTGTCATCCTCCCTCTTGTTGCCTATCATGCATCCTTGACGTACATGTTTTCATCTTGTTTTAGCGCAATTTAGCAAAATAGTTTTGAGTGCATAAATTGATTTCAAGACCACAAAAATTGAGCTAGAATATGGTATGGATTGGTATAACATAATAAAGAAAAAATATTTTCATACAAGAATCTAGAAAATTTTTTGGAATTCCTTTCAAGACTCTATGTGGTTAATTGCATGTCATAAGCAAAAATGATTGTTTGGAACTAACCTTTGTGTGATTCTAGCATTTAGAGATTATGACACGCTTATAGCTTTGAGGATATCCTAATCTTCTTTGGAAATTTAGAAGTAGATGTTGATGATTTTCTTGTTGATTTTAGAATGGTTTGCCTTATCCTTGGCAAAAGGGATGGCATTGGAAAAGGGGATTTTTTGCTGCTATGCCTTAGAGGCAATGCTGAGCAATGGTTTTGGAGTATGTCTTCTTAGATTGAAGACGGATGTACCCAAATTTCCAAAGCTTTGAAGACCATATTCTCTCAAGTTTCAACAACGGAGAAAGCATGGGCTTCATTGAGGAGACTTCACCAACATGGTGAAGACTACTATGCTTTGAGGAGAATTTTTTCTCGTCAATGGGCATGATGTGGATTTAATTCTACATTTCCAGATTATGTAGAAATGGATCAATTTATTTCGGGTTTGTCTCCTTTCCTAAAGACTAAGGTTACTTGTAGTGAACCCTCTACCTTTGAAGAAGCGGTCACCATTGCCCAAAGGAAGTTTCACAAGTACTTCTACATTGAAAAGGGTTTCCATCATGCTGGGAGAACCAACCATCAAGACTGTGTTTCAATCAAAGAATCGGCTCCTTTATCATACTTCCTTCTTTCTACTCCAACAAGATGATGTTTACATGGAAACGGATGATTCAAGTGCTAAAGTATGTGACTGAGATTCAAATGTGGCATCTCTTTCTCCTACCTTCATCACAATCCTGCAAAAATGGGCACAAGATATTTGAAATGGTGTTGGGGATGATTCAATAATGGATATATCCAGCCTTTTGGAGGGCCAATTTCTAGTCAGAGCAGAGGAATCTTTTGTGCAACATGACTCTATGGAGAATGAAGACATTGAAGATAACCTTGATCCTATGGAATGTTCTGAGAGTGTGTCTTGTCTAAAAGAAGAGAATGAAGAAGATGATGAAATCATAAGTGGGGAGATCATAGACCACATTGATTGTGTACATAGAATGTCAATTCCAAAACAAAGTAGAAAAGTGTGAGTGAAATCCATGTAAGGATAATCTTCAAGAATTGTTTGAGGATGTTGAAAAGCATTGGTATGATCCATGTATGTTAAGCATAGAGGAACCTATCATGCAAGAAGCCAAAGTTTTCACAAAATCAAAAAGTAATCCATCAACCTTTGAGGTGGTACAATATGAGGAGTTCCAACCTTGCCAGGGGGGGGGGGGGGCTTAGAAGGGGATGAAGAACATGGGAGAGTAATAAAAAATAAGATCATAAAAGGAAACTGTCAAAAGGGTATCATTCTCTCCAATGGTGTATTAGTGGGTGGCTTTTCATTCATGAGACAGTCTCTTAGCAAGAAAATCCAAGATTTTGAAGCCAATCAGCTTCACATTGGGTTTCACCTCTTCAAAGTCAACTCCTCTCTCCATATATACCTTTCATCGTGGTCACCATACCTTCTTAAGTGGAAGAGGACATGAATACTTGGTGATGAATGGATGTTTCCAACTCATTTGGTTCTTTGGTGTATGGAGGTCGCACATTGTGATGTTTTTGTTCTTCATCATAGATGGAAAACTAGTTGATTGCTACATGTGGATATTTCATCAATCCGTACAAAAATCTATTCTCTTCCAATGTGTTGGAAGCAATAGGAACCTTCGTCTATTATCTACTTATGTGGTAAACTATTTGCAATATCTTCCAATAGCAGCTAGAAGCAGGGATCAAGCTTTCCTAAATCATGATGGTCATATAGTTTTTGACTTGAAGTTAGCGTGAAAGAGATAGAGTTATGCAGAATGCTTTTGTCAAACCTTCTCCATGACCTAACCCAAAATGAGAATATAACCTTGAAATCAAATTTCATTGAACCCTCCCAAGTTTATGTTCCTTGCACTTGCTAAAACCTATGGTGTCCTTGACCCACTTGCAAAGCTTCATGTATTATCCACATCACCACTATTCATGTTTCATCATTTCTGCACTTCATCATTGATGATGACTTTGGTTGAGTATTCATGTACAAAACGATCCTTGATTTGATTCTTCATTTCCTCATTATCCACATTATTTTGTATGTAGATTATTGACACTATATAATAAAAACTTCCAATACTAATTAAGAGGCCCCATTTTTGCCTAGGTACTGTATACTAGCTTAAAAAGATACTCGAGTGTCAAACAAATTGAAATGCAATTTTCAACATAGATGCAAAAGAGTATCTTGGGGCTGAGGCTAGGGACACTAGGTGTGTTTTTCAAGCATAATTTGGTGCATGAAGCTTCCATCTTCATTGCACAAAAGAGTTTTGTCAAGGAACACAAGAATTGTATTGTACAAAAGTCTCCTTTGATGGGAGAAGCTATAATACAAAGCCTTAATGGAGGGGGGACCGGCTCCATGTAAATCCAGTCCTCAACAGTTGTCAATTGTTCTATTTCTCTCTCTTTTCAAGTATTGTCAATGCCAAATTATCTAGGGGTAAATTGCTAGGTTGCTTTCTCAAATTAAGTACTCTCTCTATGCTCATTAGGAACTTGTTCTAAATGAAATGCTCACTATGTTATCAATTTCCACTACACACAAGTTACTTGTGCATTAAATGTTACATTGGTATCAAAGCTATTGGTTTCTCTTTTCTTGCTCAAGAAGGGAGGTCCTCAAGCTTGCTACAAATGGTTGTGTTATTATTTGCAAAAGAGTAAGTAGAATAGGGATTTTTCATCCTTAAAGCACACCTGCTTTATGCAGTTAACGGGGATACCGTCGAGAGCTATGGTTTTAATAATGGAGTCCTATGGGGCTTGCCTATGGCTTAACCATTATTGATCTATTAGAAGCTTAATAGGAACCGGTGCTATCTTGGCTCTGTTGAACCCTCTCTTCTATTCTTTGCAATTAATAATATTCGAGCCACGGGTATAGATGCTTGAGTGCTTATTTTTGAAGGTAAAGAGGCATAGCAACTAGGGCTTGAAGTGCCAAAGTACAAGTAAAAATTTACACCTAAAATTTGCTAGTATGGTTGACAAAGGAAAAGAGATTGAAATGAATGTTGATAGGTTTGATTTTGCTAATGAAAGAGCAACTAATGTTGCCCCTATGCTTGTAAACTATCTTGTTTCTAGGCTACAACAAGCCCTGGGCAACCCATCCCTCCAAGGTGAAGTGCTACAGCAATTGCGCACCCATGGTATTCTCCAAACTCCCACCAAGAAGAGAGAGTACCTAGAAGCCTCCTTGTAACATTTTAATGGCCTAGTAACTTGTGTGTAGCGGAAAATAGCATGAACATAGTGAGCATTTCATTAGAATAGATTCCTAATGAGCATAATAAGAGTGCTTGGGTGGAGAGATCAACAAAAAGCATAACACCTAGTTAGAGAGCATGAACAATACTTCAAAAGAGAGAGAAATTAAGCTATTGACAACAATTGAGGACCGGATTTACATGGAGCCGGTCCCCCCTCCAAAAGGCTTCGTATTATAGGTTTCCCCCATCAAGAGAGACATTTTACAATACAATTCTTTGTGTTCCTTCAATAACTAGCTAGTGCAATGAAGATGGAAGCTTCAAGCACTAAGAAAAACACTTATAAAGCACAACATCAATTCCCTCACGATCTCAGACCCAAGACCTCACACATCTTTGGAGATGGTGAGAGCTAGCGGGGTATGAGATTAGATTGAGAGGAAGACGGAGTAATCTTACAAGAAAGATGTACATCTCCTCACATAATCACTCATATTAGCATATAGCATAGCTGAGTAATTAGCATGGCAGAGGAGATGAGCATGCACTGAAGCTTGGCTCTTGGTTGGATTTGCATCACAAAGCCAAGAGTTGTTGGTGTAGGCCTCCTTCTCACCAACTTGGAGTAGGTGATAAGCTTTCCATTAAAGCTTGAGAAGGAGAGAGAGAGAGTCTTCTTGCTTCATACATGAGCTAGTGCGAGTGTGCGTGGAATATGACGTGACAAATTCAGCCCCCTCTCTCTCTTGGTCGACCCCTCTTCCATTTTACTCATGAAGGCACCCCATTGGCCCATGCCAGGCTTAGCCAATGAAAATTGAGAGGCATAAGTGATAGCCTTCTGACATGTGTCCCCCTTTCCCCTTTTGTTAGCGCTTTAGGTAATTAATTAATGCAACTAAATTCTCATTGGACTCCTTTGTCTCCTGGCCAATAGGAATCAGGTAAGCCATTGGGCTGTTGAATGCTCATTAGACCCCTTGGGAGACTGTCCAATAGTCTTTTAGAGAGTTTGATTCTTATTGGTTCTTTTATTAAGTTTTTTTAAATTAATTAAACTAGATTTACTCTAGCCTAATTCTCATTGGTTCACCTCCATGGCCATCCAATAGGATTTGAGTACACCTTGTGGGCATCTGGGCTAGGGAGCTGACATGTGTCCCTCATTCCCTTTGTGTAAAGGAAGCTTGTGTGTGTGTGTGTGTGTGTGTGTGTTTCTCTCTCATCCCCTACTTGCAGGGCTCGCCCCCTTCTATGTAGGACTCGTGAAGAATTTTTGTACACACACAAAGCATCCAATTTTCCTAAGCTTTGACCTTTGGACACAACCTTTGAATTTTGGAACCTTAGCATTTTGGAAGTCTTAATGGTCTAAACCTTAGGGTCTTTAAAGCCCATTGTTGCACATTGCTCTTTTGCAGATGCCCCCCCCTTTGGATCCCTATTGTGGCCGGTCTACCAGCTTAACCGATATTCTAGCTTTTTCTCCCCTGGCACTTCCCCATATTAGATGATCAGTTTAACATGAGAAAATAATTTAGGAGAATTAGATATTAGTTATTATGACATTACCTCTCTCTTGAAATCATAGTCATCCTTGACTATGGGGTAGAGAAGATAAAGCCTATTCATTAGTCCTTTTTCTAGCGGGTAGAGGATCCCTATCTTACCCTACGACATCATTCCAGAATGGATGACTAACGCTTGAGAGCCCAAGGCTACCGCAATCATTTCTACACATTAGTCCTATCAATCTTCCATAATAGAGTGACAAGCTCTACTTGGTGTTTGGGAAACGTCGTCTCCACAAACTTGATCTAAGCATGCATACTACTTAACATTTGTGCACAATAAAGAAAAAGAAAGTCTTATAAGACAAAAACTTTGTTCATTTTAAACATTTGTACATTTGCTTACTCTAGGGAAGCATTGTAAGCATTGACAAGGTTTAGGTTATCCTTTAATTGTATGCCTTGTATCCATCTAGCATCTTCAAAAGGATAATTCTTAAACTTAACAAGATATCCTTGGATAGTCTTACTGCCTCTTAATACCTTGTCTTCATGTCGGAGAATGGACTCGGGCTACAGCACCTCTTCTTGGTCCTCAATCTCCGGTGGGTCTTCAATAGTTGGTTCTTGAGGTGGCTCTCCTTTGTAGGCTTTAGTAAGCTCACATGGAAAGCATTGTGTATGAGCCAATGGCTGGGTAACTTGAGTTGGTAGGCCATCTCATTGATTGGCCTAAGAATCCGGAAGGGACCATAGTACCTTTTTGCTAACTTAGCATAGTACTTTTGGTGTCCCGTAGGATTCTTGCCCATCGTGTGCCTCAATTGAGCCTTGGGAAATTTAAGTAAGACCCAATCATTTTCTTTAAAGGCTTGGGCTCTTCTATGCTTATCAACATCAGCCTTTTGCCTTTGTTGTGAGATAAAGATAGCATCCTTAATCTTTTGGAAAGATTCTTGTAGGTCTCGGCTATACTCATCTGCACAACGAGGATCTCCCCGTGTACCTTAAGTAGCAGAGGACTTTTTGATCTTCCCTCAATTACCTCAAAAGGTGCTTTTCCCATGGAAGTATGTATAGTGTTATTGTAGGCATACTCCACTAAGGGTAAGTACTTCTCGCATTGGGACCTTTGATCTACTTTTGTTACATAGGCTTTTAGTAGATCAAGAATTGTTAGGTTAGCTATTTCACTTTGGCCATCCGTTTGCGCGTGATAGGCCGAAGAGAAATTTAGCCTTGTCCCTAAATTCTCAAAGAGACCCTTCCAAAATTACTAGTCATTCTAGGATCTCTATCCGACACTATGGACATTGGCAAGCCATGGTACTTGAAGATTTATGAAATGAAGAGGGTTGACATTTGATGGGCTTTAATAGTCTTTTTGACAGGTATAAAATGAGCTTGTTTACGGATTGAGGCTTGGGAAATATAAGTAAGATCCAATCATTTTCTTTAAAGGCGTGGGCTCTTCCGCGCTTATCAACATCAGCCTTTTGCCTTTGTTGTGAGATAGAGATAGCATCCTTAATATTTTGGAAAGATTCTTGTAGGTCTCGGCTATACTCATCTGCACAACGAAGATCTCCCCGTGTACCTTAAGTAGCAGAGGACTTTTTGATCTTCCCTCAATTACCTCAAAAGGTGCTTTTCCCGTGGAAGTATGTACAGTGTTATTGTAGGCATACTCCACTAAGGGTAAGTACTTCTCCCATTGGGACCTTTGATCTACTTTTGTTACATAGGCTTTTAGTAGATCAAGAATTGTTCGGTTAGCTATTTCACTTTGGCCATCCGTGTGCGAGTGATAGGCCGAAGAGAAATTTAGCCTTGTCCCTAAATTCTCAAAGAGACCCTTCCAAAAATTACTAGTCACTTTAGGATCTCTATCCGACACTATGGACATTGGCAAGCCATGGTACTTGAAGATTTATGAAATGAAGAGGGTTGACATTTGATGGGCTTTAATAGTCTTTTTGACAGGTATAAAATGAGCTTGTTTACTGATTGAGGCTTGGGAAATTTAAGTAAGACCCAATCATTTTCTTTAAAGGCTTGGGCTCTTCCGTGCTTATCAACATCAGCCTTTTGCCTTTGTTGTGAGATAGAGATAGCATCCTTAATATTTTGGAAAGATTCTTGTAGGTCTCGGCTATACTCATCTGCACAACGAAGATCTCCCCGTGTACCTTAAGTAGCAGAGGACTTTTTTATCTTCCCTCAATTACCTCAAAAGGTGCTTTTCCCGTGGAAGTATGTACAGTGTTATTGTAGGCATACTCCACTAAGGGTAAGTACTTCTCCCATTGGGACCTTTGATCTACTTTTGTTACATAGGCTTTTAGTAGATCAAGAATTGTTCGGTTAGCTATTTCACTTTGGCCATCCGTTTGCGCGTGATAGGCCGAAGAGAAATTAGCCTTGTCCCTAAATTCTCAAAGAGACCCTTCCAGAAATTACTAGTCATTCTAGGATCTCTATCCGACACCATGGACATTGGCAAGCCATGGTACTTGAAGATTTGTGAAATGAAGAGGGTTGACATTTGATGGGCTTTAATAGTCTTTTTGACAGGTATAAAATGAGCTTGTTTACTGAACCTGTCTACTATCGTCCATATTCCCGTATTCCCATGGATAGACTTAGGCAATCCAAAGATAAAATCCATGGATATACTCTCCCATGGTGAATTAGGGATTGGCAAAGGTTGAATCAATCCAGGTTGCTTCCCTTTATCAAACTTTGTCTTTTGGCATACCACACATTTAGAAACATATTCTTGTATGTTTGCTTTCATGGTAGGCCAATAGAAATATGTTTCAATCCCTTTTAGGGTAGACTAAATCCCTTTATTACCCGCATAAGGAGGAGCATGAGATTCATACATTACTTTCTCACGTAGTGAGTTAGTAATGCATAGTCTATTGCCATAGAGAAGATAACCATCTTGTAAAGCAAATGGTTCTTCTTTCTTCCCTAGTGCAAGGGCTGAAATCACATCTCTAAAATCGATATCAATAGCATACTCATCTATCATAGAAGATAGATCATTGTGAGTTGCTATGGAAACCGCATTCACTCTCGGCCGTCTTGAGAGTGCATCGGCTACTTGATTATGCTTGCCAGCAATGTGAGCAATATGAAAATGAAATTGCAAAAGGAAATTTGCCCACCTTATTTGTTTGACAGAGAGCTTGGTCTGTGTCATGAAGTACTTAAGGCTTTCGTGATCCGTCTGCAGAATGAAAGGAGTCCCCAATAAATAGTGCTTCCATGAGTTTAAGGCATAATTGCGAGGAGTTCCTTTTCATATATGCCTAGAGCTTGCTCCGAGCCTTCGACTTTCATAGGCTATGGCATGCCCTTCTTGGAGCAAGACAGCTCCAAGGCAATCACCACAAGCGTCACATTGGACCTCAAATGGCTTTGAGAGATCCGACAGTGTAAGCACAGCTTGAGAGAGAAGCTTTTCTTTAAGCTTTTCAAAAGCATTGTTCTCCTTGGCAAACCATGTATATCTAACTTTTTCTTTGTTAGGTCATGTAATGGTCCCGCAATTTGTGATAACTTTTCTATGAAGCGTCTATAGTATGCACACATACCTATAAAGCTTCTTAGTTCATGAAGATTCCTTGGTTTAGGCCATCCTTTTATTACCTCTAACTTTGATAGATCCATTTGGATGCCATCTTGAGAGATAATGTGACATAAATACTGAATCTCTTGCAAGAAAAATTAACTTTTCTTTCGATTAACATAAAGTTTATTCTTTCTTAAGACTTGAAATATTACCTGGAGGTGTTGCTTGTGTTCGTCTAGTGAATTAGAGTAGATGATAATATCATCAAAGAACACTCCAGTAAAGGTTCGGTGAGGCCCGAATAGCTTCTCCATCAAGCAATTGAATGTGGCTGGTGCATTGGTCAAGCCAAAAGGCATGACAATGTATTCGTAAAGACCAAACGTAGTGCAAAATGCGGTCTTTACAATGTCTTGATAAGCTATCCTTATTTGATGGTAGCCACATTTTAGGTCAATCCTATTGAAGTAGCTTGACCCTTGTAGCTTATCAAATAGGTCTTCTACCCGTGGAACGGGAAACCTATTTTTGATAATGATCCTATTTAGTGCTCTATAGTCAACACACATACGATATGTGCCGTATTTCTTTTGCACTAGTAACACGGGTCAACAAAATGGAGATGAGCTAGGCCTAACCATGCCCTTCTCAACTAACTCATGCACTTGCCGCATAATCTCCTCTTGTTGAGCTTGAGAAACTCTATAAGGAGGTTTATTAGGCGGTGAACTTCCTGGAATGAGTTCAATTGCATGGTCATCATTGCCTCATTTAGGAGGTAGTTCACAAGGGATGTCGTCAATAAAGACATCTTGAAACCCCCTTAGAAAATTGGATAACTATGATTCCTTGTGATTGTTTATATTTTCTTTTGTTAAAGCATTAGGTTCATTTTGAGAATCTGTAACAAAAATTATGTACACAGAAATAGAGCTCTTTATTGACTTATTGAAAGCTTGCGTATGTACAATGGGTATGGTGTTATCCATTTCCTTAGCATCTATGTACACATCTTTTTCCCTAAACCTAAAATAGATTCTCCTTTCAGGGAATTTAACATTGGCAACCATGCGATCAAACCATGGTGCCCCTAGGATTACATCCTCGTGCTTGAGAGGAGAGATAAAGAAGTCCTCTTTGTCCACATAGCTTTGGACATGGAGCCTCAATTTCCCAATTAAGGGAGTGATTGAAGCTTCTTGCCCCTTGAAAGCACCATCTGCGGGTAGGACATCTCCCATCTCATAGGCTTGGATGCCTAGCTTGGTGGCCAACTCTGTGGATATGAAATTGTGAGTAGAACCAGGATCAAAGAGAATAAAAGAAGCATCGTGTTCTCTTACCTTTCCCCAAGCATGGCATAGAGGAGATCCTTTGTGGTGAGCTTCCTCTTCTTGGATTTCGACCAAGGTAGCTCTAGGAGGCTCATGGCGGGTGTTCTTTTGGGGACAAGCGCGATATGCATGCCCTTGCTCGCCGCACTTGAAACAGCAGTTATCCTTGCGATAATGCTCAAGCTCTTCAAGAGAGAGTTTTTTTTTGCCTTTGTAAACTCCCTTCTCCTTAGCTTTATTGTTATTGGAGTTGCCCTTAGGAGACTTTTGGACATTGTGCTTCTCCTTAGGCTCATTGGAACCCTTGTTTTCCATGGGCTTAGAATTTCTTTTAGCCCCTGTTTGAAAATTGATTCGAGAAGCCACCATAGTATGGTGTATAACCGCGGATATGGTGCGTGGCCCGTGGCCTTTGGGAGTTGACATACTCCACCATTTCTTTAGTTAAGCCCGCACAAAATTGCTACTTTTGCTCTCCAAAATCCATCGTTTTGAAGACAGCGGCTTTGAGATGTAGGTCCCAAAACTTGTCTACATATTTGTGAATGAACTCGTAGGGAGAGAGCTTCAAGCTTCGCCATTCGGTGAGTACTTTGTCTTTGGCATCCGTGGCCAAAAACTACTTCATGATGGAAGCTCTTAAAGCTTTCCATGTTCGTGGAGCTTCACCGTTGGCCCGTAGGCTAGACCACCATTGCCTGACGGACTTTTGAAAGTGCATGGCTTTTATGGTGTAGCTTAGAGGACTCCATGAAGCCCTCATCTCCAAACGCCGCATCGAATTGTTGGATAAACGCCAAGACTTTGTCCGTAGCACCAAAGGTACCATCATAGGTAAGAAAAGAGATTCTCTTTCCTCCCTCTTTGAACTTCTTGAGCTTGGATGACCTCTTCCATGCGGCATATGATTTCCTATGGCCTCTTCTTTTTGATGGTTCAAAAGTTGCACCATCGTTTCCTTCTGAAGATGAAGAATTTGAGGAAGATGGAGAAGAGGGTGACCTTTTTCTCGCCTTTTTCTTGCCTTGATCTTCTTTGTCTGCACCACTCTCATAAGAGGAAGAGGATGAAGAAGATGGAGAAGAGGGTGTCCTCTTTCTTGCCTTTTTCTTCTCTTGTTTTTTGTCATCCCTCTTTGAATTATGGTGTGGAGAAGTGTGCGATGGTCTTCTCCATTTAGGAGGTGATGGAGAGCATTTAACCTGCCGTCTTCGTGGAGCCAATTCTGTTGAGGTGGCAGGAGACTCACTTCTTTCTCGTTCCTTTGGTGGGGGCTCTTGTGTTCTCCTTTGAGAAGGAGATGCGTCATCAAGAAGAAAATTTTTGAGCCCTTCATATGGATCCTCTTCTTCTTCCCAAATCGGAGAGAGGCCTCTTTTGGGAGTCTTGCAAGGAGGCTTCCTAGGTACTCTCTCGTCATGGTGAGGTGGGGAGTTTGGAGAATCCCATGAGCACGAAGCTATCTTTGAACTTCACTTTGGAGGGATGGATTTCCCATGGCTTGATGAAGCCTAGAAACAAGGTAGTTAACAAGCATAGGGGCATCATTAGTAGCCTGCTCATTAGCAAAATCAAAGCTATGAACATTAATTTCACTCTCTTTACTCTTGTTAGCCATTCTGACAACTTTTAGGTGTAAACTTTTTTAGGTGACTTTGGCACTTCAAGCCCTAGTTGCTACTCCTCTTTACCCCTATAGAAAAGCACTCAAGCTACTGTACCCGTGGCTCGAATACCATTAATTGCAAGGAATAGAAGAGAGGGTCGTTCAAAACCAAAACAACACCGGCTCCTGTCAAGCTTCTAATAGCTCAATAGTGGTTAAGGACTCCACTATTAAGACCATAGCTCTCGACGGTGTTGCCCCGTTATCTGCACGAAGGTAGGTGCATTGCAAGGTTGAAAAATCCCTATTCTACTTACTCGATTGCAATTAATAATACCAACCATATATAGCTAGCTTGAGGACCTCCCTTCTTGAGCAAGAAAGGAGAAACCTTGTGCTCTGGTACCAATGTAACATTTTAATGGCCTAGTAACTTGTGTGTAGCAGAAAATAGCATGAACATAGTGAGCATTTCATTAGAATAGATTCCTAATGAGCATAACAAGAGTGCTTGTGTGGAGAGAGCAACAAAAAGCATAACACCTAGTTAGATAGCATGAACAATACTTCAAAAGAGAGAGAAATTAAGCTATTGACAACAATTGAGGACCGGATTTACATGGAGCCGGTCCCCCCTCCAAAAGGCTTTGTATTATAGGTTTCCCCCATCAAGAGAGACATTTTACAATACAATTCTTTGTGTTCCCTCAATAACTAGCTAGTGCAATGAAGATGGAAGCTTCAAGCACTAAGCAAAACACTTATAAAACACAACATCAATTCCCTCACGATCTCAAACCCAAGACCTCACACACCTTCGAAGATGGTGAGAGCTAGCGGGGTATGAGAGTAGATTGAGAGGAAGAAGGAGTAGTCTTACGAGAAAGATGTACATCTCCTCACATAATCACTCATATTAGCATATAGCATAGCTTAGTAATTAGCATGGCAGAGGAGATGAGCATGCATTGAATCTTGGTTGGATTTGCATCACAAAGCCAAGAGTTGTTGGTGTAGGCCTCCCTTCTCACCAACTTGGAGTAGGTGATAAGCTTTCCATTAAAGCTTGAGAAGGAGAGAGAGAGAGTCTTCTTGCTTCATACATGAGCTAGTGCGAGTGTGCGTGGAATATGACGTGACAAATTCAGCCCCCTCTCTCTCTTGGTCGACCCCTCTTCCATTTTACTCATGAAGGCACCCCATTGGCCCATGCCAGGCTTAGCCAATGAAAATTGAGAGGCATAAGTGATAGCCTTCTGACATGTGTCCCCCTTTCCCCTTTTGTTAGCGCTTTAGGTAATTAATTAATGCAACTAAATTCTCATTGGACTCCTTTGTCTCCTGGCCAATAGGAATCAGGTAAGCCATTGGGTTGTTGAATGCTCATTAGACCCCTTGGGAGACTGTCCAATAGTCTTTTAGAGAGTTTGATTCTTATTGGTTCTTTTATTAAGTGTTTTTAAATTAATTAAACTAGATTTACTCTAGCTTAATTCTCATTGGTCCACCTCCATGGCCATCCAATAGGATTTGAGTACACCTTGTGGGCATCTGGGCTAGGGAGCTGGCATGTGTCCCTCATTCCCTTTGTGTAAAGGAAGCTTGTGAGTGTGTGTGTGTGTGTTTCTCTCTCATCCCCTACTTGTAGGGCTCGCCCCCTCCTATGTAGGACTCATGAAGACTTTTTGTACACACACAAAGAATCCAATTTTCCTAAGCTTTGACCTTTGGACACAACCTTTGAATTTTTGAACCTTAGCATTTTGGAAGTCTTAATGGGCTGATCCTTAGGGTCTTTAAAGCCGATTGTTGCACATTGCTCTTTTTTGCATATGCCCCCCCCTTTGGATCCCTATTTTCCCTCCTTTGGATCCCTATTGTGGCTGGTCTACCAGCTTAACCAATATTCTAGCTTTTTCTCCCGTGGCACTTACCCCATATTAAATGATCAGTTTAACATGAGAATATCATTTAGGAGAATTATATATTAGTTATTATGACACTCCTAGTGAGACTTCCAAAAGAGGAACTCTCCGATAAGGGAAGAAGAAGAGGATCCGTACGAAGGGATCAAAAATCTACTACTCGATGACGCATCTCCTTCCCAAAGGAGAACCCAAATTTCAATGGTAGAGCCCTCACCAAAAGAACAAGAAAGAAGTGAGTCTCCTGCCACCTTGGCGGGGATGGCTCCATGAAGACGGTAGGCAAAACGCTCTCCAACACCCCCTAAACGGAGAAGACCATCGCATACTTCTCTACACCATAATTCAAAGAGGGACAAGAGAAAACAAGAGAAGAAAAAGGTGAGAAAGAGAACACCCTCTTCTCCATCTTCTTCATCCTCTTTCTCTTATTAAGAAAGTGATGGTGTAGACAAGGAGGAACAAGCGAAGAAAAAGGCGAGAAAGAGGTCACCCAGGCTTCTCCATCCTCCTAGTATTCTTCCTCTTCTGAAGAAAGTGATGGTGCAGCTCTTGAACCACCTAAAAGAAGAGGCCACAGGAAATCCTATGTTGCCTGGAAGAGTTCGTCCAAGCTCGAAGAGTTCAAAGAGGGAGGAAAGAACATCTCTTTCCTTACCTACAATGGCACTTTTAGTGCTACGGACAAAGTCTTGGCCTTTACCCAACAATTCGATGCGGCGTTTGGAGATGAGGGCTTCACGGAGTCCTCTAAGCTGCGTCATGTAGACATGCATTTTCAAAAGTCCACTAGGCAATGGTGGTCTAGCCTACGAGCAAACAGTGAAGCTCCATGAACATGGAAAGCTTTAAAAGCTTCCATCATGAAGCAATTTTTGGCTACCGATGCGAAAGACAAAGTACTCACAGAATGGCTAAGCTTGAAGCTCTCTTCCTACAAATCTATTCACAAATATGTAGACAATTTTGGAATTTACATCTCAAAGCCACTATCTTCAAAAAGATGGATTTTGGAGAGCAAAAACAATAATTTTGTGCGGGTTTAATGGAGGATATGGTGATGTTAACTCCCAAAGGCCACGCACCATATCTGCGATCATACACCATACCATGGTGTCTTCACGAATCAACTTCCACTAAGAGAAATCTTAAGCCCACAGAAAACAAGGACCGTAATGAGCCTAAGGGGAAGGACAATGTCCAAAAGTCTCCCAAAGGAAATGCCAACAACAATAAAGCTAAGGAGAAGGGAGTTTATAAAGGCAAAAATAAACTCTCTCCTGAAGAGCTAGAGCGTTATCGAAAAGATGATCGCTTTTTCAAGTGCGGGGAGCAAGAGAATGCCTATCGTGCTTGCTCCCACAAGAATACACGTAATGAGCCTCCTAAAAGCTACCTTGGTCAAAATTCAAGAAGAGGATGTTCATCACAAAGGATCTCCTCTATGCCATGCTTGGGGAAAGGTAAGAGAACATGATGCTTTTATTCTCTTTGACCTTGGTTCTACTCACAATTTCATATCCACAGAGCTGGCCACCAAGCTAGGCATCCAAGCCTATGAGAAGGGAGATGTCCTACCTGCCGATGGTGCTTTCAAGGGGCAAGAAGCCTCAGACACTCCCTTAATTGGCAAATTGAGGCTCCATGTACAAAGCTATGTGGACAAGGAGGATTTCTTTATCTCTCCTCTCAAGCATGAGGATGTAATCCTGGGGGCACCATGGTTTGATCGCATAGCTGGCAATGTTAAATTCCTTGAAAGGAGAATCTACTTTAGGTTCAGGGAAAAAGATATATACATAGATGCTAAGGAGTTGGGTAGTACCATACCTCTTTTACATAAGCAAGCTTTCAATAAGTCAATAAAAAGCTCTATTTCTATGTACATGATTTTCGTTAAAGATTCTCAAAATGAACCTAATGCTTTAACAAAAGAAAATATAAACAATCAAAAGGAATTAGAATTATTCAATTTCCTCAAGGGGTTCTAAGATGTTTTTATTGACGATATCCCTTGTGAACTACCTCCTAAACGAGGCAATGATGACCATGCAATTGAACTTCTTCCAGGAAGTTCAACGCCTAATAAACCTCCTTATAGAGTTTCCCAAGATCAACAAGAGGAGATTATGCGGCAAGTGCATGGTTTAGTTGAGAAAGGCATGCTTAGGCCTAGCTCATCTCCATTTTGTTCACCAGTGTTATTAGTGCTTTATAAAGATGACACATATCGTATGTGTATCGACTATAGAGCACTAAATAGGATCACTATCAAGAATAGGTTTCCCGTTCCATAGGTAGAAGACCTATTTGATAAGCTACCAGGGTCGACCTACGTCAGTAGGATTGACCTAAAAAGTGGCTATCATCAAACAAGGATAGTTGATCAAGACATTGTAAAGACCACATTTTGCACTACATTTTATCTTTACGAGTACATCGTCATGCCTTTTGGCTTGACCAATGCACCAGCCACGTTTAGCCGCTTGATGGAGAAGCTATTCATGCCTCACCGAACCTTTATTGGAGTATTCTTTGCTGATATAATCATCTCCTCTAATTCATTAAATGAACACAAGCAACACCTCCAGGTAATATTTCAAGTTTTATGAGAGAATAAACTTTATATTACTTGAAAGAAAAGTGATTTTTTCTTACAAGAGATTTAGTATTTCGGTCACATTATCTCTCAAGACGGCATCCAAATGTATCCATCAAAGCTAGAGGTAATAAAAGGATGGCCTAATCCAAGGAATCTACATGAACTAAGAAGCTTTATAAGTATGTGTGCATACTATAGACGCTTCATAAAAATTTCTCACAAATTGCGGGACCATTACATGACCTAACAAAGAAAAATGTTAGGTATATAAGTTCCACAAAGGAGAACAATGCTTTTGAAAAGCTTAAAGAAAAGGTTATCTCTCAACCTATGCTTACACTACCGGATCTCTCAAAGCCATTTGAGGTCCAATGCTACGCATGTGGTGATTGCCTTCGAGCTTTTTTGCTCCAAGAAGGGCACGCCATAGCCTATGAAAGTCGAAGGCTCGACCCTATTGAGCAAGCTCTAGGCATATATGAGAAGGAACTCTTAGCAGCTCTACATGCTCTAGATTTGTGGAAGCACTTTTTACTAGGGACTCCTTTCATTCTATGAATGGATCACCAAAGCCTTAATTACTTCATGACGCAGACCAAGCTCTTCGACAAACAAATGAGGTGGGCCAATTTCCTTTCGCAATTTCATTTTCATATTGCTCACATTGCTGGCAAGCATAATCAAGTAGCCAATGCACTCTCAAGACGACCGAGAGTGAATGCGGTATCCATGAAACTCACAATGATCTATCTTCTATGATAGATGAGTATGCTATCGGTCCCGATTTTAGAAATGTGATTTTAGCCCTTGCACTAGAAGAACCATTTACCCTACAAGATGGTTATCTTCTCTATGGCAATAGACTATGCGTTACTAACTCACTACGTGAGAAAGTAATATATGAATCTCATGCTCCTCCTTATGCAGGGCATAGAGGGATTCAGTCTACTCTTAAAGGGATAGAAACATATTTCTATTAGCCTGCCATGAAAGCAAGCATACATGTGTATGTTTCAAAATGTGTGGTATGCCCAAAAACAAAGTTTGATAGAGGGAAGCAACCTGGATTGCTTCAACCTTTGCCAATCCCTAAATTCACCATGGGAGAGCATATCCATGGAATTTATCTTTGGATTTCCCAAGTCTATCCATGGGAATACAGGAATATGGACGATCGTAGACAGGTTTGTTACTTCCATGGGAAAAACATTGCACATACTTCCATGGGAAAAGCACCTTTTGAGGTGATAGAGAGAAGATCAAAAAGTCCCCTGCTACTCAAGGTACATGGGAAGATCTTCGCTGTAGATGAATATAGCTGAGACCTGCAAGAATCTTTCCAAAAGATTAAGGATGCTATATCCATCTCTCAGCAAAGGCAAAAGGCTATTGCTGATAAGCACAGAAGAGCCCTAGCCTACAAAATGATTGGGTCTTGCTCAAGTTTCCCAAGGCTCGATTAAGGCACACAACGGGCAAGAATCCTATAGGACACAATGAAGAATTTGCTTAACAAGTTTATGGTTATCCATAACAAGTCCGCACCCTATCATCCTCAAGCAAATGGACAAGCAAAGCATACAATTGGGTGCTTACTAAGATTGTAATCTCATGAAGCATAGATCGGGAGATGAATCTCCATTCAGCTCTATGGGCTTAAAGGATTTCGTACAAAACCACTCTAAATGCCACTCCATTTAATTTGGTCTATGGACTTGATCCTATATTGCCAATGTAATTTTTACTGCCAACTCTCAGAGTTGCACATGAATTAGAACGTATGGGTCATGATTTATCAAAACACCCGGAAAATCAGAAGCAATTGGATGAGCAAAGACTAGAAGTTATCGCACACATCTATACTCAAAAAGAAAACAAAAACAGTTCTTCAACTCGTATTTATTGACCAAAATCTTCAATTAAGGAGATCTGGTATTAGTCTATTCGTTAAAGCAACACAACCCTAAATTCAAGAAAAAGGATGTAGTCCTTTTGTAATCAAAACTGTTTCACCAAGTGCGGTAGTTAAACTACCCGAGGGATTCACCATGGAAAACTTATCGCACCATGTAAGTGCAGGGGAAGGGGGTTTTTTTACAAGTTACATAAGCATATAATTTAGGGCCAGGCCCCCAATAATTTATCTCCCGAGCTTAAAAATAAGGGAGGGGGGTACCATATTTATGGTGGTGGGGGGGGGGGGGGGCATGACCCGGGTTGATTACTTGTAACGATTGGTCACCGATGTGCACTAGAACTTGGATGACTTTAGGAGAATTTTTTCATCAGGTCATAGATAAGGCCTGATTTGGAGCAAGTGAAGGGTTGATTTACACCAGCTTTGGATGGGTAAAAATTTGACAAGTAGCCAGAATGCAGGCTGATCGGACACATAGTTTGAAAGTCAAACTAAGACACATTGAAGGTACATCTAGTTATCAACAGAAGTGGTTCCTTAGTACATTGCTAGTCACTATGCGACACACTGAAGGTACATCTAGTTATCAACAGAAGTGGTTCCTTAGTACATTGCTAGTCACTATGCGACACACTCTTTGACTAATTTTATTCAGTTAGATCATGCAAGACCTAAAATTTATATGTAAGATATGGGTAGATAGTTTTCTTCATTGATTGTCGTATATAGCAGTTTTATCAAAGTTGTTCGCTCGCAGGTGGCATCCTGTTTTGTACATAGAGTGAATCCCTCATGTTAAACTAGCCACCTTAGATGGAGAAATAATGGAAAACTAGATTATTGGATGTTGTCTGCGAAAGCACAAAATGCCATTGACTAATGATCTCTTAGAAAAAATGCATGCAGTAAAAGAACACAAGGTCAAATGATGACAAGTCATAGAAGAATCTCAGGAGGAGGCACACATTTGAATCTTAAAGCAAAAAGTGATAATGCGACCAAACCCTAAAGCTATGCCAATCAATACGCTTCAAGTGCAAACCCTATATTTTGCTCAAGCTTTAGCAAAAGATGAAGTAATGAATGATGAATGACTGGATGGACTGGACATGAGGATAACAATGACACTCAAATATGGGTTTGGTTCAAAGTCAAAGCACTAGGTGATACAGGTGCCAGGATAAACGCAATAAGTTATTCAACCTACAAGAAGGTGACTACCCAACCATTGGAGTATTGCTAAGGTCAAAGCATGCCATAAAGAGTTTACTCCAACATTGGGCATGATCAACATGAATATCTTTGTGCATGGATTTCTATGCCCCACATATATTTATCTGCATTCCAAACGAGCAAATGAATGAAGACTTGGTAATGGGAGTTCCATGGATGCGGATGTACAAAGCTATCCAAGATTGGGATGAAAAAGTTCTCGAATTAACAATCAATGGTAGACATTTAAGGGTACCATTTGCTTATAGCAGGGAAGAGTGGAAAGCAGACCTATGGGCTTCAAAGTCGACCAAAGAAAGGTTTAGTTCAACACCTATATTAGTGGCTCAACACGATCTATCCTCATAACAAAGACATGCAAGGAACCAAGAAATACTGGTATCAAGAGCTCATCTGCAAGTAAATCCTAAACAGATTTGGGTGCCCAAGAAACCATCAACTAAGCAGAGAAAATCACCACAACTAGCTCCACAACCCCGACAAAGCAAGAAACAAAAGTGGGTGTGGGTGCCAAAGAAAAAGCAGGAAGCACAACAACCAACCAAGCCGGTATACAATTGGATACCAAAGGCTCAGGCTTAGTCAAAAAAATCAAACAAACTGGTTTACCATTCTGTGCCAAAGCTTCAACAATTACAAGAGCAACAATCTATCTCTCTACATAATGATTCCACAAAAACAGATGGTTGTTCGCCAAGGACTATCAAAGAACAAGCACAATTGCTCCAAGATCTACTCTTCAAGAGAGTTAACCAACAGGATGCTTTGAAATCAAAAACCCTTGAGCAATCTGCTCAAGTCCCTCCTCTTGCACATCATCATGTTTTGAATTGCATTGACCTCATGAGCATGGTAGAGCCAATCACGGCTACGCATAGACACGGCTTATCAACCAATGCACTGTACTACCCGGGCTACACCCTGTCGTTTTGGAGGAGTCTAATTAGGAGGGGTGGAGGCATTTTGAATGCAGACCCGAGGATGAAATCAGCTAGACAAAAGGGTAATGTTTGAAGTGATTGTATGTTAACATGTGATATTTTTTTGCCAATTCCAAGAGAAATTCCCTTATAAGTGAATAGAATGGGGATTATGTACTGTGATAACCCCTAAGTGTGTGTAAGTACTGTAAATATCATCAAAAAAGAACAAACTATTGTATTTTTTACTCTTTTAACATGTTTTTTGACCAAAAAGTTTAAAAAAAAAGAAAAAATCCACAAAAATATGGCCAAAAGTATGGTGTTTATGTATGTTTAGGTCATTTTTGGATTGGTTTTCTTTATTTTAGATTAGTTTTTTACTTTTCTTTTAATTTTCTTGTCAAAAATCAAAAGTAAGTAGTAAACAGGCTCAGATGGAGGAATGGAATATATATGGAGAGAGCTCTCAAAGGCTTTCTGCTTTTTCTACGATCTCTAACAACTTCCACAGTGTTGTCTCACATGAGACATGAGGGGTAAGTTCCTAATCTACTACTGAACACTTTTGATTGTACTTTCGGGGTCGAGGTAGTCTAGAAAAACCCTACGTTAGCAGAACCTTCCCAGGAGAGAACGAAAGAAAAAATGATCGTAATGACCAATTTGGTGCACCAAATCCAACCAAACTTGAAGGGAGCTATAACATAGGTATATAGAACCTTTCCAAAAGCTCAAATGACCATTTTAATGGAGGAGGAAATAAGTCAAATTTGGCCCGGTGTCGAAATCAAGTTCAGACTTCACAGAAAGCTCCCCCATAGATGCCATAAGCAATGTACCTAAGTGGAATAAAGAGAAAACAACATTTGGGGCCTATGGCACAAGAAATCAGCTCGCAGGGTTACAAAGCGTCATTTTGACCCATGACCATAAATCTACTCCAAATGGGTCAAAACTTGACGGTTCATATCCCTACAACCTATGGAACACAATTGTAAGCCTTAAGTGAAGAAAATGGCCACTACCAAGTGTCAGGGGTAAAACCATCAAAGTCAAGTGACCAAGTGGAGAGAACAAACCCAAGGGATCAACCAAGTTCAAAATGGGCTAAAAGTTACTTACTAGGCCCGTAGGACATGTGTATCACCAAACACCAAAATTGGTCTAAAATTTGCAAGGTTAGATAACGAGTGCGCTTATTATCTCCGGATGAAAATTAGACCCCATTTACACTTTTTCATCACAGATCCCTTCCACATGTTGTATTACACCCCTAAACCCCCTTACATCACCAAAATCACTCTCACTTTGCTCCCTTTATCAAAAAGCACACTTGAGCTTCCAATTTTCAAAACTTAGCCTACAAACCCAAAAATATGCAAAATCACATTCAGGGCAATGGGACATGATGGTCAACCACCTCATGAAGAGAAATTGCAAAAAGGTTGAGAAAATAGCACATCGATAATAAGCGCAATTGTTATATCTGATGCCAAAATGAGCCCAATTTTGCAAAATCTTGTCACCGTTAGCTTTAACATGTTATTACAAGCCCACACATCAATCTTGGGAAAAATCGGATACCCCAAGAATTTTCATCAACACTTGGTCATTTTCAAAAGCCTTCAAGCCAAGAAATGACCCTACCTGGTATTCAAGCATCCAAATTTCCCCAAAATCCAAATTCTACATATTCTCAATGCCTACAACCCACGTGCACAGCCAAGGCCTAGGTTTGGAGCCAAAATCATGCCCTACATAATAAGCGTGCTTATCCCAGTTGTAAATTTTTTGCCAAATTGATTTTTTAGTGATCGCATTTTGTTTTTATGGGTTGTAGTAGTAATTTTATGGCTTCACAATGAAATTTGATTTGCTGCAACTCAATTAGGGCTTCACAAGGGAATTTCAACTCTGAAATGCATCTAATGCATATCTTGGTGTATTGACTCAAGGTTCAATGCAAAACTTACGAGCAACACCAAAGAAAAAGACACAGAAGCAAAAGCTTTAAGAAGTACACAAATACTAGCTCAAAGAGGAGTCTATCCTGGAAGCAAAGAAGACATTTGCTAGGGAAGCATTGTTGGAAAGACACCATGAGGCCATATTCCACGACCGATTCAAGAGCGCAGACAACCAAGCAGTGGAGTTGTAGATGTTGCCAAACGAGATTGATGATGTGGCACAGACCCCAGTCAGAAATTAGAGAATCCCACCGTAAGCTTAGCTTTTTGCAATTCTATCATATGGAGCCTTGCATATTGGACTTGTAGAAGGCTTATGAGTTGTAAGCTCAATCCAAGAAGATGGAATTGCGAGAATCTCAGATTCCAATGGTCAAGCCATCGAAGTCAACATCATCAAAGAGATTGTGGCTAAAGCATTGAAGCTTCCAACTAAAGGCGAGTCAATGAGGTCCAAGGAAAAGAAGCGGATGGGGGTCTTCACCTGAAATGCTATTGCTGCTACCTTTCAAAGCGAGCAAAAGAACCCACCCGTCTTTTCCACCAACACTTCCACTTCACATCAAAGAGACCACCCTGCTACACTTTCTCGGATCATGTAGTAGCCTCAGCTTTCACAACAGCTTTGAAGACAAGGCTACCCATGCAGCTAGAACGTTCTTCATATGTGCTAAACACCCTTAAGAGCACAAAAAATTCCAGCGGCATCAACTACTTGGGAGCACTAGAGGTCTTAACCAGAATTGCCTATCATGCAGCGGAAATGACAAATAACCTGCCACATGCCCTCAACCAAAATGCTTGGCTTATCACTGATATAAAAAATGAGGAGTAGCACCTCTCATTAGGAGATTAAAGCAAAGAATCATTCAGCAACCTACAAGACAACGATGAAGAGAGCAATGAGGGCCCAATGGAGGAGCTCGAGGACCAGACCTCTGCGAAAAATGCTCCTGACACTGACTTTAAAGAAGAAAAGAAACAAGAAGCCAGGACCAACAAAAGGTAGACGAAAGACCAAGCAAAAGAGCACGAGTGCCCCCACCTATCATTATTGGAGGATCTGCACATAGGGTAGCTTGAGTCCAATGAGAAAAAGAAGCTTTTGAGAGAGAAAGATGGCTCATAGGAAATTTTGAAGAGTACTAGTAGCCTAACCCTCAAAAGTTACGTACAAAGAATCTAGTGTACACAGAGGACATGGATCCTTTGGCCTACTTAGAAGAGATCTATGGGCAAGAAGAGCACAACAAGCAAAAAGAGGAGAAAACAAAAAGCACTAACGAAGACAAAGCAGTGGGCACATCTGGGGAAACAAAAGCCCCTCAAACCTCTCACAAGCTGCTCTCTCCCATCCACGAAGAGACACATGAGTTAACACAAGAAGCAATGACACCAGAGCCTCAAACTGACACCACAATGCAAGAGGAGAAAAATAAAGAACCACTCCCAAAGGAGCAAGAGACTGTAGAAGCAATGCTAGAACAAAAGACAGACGGACTAAAAAAGGATGAAATACGATTGGATGAGCAACAAGAAGACCACCAAGAGGAAGGACTACCTGAAAGGGAGGAAGCAAGCACTTCTATGACAAACAATCTCAAAGAAATTTAGGAATATGCTCAGTTCGCACATCACATAGTCGGAAAAATGAAGACTGCATTGTATAACAGGGAGAACATATCAAGCAGGTAGAGGCAACAAATCAACACCACACTGCCAGAATACATGTAGCGGATATTTTTGTAGAGGAATATAGTGCTCTGTACAAAAAGTCACAAGCAAGAATTTCTAGCTTACAAGAGGCTAATACAAAACAGTCAGCTGAACTCAAGGAGATGACAACGCTTGTGGAACAGTTTACCACTGCAAGTGAAAGCCATGAAAAAAGAATCCAAGAACAAAATGCCACGATACTTGACACTAACGCACATGCTGAGTGGCTGCAAACACAACTTGAAGTGACTAACCTCTAGCAACATAGGCAAAGGCATGACTCAAAGACTAGAATGAGCTGCTAGAGAAGTTGAAGGACAATCCCACAGTTCTCACTCTCAAGGGTCAAATCTCGCTTACTAGGCTATGGAAAAAAGGAACAAAGACCTAGAGACTGGGCTAAAGTTGGAGCAAAGGCAAGAAGAGATCTATCTTTTTCTTTTATGCACAAAGAAGACACATATGAGAAGCCAATTGCCGATTTGCAAGTAGCTCTGAAGACAACTCAAGAACAACTAAAGGGCAAAACAGAGACTATAGGATGAGGATATTCCTGAGTCACTACCAACAAAAACAGAAGCTATAGGATGAGGATATTCCTGAGTCACTACCAACAAAAACAGAAGCTTTGTAGTTTCTACAATGCAAAGAGGAGACTTATTTTACCACCGAACTTCCAAAATCAGCTCAATTGAACTTGAGGGTGAGCAAGGGCCCATAGATAATTTTACTGTAGAAGCTGAAAAGGCCTTGAAGGTGAACATAGAACAGGAGATAGAGGATAATTGGAAGGAAGCAATGGCCTGGGAGTAGCGAATATTACATTTTGTCAATGTTGCCCAGTTGACTTCCCAACAAATCATAGACACATGGAATCAGCAATCGCTCCCTTATCCTCTTGTCAAGTACGAGATCCTCAAAGTCAAAGAAAGACTACTCAAAGACCAGGCCGCAGAATATGCAGAATCACACCCGACTTGGAGGAAGTTATGGTTGAAGAAGCATCCCATATATCTTATATTATTCACCTAGGCCCCTCTAAAAGTTAGAAGAGCCACTTCACTTTCATAGAATGCGACCCTTATCTGGTACAATTAGAGTGCATATTTTGATTCATTGAGCATGATTTTGGAATGGTTCCACTAATCCTTGACTTTGATATTATTACAGAGGGCTATTCACAAGTTTCACTTATAAATGACCCCACTATACTCAACATCGTTGGCGATGCTCTTCGTCTTTCCTTCTATCCTTATGGCATACCATGGTCTTTTATAGTACATAATAATTAGGTTCCAATGTTTAAGTTAGAGCCCTTTCGCACGTCGTAAGGTAGGGGCTAACATCGTTGTGAGGACTCTTTTTTTTTTTTTGCTTGAAGGCGATTGCAAGCTCTCTACCTACCCCTTGCCTCTCATTGTAACTCGGCCCTTATACATGCAAGGGTGGGTTAGAGGGAGCCTAAAGTCAACAGCCTCGTGCGAAACTCCTCTTATCATGAAAACCTAAACAGCAATTTCTTGATGAAAATAAAGACCGTTGGATCGATTGGGCGATCGAACGGTGTATGTGGTATGGCAGTCTAGTAGGGTTTTACCTCATAAGCTTCTTCCTCACTACTCCTGCCCCCCTTCGTCGAGTGAGTGAGGGCAACGCAGGGTTGCGGGAGCAGAAGCAGAAGCAGCAGAAAGAAAGGAGAGGGAAGCAGAAAAGATGCCGCCCAAATTAGATCCCTCGCAGATAGTGGAGGTCTTTGTGCGTGTAACAGGAGGGGAGGTTGGAGCTGCCTCTTCGTTGGCGCCCAAGATCGGGCCTCTGGGTCTGTCGCCCAAGAAGGTAGGAGAGGACATCGCCAAGGAGACTGCCAAGGACTGGAAGGGCCTGCGCGTTACTGTCAAGCTCACTGTCCAGAATCGTCAAGCTAAGGTCGCCGTCGTCCCTAGCGCCGCTGCCCTTGTGATCAAAGCCCTCAAGGAGCCCGAGCGCGATAGGAAGAAGACGAAGAACATCAAGCACAATGGCAACATTTCTCTCGATGATGTGATCGAGATTGCCCGTGTGATGCGTCCCCGCTCAATGGCAAAGGAGCTTGCTGGCACAGTAAAGGAAATTCTCGGTACTTGCGTTTCTGTGGGTTGCTCTGTGGATGGCAAGGATCCCAAGGATTTGCAAACAGAGATTGATGATGGAGATGTTGAGATTCCAGAGAATTAGCATAATTAATCTCAGGTAGGTGCCTCTCTGGAATGTAGTGCCGCTAAAGTAAGTTTTACTTTGTGGTCTGCTGCTGGGTTTTTTTTCCCGCAAATCATTTTTGGACAATTGTCAGCTTGTTATACTTTTAATGAGTGTATGCTCAGCGTGTCATATCCAATCTGAAACTTTTGGCAATGTGAGCAGGCTGTACGTGTTCTTTTAAACATTAGAATGAATTTTCACAATGTGCTGTGTGTGTGGCAGCAAGATTTGTCATGTCAGTGTGTTTGGTTGTGAGCAGAAATGGTGATTGATGGTTGGACAGGGTTTGCGTGTCTGTAATGGTCTTTCTAAGACTTGAATATGGGTGCCGGAAACGGGGAATTGGTTCTTGATTTTAACCTCACATTAGAGCAATTATCTGATGGGTGGCTGTCAAGGTTATGTTTTTGATTACTTTCCTCTTGTAGCTCTCTTCCAATGTTATTTGTTTATGTACTTTATCCCTAATGTGTGAATCACAGAGTTATATGCTTATCTTGTGTATATCATGTGGGTAGACTCTTCATTGTTACAAATCAGGTGCTGGCAAGGCTAGTATGCTGCTCATATTTTTGGCTCTCTGTGTTTTGTGAACCCATTTGCTTGTTGGCAGCTGTCATCCAACTGGGCAGACACCTGAACGCTGAGTGAGGCGTTTAGTGTGTAAATCTTCTTACAGTTATTGACAAGCTTGGACTATTCCTATGAATATCGTCTGTGAGGTTTGTTTGATTTCTATGTCGAATCCTTTTATTCTGTTGATTGGTTACTGTGCTCTGCAGGGTTCACATAAACTTAATGTAGTGGTGCCTTAGACATTCATATTCAGGTCAAGACTCAAGTGCCTACAATTGCTGCCGGACGAAAATTCTGGAGAGGACTTTTTATCTTCCTGTCCTAAGGGCTGACAACGAAAAAACAATTGCTAGCTGTGGTATTGGTGAGGATATCATGAATGGATTGCCTGGCTCATCACAAAGTTGGTTTATCAATAGCAGCCTTATCTGGTTATCATGGTTATCTAATTTTCTTTATCTATTAAGTGTGGGAATTGAGGTTTGTATGGGTCTAGCAGAGACCTTCTATGAAGCATATGATACACATGATATAGGTAGTTGGGGCAAGTATGTCTGGTGAGTAACAGTTATTAATTCTATAGTTCTAAAGACTCAATTAGATCTCTTGCTTATTGATTCATGTTAAATATGTACACATGCTACACTTCAATTCATTTATAGTTCTGATGGTGATAATTTTCTTAGCTAACCCTATGTAGCAATGCTTAAATTTTTAAGAAGTTTGTATATTGTTAAGAGGGTGGGTAAATGCAGTTAATGTGGCAGGTGGGTTTGAGGATAAGAGGTATACTTTCGTACATGTCGAGGTCAAACTTTGGTGATCACTAAGATGCCTACTGTTTTGAGCCTTGAAAATCATGTTTTTTAGGCTCCAATAAAGCAGATTGCTATTGACTGTCAACCCATTATGACGTCTTATTCTTCCCAGGTAAGCTGAATGTAATTTGGACTAGATTTCTGTCTTGAATTTTTTTCTTTGGAGGATGTCTCAATGTCAAGCTGTCAAGCCTTCTACTCGAACTGATGTGGCTAATGGACTAGGTGGTCTTGGAGCTTGGAGTCCTTTGAGCCTCATATACCATGGGAAGCCATTCGGACCCTTGGTGTTTCTCCGTGTGAACAGTGTTCTAGAAGTAAGGTGTCGTGTGGTACCTATGTTTTGATCTCAATTTTTGGAATTCCCTTATTTTGGACTTACAATCTTCGGAATGAGATGTAGACTTGGTTAACATCAATCTATTCTTCTTAAATCATTCCATGCCAATTGGTATGTTAATTAGTTGTTAGTTCTGGGTCAGTGGTCAAGAATGTTGTGGAAAAGTTTGTGTTTACGAACCCTAAGTCTCTCTATGCCATCCTTCACTCTAGATGTTTTATCCTTGACTTTGAGGGTTGCCCAGTACAAATACATCTCCCAGAATATATTTGAACGTGTACTTTGTGCGATCGCTGAAGGTTGTATTGTGATCTGGCCAACATGCGTAATGAAGCTGCCCATAATTACTACTACGAATGCACAATTCTCTCTCTCTCTCTCTCTCCCCCCCGTGCACACACATTGTACAATGATTTAGGAATTGGTCTCACCTCTTTTCGTTTCCCATTCTCACTTAACTTGTACTTCTTGAAGAGTTTGTTTGAGGTCTCTATTCTTCGCTCCAAATTTGACAGTATGGGTTTTTTGGATTTGTTTCCTTTTGTCTAGCAACCAATTACCTCGCCTTTTACACAATCTGTTTCAACCTTACACCATTACAGTTGCTATATGTTTATCTAGCATTTGTTTTCTTGCTTATTTCAATTTTACCTCTGTTTTCTTCTAGATTTTTGATTGGAAAAGTTAAAAAATCTTTCTTCACGATTCTTACTCAGATTTTGCTCTAATGTGCTTCTGTCGAATTGGGCTCCTTAGTCATGAGCTGGCTTCCATCAAAATTATTATTAGCATCATCTCTTCTGTTGTCAAGTCAACACTTAAAGACGGTGACCATCTCATACACAAAATACAAAATATTGTGCATATTTGTGACATCTCATTTCCTTGGTCCTTCGTGATCCCGTTGTTTGGTTGCTCTATGGAAGAGCTATTTTGACTGGGATTTAAGTCCTTTACACAAAATCCGGTACAATTACATTCCTTCCACTCAAAAGGGTTCAAATAAATGTCTTGGTATGCAACATAGTCTATCTAGAATACAATTTCTTTTTTTAGACTATCACAGTCACCTACCTTAGACATCCATTTTTAAAAGACCCGCCAGATGACATATTTAAGCCCAACATACCAAGAGGGTTTTCTTAAATACACCATTTGATGAAAGTAGCATTTAATCCGAGTTTGTAAAAAAAGAACAGTGAAATGTCCTATGTCCTGTTTTGGTACGAAACTAGTGTTGAAGAATATTACATAAATCCTCTCGAGCAAGAATTTTTGATAACGAGCGCATCCCTTGATAAATTTTACCATTAGTAAGAGATATTTTGAGTAGTTTAGAAGGGTTGATAGACACTTGAATGATATTAGGAGTGGATGTGCGGCTAGCTCCTCCTCATGTTCTATGTGGCTAGTTTCACGTCGCACCTTGGTGGTTTTAGAAATTCCCTCTCCTCTTGTCAATATGCAACTGATTGTCATCCCCATCATCCACCACAGTCATCCCCATCATCCACCAGCCTTGTGTGCAATGTGAAACGGAACCAATTCCAAGGAGGCTTCTTCCTTGTCCAAGTGAGGGTCAACTTCATTAACCAACCCCAATACAATGTCTGTGCTCTGGCTCTCCCATGAGGATCATTGCCATTATAGCCGACACAAGACTCACTTGATCACTAAAATGTTGATCATGGACAACATATGATCTTCCTCTTCTATGGGAGCCTTCCCCACTTGTAGGACTACAACCCCAGTTTGAACCAAAGTTGACAATGGACAACAGCTAATATTCCTCTACTACTTGTAAGAATACAAACCCGAGTTTGAACCAAAAAGACAACAATATCATCAATAACATGTTGTGCTTATTTTCACATTCTAAAATAAATTACACAAGCAAAGTTATCTCAATACACACAGAAAAGAAGACGACCATTGTTCAAATGGATAAAAAACAAATTCCAAACATTATATTTTTGGATGCTTGTAGGCTTTGTTGGCTCTATACGGATTAACATTTCAATTTCATTAATCCATTGAAAGATATCATTAAAGAAAATCTCCTCCAACACGAGTTGGTGCCAAAATAACTGCAGAAACCATTCCGCGAAGCCCAAAACAGTCTCGGCAATTGCATCGGCACCGACTTAATGCTGGATCAAGGGATTGCATTGTGGAATGGTTTCGACATCTATCCCGGCAGTGACTAAATGTCGGAGGGTTTTTTAATCAAAATGCAGAACAGTTTGGGCAACTCTCCCTCTGCTATTGCCATGCCGAAACACTTCTCAAGCATGGAATCATTTGCTTTCTCATACACTTACACACAATCGCTGGCTTTGCAGCTCAATAATGGTCATGGCCGGCTACATATAATGCAGCTGCTATGGCTACATACTGGCCCTCGGTCTATGGGACACTGTATGCACTTCAACAAGCTTGTAGCAAGCCAGCTTTAAGAAAATGAAATGGAGAAGCCCATCGGAAGTTAGCAATGGAGCGGCATAGAATGTAGAAAATAGATGACTGAGGGCGATTGGGGTGCGCCCATCATGACGAGAACACTCCAGTCAAGCGAAGGTAGACAAGCCACAGATCTATCACAGTCGATCCCGCCCTCCCGTGTCTTTTGTTGTGCTCATCATAGAGAGGTTCCCCTCGGGCTATTAAAAAACATTTTCCCGGTTTTAGGTCAAAATTTGAAGCTTTGGTCGGTAATTACACTAAATCTTGTGAAAATTTCCCGGTTTTCTTCAAGGCAAACTCAAAATCTAACCGGGATTTTAGAATTTCAGTCGGTTAAAATACACTAGACCTCGGTTTCTTCTAACACGTGTGGCAGAAGAGTGGAAGGCATTGAAACCCTAATGAAATTCAATGTTGTTAGTGTCATTGAATAAATTTGCAAATATGAGCTTCCATTGCAATCTGATTGTTATGTCGCTTTTGAGTTTCCACCACAAGGTCACCACTCAGGTATGCATGGCTTGGAACAATATTTTGATGGGCATTCCTGAAGAGAGTACATCACTTGCATTAGTGATTTGTTTGAAGGATTTGTATGTCTTAGCATATGTTGTGGTCATTCAAGGTGTATGAATATTGACTGTAGCTATCACTTAAGAACAAAGCTTTCAGTGGAAGGGCCGACTAGCACGTGCACCTTCATAATATGGCAAACTTGTGTGTGTCATCGAATACCAAATTGCATCAATACATATGCAATAGTCATTTATTAATATATCCCAATCAAAAATAAAATTGTAAGTAGACGTGCATTGTCATCAAATGCCAGATTGCATCAGTACACATGCGACACTCATTTATTATTGCATCCCAGTGTACATCCAAGCAATTAAAGAGGGCTACAACCAAAGATACTGTGATGGATAAGATTATGGGCCTAAGTTCCTCTAACAACATTCCAGTGGAAGAAGATGAATTTGTTGGCTTCCTAGACAAAGTGAACATTCAAGGATCGCCAATGTCTCAAGTCGTCGATTTCTACGATGGTTCTTTATTTGAATTTTTGGGAAGCTATCCACTAGTTTTTGGTGGTGATTAAAAGCAACACATAATTATTTTCTTTCATTGTCATTGTTCTCATTTAATTTTGTCACAAATTCACTTGAGATTTGGCTGTGCTCGGTTTTTTTGCTCGATGATTAGTAACCCCCCTCTCCACAAAGGTGTGAACAATGGCCACAATTGAATGCATTGGTTGAAACAAGTCAAAGTATAGGGTGCTTACAAATAAAATATATGTGGATGGAGGTTATATTTTGTGCGTTAGATCCATGTAGACATCATTAGAGATCATTGTTTTGGGTTAATTAGTCACTGTTGAGAATGAATGCTCTAAAAAACAAGGGAAGGTGGCAAATTGAGTGCATTTCAAAACTTTTTTTTTTGGGTGTATGAATGGGCATGACATGATGTTAAAGTTCTCCTTGTCACACTTTCACTTTGTGCTGATGCCTTGTGTTACATGATGTTAAAGTTCTCCTTGGCACACTTACTTTGTACTGATGCCTTGTGTTCTCTACATAGCTTTGGAGGACCCTCTATCGACAACAATTTTGTACATAGCAGTGTGTGAAATCAGTTTCGATAAAAGTTGAGCACTCCCGACTTTTCTTTCAAGTTTTTTCTCAAGCTTTCAAGTGTCTCACCTGGATTTCTATCTTCAAATACTAGTATGCCCTATTGTCTATATGGTAGCCAAGTTACAACTTGTGTGTAGATAGGTTTGGTTATGACATTATAAATTGAGCAAGATGTTGAAAAAGAAATTTTCTTATAGTCAATTGCTAGAGAAAAAACCCATGTTGTCAGATGGATGGTTAAGTTGATCTAAGCAAATTCTTTCCTCTTTCAACTAAGGTTCTTTTGGAGGGGGTTAGCACGTAAAGTCCCAAGGGAGAGGCTCTTTCTCTCTTTACCTATGGGGTGCAGCACTATGCCAAAAGCATATCACAGGTGGAAGTTGGGCGATATTTTTGATCCTCGCCAAAAAGATATTTTGATCGATCTCAAAATTGGGTTAAGCTTCTCTTGTACGGGTAACATTTGAGCTCTTCAAGAATCATGAACATGGCTCACACTTCATCTAGTTAGCTAGGAGCTTTGTCATTTATGAGTATATTAGACTCTTTTTGGTAGCACGCCACACAAAAATTTATCAAATGTAAAATCCATGAGGATGGTGTTCCTCTTTTTGATGTAGCCCTCATACATAGAGCTCTCGAAGCCTTGGAAGTAAAAAATCTTACCCTCTTATGTAAGATTTGGACATTCTCAAATTCTCTGGTGTTATCTCAATAAAGAAGAGGTTGCATGCAAGTATCACAATGAAGCTTCCACTAAACAAGTGGGACAAGGTAGCCATCCGCTTGTCCAAAACTAGTGTTCGTGTGTAGCATGTCCAAGAAGGCACCTTATGCCAAACATACAATATTTATGGGAGATAAAGGATGGCATCATAGTAGATGAATGTGCTGAGTTGCTTCTGTTTAACAAGTAAACTTGAAGATCTTTAACATTCAAGTTTTACAAGTCTAGCCAAGATTAACCTTACAAATTGAGTGCATGGTTGAGTATAGAATTTGCTTTTTTGGCTACACTTGAATAAAACCAATAATAAAATAGCACCCAAGGATGATTGTATGTAAAGACTAGTACAACCGGCCGCCTTCGGCGGCCTCTCTCTCTCTCTCTCTCTCTCTCTCTCTCTTTATCGTGCGCAGAGGAGCTTCTTCTTCTTCTCGTTTTGGACTTTAGCCTTCATCTCGCAGTTGTTGACACATGTAAATGGCACTCGCCCTGCTGTTATAGAATACATATAGATTCATGCACACATTCATTTTCCATACAAATTCATTGTATGTAAGGGTTCATGCGCACATTCGTTTCCCATACAAATTTCTTGCTCAATTTAGACACTTTACGTACATGGCACGAAAGGTACAACCGTTAGGTTTATTTGTGTCTCAAGGTTTTGTTTATTACAAATGGGCACACATTTATCCACAAGTTAAGATTGGATCAGTTTATGTAGTAAGGTATACATGAGCTGTAATGCTCTGCCAGCATGAGAAAGTGACATATTAATATGATGGACTTGTTTCTTTCAAGGCTGATGGTGGTAACACTTTGTAAGGATTCAAAATACCGTTGGAATCAAATATCTGCTTAAACTTTGCCATCCATTGGACCTGCCAAGGCATCCAAAAATTTAGTTAGCTGGTGTGCACAACCAAACACCATGTCACAATCAGACCTAGTCTTTTGAATCTGATGATTTGTTTTGAAATATACTCCTACATACTGTCCCCTACCCTACTACTGCCTCTGTTTTACAAAAATTCCTTTGCTTCTAAGATTCGTCCCTTCATCCCTCTAAGCTTTTGCCTGCGCCCCACCTTCAACACCCCCAGCTTCCGTGCAGAACCATCGCCCACAAGCCTCGCCAGCCCTTACCCAGTGCGCATATGGAAGAGAACCCATATGAGAGAGAGAGATAGATGCGTGCCATCGTGGCCTTCCATGCAACTAAAAGACAAAGAGAGGGAGGGGAGACATGGAAGTGGCAGTCGCCTGCAATTCAGAGAGAAGAGAGAGAGAGAGAAAGAATCTCCTGAGATTCTCCTTATTTTTCTTTTTAAAAAATTGTATTACATAACCTCCTGAAATTTGTGGAAATTCCCAAAATACCCTTGTACCAGTTTTGGATGAATTTATTCCAATTTTTGCATAGTTGATTCTTCTGAACAATATTTGTCCTAGAAAAAAAAATCTGTCACTAAATCACAAACAAATAGAGGCATTTGTGTCTATAAAAAATGCACCATTTTATCTTCAGAGCCCACAATACAATCTAAAATCCTACTTCTATCATCGTCTACCACTATTCCCATTAAAAGTTGCAATAAAAACCATCTTTGGAGATGTTTGCGAGATTAAGTCGGGGTATTTTGGGAATTCATCTTTGGAGATGTTTGCGAGATTAAGTCGGGGTATTTTGGGAATTTTGAAAAAAGGAATTTTGCAATATATGAGGGTGTTTGAAATTTAAGGGCTATTTTGGCAATTTCCACAAAATTTGAGCAGTATTTTGGTGATTTTTATTATTCTAATTATTAGCTACCTACTGAACTCCATAATCTTCACATGATGATAAACAGAAATAACAATAAATGTTTTAACTGTCTTATAACGAAATCTACAGTAGATAAAATCGATTCTTACTAATTCTGGGGACTTGCTGTAGTAGATTGCATCCGCCTTCATAAAACCGAGGCCATGCTCTGCACTGACACTTCCTTCATGTGAAGCAGTCCATTCGTACACAAATGGTTCAATTAAAGCCAAAATCTGCATATGCACATGAGGTGACTATCGTCAAGAGAACTTACAATTGTACAATGCGTCGAAAAGATCTAGGGTTTTAAGCCTGTGGTACACCTTCTCATCATATTGCGGAGTCGAAATGTTTAAATGCAAATTTCCGTCCCCAAGATGACCATAGCCCATCACAATTGCTAAGTCACCTACAAAAAAAGTCACAACCGATTGGGTGGCACACAGCAAACTGCTGATTCTGTTTCACATATCCAAGCACTAAATTTGGATGTGTTCTTTGTAATATTTGGGGTTATATTTAGTTGCAACCACCTTTGGATGTATATTTTGACGTTGAGGTATGAGCACACAGGGTGTTTCATAATTCATTCATGAGAGAAGTACCAAAATACCTGTGAATTTTGTGGTAATTCCCAACATACCCCTCGAAACTTTAAGAATTCCTAGAATACCGTTGTTCCAATTTTGGATGGATTGCTCCAATCTTCAAATAGTTGATCCTTTTTTATCATAGACGTCTACCTTTAAGAGTCTTAGAAATTTCACCAATACGCTGCAAAGAGAGGCATTTGTGTCTAAAAATAATGCACTGTTTCATGTTGAGAGCCCACAATACCATCAACTATCTTAGTTCTATTATCTTCTAATGACGGAGAGCCAATCTTACTATGAAGAGTTGCAGAACATAATATCTTGCAAAATATTTGTGAGATTGACGAGGGGTATTTTGGGAGTTTTTATAAAATTGAAGGGCATCTTGAGAACTTTTGTCAAAATTTGCCAAATATGAGGCACATTCTGGGCATTTTTGACATTGGAGGGGTATTTTGGGAATTTCCATAATTTCAGGGGCATTTTGGTAATTTTCATTTCATTCAATAAAGAAGTTCCGTTCTATATTTTTTGTGTGAGGTACTTAAATATTGTTCCCTCTTTTATCCTCATTTCAGATTGGAACTCTGAATAAAACAACAGACACCTCTTCAGTCAAAAGTTAGTATACCAAGCCTCTTTTGCAAATCTTCCACAACACTGTATAAATGCGGCACCGGTATTGACAAATCGTACTTGTACACTGCCCCTTCTTTAGATAACGCTTCTGTCACGCCCTGAAAATTTTGCCACACTCTTGTCATCATGCAGCAAAACATGCACTCTTTCCAGCATAATTTCACAAACACATCATACATAGTTTCTTAAAGACTTCTCATGAAGGATTTCTATAAGCTAAAGATGCTTACTTCTCGTAAATGCCAGAAGGATGTGAATTGCTGATTGTCTTGGGCAACTACTCCATCAGCAACTAGACCATTTTCCATGCAAGCCTCAAGAAACTTGTCAAGCTTTTCTCTGGAAAAACCTAGATATGTTGAAAGGCATGCATTGATTGTGTGTGTGTGTGTGTGTGTGTGTGAGAGAGAGAGAGAGAGAGAGAGAGAGAGAGAGAGAGAGAGAGAGAGAGAGAGAAATGAAATGAAATGTTATATTAACGTCTTCAAAAGGCCAGAACGACCTATGAGACCAAACTGATACAAAAGTGGTGAATCTGTTACAATGTCTGGGTACCTTAGTACTAAAGTACTAAGTGTGAAAGTAAATGTGAAAAAAAAAAAAAAACTAAATGCAAAGTATTAAATAAACTTCTTAGGAGCATTCTGGGTGTCTGGCTAGAATGCTTCTAATCCTTTGTTGTAGTCTCCTCCGGTGAAGTGTGCTTTTGCATCTTGGTCGTGGTCGTCTCGATTTCCTAAGCTCAATCGCTCTGTCAATTAGGGTGCCTTTGGTATGAATGTGGGTACTCCTTTGTGTTGGCTGCTGGCCTCTTGCTTCCCCTTCCACTCCTGCTTCTCTCGATCCGAAGAAGTCTGTGATCTGCCTCTGAGACCGTAGTGCTCTTTGTCTTCTCATTAGATTATCCCTGTGCCGATGTAGTTCCAGTAGGTACAAGCCTAAGCATCTTTGATCTTGGTATTGCATGATTCTATCTAGAGGTCCATAGCCTTCTTTAAAGAGGCAATGAAAACGCCCACGTATCTCATAGTATACTGTGTAGTGGCATATATAGTGTAATTCTGTCTCCGGCTCCATTCCGCATAACTTGCAAATTCTGCTCTCAGGTGGGATTCCCCTAAATCTGCCAAATTCAATTTCCAACTGGTGTGAGGATGTACGAATCTGACCAATAGCACATCTCAAACCATGAGACAGGTGGGTATCCATGTGACTCGGGCGAATCACAAATCCATCTTCAGATAGTTGTAGGAAGTTTTCTTTGTAGTCGGCCATCTTCGTGCCCAATTCTTGTGTAGGGTCTACCCATGTCCTCTTAGTATCCAACTGTATAAGATCCTGTCGGATGATTTTATTAATCTCCGTTCGTGTAATTGCCAGTGATGGAGCCTCAAGAGAGTATTGGAAGGGGGGTAATCTTTCCATACTGAACCCGTGTCTCTGAAACCACGAGGACAGTTGCGCATACCAGCATGATGTATCCCCTTTCATTGCCAATTGTCGAGAGGATTCGAGGGCCAATCTAGTATATCGGCCATTATTTGTATCCCACAAACCATGTATAAAGGACACTGATCTGGTAAGAGCTTCAATTTCTATAGGAGGGGCCGCTAGTTCCGCTCGGGTAATCACGCGTGATACGGAGGCCTTGGCTCTAATCATTCGGGAAATCATAGATACCAAAGGTCTCTCCATTGACTTCCAATTATCCTGATCCACAGATGGTCCCCAAATCTGGACCCCATAAAGCATAGCCGAAGCCACCACAGTATCAAAGAGCCAAAGTTTTGTTCGTGGTTCCTGAAACTGCACTTGTGAACACATCCTCTCCAACCCTCCCAGGGCTGCAGAGGCTCTGGATAATCTAGCATCCGCTGCTTTCTTAAGAGTAAACTTCGGTCCTGCAAATACCACCCCAAGGTATGTGTATGCATCTGTGTACTCTACTGTATCTTGGCCATATGCAAATGTAGGTGCCGATCTCCTAACCCACTGCGGTGTGGTGTTAAACACCATAACTTTGGTTTTACCCAAGTTTACCGACAGTCCACTGTCCTCCACGAATTTATGTAATGCATCTAGCTACCTCTGCATTCCATCTGGTGATTCTGCTATCAATACAATATCATCTGCATACAACAACAAAGGGATCCATGACCCTGCAAGTTGAGCACCTCTGTCACCTTCTCTATCAATGTAATCTGATACTTCATCTATGTACATACCAATAAAGTAGGGGACAGTGGGCATCCCTGCTTTACTCCAACGGTGGAGTGAACAATGTCGGAATCCCCTTCTGGAGTACGTACATAACCAGTTATTACTGACCCGTATAAGGCCATGATCCCCCAAATAATCTCTTTGGGGACCCCTAACTCTTGCATCTTGCGCATCAATCTGGCCCTTGGTACTATATCAAAAGCTTTCCGAAAATCCACAAAGCAACAATACATCCTTCTCCCGTTTGCTCTTCCTTCCTCAATAATGGCTATGAGCGTAAGAATATGATCTAAAGTGGAATAACCCCTTCTGAATCCAGCTTGTCCTGTTGCCCTTATGCCCTCATTCTCTGCCCATCTACTCAATTTTTGTTCAAGAATGGATGCGTACAGTCGGGTCAAAGTGTGACCTACCATAATGGTACGGTAGTTCCCGGGTATCATAGGATCCCCTGACTTGAAAATAGGTACGATAGTAGATAATTTCCAAGATTCAGGTAATCCTTCACACATGACCCGATTAAACAGACGAGCAAGGACTTCTGAAAGTAGATCCCTGGCATGGAGCAGATGTTCTGCTACTAAACCATCATGATCATATGCTCTTCTTGTCTTCATCTTATCAATGGCTTTTCCACCATTTTCGTAGTAAAGAAAGTACTAGTAGCAAGGCATGGCTCTAGCGGATCTGGTAATGGAGGCTGTCCAGATACCATATATAACGATGTTACATATTGACCCCAGATCTCAGGAGAAGTAATCGTCGGAGGCGGTGAGTGCTCGTGAAATAAGTGCCAAGCCTCATGTGAGTCATGACTCAAGAAGAGATGATATAAATCCTTCTCCAGTTTGGCTAAAAATGCCCTTTTCTTGCAACGTACTATACGCTGAAGAGCAATCCGAGACTGCTTATATGTGATGATCCCAAGTGTAAGCTCTTTTTGGACCTGGGTTCTCATCTCTCTGCATTCCTCGTCATACCAACTGTTTTGAGGCATGTTCCTAGATCCTCTCTTCTGATCAGGTTGAGTATGTGGGTATGCCTCTTGTGCTGCTCCATGTAGTATCTCTGTTAATTGAGAAGTAATCTCCTCTACATTATATACTGGCTCGGCTGTCCACATCCTATTATAGATCTTTTCCACATAGACTGAATCAGTTTCTGGCGTGAAAGTATATCTTGTGTGTGTCTTCTTCCTTTGTACTTGAGAGGCATTGTATTGGAAGGAGATTGATAAGGTCAATAGAGCATGATCCACTGCAATCCCAACCAGTCTGGGTCCCACCTTAAATTCCTTGATACTAGAAATAAAGCTTGGTGAAGTCATGACATAATCCACTATACTGGCCCCATGCCTGTGCAGGAAGCATGTGAATGCCCCAGATAACGGGAAATTCTCTAGACCATTAAGTATGGCCAAACCATGTATAGTTGCCATCTCCATGAGATGTCTCCCATATTCAGTGTGTTCTTTATCCTGTGAGTTTCTAGTAAGCCCCCTCTGTGATAAATCCACTTCTCTGAGCATTTCCTCAGAAGTATCATAGAATACTGCTTGAGAGTTGGCCGTTCTGGCATTAAAGTCTCCTAAGAGAACGATGTCTCCATCTCTAGAGAACTCCCATATATCATTATTCAATATGGAGAAAGGGGATTGTAGTAGACTGAGGTACTCGGAGGGAAGTAGCATATAGCGATATATAGAAATGTACCTGTCTCGGCTCTCATTCTCACCCACATATACCTTGCTTGCTCATCTTTCCTGATAATCTGTAGTAGTGGTTTCAGCTCCTCCTTAAATAAGACTGCTACTCCTCCTGAACCCCGGCTACCCTGTAGAGATCTCTTGTCTGGTCGACCAACTGTTTTCCATAAATAACCCTTCACATGTGGCATACGCTGTCCCGGTATCTGGTGTGTCTCTGAGTAGAAAACTATGTCTTTGTCCCTAAAGCTGTCTTCAAAGGCACCTACATCTAGCCTATATGATCCATTACAATTCCACGCCGCTATCCTGAGCGTCGCACCATAGGTCTCGCACCGTCATGCTGAGCGCTTTTCCAGAACCACTACTTTCCCTCCTCTATAAAAGGCGATTTTCCCCTTTTCTCTTGCTGCCCTGATCTCTGGCATCAACTCTTGCATGTGTGTCACTTGTGCCAATGTAAGGTCATCTCCCAGGAAAATACCAGTTTTCTTAAGAGTTGGCCTCTTTTTTAGAAATTCTTTCCTTATTTCTATATTCGGGAATCGGAGAATAAGTGCCCTATCCTTTATGTTTCCCTTCTCATCGATTCCTTTCTTGCCCACTCTCCATGCACTTGTGTGAGTAGGCTCTGTGATGCCCATGCGTTGTAGCAGTTCCTTCACTTCTTCATCTACATTCTCTTTGTCTTTGACTCCTGTGACCCGCACATGCAAAGCCCGAGTCTTCCTTTTCTGCTCTTCCTCAATGGTCATATTAATAATGGTAGAAGTAGGTGTGGTCTCGAGCATCTGGGCCTTCCCTTTCTTCGCATCCTCAATCCATTTCTCTGCTTCATCAACCTTTTCTTGTGTCTTCACAAGACGTTCCGCCCATGAAGATGCCGTTTTCGATTTTTGTTCATCTCCTTCCCGTAGAGTTTTCATATGATCCTTCATGTCCTCGAGCTCCTTCAACACCGAAGGTTGGTCGTCTCCCTTCTCCTTAGTTGCAGATTTGCAAGCCGCAAGTTCTCCTTTTAGCTCCTCGATTATTGCATCCTTTTCCCCCATGTGTTTTTCCATATTTGTTCTCCATGCTTCAAAACTTGCTACTGCCTCATCGAGTTTCTTTTGCATAACGCATTCTGTTACATTTACTTCGGCCTTAATTAGGTTTCGTAATTCCGTTTTCAAGCTCTGAATCTCCTCATTCTGTATCCCCCGGATCTCTCTCCTTAGTTCTCTCATCATGTCTCCATACATGGAGTTCCTGTAGCTCTCAGCGCTTGCGTGCATTTCCTTCCTGATGTCATCTCTCATGTAGTTTAGCTCCGATTTGAGCATCACTTGGACCTTCTCCATCATTAGTTCATCATGTATCTTGGACGTTTTCCCCACTCGTAATGATCCTGGTGATAGTACAGTATCTCCGTTTCTCCTCTTAAATGTAGCTGTTGTTTTTTTTGGGGTGGTGTAGCTATCTACACCCGGCCCTTCCCCTTCGGTAGGCGGATCCATCGAACCCGACCCGCAAATGTGGCGACCCCTGCTACAAGTTGATGGAGAATGGAGATCGTATTAAGACTCTTCACGCTGACACGCGCGTGAAGGACCAGCAACTGACGTGCGCGTGAACCAAACTCCGGCAACTGACGCACCTTTTGGGGAATTTCTCGCGCGTGAAGGAGCAGCAACCGCAGCCTTAGGCGATAGGCTAACTCAATAACACGCGATAGGCAGCCTTAGGCGATAGGCTAACTCAACAGCTCGCGATAGGCAGCCTTAGGCGATAGGCGATAGGCAGCCTTACGCGATGAAGCTCACGATAGACAGCCTTAGGCGATAGAGAGAGAGGAGCTGACTACGCGTGCCTCCAAGCCACCTGCGTATTGCTCTCCCGTTCGCCCTCACTGCCCAAGGCAGGTGCGCTACCTCTTCCAGCTCACCCGCGACCAGTCCAGGTGCAGGTGCGCGCAGCCTAACTGTGAGAGAGAGAGAGAGAGAGAGAGAGAGAGAGAGAGAGAGAGAGAGAGAGAGAGAGAGAGAGAGAGAGAGAGAGAGAGAGAGAGAGAGAGAGAGAGAGAGAGAGAGAGAGAGAGAGAGAGAGAGAAGTAATGTTATATTAACGTCTTCAAAAGGCCAAAATGACCTATGAGACCAAACTGTTACAAAATTATGAATCTGATACCATGTCTGGGTACAAAAAGACTAGAACAAAATACTACTACTACTAGAATCCATCCTCATCTGCACTCTGGATGGAGAGAGAGAGAGAGAGAGAGAGAGAGAGAGAGAGAGAGAGAGAGAGAGAGAGAGAGAGAGAGAGAGAGAGAGAGAGAGAGAGAGAGAGAGAGATATGATATATTATATGATATATTAACGTCTTCAAAAGGCCAAAATGACCTATGAGACCAGCTGATACAAAGTGGTGAAACTAGTACAATGTCTGAATACAAAAGTACAAAGGTACTGAATGCAAAAAATAAAAGTGAGAAGTGAGTAGTGACAGTGAAAATGAAGTGTAGAGTAAGTTCTCAATGACACTCCGGATGTCGTGCTAGGATGTCCCTAATCCTCTGCTGAAGTCTCCGTCGATGGAGTGTGCTCCTGTGTCTCGATCATGGTCGCCTCGATCTCCCAAGCTCAATCGCCTTGTCAATGAAGGTGCCTCTGGTATGCACGCGGGCACAACTCTGCGCTGGTGGCTGCTCTCCTGGCTTTCCCGATCCAAAGAAATCTGTGATCGGTCTCTGTGACTGTCGTGTCCCATGTTTCCTCAACAGACTATCCCTATGCTGTTGTAGCTCAAGTAGATATAAGCCAAGGCATCTCTGATCCTCATACTTCATGACTCTATCTAGGGGTCCAAAGCCCTCCCTGAATAAGCAATGGAAGCGCCCTTGTATCTCATAATACACAGTGCAGTGGCATATGTAATGTAACTGTCTCTGGCTCTGTACCGCATAATTTACATATCCTGCTCTCCGGTGGTATCCCTCTGAATCTGCCCGTCTCAATCTCCAAACGGTGCGAGGATGTGCGGATCTGACCTATAGCGCATCGCAAACAATGAGACAGATGAGCGTCCATGTAGCTCGGACGAATCACAAACCCATCTCTCGAGAGTTGGAGAAGATGCTCCTTGTAGAAAGCCATCTTCGTGCCCAACTCCTGCACTGGCTCTACCCATGTCCTCCTGGTGTCCAACTGTATAAGATCCCGACGAATAAGTTTAGTGATCTCCGTCCGTGTGACTGGTAGTGAAGGTGCATCCAGGGAATACTGAAAAGGAGGCAGTCTATCTAGGCTGAAACCATGCCGCTGAAACCAAGAGGTCATCTGCGCATACCAACATGATGTGTCTCCCTGCGTCGCTAACTGTTTAGAAGACTCCAGAGCCAATCTAGCGTATCTGCCTCCACGTGTATCCCATAGGCTGTGCAAAAAGGACACGGATCTGGTAATAGCCTCAATCTCTATAGGAGGGGCTGCTAGCTCCGCTCGAATAATCGCATGTGGTACGGAGGACTTGGCTCTAATCATTCGAGAGATCATAGATACCAAGGGCCTCTCCATGTTCCTCCACCTGTCATGATCCACAGATAGTCCCCACACCTGTACCCCATAAAGCATAGCTGAAGTAACCAAAGTATCAAAAAGCCATAGCTTCGTTCGTGGTTCCTGAAACTTAACCTGCAAACACGTCCTCTCTAGCCCTCCCAGTGCTGCATATGCTCTAAACAGTCTAGTCTCTGCTGCTCTCCTTAGAGCAAACCTCGGTCCCGAGAATACCACCCCAAGATATGTATATGCATCTGTGTATTCCACAGTGTCCTGACCATATACGAGTGAAGGTGCCGATCTCCTGACCCACTGCGGAGTAGTGTTAAACACCATAACCTTGGTTTTACCAAGGTTCACAGACAATCTACTATCCTCCGCAAAGCTGTGTAATGCATCCAACTGTCTCTGCATGCCCTCTGGTGACTCTGATATCAACACAATATCATCAGCATATAGTAACGAAGGGATCTATGTCCCTGCTAGCTGAGCACCTCTGTCGCCTTCTCTGTCAATGTAGTCAGAAACCTCATCTACATACATACCAAATAGTGTAGGGGACAGAGGACACCCCTGCTTCACACCAATAGTGGAATGCACAATGTCAGAAATCCCCTCAGGAGTGCGTACGTGGCCAATCACTGAGCCGTATAAAGCCATGATCCCCCAAATGATCTCTGTGGGCACTCTCAACTCTTGTAACCTGCGCATCAATCTGGCTCTCGGTACTGTGTCGAATGCTTTGCGGAAATCCACAAAGCAACAATACATCCGTCTCCCATGTGCCCTACCCTCCTCAATAATGGCTCTGAGTGTAAGAATATGGTCCAAGGTGGAGAAACCCCTCCTAAATCCAGCCTGTCCTGCTGCTCGTATGCCCTCATTTTCTGCCCAATTACTCAGTTGCTGCTCCAGGATGGACGCATACAACCGTGCTAATGTGTGCCCTACCATAATAGTACGGTAATTCCCTGGTACCTTGGGATCCCTTGTTTTAAAGAGAGATACAATAGTAGATAAACTCCAAGACCTGGGCAGTCCCTCACACATGACCCGGTTAAACAACCGCGCAAGAACCTCTGACAATAAATCTCTAGCATGTATCAAGTGCTCTGCCACCAAACCATCATGATCATATGCTCTCCTAGTCTTCATCCTGTCAATGGCCTTCTTCACCATCTCAGTGGTAAAGAAGGTACTGGTGTCTGGGCATGGCTCTGGGGGGTTTGGTAGAGGCGGTTGCCCCGGTATTGTATATAATGATGCTGCATACTGACCCCAAATTTTGGGAGAAGTAATCACTGGAGGGGGGGAGTGCTCATGGAAGAAACGCTAGGCCTCCCCTGAATCTCGACTCAAAAAGAGCTGATACAAATCACGTTCCAACTGGGCTAAAAAGGCCCGCTTCTTCCGTCGTACTAGACGCCGAAGAGCAATCCGAGACTGTTTATATGTGCTCACCCCAAGTACAAGCTCGCGCTGAATCTGAGCTCTCATCTCTCTGCACTCATCATCATACCAACTATTTTGAGGTATGCTCCCAGAACATCTTCTCTGATCTGGTCGAGTATGTGGGTATGCCTCTGTTGCTGCCCCATGCAAGATCTCAATCAATAGACTAGTAATCTCCTCCACAGTATAAACTGGCTCGGCTGCCCACATCCGTCTGTAAATCTCCTCTACATACACCGAGTTGGTCTCTTGTGTAAAAGCATATCGTGTGTGTGCAATCCTTTGTGGTGTCTGAGAAGCACTGTACTGGAAGGAGACTGAAAAAGTCAAAAGAGCATGGTCCACTGCTATTCCAACAGGTCTAGATCCCACACTAAGATCCTAAATACTAGAAATGAAGCTTGGTGAAGTCATGACATAATCCACTGTACTAGCCCCATGTCTGTGCGGAAAGCATGTAAATCCCCCAGAAGAAGGAAAAATCTCTATTCCATTAAGTATGGCCAAACCATGCATAGCCGTCATCTCCATGAGATATCTCCCATACTCTATATGCTCCCTATTTGTTGAGTGTCTGTCAAGCCCCATCTTCGAAATATCCACTTCTCTGAGTATCTCCTCTGAGGTATCATAGAATACCGTTTGGGAGTTGGCCGTCCTGGCATTAAAGTCTCCCAGGAGAATGATATCTCCATCTCTAGAAAACTCCCATATGTCATCATCAAGTATAGAGAAAGGAAATTGTCCTCTGGGTGAGGCATAGACTGAAGTACTAGGGGGAAAGTAACATATATCAATATATAAGAATCTGCCCGTCTCAGCTCTTAGTCTCACCCACATGTATCTCGCCTGGTCATCTCTCCGAACTATCTGTAATAGCGGCTGCAATTCCTCCTTGAATAAGACAGCTACACCTCCTGAACCCCGGCTCCCGTGCTGGGATCTAGCATCTGGTTTACAAGCTGTTTCCCATAAATAACCAGTCACACGTGGCATCAACTGTCCAGACATCAAATGCGTTTCTGAGTAAAAAACAATGTCTCTATCTCTAAAGCTATCCTCAAAAGCACTCACATCCAATCTATAAGATCCATTACAATTCCATGCCTCCATTCGGAGTGTGGTCCCATAGGTCTCGCACCGTCAGGCTGTGCGCTTTTCCAAAACCACTACTTTCCCTCCTCTATAAAATGCAATTTTTCCTTTCTCCCTTGCTGCCTTAATCTCTGGCATCAACTCTTGCATATGTGTTATTTGCGCCAAAGTAAGGTCATCCCCCATAAATATCCCTGTGTTCTTAAGTGCTGGTCTCTTCTTTAGGAATTCCTTCCTTGATTCCATAGTTGGGAATCGCAAAATAAGTGCTTTCTCTTTGACATTTCCCTTTCCATCAATTCCCTTCTTTCCTACTCTCCAAGCACCTGTATGCGTAGGTTCCGGGATGCCCATGCGTTGCAAGAGTTCCTTCACTTCATCCTCTACATTTCCAGTGTCTTTGATACCTGTAATACGCACATGCAGGGCTCTATTCTTCCTCTTCTGTTCCTCTTCAATGGTCATATTGATGATGGTAGAAGTCTGTACGGCTTCTGGCATCTGGGCCTTCCTTTTCTTTGCACCCGCAATCCATTTTTCTGCTTCGTCAACCTTCTCTTGTGTTTTAAAAAGGCGCTCCGCCCATGAAGAGGCCGCTTTCGAATTTTGATCTTCCCCTTTGAGCAAAGTTTCCACTTGCTCCTTAATTTCCTCAAGCTCCTTCAACATCGAAGGCTGATTTTCCCTCTCCATTTTGGGCATAATCTTGCAAGCGGCAAGCTCCCCTTTAAGCTCTTCAATCACTACATCCTTTTCCTTTATGCACTTTTCCACATTTGTTTTCCAGGCATCAAAGCTTGCAATTGCCTCATCTAATTTTTTCTGCATAATACATTCCATAACATTCACTTCTGCCCGCACTAAATTCTGCATCTCCCCTTTCAAGGATGCGTACATCTCATCATGTTTACCAAGCATCGCTTCATCCAATTCTTTCCTCATATCTGCATACATAGAATTCTTATAGTTATCCGCATTTGCATACATCTCTTTCCTAATATCATCTCTCATAAAGCTGAGCTCTGATTTAATCATTACTTGAATTCTTTCCATTAATACATCATCCTTGACTCTGATGGTTTTCCCTAAGAACCTGGCGAGAGTATACTTTCTCTGTTCCTCCGCTTGAAAGTCGCTTGCATTTTTTGTGGAGTGACGAAGCTACTTGTATCATCCAACTCATCTGGTTGGTCCATCCTCAGAGAGAGTTGCTCCTTCAGCTGTAGTCCCCTGCCTGCTCCTCTTTCCCCCACTTCTGCTTCTTCCGCTCACACTCCTCCTTCCAGCTGCTTACTCTGCCTGTCGCCTCCTGGGTTGCGCGCATCAATTTCCTGCACTTCTCCCTTCTTCGCGTGCAGGCCTCGCTTGCCTCCCCTTCACCTTCGCGCTGTTCTACTCTGTAGCTGTGCGCATTCTCCACTCTTCAGCCCCTCTGCCGCGCAGGCTGATTGCTGTGCACACCTTCAATAGCCCTTGAGCTCGTGTAGGTGGCTGCCTCGCAGGTGCACACCAGCTGCCGGCTTTGCTTTGCCTCAGGTCGTGCTGCCTCAGGTCGCGCTGCCTCAGTGATAAGCGAGAGAGATTACTTCAAACACAGTGCCTGAGAGAGAGAGAGAGAGAGAGAGAGAGAGAGAGAGAGAGAGAGAGAGAGAGAGAGAGAGAGAGAGAGAGAGAGAGAGAGAGAGAGAGAGAGAGAGATGAAATGAAATGAAATGTTATATTAACGTCTTTAAAAGGCCAAAATGACCTATGAGACCAGAGTGTTACAATGTGATGAATTTATACAAAGTCAGAGTAACAAAATGAAATGATAATATGACAAAATGATAAAATAAAAGTACCATGGGATCCTAAACTGGTAGGTGTGAACTAAGCAACTAGCTGGGATAGCTAAATCACAAGTCGCAAGAGATCCAACATCGGTCGCTGGCGGATCTCATCAATCTCCTCCATGGTCAGCAGTCTGACTGGGCATCGTGCATGTCGGGCCAAAGTGATCCGAATCCTCTGATGTAGCCTCTGTCGATGCTGTGTAGTCCTCCGCAGTCGTGGGCGTCTGGATCTCCCCAGCTCAGTTGCTCGATCGATCAGTGTGCCTTTGGTGTGAGGCGAGATTTGCTGTGGTAGTAGCTCCTCCGGGTGTCCAGTGTTTGCTCTAAAGAAGTCTGTGATGTGTCTCTGAAACTGGCTGGCCTCCCCTCTCATCAGGCTCTCTTTGTGTTTGCGCAGCTCGAGCAGAAACAAACCCAGGCATCTCTGATCCTCGTACCTCATGACTTTGGAGAGTGGTCCAAAGCCCTCTCTAAACAAGCAGTGGAAGCGGCCTCGTATCTCGTAGTAGATGGGGCAGTGGCATGTGTAGTGTAACTCTGTCTCAGGCTCCATGTCACACAGGGGACATGTCCTGGCCTTTGCTGGTACTCCGCTGTATCTCCCAGTCTTGGTCCGCAGATGGTGTGAAGATGTGCGTATCTGGCCAATAGCACACTGTATCCCATGAGACAAGTGGGTGTCCATGTATCTGGGCCTCGTCACAAAACCGTCCACCGTAAGTTGGAGAAGATGCTCTCTGTAGAAAGCCATCTTCGTGCCCAGCTCCTCTGCTGGCTGTATCCATGTCCTCTTGGTGTCTAGCTGAGTAAGGTCTTGGCGGATGAGCCTGGTGGTCTCTGACTGTGTAAGTGTCCCAAACCAGTGACGTGGCATAACCCTAGACACCCAAATGGGTTGCAAACTGGACACACACACACTCTCTGGTAGGCAGTAGTCCGGATTTTATGCTGCTATGCTGATGTGGCACTGCCGTATGGACCCGGAATTTGCAGCGCGTTCTGGGGAGGCTGTATGGACTGGCTGACGTGGCAAAAAGCGTATGGACAGCAGCTTTTGGCTACGCAAAAATCCTACACGAGAGAGAGAGAGAGAGAGAGAGAGAGAGAGAGAGAGAGAGAGAGAGAGAGAGAGAGAGAGAGAGAGAGAGAGAGATTTATTTTATCAAGCAAGGCTTGTGAGAGGAATTGCTTTTAATTGGCAACTTTTGGGGCTCTGCTTTTAGCATCTCTTGTAAACCTTTATAAGTGTGGGCAGGGCTCCCACTCTACAGAGCATCTGGACGCAGAGTCTGAGAGTGAGAACCCTCCCACTCTCTTGTACTTTGAACTCAGATTAATACAAAGAGAAATACCGAAAGGGGCGCCAGTTTTTGGGGCCAACATCTCTAGGCACGGAACTCCGTCGGGCCGTGTCGAATCATTTGTGAATTGTGAACTGTTTTGAAGTGAATCTCTGCTGTGTCGAGGTAGAATCTTAACTTGGAGTGTCCAAGTTTGTTGCAGTGGTGTGCTCGCTACTGCTAACACCCCCCCTGTGCCTACGCCATCGCTGCCCCCCCCCCCCCGCTGCGCGCTGCACTACCCGCCCGCTGCCCTCGTGTCCCCCCTCCCCCCTCCCCCGTCCGCTGCCCTCTCGCGCCGCCACCCCCGCCCGCTGCCCTCGTGTGCCGCCTCCCCCCCCCCCCCGTCCGCTGCCCTCTCGCGCCGCCACCCCCGCCCGCTGCCCTCGTGTGCCGCCTCCCCCCCCCCCCCCCCCCGTCCGCTGCCCTCCCGCGCCGCCACCCCCCCCCCCCCCCCCCCTGGCCCGTTGCCTCTTGAGCTGCCGCCCCCCTGCCCGCCTTATCCCCCCCCCCCCCCCCCCCCCCTTCCTCTTTTCAAAGTTGCCCTGCAATTGACTCTTGCAGCATTGTTCTTGGACAGTGCTCGGCACGCTCGGCACGCTCGGTTGCAGAGTTTCTTCTCCATCCGCTTCTTCGCCACAGCAGTAGACATAGATGGAGGCTCCAGCTCTACCACAGAGGGACTCGTCCGAAGCCCCCTCGCCTGACCCCGCTGAGCCCACCATTCGACTTGCAGTTTCACCGACAAAGCAAGCGAGCCTAGCCGCAGAGGTAGAGCGCTTGCAGGCGACTTTTGTCATCTGCAAGATTCTCGGCACCCGACCTAGCAAAGGAGAGCTACGTGACCTTCTCCAGGCCCGCCTTCTCGCAGAGGTGGGCAAGATCTTGGATGTACAGATACTCGGACGAGGTTACTATTAGATCGAGTTTGAGACCTCCGAGATGGCGTCCAAGGTCATCGCCATGAGTCCATTGACCATCCGAGCAGCACGAGCCCACTTTCGACAATGGAGACATGGTTTCGACTCTACTTCGGATGTTCTGGTAGAGGAGACAGATATCCCCATCTCCGTCTGATTTCCGTGTTTGCGGAGGGAGTACTTACCACTTTTGTCCAGGATAGGCTCAACCATTGGGACTGTCCTGGAGACACCTCGCACGGCAACCTCGATAGCTGCCAAGGCGGCTGGCATTCCCTCAGTTTGCATTTTGGTTAGAGACACTCACACGCTCCCGAAGGTCATTCTTCTGCCTCGGGTGAGTGGGGGTTGGTTTAGACAAAGTGTGGAGTATTCGGGCCTCCCGAACCAGTGCTTCATTTGTCGACAGATGGTCCATCTTGCAAAGGCCAGGAAGCCTCGACCTACACCACATGAAGGAGTACGAGCAGAAGTGCGACGCGAGAGAGAGTGCGAGAAGAAGAGCACGACGATATGGTGAACTCGCTCTACTGTAATGTGTAGAGCATAGTGAGTTCTTATTAGGTTTTAACAAAAGAATATGTGTACATACCTGGCGGCCCACCCACTTACCTGGGCGACCAGATTGGGCTTTATACCCCAACAACCTTCCACTTAAAGTCCAATGTGGTACTTTAAGTGTGAGAGAAGCTACTATACAAGCTAATATACAAGAGATGTAGAGAAGTGATGTACTACCCTACACCTAACTGCTTGCGAAAATGCGCAAAGCTCTCTGAGGGAAGTCCTTTTGTAAGTAGATCAGCAGGATTTTCTGTGGTGTGAACTTTGACAAGCTGAAGTTGCTTATCCTCGAGCATTTCCCTGATGAAATGATACTTCACATCCACATGCTTTGTCTTTGAGTGATAAACTGGATTGCGAGCCAATTGTATAGCACTTTGACTATCACAATATAACACAGGCATCTCTTCTTTGATTCCCAAATCTGTTACTAGTCGATTAAGCCAAATTGATTCTTTGCATGCCTCTGATGCTGCAACATATTCAGCCTCTGTAGTAGACTGAGTAACACAATCTTGTAATCTAGAACGCCATGATACTGCTCCACCAGCCAATGTAAAGACATACCCTGACGTAGACCTTCGGTTGTCTAAGTCACCTGCATAATCTGAGTCTGTAAAACCCTTTACACTTAGCTCCTGACTCCCATAGCATATACGCATACTCTTTGTAGCTTTCAGGTATCTCAATATTCCTTTCACTGCCTCCCAATGTTTCTTGCCTGGGTTTGACATGTATCGACTTACTACTCCCACTGCAAATGCAATGTCTGGGCGAGTAGCAATCATTGCATACATCAAACTACCCACTGCAGACGCATATGGAATCTTATCCATTTCAGCCTGTTCTTCCTCAGACACAGGACAATCTTGTTTGCTAAGTTTCACATATGGTGGCAATGGAACACTCAAGGCCTTTCCCTTCTCCATATTGAAACGTTGCAAAACCTTGTCAATATACTCTGTTTGAGATAACCAAATCAACTTCTTTGATCTGTCTCTCTCAATGCGCATACCAAGTATATGACTTGCCTCACCCATGTCTTTCATGTCAAACGATTTTGCCATCTTTGACTGCAAAGCTGAAATTTCTTCCAAGTGCTTGCCAGCAATCAACATGTCATCCACATACAAAATAAGGATCAGCCAACTGCCATCCTTAGCCTTCTTTGTATATAGACAGTGATTGAACTCACTACGTTTGTAGCCTTGAGAAAGCATAAACTTGTGGAATTTATGGTACCATCCCCTCGGTGATTGTTTTAAGCCATAAAGACTCTTTAACAACTGGCATACCCAATCTTCCTTGCCTTTCTCAACAAACCCTTCTGGCTGCTGCATGTAAATTTCCACATCTAAATCACCATGCAAGAACGCTGTCTTGACATCCATTTGGTGCAACACCAAATCTAATATGGCAACCAATGCAAGAAAGCATCTCAATGTAGTCATCTTGACCACCGGAGAGAAGACTTCATCAAAGTCAATGCCTTGTTCTTGCTTAAAGCCCTTGGCAACAAGCCTTGCTTTGTACTTTGGCTGACTATCATGAGCGGTGATCTTATACCTGTAAACCCATTTACAGGGTAGAGCCTTTTTGCCTCATGGTAATTTAACTAGCTTCCATGTCTGGTTTTTATGCAGAGCTGTCATCTCTGACTGCATGGCCTATTGCCAATTCCCGGAGTCCTTCATTTGCACTGCTTCCTTGTAACATGAAGGCTCATTGCAATCAGTCAACATGACATAGTTCATAGATGGAACAAACCTATCAGGAGGTCGCGTGACACGTCCAGATCTACGCACAATAGGTGGCTCAGGCTCAGCCACAACCTGTGGTTCCACTCTATCTTGTCCTTGCTCCTCTTGAGCCTTGACATTTTGTCTTGCACGTGCAGGTCCATCTTCTTGGAAGACAACTCTTCTAATCTCCTCAACCCTCTCTGGTTTAGAATGATATTTGGATTCATTAAAGTGAACATCATTGCTGCGGACAACCTTTCTGGATTCGGGATCCCAAAGTCTGTACCCCATCTCACCAGAATTACCATAGCCTAGAAAGATGCACTTTCTACTCTTTGGCTCAAGTTTGTTCCTAAATTCCTTTGGAACGTGAGTATATGCCTCACAACCAAAGACTCTGAGATGCTTGTATGAGGGCATTTTGCCTGACCATACCATCTCTAGCACTGAATCCTTCTGCAAAACCTTGCTAGGAGATCTATTTACAAGATGAACAGCTGTTGATACAGCTTCAGCCCAAAACCCATTTGGCAGCTGTGCATTAGACAACATACTTCTGACCTTCTCTTGTATGGTCCTATTCATCCTCTCAGCAACACCATTTTGAGGAGGATTGTAAGGAGCAGTAAGTTCACGTTTTATACCTTTTGACTCACAAATGTCCTGAAAGGCCTTTGAAACATACTCTCCACCATTGTCAGTGCGTAAGCATTTAAGCTTCTTGCCACTCTGATTCTCCACAAGTGTCACAAACATTTTGAAAAACACTAAACGCTTCATCCTTGTGCTTGAGAAAGTAAACCCATACTTTCCTCGAGTAATCATCTATAAATGTCATAAAGTAAGAAGCTCCCCCTAGAGATAGGTTAGGCATAGGTCCACACAAATCACTATGAACAAGTGCCAACTGTGCATCTCTTCTACTGCTTCTATGCTTATGTGGCTACTGTGTTTGTTTACCATACAGACAATGTTCACAGAATTCAAAATCATTAAATGAAAAGCCAGGCAAATAACCAGAACGAGACAAGATTTCCATTCCCTTCTTGGGCATATGTCCTAACCGGCTATGCCACAAAGAAACGTTCGGCTGCTCGGTTACATTGATTACATTTTTAGAGATATTTGATACATAAATCATGTAAAGTCCTCCAGACTTTACTCCATGTGCTACTGTCATAGAACCCTTGGATATCTTCCACATGTTCTGTCCAAAAGTGGTGACGTAGCCAGCATCATCAAGTAAACCTGTGCTGATCAAGCTCTTTGTAATTGCGGGAACATGTCTCACATTCTTCAGCGTGAAAGAAGAGCCATTCTGAAACTTCAATTGAACATCTCCAACACCTAAGATCTCACATGTCTGCCCATTGCCTAGCCGAACATGATCTTTAGTGGTCACATAAGAGGTAAACCACTCCTTGTTTGGAGACACATGAAGTGATGCCCCTGAGTCTATAATCAGTCACTCAGTGATTTCCATCAGATGCTGTAAGAAGAGCTGAGTCCATTGTATTCTTCAAGAAGTAGATGTCTCCTGACACTAGACTGTCATCCTCTGCAACAGTGTTTGTCACATTTATTTCTTGAATCTTCACTGAGGACTTGTTCTTCTCACTATGGTCTTCAGCTTTCTCTTTGCCTTTTTCTGCTTTCCATTCTCTGCAGTCTCTTTTCATGTGACCCTTCTTGCCACAATGGTAGCATTCTATGTCACTCTTGCCTTTAGCACTGCGGGACTTGCTACGAGACTGATTCCTCTTTCCACCTTTGTACTTTTCTTTGGTCCTTCCCCTGACAACTAAGGCTGTTCCTTTGCCTTTGTCCATTGTCTTTCTATTGGTTTCTTCAGTAAGCAGACTTCCTTCTACACCTGCTATGTTCAAACCATCTGGAGGTGCAGAATTACTCAAAGCTGTGCGAAAAGTGTCCCAACTTTCCGGCAATGTGATCAACAGGAACATAGCTCTAACAGGTTCATCAAACTTGACACCTTGAGCTGACAACTGACTGTAGATTGTGTTGAATTCATTCAGATGATTGGACATAGGTGTCCCTTCTTTCATCTTCAAGTCAACAAGCTTCTTAAGCCAGTATACCTGTGAAGCTGCACTCTGCTTCTCATAAAGATCACTCAGCTTTAACCATGCTTGATAAGCCGACATCTCGTCTGCTACATTGAAGTAAACGCTTTCTGCCAAAGTCAGCATAATGGTAGAAAGTGCCAATTCATCCATTTCGCTCCATTCATCTTCGTCCATATCTTCTGGTTTTATCCCCTTGAGCTTTATAGGTTTTATCTGCTTCTTTTGTACCAACACGTGCCAAATCTGCTTCTTCCACAATGGGAAATTGGTTCCATCCAGCTTCTTGATATTGTAAAGAGCAGTGTCCTGTGATCCAGCCATAGCTACGCTTCACAGTAGTTTACTTTCCTAGGAAAAATTCGGCAGAGTTTCCCCTGTAAACTGACCTCTGAACCAATATCAACCTGTCAAATGAACCAAGAAAGCTTCAGATTCTGCATAAATTTCGGCAGTCTCCTTTGTAAAATGGCTCTGGTGTACTCAAAAACATACCAAAAAACAGCTCAAAAAACACTGTCTCTCTGACACTGTAAGCTGCGGGTAAACTTGTTCTGCACCTGTACTGTCTCTGACTGTCCTGTCACTGTCCTGTAAGCATAGACTGCAACAATGCCTCAACGGTAGTAAAGCAAAGATGCAATCGCAACTGTCTAACTCACAGTCAATACATCCTAGCTGCCTATCTAAGGGTGCTCGAGGGATCGCTCCAAGACCTGTATCACCGAAAGGATCTCAACATTCGAGAATCCCCCAGCTCAATAAAACCTCACTCGACTCTCAACAAAGGCTGCAGTAAATCTGACAGTACATAGACTTCCCACAAAGTCATACATCCACAAATTTCCCACTGTATGCTGTAACCGCTGCGGCGGTTGTTTGCTGCGTGACTCACAGCCAGCAAACCCTCAACAGACATACATCATTTCTGACAATACATCCCATGTGGAAGTACCTGCAATGTCAGGATGAAATCTGGAATATCAAGCAGCAAACACAAGCTACCTGATGAACTAGTGGATGTCGCCTACAGTCTGTGTGTAGATGCGCCCGTGTCGTATGTGACACGCCTCCAAGAACTGTGAGCCGTCCTTCGATGTGTAGACAGCCACAAATCAACACTCTAGGAGTGTCGATATCCTCAGCACCTGCAGTCGTAGGCCGAAAACCCCAAATTTGCAAAGTCGAATCTGCACCCGTCGAGACCACGTAGTCGAAAATGGCTTGCGCAGACCTTTGTCGAAGCCGAACGGTGGTCGAGATGACCTCATAATGAAATTCTGAGAACACCAAGCCCTTCGCGCTTACCCACAAGATTTGGGGCCATGTCTTCGCCTATTGAATTTCACTCCAATCTGAGCTGGTGACTCTAGCCTCCTGCAGTGCTGCCCCGAGCCTCAATCTGAGCTCTGATACCAGTTGAAGGAGTACGAGCGGAAGTGCGACGCGAGAGAGAGTGCGAGAAGAAGAGCACGACGATATGGTGAACTCGCTCTACTGTAATGTGTAGAGCATAGTGAGTTCTAATTAGGTTTTAACAAAAGAATATGTGTATATACCTGGCGGCCCGCCCACTTACCTGGGCGACCACATTGGGCTTTATACCCCAACACCACAGACTTAGCCCCAACCTGCAAGGGCTGGCTAGCAGCCACAGACAGAGGCACAACGCACACATGCAGATCCACCCTCTGAGCTTGTGGCTCCAGCGGAGGAGGGATGGCAACAGGTCCGTGGTCGACGACGGCAAGGGTAGCCTGGCACTCAGAGTGGTCCTCAGGTGCCTACCCAGCAGTAGTGGGTTCCCACGGGGAACCGTATCGGTCCTCTTGAGCATGATGAGGTCCTTGCTCCAGCCCCCACCCCACCTTCACCCTCGATAGCCCCTCCCCCCCCAGAGTTCCCTTCCTCCTCATCATTCTCCCCCCGCCTCCTGCTCCCGCCGCCTCTCCCCCCCCGCCCCTCTTCTCTACCTCTCCCCCCTGCTCCTACTCCCCCCCCTCCCGCTTCAGTTCCACAGTCGACCCAAGGGGCAAGGCCTTCTCCGGTTGCTAGGAGATCTCTTGGCAGCGCCTTTGCCACGAGTTGCTTGGCGCGAGAGAGACAACCTTTCTTGCGACCCCCTCTACAGGTACAGACGTCTCCCCTTGTAGCTATCCCTCGTGGTCTGACGAGCATTGACATCTGGCGCCGATGGGACTTCTTCGACTACGACTTTACTCGTTTTCTCGGCAACCCCTCAGTAGACCATGAGGCAGTCTGCTTCAGGGTCCATGTTCTGTTCCTTGCAGCTAGGGGGACAGAGGCCTTGGACTCAGCAGTTGGCTTCTCCTTTCCCCTTTGCGGCAGGGACCAGACTGAGTGGACTCTCGACTCAGTGTTGGGATGGTTGCACACACAGGTCCTAGAGTTTTCTCAGCACATGGGAGAACTAGGAGTTACAGACATGCTTCAGACTTTGTGGCCATGGGCCAAATTTGCGGTGACACCTCCAGATACAGCAGGATGTAGACACATTGTGGTTTACTTCTTTGCCGATACATAGTGCTTGCCATGCTATGTACACATTCATGAGGACTCTTGGACACAGGCGGTTTCTTTACATACGGCTCGCTCTGCTTGGGCTTGGGCCAGGCACTCGTTGCAGTCACGCCTATCTAGAGGACGCTCGGATGCGAATTACTCCCCATCCAAGCTAGCCTGGAAGATAGCCCGTTTAGCTGCTGCGGCAGCATCTGTTCTTTATCGCTCCCCATGAGGATCGTCTCATGGAACGTGTAGGGACTTGGTGGGCCCCAGTTTCAGCGTCAGCGGGCCTGACTGCGTCAGGAGCTTCAACGCTGCCTTGTGGGAGGAGAGATTAATCTCCTTATGCTTCAGGAGCACCACTTGTGTGAGAGCCGCATTAGACGTTGTGGTCAGCTCTTGCGTGGACGATATGATACTTTTTGGTCATCTGCTTTTGGACCTGGAGGCATCCAGGGTGGGGTATGTATGACTATTGCGGACTCTTTGCAGCAGGCCATTGTGGACAGAGGGATTATTGTGCCAGGCAGAGCTCAGTGGATTACTATGCAGGTTCAGGATTGCCTTGTGGGCTTCCTGAACATCTATGCGCCCAATGCGGCGAGTGCTCGAGCAGAGTTTTGGTCACAGATAGTTGAGTCTCTGCCGCAGGCAAAACATTGGTGCATAGAGGGGACTTCAACATGTTGGAGGACCCTTCTGACAGGATTGGTGGTAGCCATGCTACTGTGTATGGAGTTGAGTTGGCAGCTTGGGAGAGGTTTTGTATGACTCTGAGGGTCTTGGATGTTTGGCAGCACTCTAGTTTTGTGAGGCCCCCAGACAGCCTTGCCTTCTCTCGTTCAGATTGCAGAGTGGGAGGAGTGAATCTCGCGGATAGATCGCTTCTACACTAGTGACCATTTCAGCGACTTGGGAGGGACAGTTGGCATTCTGGCAGGGACTTCCTTCTCGGACCATGCACCAGTGATCCTCACAGTGGCATACAGGTAGAGGAGAGGGAGCACGATGCTTCGCATCCCAGAGAGGGTCTTGCTGGACTTTGCACTCAGAGAGCGAGTAGAGGCTCTCTGGACAAAGAGCTTGGACAGGCAGGATTCTCCTGTTGACAGAGTGGCCTCAAGACTAGCTCAGATTAGTCGTTTCTTTCTCTAGGAATCTTTGGCTCGCCAAGCTGCAGCGAGAGAGGAGGAGCAGCGTCTCAGACGGGCATTGCTTCATTACAGAGGATGCAGGAGCAGCATCCAGACAGTCCCAGGTTGGAGGAGCAGCTACAACAGGCTCGCCTGGAGCTTGTTAGCACAGGGGAGAGGTGACATGAGTTTGCTTTCCACCGACAGCCATCTCAATGGACACAGGTGGGCGACAGAGTGACTGGTGCTTTCTTTGAGGCAGTGGGACCTCGGCATTCACATGCCAAGGTCAGTTAGTTGCGGAGGCCCAATGGGTCAGTTGCTTCTGAGCCCGAGGATATGCGTGCAGTTGCTACTGACTTTTATCGTGAGTTACTGTCTGTAGAGCCTCAGTCAGAGCGTCAGGATGCATGCAGGGAGCAGGTTTGGGCACAGATGCCTTGTCTTGTGACTGAGGAGATGCGTCAGAGGCTTGAGCTGCCACTTCAGCTTGAGGAGCTGCACACGACTCTTAGGGCCCTCCCCCGTGGTAGCTGTCCAGGTGAGGATGGGTTGACTCCCAGTTTTTTCTTGGAGTACTGGGACCTGCTTGGCCTAGATCTCTGTAGTGCTTTTCAGTACATTTTGCACACAGGAGTGATGCTTGACAGCATGAGTGAGGGCTTGATCTACCTCATTCCCAAGGAGGGTGGCTCCTTGGATGAGATTCGATAGTGGCGCCCCATCACCATCCTCAACTCAGCCTACAAAATTCTTGCCAAGGCTCTGAGTTTGAGGATTCAGCCACTTCTAGAGAGCCCTATTCATGGGACTCAGAAAGGTTTTGTCAAGGAACGTAGTATCCTTGACAACATCTTTACTTTTTGGGAGGCTTCTGCCCTAGCACGGCTCCGTGGTGAGGACCTAGTGATTCTTCTTCTCGATTTTGAGAAGGCATACGACAGAGTTGATTGGGACTTTCTAGAGGGCACTCTACGCAGGATGGGCTTCTCAGATGCTTGGATCAGAGGGGTGTCAGCTTTGTACAGACATGCTCATAGTCAGGTACTTTTGGCAGGAGGTAGAGGTGATCGCTTCATGCTCACATGTTCCGTCAGACAGGGCTGTCCTCTTGCCCCTTTCCTCTTTCTGTTCTATGCGGAGGTGATGAGCAGGTTTTTGGTGTCGCAGTAGGTTGGTCTTCGGGGCTTAGCACTCCCTATTCGGAGAGATGAGCTACTGGACGCTGAGTTTGCCGACGACTCAGCCTTGTACTTAGATGGCCAGGAGGCCAACCTTCACAGGTGTGAGCAGGCTCTCGAGACCTTCTATTGTGCATCGGGCGCACTGATCAACTGAAGAAAGACAGTGGCTTTCTCGGTTGGTAGTGCTCCTGTGCCCAATTGGATGCCAGGAGAGGGTTTTAGGTGGATTTCCCCAAGGACTGCAGTTCGGTACTTGGGCTGTTAGGTTAGTTTGGACTTGTCTCCCGAGTAGCAAATTGCTCCCCTCCTCCTGTCTATCAGGAGGAAGTTGTTACATTGGAGCTCAACACGACTTTCTTTGGCTGGCAGAGTAGTAGTGGCCAACTAGGTGTTGTTGGCGACTATGTGGTACATCACTTCTTGCTGGATCTTCTCGAGTTCTTGTATTAGCCAGGTAGAGAGGCTGATCAGGAACTTCCTTTGGTCAGGACGTGACACTCAGATAGCCCGAGCCAAAGTGGCTTGGCAGGTCATCACTCTTCCTTGTTCACAGGGAGGGCTTGGGATCATTGACCCAGCACAACAGAGCAGAGCCCTTCTTGGGAAGTTCATAGTCAGAGGACTTCTTCCAAGTGAGGAGCCTTGGAAGGAGTTCTTGCTACAGCGGCTTCGTGCTAGGGTGCCTCAGGCTGGAGGCCCCTAGTGACCTTCGACCAGATGGGTCTTCAAAGAGATGCGCAGAGTTGGTTTGAGTAGGAGACTGGAGGACCGCTTCGCTGTGAGTTTGCTTCGATCTTGGGAGCTCTTGCGGCGAGGCCTGGAGCAGAGACAGCCTACTTGCACGGAGGAGCGCCTACGGCATCCCCTTGTCTGGAACCCCATGGTTAGCACTCAGAGAGGTCACTTGGTTGGTAGTTGGCCTCATGTTTCCTGGGGTCCCATGGCAGTGGGTCCAACGTGCTCTTTAGGTGACTGGTTAGAGTTCTCAGGCTTTTCAAAGGAGGTGCAGGGTTTTCAGCTACAGGGCATGAGAGGGGTGCAGAGCATGTGCCAGGACATCTCAGAGGCGGTTCCAGTTGAGTGGCTCACGCCTCTCGAGCCAGTAGCACCCAGGTGGATGGGAGCCTTCACACGACTGGAGGTTCTCATCTCAGTCAGGGCCTGCTCAAAGACTGTTCCATCCCTTTTCTTCGAGCTTCAGGGTGGGGGACGCTTACACCGAGTTGCAGTAGAGGCCCCGCAGGTGGCAGAGTGCTGTTTTCAGAGGATTTGAGTAGTGGGCATCTATAGGAGGACTTTTTCAAATAACTCAAGCGTGCGAAACGACTCCATAGGATTTAGCAAAAAAATGATGGGTGTCAACAAAAGCTGGTAATAATAGAGGGGGGAGTACCACCAAACGCGTTTCGCTCTTAAGAGCTCACCAGTGGTGGTGTTGTTGGAAAAATGTGTTTGTAAGGGAGGAGGAGAAGGTAGGGGTTTATAAAGGGTGATTGGTTCATATTTTTTTTGATAGCTAACAATATTTTTGAAAAGAGTGGAATTAAAGACTGGGTACCAGGGTACATGGAGAGGAGTGAAATTTAAAACTGGGTACTATGGTACATGGAGAGGAGTGGAATTTAAGACGAGGTACAGGGAGAGGAGTTAAGAAGAGTTGAGGTGATTTAGGTGTAGGTCAAAATCCAAGGTACCAGGGTACAAAATTGAGAGAGGAATTTTTTGGAAATAAGAGGGTGGGATAGAAATGAGAATGAGGGGCTACTTTAGGTGAGAAGGACAGTATGCCAAAATTTTAGAACTTTATGAAGGTGGCATAAAAAGAGTTTAAAAGGTAAGACTATGGGAGGGGTTCAAATGTCTCCAAAATTTTGAGCTGTATAAGGTAATGTAACAGACTTGGAGACTCCAAGTCAAGAATCAACCGCGACAGCACCAAATAACCACTTCAAAACAATTCACAGATCTTTATAGATTTGCACTGGCCCGGCGGAGTTCCGTGCCTAGAGATATTGGCCCCAAAGACTGGCGCCCCTTTCGGTATTTCTTTTTATATTAATCAATCATCAAAGTACAAAAGAGCGGTTAGGGTTTCACTCTCAGACTCTGCGTCCAGATGCCCTGAGAAGTGAGGCCCTCACCACTAATTTAAAGGTTACAAGGGATGCCCAAAAGCAGAGCCCCAAAAGCTTCAACTCAAAAGCAATTGCTCGCTCTCTCTCTCACAGAGAGTCAAAACATGAAAGCAAAAGCATTCTCTCTCTCTTTCTCATTTAAGTAGAGAAAAAGCGAAATTTGCGTCGCTCATCATTTTCCATTTTTTTTAAAAATAAAAAAATTTCAGCATCTGCGATTTTCGGAAATTAGGGTTTTTGGCAGAAATTAGGGTTTTTGCTGTCCGCCATGTCATCACTTTGTGACATACCCCCCTCTTGAAAGCATTGTAATCGACCGCGATTACGCCTGCAAAACCGACAAAAGCCATAAACCGTCTTAGCAGACACTGACTGTTAGTACCTACGTACTAGGAACACACATCTAGCACATGTACAAAATTGACAGTCACATCACACGACATCACCAGACATCACATGACATTCAACATTCATTCGGATCTTAGACCATGATTTATCGGCAATGTAGCTAGCAATCACATCTAGGTCCAATCGGGACCTCATCGATGTCCGATTGACTAACTCCTATTGCAACCATGTCTATTCGAGATCAATCAGACCAAAATGCTGCAGTCATTTCGGCTATCAGTTCCTGCACTCACAAGAAGTCAAGAACAAATCAGTATCATAATCAGGAATTCCATTTCATAAAGTCATCCAGCAGAATACTGTCAGCTCTCAGTATCCCTGAAGCTCAAAGAGACATCAGTGACTTTAGTATCAAAATCGAGGCATCTGTTGACAAAGGAGCGGAGTAACTCCCCTCTTGTGCATCCCACTGCACCAGATCTTCGGCCAAGCTGAGTTTCTGGGTTCCGTTTGGAGTAGACTATGCTAAACCAAAACATCGAGGTAAAGTTTCACAATTCGAGGAGTATCTGCTAGGTCCTCCTCCTCCATCCACTTCGCATCAAATGCAGGAAAGTTCTTGAACTTAACCAAGAACCGCCTTCGGACTTTACCTTTCTTCGTATCATTATGTGCCAAAATCTGTTCAGGAACAAGGATCTCCTCGTTTTCTTCCACTTTGGGTTGCTCATCAGGCTCCCCATCATCAGGCACATCACCCTTAACAGGTTTCAAGAGACTCACATGCAATGCATTGTGAATCCTCCAAGTATCTGGCAGTTTCAATCGAAAGGAGACATCATTTATCTTGTCAGTAATCTCGAAAGGTCCGTAGTATCACATACTAAGCTTTGGAAAAAGCGTCTCCTTTCCCTTTTTCTTTCTTAGGCGTGCCTTCTCAAAAGTAGGAGCAACCAATCATCCTCCTTCAGTTTCCAGTCGCGACGATGGCGATCCGCTGCCTTTTTTTGTCGTTCTTGAGACTCCTGCAAAGTCTCGCGAACCTTGGCAAAAGCCGTATCCAAGTCTCGCGAATATTCATCCGCTTCAAATATCTAATCTTTCGTGCTCAGGAAGGATGGAACCTTCGCAGCACTTTCAACAATCTCACATGGCGTCTTCCCCGTCGAAGAGTGTATCGTGTTACTATAGGCAAATTCCACCAAAGGTAAGTTCTTTTCCCATTGAGTCTTCTGATCCGAGATACAAGACTTCAATAAATCTAAAATCACTTAATTGGCAATCTCAAATTGCCCGTCAGTCTGCAAGTGGAACGATGACGAGAACTGCAACCGCGTGCCAATGTTCTCCCAAATTGCCTTCCAAAACAAACTCATAAATCTGGGGTCTCTGTCGGAGACAATCGTCTCAGGCGTGCCATGTAATTGGAAAATCATCGTGATCATTTTGTATTCTCGGGGAATAAAAAAAAAATGAAATCCATTTCAATATTTTCCAAGGGGCTGGTGGGTATGGGTAAAGGCTGTAACAATCCCTATGCCTTATGCCTGTCAAACTTGACCTTCTGGCATACCAAGCAACTGCGCACAAACTCTTCCACATCCTTCTTCAGTCTCCGCCAAAAGAAATCTCTCTCTACCCCTTTCATGGTGGTAGCAATGCCGCGGTGACCCATAAAAGGTGGACAGTGGCAATCAGTCATAACCTTTTCCCTCAACGGCTGTGTAACGCACAACATAGTCTTTTTCATCAAGTAGCCTTCCCGAAGGGAGTATCCAGCTACTGTTTCCCCATCCCGTATCCGTGTGAAAATATCTGCAAAATCTGTATCTGTGGCACACTGATCGACCATATCCTCGAAGCTCCTATGATGTATTGCGGAAATAGCCAGAACCAACGGTTTTCGAGACAAAGCATCTGCCACCACATTCTTCTGTCCCTGCACATGGACAATCTGGAAGTGGAACTGTGACAAGATGTTCACCCACCGCATCTGCTTTTCCGAAAGCTGCTTCTGTGACAAGAAGTAGCGCAAACTCTGATGGTCTGTAAAGACAGTAAAATCCGCTCCGAGTAGGTAATGCCGCCACTGAGTAAGAGCGTGGATAACCGCCAAAAAGCTCTTTCCCATAGATCTGTGCTGTCATCTCCGGCCTAGAGAACAAAAGACTCTCGTAAGCTATGACATGGCCTTCTTGCATCAAGACCGTACCCAGACTACGACCACAAGCATCACAAAATACTTCAAATGACTTCTGCAAGTCCGACAAAGTCAAATCTGGTCCTGTAGTGAATTTCTCTTTCAATGTCTGAAAGGCAGTCACCTCTGTGGGTCCCCACGAAAAAGGTACTCCTTTCTGTGTCAAGGTATGCAAAGGGGAAGCAACCTCTGCAAACTTTCGTATGAACCCCCTGTAGTACGAACACAGTCCCAAGAAGCTTCTAACTTCATGGACATTCCTCAAATCGGGCCAATCACGGATAGTCTCTATCTTGGCCGGGTTCATTTGCACTCCTGCTGTTGACACAATGTGTCCCAAAAAATTTATCTCTGGTAGGAAAAATTCACTTTTCTTAGCATTAATCACTAATGTGTGATCTCGTAATGCTTGAAAGACTTGAAGCAGATGATCTCTGTGTTCTGCCTCATTCTTGGAGAAAACAATGATGTCGTCAAAGAAAGTGCCAACAAATAGCCTGTAGTCTCGAAAAATCATGTCCATCATCCGGTTAAATGTCGCAGGAGCATTGGTTAAGCCAAAAGGCATCACCAAAAACTCAAATAACCCAAAAGTCGTCCGAAAAGCTGTCTTGTAGACATCTCCTGGCGCTATCCTGATCTGATGATATCCACTCTTCAAGTCAATCCTGCTAAAGCACGAGGATCCCTGTAACCTGTCGAGTATATCATCGATCTTAGGAATCGGAAATCTGTTCTTGATGGTGATTTCGTTGAGAGTGCTATAATCGATGCACATTCTCCAAGATCCGTCTTTCTTCAAAACCAATAACACTCGAGAGCAATACGGTGAAGTACTAGGCTGGACAAGACCCTTTTCCAAGAGGTCTTTCACTGAGTTCATAATCTTTTCATTCTGTACTCGGCTCACACGATAAGGTGGCCGATTCGGTGGCGTGCTTCCATATATCAGATCAATGGTATGATCTTTAGGCCCTCTCAAAAGCAATCGACATGAGCGTGGAGAAAAAAATCTTGGCGTTCTTTTCTTCAGGTCAAAACATATTCAACCTTTATCCATCGTTCAGTTCTCCCAAAAGAATGAGTAAGAAAACTGAAGTTCATCAAGTACAATCTCTAAGCCCTTCATTTATCAAAGTCGCTTTCTCGGCCCGGTATCAACCACGGCGTAGTTCTTGTGGTACCAAGGGATCCCGAGTAGAACGTCACTCGCGTGCCCTGAACACCCCTGTCATTGCAAACGAAGTTTGCCAATGCTCGGTGTAATGGCAACATCCCATCCGGGTGCCAGTCGAACTACCTCCGCCTGTGGCGTCAGTCTGTCGGTCGTAGTTCCAAATCGAGCCGCCAATTCCAAGTGAAAAGAAGTTGGCCTTGGCTCCTTCAAAAGAGCTTCCTGATCCTTCACTTTGCCCCAAAAGCGGCAAAGTTTGTACTTTCATTTATTAGATTCGGTGCAGGTCCCACGCCATGTGGTACCAGTTCTGCTTTTCTATCTGCCTTTTCTGCCACATTCCTCAGCTCCTCTCGAACTCTCAGACCTGTCGTCGTCTTTATCATTCTGTTCTTTCTGTGCCTTATCAGGGCACTTTGCGGAAATATGTCCATGTTCCCCGTATCCAAAGCACTTCCCCTCTCTGATGAAGCGAGCTCTCTCCTCAGGAGTAAGCTTGGGTCGTGCATCCTTTTTTTTTTCTCTGGGTTGCTCTTTTTCATTCTACTTTCATTCCCAGAAGTCTGTTCGGCTCGTTGTGTCATGGCCTCATCTGTGGGGTAGGTCAGACTGCGAGAGTGAATGGCAAAGCCCCGCTTCGCATGACTCATCAACTCCTGAACAGAAGCTGACTTCTGTTCCAAGCAGTGATCTCGGATCTCTGTAGGTAGACCCAAGGTAAACCGCTCAATCTGTTCTCTGAACGAGATCTTCTTGAATGAAGAGACGGGTAGAAAAGAGTTCCAGAATCTTTCACAATAAGCATTGATCGTATCTTTCTTGGTCATCCGAAGATGGTTCCAAGCAGCTCGTACATCTCGTTCATATTCTTGCGTCAACCAAGAAGAAATAAAAAGCTTCTTAAATTTCAGCCATTTAACTGGCGCAGTCTTGTTTAAAAGAAGCGTGGACCACCAAGTACGAGCATTCCTCTTAAAGTAAGAGGCAGCTCTCTGAATCTTGGAGTGCTCTGAATAGCGTCCTCCCGAGAAAGCGATGCCAAACTGCTGAATAAAAGACAAAGCCTTCGAAGCATTTGAGTATCCTGAAAAGTATCAAACTTGATCGAGTGGCCACCTTCCTTAAACTCTCGGACTTTCTTGCTTTTATCTTCGAGAAAGTCATACTGGTTGGCTTTGTAAAAATTCTTCTTGTTTGCATAAAACTTTCCGTCATCGGAATCTCAGCTGTCTGTAGACGAGTCCTCAGTAGAACTGTCAGTCTCTGGGCGAGATTTAGCCTTCTTTGCCTTTCTCTTGCCCTTTCCAAAGCGTTGCTTCTTGCTTCGCTTTTTACCTTTTCTGTCTTCTTCGCTCGAATCCGAGGAGCTAGAAGAACTGTCAGAAGAAGAAGAAGAAGAACTGGGTAGGTCTTCAAACTTGACGCGCTTCTTCAATTTCTTTGCCTTGTCAAATGTCGACCAACGACCCAAATATCCCGGGAAGTTAGTGCCTTTCTTCTGCTTTTTGCTGTGCTTTTTGGCTTTCTTTTGCGTGTCAAAAAGCTGAGCAATCCGTGCATCAACCACGTTCTCCAGTTCCTTCTCCGTATATTTCTTGGAGGCAGAAGGTTTCTTGAGAGCGGGTTTCGGGAGTGGTGTTGTGGTTCTCTGCCACTCCGTCTGTACCTCTTCCAAAGAGGTCTGGTTCATATATTTTGCCATCTTCGGGTCCTTGGCAAAATTGAGCATCATCTTTGTTGCATCGCCGATCAACTGGCGACGCTCTTTCTCTCGCCGCTCCGCCTAAGTAGGCCAAGGCGGGCCATACTCTCTGCTTGAATCTTCGTTGTGATCCCAGCCCGCATCTCCAGATGCAGAGGGAGTCGACTGATCATTGCCTGAAGCCATAGGTGCCGCGGAAAAAAAATTCGGGGATCGGATTTCCCATAGAAGAGAAATCGGCCGTGCTCTGATACCACTGTAACAGACTTGGAGACTCCAAGTCAAGAATCAACCGCGACAGCACCAAATAACCACTTCAAAACAATTCACAGATCACAATAGATTTGCACTGGCCCGGCAGAGTTCCGTGCCTAGAGATATTGGCCCCAAAGACTGGCGCCCCTTTCGGTATTTCTTTTTATATTAATCAATCATCAAAGTACAAAAGAGCGGTTAGGGTTTCACTCTCAGACTCTGCGTCCAGATGCCTTGAGAAGTGAGGCCCTCACCACTAATTTAAAGGTTACAAGGGATGCCCAAAAGTAGAGCCCCAAAAGCTTCAAATCAAAAGCAATTGCTCTCTCTCTCTCTCACAGAGAGTCAAAACATGAAAGCAACAGCATTCTCTCTCTCTTTCTCATTTAAGTAGAGAAAAAGCGAAATTTGCGTCGCTCATCATTTTCCATTTTTTTAAAAAAATAAAAAATTTCAGCCTCCGCGATTTTCGGAAATTAGGGTTTTTGGCAGAAATTAGGGTTTTTGCTGTCCGCCACGTCATCACTTTGTGACAGGTAAAGTGAAAGGAAAAAGATGTAAGGAAAACTGACAAGGAAAATGTTTAGGAAACCAATAGAGTGGGTAGGGGTGGTGTGGAAGGCATAAAGAGTGGGGTAAAAAAGTTTGTATCAAGGGGGGTGTATGCTATGTACCAGAAGGCTATGAATGTTGGGTCCGGAGGTCCAGCAAATGGTAGGTCTAGGGAGGTGGGAAAGATTGGCATTGAGTTGGCAAGCTTTAGAAATGGGATTGCTAATACATTGGGAGGGAAGCATTTTTCTAGTGGTGGGTGTGAAGGGAATTTTGAGCACAGGGTGGATTTTTTTTTATTTTGTGCGATGGTAAGAGGCTTTGCAAAAAACTTTTAGAAGAAAGTTGGTTGGGTAGCCCTTAGCCCGAAGGCGTAAGTAGAAAAGGTTGCGAAGGTGGAGGTATCCCTTCATGGTTGATTCCCGAATAATATACCTTTTGAGCTTTGAGATGATGAAGGCAACCTTTTGATGGGTAGGGTGCCATGAGATCCAAGGGATGTAGTTGTAGGCATTCAAAGGTTTTTGATAGAAGTGGGAGTCCAAGAGGCTAGACGAAGTGAAGCGGGTACCTTTAAAGAATTCAATGTCAAGGATAATGGCATGGGTATGGGAGATGGTACTGGAAATTTTAATGTGCTCTTGAAGAGGTTCACCATAAGAGTTTAAGAGATGGGTAAGGGTATTACGGGATCCCGTCCATAATCCAAAAGCATCATCGACATAACGTTTGAAATAGAGGAGGTTAGGGTTGAGTAAGAGGGGGCAAGAGGTTTCCAAGTGACAGAGGAAGAGACAAGCATATACCACGACAAAGTTTGATCCCATGGCGGTGCCTTTGGTTTGTTTCCAAAATTTTCCTTTAAAAGTGATATAATGATGGGATAGGATAAGGGAGGCAAGGGAGAGGATAAAATGGGATTTGTGAGGGTCAAAAACATGAGAGATGGTAGATTTGAGTGCGGTGAGGCCTTGAATGATGGGGATGCTAGGGTATAGGGCTTCTACGTCAAAAGTAAAAAGGAGGGTGTTAGGTGGAAGGGGAAGTTTGTATAAGTCTTGGATTAGGGTGAGGGAGCTTTGTAGGTGTTGCTTTTGGCAAAGGAGGATTGGATAGAGCTCAGAATGGAGCCAAATAGAGGCTTTCTCAAAGAGGTAACCTTTATAGGAACATATCGGTCAAGAGACGATGGATGGTTTATGAAGTTTAGGGATGAAATAGATAGGACAAGGTTTAGGGAGTTTGTTAAGGGGGGAGAGGATGAAGTTGCATTCAATAGAGGGGAGGGAGGAGTAGCGGAGTGTGATAGAGGAAAGAAGGGAAGCTAAGAAGGCAAAAGGAATGTTTAGGCAAGGCTCATAAGTGGAGCGGTCATTGAGATGTGAGAGGGCATCTTTCTCATACCAATCTAATGGTTGATAACAACACCCAGGTTTTTGTCAGCAGGTTTTATGATTATTGAAGGGTCTCGGGAGAGGCTACATAAAGCTTCAATGACAAAACGGGGTTGTTTTGAAAATGGAAAATTGCAAGCATTCAAAATGAGGTTAAAGTTCTGTTGGTTAGAGGACAAAATATGGTCAAGGTTGGGATTTAAAAGAGGTGGTTTCCAAAGTGGGTTGGTTTCCTTAAAAGGAGAGGGGGTGGAAGGTTTAAGGTCTTTAAAAAAGAACTTAAGGTTGAGATTTCTTGATAAATTGTAGTGTGAGTTGAGGAGCAAGAGGGGGGAAGGGTTTGGAGGGGGAGGGATGTATTTTAAGCCTAAGGCTAAGCAACGCCTTTCAGAGAGGGAGAGCTCGAGGTGTCAGATTGTGGATTTTAAAGTTAGAGATATCGTGCTCCAAAGTTGAGACTTGGTATTTGCCAAAGAGCAAGAGTTTCTAGCCTTGTGGATTAGTGAGTGGAAGCCACATCTTTTTTCTTGTTCTTCCTTCGTGAAGTGGGGGCTCAGGAGTGGCTTTTGAAATCCATAAATATGGGAGGAGGGGGGGTTTGGAGAAGCAGAGGTGTACCCAAGTGTATGGGTGGCTAAACCCTAATCCCTCCTCCCTTTGTCTTTTCCTGAGTGGTTTGCCTTGTGGTGGGTGGTATTATTACGGGAGCGATCCTTATTGTGCGGGTGCGGGTAAGGGTGGTGGTTGATTTTTTGTGGTGGAAAAGAAGAGGAGGAACCAAGGGAGATATGTGTAGGTTTGAGGGTTTTGAGAGGGTACAAAGGATAGGCGGGGGTGTTGGGGGAAGGAGAAAATTTTGGTTTTTTAGATAAAGGGAAAGGTTTTTCAAGGGTGGGTTTGGAGGATGGTTGAGGAGGCTGTTTAATTGGGGTTACATAGGAGGGTTGGGGACGGGGTTGGTGGTGGTGGGGGGGGGAATGTTCTAGGAGGTAGAAAAGGTTTTTTAGAATATGGATGGGTGGATTTTTTGGGGGGCGGTGACAATACCAGCTTAGGTGGGGAGGCGGAAGGGGAGGCTTGAGACGTGGGGGGTAATGAATGGAATTTTTCTTTGACAATTTGTTCTACAAGTTCTTTGATGGTTTGCTCCTTGGGGAGTGAGAGTAATTCTTCTTCAATGTTGTTAATGGCCTTCTTGCGGGCAAGTTTAGCTACATCCTCTTTTGTGGTGGCAAGGTGTGCATTTACAACATGGGTTTGAATATCCAAGAGGAAGCTATGGAGGGATGCGGTTTTCCATTGTTGTAGCTTGAGGCCCCAAGCATGCTTGGAGACTAAGGGGATAGAGACTTGGAGGAGCTTAAGAATGAGATCGTTGAGCCGTTCTTTTACTAAAGCATGATAGCCGTCGAGGTAGGTTTGTAGATTATTAATGAGGATGGTTTGTGCTTGTACCTATGCTTTTGTGCAATCTAGTTGATATCTTATGGTAAGTGAGGTAAACTTAGCATTGAGAAGGGCTTGAGATTGTGTATCCTCTAGGGATAGTTTGGGTGGCTTCATACATAAACTATTGGGTGGTCTTTGATTATTAAGAAGATCTTTGAGGTGGTTAAGGAAGCTTTTAGCTTTACCTAGTTTACCATAAAGTTTCTTATATTCGAGAAGAGAGTTGGAGATAATACCATCGAAGTCCCGAGGTTGCTTGAGGTGTGGAAGCACTTCTTCATTGGTATGGGGGTTGATCGAGGATAGGAAACCATGTTGAAGGGTTGGAAGATTGCTGGTTTGGAGTGGATTGGTTGTAGGCAAAGAAGGGGTGTTTTCATTATGGTTTACATCATGACTTCCTTTTGCGAGCACTGAAGAGAAATCAAAGGACTCCTCCGGAAGTTGCTCCAATTCTTCCGTGATGTTCTCATAGGGGTTGGTTGTAGCGTCTTCTTTGTTTGTCGGAATTGGAGTCGGGGTGGTCGGACGAGACGCCAAAGTCTCCGCTCTTGCATACGCGGTAGCCGAAATGAACCCGGGGAGTGAAGGGCCAATAGCCGCCGAGGAGGAGAGATCCGAAGTGAGGTTAGCTTGAGGTTGTGGTGGGGCTAAATTGTTGGTATTCATTGCGTTAAAGAGGGTAACCCCAAGTTTGTAGGGTAGGGCTTCCGAAAGTGGCGGTCTTGGGGATCAGTGGATAAGGGTAAAATAAAAGATAGGTGTAGCGATTTAGTGTGCACTGTGCCGGGCCTAGTTATCAAGTTAACTAACAAAAGCACAATAGGAGAGCGTGAATAGGGCTTAAACTGTAGGTGTATGTATGTGCTAATGCGCAGGTAAGGCCTCATTTCTTCCAGGATAAGTCGGTAGCAGTAGGCGATGTCCCTATCAGCGCCTCTTCAAGCCTTAGTTTACCAAAAGAACTCCAATTCTTTCGAGACTTGGGCGGTAGCAGTAAGCGATGCCCACTGTCAGCGCCTCTTCAAGCCTTAGTTCACCAAAAGAATCTTCTGAGGATGAAAGTCGCGACAGGGGCTGAGAGGAGCTTTTAACTGAGATCGGCTAGCTTAAACAATTTGAAGAAGAGGCGAAACCAGTGGTGCGGTGCAATCAGCCTGTGAGGGAGAGTGAGCGTGGTGCTAGGCACTGTATAATGCAAGCACTGTGTGATGCAAGTTAAGCTAAGACAGGGGAGGTGTGGCGGAGCCTGTGTAGCGGGGCCTGTGCAGCGCTGGGGCTGTACTGCATTAGGGCCGAAGGGTGAACGGGTTGGGGTTGACGCAGATATAGACTATAGCCACAGTAGTCTATTGAGTTTGAGGGTATGTAATGAACAAGCAGGGCGAGCTCCGGTCTGTGTTCATCTTGGTGGAAGACCAGGTAAAACGGTTGAAGCAGCTAGTTTGAAACCTTGAAGCAGAGGCGAAACAGCAAAGGGAGCCGGGCAATCGGCCTATAAGGGGGAGCGAGCATGCGCCAAGCGCAAAAGAAAAAGATGCCGTCCATTCGGCCTGTGAGGGAGAACGCGCTTGCGCCAGGCGGTTGCTGTAGGTGCGAGCAGCAAAGCAGTGGGGAGAAATTGTAGGTGTTGAGACAGTAAGATGAAAGTAAGCTTAGACAGAGGAGGGTGGTGCTGAGGCTGAAGTGCAGTAAGGCCGTAAGGCGCAAGTGTTGGTGTTGACAAAGGCATAAGTAGCAAGTGGGTAAAAACACAGAGTTATAATGATGGGAGCCATAGCCAGAGTCGAAGCTGAAGTGTGTTGGGGTTGCAGTAGGAGCTACTTGGGTAGTTTGTGCTAGGTAAGGTAAAGGGAGAAGTTTGTTGTGCTGCAGGCGGGACACCCAAAATCTTGGGAGAGGGGTGGGAAAAATAAAATAAAACAGAAGGCGCCGTTATCCAAGTTGTGAAACAAAAAGGCTTGGTTTTTAAAGAGGAAGCTTGGTTCAAAATAAAAAAGAAAGGCAAGCCTTAAGGCTGTGGGCGTATAAGAGAGTAGCGACACCAAGTCAAAAAGGGTTAAAGTAACTGAAATTGGAGATTGTTGAAAGCGGGGAATGGGGCGGGGGGGGGGGGGGGGGGGGGGGGGGGGGGGGGGGGAAGGGAAGGTGGGGTCGTGCAGCGCTCGTGATGTTCAAGATCAAACTTTTTCAAAAGATAACAAATAACTCAAGCGTGCGAAACGACTCCATAGGATTTAGCAAAAAAATGATGGGTGTCAACAAAAGCTGGTAATAATAGAGGGGGGATTACCACCAAATGCGTTTCGCTCTTAAGAGCTCATCAGTGGTGGTGTTGTTGGCAAAATGTGTTTGTAAGGGAGGAGGAGAAGGTAGGGGTTTATAAAGGCTACTTGGTTGAGATTTTTTTTGATAGCTAACAATATTTTTGAAAAGAGTGGAATTAAAGACTGGGTACCAGGGTACATGGAGAGGAGTGAAATTTAAAACTGGGTACTATGGTACATGGAGAGGAGTGGAATTTAAGACGAGGTACAGGGAGAGGAGTTAAGGTGATTTAGGTGTAGGTCAAAATCCAAGGTACCGGGGTACAAAATTGAGAGAGTAATTTTTTGGAAATAAGAGGGTGGGATAGAAATGAGAATGAGGGGCTACTTTAGGTGAGAAGGACAACATCTTTACTTTTTTGGAGGCTTCTGCCCTAGCACGGCTCCGTGGTGAGGACCTAGTGATTCTTCTTCTCGATTTTGAGAAGGCATACGACAGAGTTGACTAGGACTTTCTAGAGGGCACTCTACGCAGGATGGGCTTCTCAGATGCTTGGATCAGAGGGGTGTCAGCTTTGTACAGACAGGCTCACAGTCAGGTACTTTTGGCAGGAGGTAGAGGTGATCGCTTCATGCTCACACGTTCGGTCAGACAGGGCTGTCCTCTTGCCCCTTTCCTCTTTCTGTTCTATGCGGAGGTGATGAGCACGTTTTTGGTGTCGCAGCAGGTTGGTCTACGGGGCTTAGCACTCCCTATTCGGAGAGATGAGCTACTGGACACTGAGTGTGCCGACGACTCAGCCTTGTACTTAGATGGCTCGGAGGCCAACCTTCACAGGTGTGAGCAGGCTCTGGAGACCTTCTGTTGTGCATCGGGTGCACTGATCAACTGAAGAAAGACAGTGGCTTTCTCGGTTGGTAGTGCTTCTGTGCCCAATTGGATGCCAGGAGAGGGTTTGTTAGGTGGATTCCCCCAGGGACTGCAGTTCGGTACTTGGGCTGTCAGGTTGGTTTGGACTTGTCTCCCGAGCAGCAGATTGCTCCCCTCCTCCTGTCTATCAGGAGGAAGTTGTTACATTGGAGCTCAGCACGACTTTCTTTGGCTGGCAGAGTAGTAGTGGCCAACCAGGTGTTGTTGGCGACTATGTGGTACATCACTTCTTGCTGGATCTTCTCGAGTTCTTGTATCAGCCAGGTAGAGAGGCTGATCAGGAACTTCCTTTGGTCAGAACGTGACACTCAGATAGCCCGAGCCAAAGTGGCTTGGCAGGTCATCACTCTTCCTTGTTCACAGGGAGGGCTTGGGATCATTGACCCAGCACAACAGAGCAGAGCCCTTCTGGGAAGTTCATAGTCAGAGGACTTCTTCCAAGTGAGGAGCCTTGGAAGGAGTTCTTGCTACAGCCGCTTCGTGCTAGGGTGCCTCAGGCTGGAGGCCCCTGGCGACCTTCGACCAGATGGATCTTCATAGAGATGCGCAGAGTTGGTTTGAGTAGGAGACTGGAGGACCACTTTGCTGTGAGTTTGCTTCGATCTTGGGAGCTCTTGCGGCGAGGCCTAGAGCAAAGACAACGTACTTGCACGGAGGAGCGCCTACGGCAGCCCCTTGTCTGGAACCCCATGGTTAGCACTCAGAGAGGCCACTTGGTTGGTAGTCGGCCTCATGTTTCCTGGGATCGCATGGCAGTGGGTCCAACGCGCTCTTTAGGTGACTGGTTAGAGTTCTTAGGCTTGTCAGAGGAGGTGTAGGGTTTTCAGCTACAGGGCATGAGAGGGGTGCAGAGCATGTGCCGGGACATCTCAGAGGCAGTTCCAGCTGAGTGGCTCACGCCTCTCGAGCCAGTAGCACCCAGGTGGATGGGAGCCTTCACACAAGACATTTCCATCCCTTTTTTTCGAGCTTCAGGGTGGGGGACGCTTACAACGAGTTGCAGTAGAGGCCCCGCAGGTGGCAGAGTGCTGTTTTCAGAGGATCCGAGTAGTGGACATCTGTGGGAGGACTTGTGTCATCGATACTGACCCAGTAGCTCTTGAGACTGGACACTGGAGGCTGTGGGCTTGGGAGTGCTGTGCACTCGCACGAGTACAGTGGGATCCTGGTGAGTGGCTTTGGAGGGACCCTTTCTCTTTTGCAGACCACCCAAGTGTCTCGTTCTTTCAATACACTGTTTGATTGTGACGTCATATACTAGCAGCACAGAGAGAGGCCCGCCCGGCTGCAGCACCTCATTGGCAGGAGGAGGGTCTCACAGCTGAGTTCTTGACAGCCTTCTGGGAGAGGTTGTGGGACTCCAGACAGCCAAGGCGAGTCACCTTGTTTCAGTGGCTGGTCGCACACAGAGCTACAGTAGTTGGGAGCTGGCTAGTGCATAGTGGTCTCTCGGCCGTATGTGCACCTTGTGACCATCTTGTGGAGAGTCAGCGTCACTGTCTTTGGGACTGTCCTTCGACACAGCAGATGTGGCTTCGAGTTCTTCGGCTGATGCCTGCTCTCTCCACGGCTCGACAGTACACTTGGGAAACTCGGCTTGGTCAACCCTCACGGGCCCGACACTTCAGTTGGAGCTATCTTCCACCAACAGGATGATAGTGATGCAAGAGGGGTGACCTACACTCCAGCTTGCCACAGAGCTTACTCCACAGGAGTGGTGCAGTGAGAGAGAGGAGTGTTCGGAGCTCATCAGTGGCCTGGCACTCTAATTCATCTGGCGGGCCCATTGCTTCCGCATCTTTGAGGCTCGCCCTGTGCCACGGGCAGAGACTGTTCGCGATTTTTGGCTAGAGCTGATCCACACTCTCCAAGGACAGCTCGAGAGACTACAGGGCAGCTCCGACCGCATGCAGGAGCGCAGAGAGGCTTTCCTTCGACTCTGGCGTCCTGGGCCTTTCTACACCATGGTCCAGGGTGTACTCCGATGGCACTACCGACCACCTGTGTGGCTTTTCCCTCCCCCCATTTCTTGATTTAGCCCCATTGTACATATGCTGGTTTTTTCATTGGGAGAGTCTCCCCACCATGGTTGTTGTAGCCCTCTCTTGAAGAGGTGGTTGTAGCCCTATGGGCAGTTTCAGTAACTAATAGAAGGATCTTTTTCTCGGAAAAAAAAAAGTTTGTTACAGTGGTATCAGAGCGCGGCCAATTTCTCTTCTACCGGGAAATCCGATCCTCTTTTTTTTGAAGAATGTCCATGAAGTTAGAAGTTTTTTGGGCTTGTGTTCGTACTATAGGCGGTTAATTAGAAGGTTTGCAGAGGTTGCTTCCCCTTTGCATGTCTTAACACAGAAAGGAGTCCCTTTCTCTTCTACCGGGAAATCTGATCCTCTTTTTTTGAAGAATGTCCATGAAGTTAGAAGTTTTTTGGGCTTGTGTTCGTACTATAGGTGGTTAATTAGAAGGTTTGCAGAGGTTGCTTCCCCTTTGCATGTCTTAACACAGAAAGGAGTCCCTTTCTCGTGGGGACCCACAGTGTGACTGCCTTTCAGACATTAAAAGAGAAATTGACTGGCCCGTGGGGCGGTAGGCGTTGGCTTTCACCCGAAATTCTTTACTTTAGACACACACACAGAGCACTTTGCAAAGAGAACCTGCGACGAGAATTAACACTTGAATACACACACGGCTCGGAAGCTAGAATGCCCCGAGCAGACACCGACAACCTGTAGGCCCCAAAATTGGCGCCCCTTTCGGTATTTCTTTATACTTTGAGAGGGTAAATTTACAAAGTAGAGTCCTGGGAATCCTTGTCTATATCCAACTAGATACCACTTGATTTGGCCAAATTTCGGTAGCATAAAAACCCTAGAACTTGCGCGAAACCAATTCCCCTGCTGGAACTCACTTCGACTGGCATAAACCCTCTGATTCCTGCCGAAAAACAGTAAATTCAGCACGCTGTATTTACTGGTTTTTACCCTGTTTTCAGCCCCAAACAGTCCCCTAACTGTCCTCTGCCAGTGGGGCACTATTCCCAATGGTTCTGGCGTCCGTATGGCTGAAAAACAGTCAATTTACAGTGCATACACAGCGCTGAAAACGCACCTGTACGGTGAGGTTATGACCCTCACCGGTCCCTGCTTTGGAGTAGCAGTTAGCTACCACTGTTCCTGCTCAAGGAGGCTCTTGCCTCAGCACAAAAGCATGAAACCACACAGCTGTGCATCAGTCAAATGAAGAGCCCTCTTGTGGGGCATCAAATAACTGCACGTAGGGGGGAGAGAGAGCAATGTGTAGTGTACAGGTCATCACTCCTAGCACCACACTGTACATGAGAGGAAAAGAAAGCACTCCATAGCTCTTAACCTATGACAGATTCGCAATGAAGCATTCCCCCTAGCATAAATCGAGCGCCGCCTCTTCTGCGCGTGACCTGTAATGCATCTATGAACAAATAGATGCAAAAGGGGAAGATTTCCATAGCTATCAAAACCTGTGTACCACTGAAAACGCAGCAAAATAGCCCTGTAAACACGCATATGATGCCTTCCAATGCTGAAAATGAGCTCCTTGGACCTAGGTAAAGTCATGGGAAGCTCAAAAAAGGAGAGAAATGGCTGAAAATCACAGTTAACAGCCTCCAAAACTGCTCCAAAAAGTCAATTACGAGTTTTGTTCTCCCAGACTTGGTAAATTGACCAAAAAGTGCCACTTGGCACTCATGCATGCAAATTCCCCGCATTGGGCTTCCTGCTTAAAAATCTCTCAACTGGGGCATCAATTGACTTTGAAGCAGACTAATAAAATGTTCCCCTTGTCATTTTGAAGGTAATGACGCGAACACATTTCACGGCCCAAAATGGTAGTTCCCTAATTTTTAGGAGATGCTTCCTCCCGCTGGTCTTCTTACCATCTATCCTCATTGGAACCGCATCCAAAAGTGCAATGTGGCCCAACTGTCGCATACTTTTTGTTTGTGTTCCCACCTTGACTTTATGCCTTTATTGAGTTCACTTCCTAGTATCCACCAACTTGCTAAGTGCGATGGGGGGACCTAAATGATCTTGCTCTGAGCCTAGACATCCTCTTACTATTCGAATTCCAATGCCGACCAACTTCCCGTCCGCGGGTGAAACTAGCGTTCACATTGGCCATACAATGTCCGACCATTTGCAACTTCAAAAAGAGGGTCTCAAAAATTAAACAAAAATCATTGGAAAGAAACCAACAACTAAGGTTAGCAGTTGCCACGTCCTCGTGACAGCCATGCCATTGCCCACGAGAGGCGACTGTTCTCAAGGCCGGAATTGACAACACAGATTTATGAGAAAGAGCTTTTGGCGGTTATCCATGCTCTTACTCAATGGCGACATTACCTACTCGGAGTGGATTTTACTGTCTTCACAGACCATCAGACGCTACTTCTTGTCACAGAAGCAGATATCGGAAAAGCAGATGCGGTGGGCGAACATCTTGTCACAGTTTCACTTCCAGATTGTCCATGTGCAGGGACAGAAGAATTTGGTGGCAGATGCTTTGTCCCGGAAGCCGTTGGTTCTAGCTATTTCCGCGATTCTTCATAGGAGCTTCGAGGATATGGTCGATTAGTATGCCACAGATACAGATTTTGCAGATAATTTCACTCGGATACGGAATGGGGAGATAGTAGCGGGATATTCCATTTGGGATGGCTACTTGATGAGGAAAACCAAGTTGTGCGTTACACAGCCGTTGAGGGAAAAGGTTATGACCGAATGCCACTGTCCACCTTTTACGGGTCACCGCGGCATTGCTACCACCTTGAAAGGTGTAGAGAGATACTTCTTTTGGCCGAGACTCAAGAAGGTTGTGGACTATTTTGTGCGCAGCTGCTTCGTATGCCAGAAGGTCAAGTTTGACAGGCATAAAGCACAGGGATTGTTACAACCTTTATCCATACCCACCTGCCCCTCGGAAAGTATTGCAATGGATTTCATTTTTGATCTCCCGAGAAAACAGAGTGGTCACGATGGTATCTGTACTGTTATTGACAGATTTAGCAAGCAAGCTCATTTCATTCCAGTGAAGAAAACAGTCAAGCCGGATCACTTAGCGAGACTTTTTGTTGCCCGAATTTTTAGATCACATGGCATGCCTGAGACGATTATCTCCAACAGAGACCCCAGATTCACGAGTTTGTTTTGGAAGGCTATTTGGGAGAACATTGACACGCGGTTGCAGTTCTCGTCATCTTTCCACCCGTAGACTGACGGGCAATCTGAGATTGCCAATTCAGTGTACTAGATTTATTCAAGTTTACATCTCGGATCAGAAGACTCAATGGGAAAAGTATTTACCTTTGGTGGAATTTGCCTACAATAACACGATACACTCTTCGACAGGGAAGGCGTCATTTGAGATTATTGAAGGTGCTATGAAGGTTTCCACCCTTCCTAAGCACGAAAGATAAGATTTTTGAAGCCGATGAGTACACGCGTGACTTGGACATGGCTTTTGCCAAGGTCCGCGAGGCTTTGCAGAAATCTCAAGAAAGACAGAAAAAGCAGCAGATCGCCATCGCCGCGATTTGAAATTGAAGGAGAACGATTGGGTGCTCTTACGTTTTGAGAAGGCATGCCTTAGAAAGAAAAAGGGAAAGGAGAGGCTTTTTCCAAAGCTTAGTATGCGATACTACACACCTTCCAGATCTCCGAAAAGATAAATGATGTCTCCTTTTGACTAAAGCTACCAGATACTTGGAGAATTCACAATGCTTTTCATGTGAGTCTCTTGAAGCCTTTTAAAAGCGATGTGTCCGAAGACGGGGAGCCTGATGGACAACCCGAAGTGGAAGAAAACGAGGAGATCCTTGTTCCAAAACACATATTGGCACATAAAGACAGAAAGATTAAGGGTAAAGTGATAAGGCGGTTCTTGGTTAAATTCAAGAACTATCCTGCATTGGATGCGAAGTGGATGGAGGAGGAGGACCTAGCAGATACTCCTCAGATTGTGAATCTTTACCTTGAAGCATTTGGATTAGCGTAGTGTATTCTAAATGGAACCCCGAACTCAGCTTGGGCGGAATCTGGTGCAGCGGGTATGCACAAGAGGGGAGTTGCTCCGCTCCTTTGTCAACAGATTGCCTCCATTTTAGATATTAAAGTCACTGATGTCTCTTTGAGTTTCAGGGATACTATGAGCTGACAGTATTTTGTTGCATGACTTTATGAACTGGAATTCCCGATAATAAGATACCGATTTGTTCTTGACTTGTTTAAGTGCAGGAACTGATAGACGAAATGACTGCAGCATTTTGCTCTGAATGATCTCGATAGACATGGTTGCAATAGGGATTAGTTAATCGGGCATCTATGAGGTCCTGAGTGGATCTAGATGCGATTGCTAATTACGTTGCCGATAAATCATGGTCTGAGATCCGGATGAATTTTTGATTGTGATTTGTCAAGTGATGTCCTGTGATGTCGTGTGATGTGGTTGTCGATTGGTACATGTGCTAGATGTGTGTTCCTAGTGCGTCAGTACTAATAGTCAGTGTCTGCTAAGACAGTTTATTGCCTCTGTCTGTTTTGCAGGCGTAATCAAGGGTGATTACAATGCTTTCAAGAGGGGGGTATGTCACAATCCAGTGACGTGGCTGCCCTACTGTACACCCACACCCACTCCGGCTGAAAACAGCCCACTGAAACTGTAGTGTACGGACCCCCCAGGATTGCGGCGCTGAAAATGCTAATGTGGCAACGTACGGCAGTTTCCGGAAATTGTGGCGCGTTTTGCGGCCAGTTGTATGGAACTCCAACTTTTGCGTGGCTGAATTCTACGCAAGAGAGAGAGAGAGCAGGTTGTGAGATGAATTGCTTTATTTAGGCTTTTGATTTTCACCTTTTGGGGCTCTCCTTTTGGCATCCCTTGTAAATCTTTATAAGTGTGGTTTGGGCTCCCACTTCTCAAAGCATCTGGACGCTGAGTCTGAGAGTGAGACCCAACCACTCCCGTTTACTTTGTGCAACAGATTAATACAAAAAGAATACCGAAAGGGGCGCTAGTCTTTGGGGCCAATATCTCTAGGCACAGAACTCCGCCGGGCCGTGTCAAATCAATTGTGAAATGTGAACTGTGTTGAAGTCAATTCCTGTTGTGTCGCGGTAGAATCTTGACTTGGAGTGTCCAAGTCTGTTACATCCCCAGTTTAAAGCCGATGTTTTGACGTCTTGGACTCATTTGCGGATGAAGGAGGAAGATACTCTTTCAACCTACAATCACATATATTAGGATGCATTCTAGAGAGAGTGTCCTTGAAGGAGCGGATGGAACGGTACTATTGCGGCCTACCCAAAGAAATCCAATGATACTATCTGAACTAGAAATCTTTGAGTATCCAACGACTTATGGAGCATGCTAAGGACAAATTTTTAATGAGATCAGGGTCATTGACTTATGCAACAGATGAGCCGGTGACCAAGACTGCAGAAAAAGAAGCATGAACATGAAAGAAGAAATCCAAGAAGTTGGTGCAGAAAAAGAAATCCACACCCCTCAATTGTCTGCCAAACAAAAGACGGAATATTATGAGAAGGAAGAGTGTTTCGGGTGTAGTGAAACCGGGCATATTTAGCCAAGTGTCCTAAGAAAGAGGAGAAATTTCGAGGCTACAACCTAGAACCAAATCTATCCCATAATCCTCAAGCCTCTTTGGCGGCAATTGAGATGATAACGAGTCAGAAAAACAGTCACTAAACTCTGACAAATATGCTAACCTTTCTTTATCTAACACATAAATTTGACTGACAACTATCTAATACATCACGTGCAAAAATCAAGTACGCAGAAAGATGATTCTTAATTACAGAAGTGATAGCCGAAGCTGATACAATAGGGACACAGTCCCCTTTAAGCTTTACATCGAGGATGTGAGTTTTGCCCCCATGCTACAGGGTGACCTTTTTGTTGAAGACATCCAAAACTTCATGTACACGGAACATCCATGGGATTCCCGACAACGCATCGCACCCTTCCAGTGGCATGAGATAAAATTCCTCTGTGTCCACAAACGACCGAATATGCAGACGTAGCTTTCCAATGATGGGAATAACACACTCTAAATGGCCAAAACATGCCAAACCTGCCTCTGCTGTGTACCCCATCTCTTCAGCTCCGATGCCCAATTTGATAGCCAACTCTGGTGAGGTAAAGTTTGCATTAGCACCTGAATCAAAGAAAATAAGTTCTGTCTGATCACTAACTTTACCCCACGCTCTGCATATCTCATTGGCATCCGAAGTTGGCCTATCACCCACCATATCTGACACTAAACCTGTTGTGGGTTTGGGCTTCTTCCCTTTCTTAGCCTCTTTGTTCTCTCAGTCAGCTGGGCTCTTTCTCTATGGACAATTTGCAGCAAAATGACAAGGCTGCTCACAAATAAAGCATTTATTCTCGGCCATTAAAGCCTTCTTCTCTTCAAACGACTTGCGCACAAAAGGCTTCCTTTTCTGTTTCTTTGCCTGTCCTCCAGAATCCAAACGTCTCGGATGACTCCTTAGCTTTCTCTGCCTTTTCTGACCCCAGGGACGCTTCAGGAGTCGTTTTTGCAAAGGGCTTCTTTGCTGAATTTTTCTTTGGCTTGCCCCCTTTCATGTTACCCTGGAATTCACTGTCTTCAGCTTCAACAAGGCATGACCAGTGTTGGAAACTTCCATAAGCTGAGTAAGGGTGGCCGCTCTATTCTTTGTACATCAGTTTCTAAGCCCTTTAGGCAACCCACAACAATACTTCTCAATCTGCTCTATCAATGGCACAAACTTGTAGGAAGTTACTGAAAGAAATGCTTTACAGAACTTCTGATTGTATTAAGCTTTTGCAAGTAGCTACATTGAGTTGGTTCCAATCTGTCATGACATCGGCTCCAAATTCATTTGACAGCAATCCAGATGCAAACATTTGCATGAAATATACCCATGTGGCAGGTGCTTGTCCTTGCATCAACAATGTCATCCACATGAACGCGCATTTCCTTTCACGAAAGTCGCAGCTTTCCTGACCTTGGACTCTGGAGGCCTCTGTAAAATACCCCCCTACATAAGCCGTATCAAACTATTGGAGGAAAGTAAGAGCCTTTGTCTTGTCTTCAAATCAGCTGAAATATCAAACTTCACAGCTGTACCAGCTTCGTTCTATGGTTTGGCTTTTCCAACACTCCCAAATTATTATACGAAAGTGTCTACAACATGGGTACAGTGGTGGGGATCATCTGTGCCCCTTGGCCGTTGACATTTCGGTTCCTTGGTGCCATATTTGCTTGCTGGTCAGAAAAACCAACCATATCAAAAGCGACATGCGGCACCCCAAATTGGCCCTGATTACATGGAAACCCTTGTTGGAGGCATCATGCCTTGCATACCCCCAAAGACTGTTCCTGGCATGTTTTGCTGGTTTCCAGGCGCAAAACCAGCCATGCTTTGAAACACAAATCCACTCCCGAAATACGTAGGATGTACCGTGGGTGGTGGAAAAACCTAATGCATAGCCACGAAATTAACTCGCTGTCCATTTCCGACATTTAAGCTCTGAAAGGTGGCTGGTTGAATTGATAAAGCCTGTGGAATTGGCATTCTAGCCACCAGTTCGTGGACATAAGGAATTTGTCTTGGAGCCCCAACTGACTCCGCAACATGCGAGTGCTCCCTGCCCTGCTGAGACGCATAAGGAACCTAGGCTTGAGCCTCAACGGACTCTACTGCATGAGAAAGTTGCCTTGCCTATTGTGACACTGGTGGAGCCTATAGGAATTCCATAAACCTAGGATTCTGCACCAACCGAGAGAAGACATTCACAACAACAACCGATTGTGTCCTAAGCGCATCCTCCTCTAGTTGCTCAATCATAAACCCTTTTGTGGAGCATTCACATCAACAAAAGGTACAGACAGTGGTGGCCGCGAACCCTCGCTAACCTCAAACATTGGATGGACAACTTGTTTGTCTTGTGAAGAGGAACCCTCTTCCCTGGTGTCATTCGTCCTATCAGCCCATAATGTAATTCCAAGTTCCTGTGCTTGTGTCTTCGCCAAAAAGCAGCCAAGGCTCACTTCTTGGGAAAAAGTGATTTTGTCCCGACAATGGAACCATGTAACTGGCTTGTAGACTCGCTAAAGGGCGGTAGACTTTAGCTTTACCCGATCTTTACAGTGTTTAACTTTATGACACAAAGGAACTTCACGAACAAACCTGTAATGGGAATTCAACACTTACGACTTGGCAGCTAGAGTGCTGCCAAGTAGACAATGACACCACATTGGCCCCAAAGGTTGGCGCCCCTTTCGGTGTATCTTTATTCAATTAAACTTTGGAGAAAACTTGTGAATTCCTACGTGCTGTCCCACTTTTATTGGGCTGAAAATGACCTACTCTAGCCCAATTTTCGGTAACATAACTGCAATAGGAGGCTTCATAGACAAAATCCCCATACCCTAGGTGATTTCTGCGCGCATTAGAGCACTTTGACAAGCCTGGCGAGAAAGTACAGCACGCTGAAATCTCTGTTTTTTGCCTCTAAAATGTATCGGATCACCTGTTTCGCAGTTCCCTGGCTTCCCCAAAGCGCTTGGGACTATTAGGGATAAAAAAGGGTCAAAACCCTAAACCTGCAAAAAAACACAGTAGACTGTAATTCCCTGTTTTGGGCTCCTTTTTGCGTGCCAGTAGCATCGGTAGCAAGCCCTCAAGCTCCCACACCTGTAGGGCTACTTGCCCTTTGATTTGGACGAGATTTCATCTCTCCGAATCAACCTATACCGACAGGGGGATTAGCAGCGAGCTAATCCGGTACCTGTACAAGAGGCTCTTGCCTTGGCAATCGCGCATAAACCCACACAACTGTACATATAGATGAATAGCCCTTGATCTAGACATTTCTGTATTTAAAAGGGGAGAGAGGTGCACAAGAGCGGAATCATCGTAGAACAAGGGAGAAGGCAAGCTTTTCATTGTAGCTGTAAACCTGTATCCACTACTCACACACTTTTTTTTGTAAATTGCTTTGATTAATTTACAAGTGGGAAACCTCAAAGCGAGGAAAATCCACCAAAAGAAATGGATACAAAAAGCGGAGCACAATGAGGCTCCGAAGGCTAGAAACAGTCAAAGTAAATCTTGCAGGTATCAAAAGTGATGTCTCCAGCGTCATAAGCAAAATGCAGCGCTTGACCAAGAGATAATTTGAAATAGGGAAAGGGGTCAACATAAGTGCCTTGGAACATTAAGGAGTTCCTATGGTGCCAGATGGCCCACAGAGTCCAAAATCTGACCCAGGTGAAGAACACCGCAAACTGAGATTGTGGTGACTGGAGCACCCCAAAAAGCCAAACCCATCTGTGAAAAGAGCCGGAAGGAAAACGCAGCCGAAGAGCAGTCGACACTTGCCGAATGAAGGCTCTGGAATGGCCGCAATGCCACAATAAGTCTCCTCAGCTTCCAAGCATTTGGGGCAGCGGGAAGGTGCAATATGCTGAGCATGTAACACACTGCCAACAGGTAGAGCTCCCACCAAGCAGCGCCACAAGAAAACACGTTGCTTCAAAGGTAGATGACTCTACCAAATGCAAGACAATGTGTGTTGCCACCACAAGGATGACTCGGAAAGCGACCACAACTCATTACCATGATGCACAATCCATACATCAGACTGAAGGATGGCATAGCACTGCCAGCTAAGATGCAATCCAATCTAGTAGTAGCCAGATTCCAGTCAGAGAAGCAAGAGTCCACATCCAAAGGAGGAATGGGTGAGTGATCAGCAAGCATCCTTTGAATTTCCCGCTAGAGAGGAGAATAGTGAAGACCCAACCAAAAGCGGGACACTGCATCAACGAACGAAAGAACATAACCCGAGTCATCAACCACCTGCTGCACCTAACAGAGTCCTTTTTGGGAAAGAAAATACGCTTGGCGAGGAGACCGTTGAACCAAAGTCGAAGCGAAGGCCCTACTCCAATGCAGACTCTCCAAACGAAGAGAGTTACCCACAAAGGATTGTCGACCATTCCAAGACAAATGCAAAGTGAAACCTTCCAATCAACAATGAGAGAAGAAGTAAAGAGACATCCAGGAATGTGTCCTTCAAGCTTCCCAAAAACAACATCCCAATAAGTCGGTTTCCAATGACCAAAAGATGGGGTGACAATGTGCGTACACAAATGTGTGACCATGAGAGCCTAGGGTTGCTGCTGCTCCACCAAACCCACTACTCACACACACACTATAGGCACTTAATGAAGTCCAAAATCAGCCTTTTCTCTCAAGTTTGGTCACCCCCAGCTGATGTGGCTTGTAGGAGAGCTTTGGAGCCACCAAGTGTCCAATTTGCTCTTTTGAGTTAATTTCCTAGTACCCACCAACTTATAAAGTGTCGTATGGGGCCTAAATGACTCCCTCTTACTACTCCGATTTCAGTGCCGATTGGCCCAACCATCTCGTGGTGACCTGGCCTTCACTGCTCTATAGGTGAAACTCTTGGCCATTGGCCGTTTCACACTGGTCATACAATGTCCTGCCATTTATGACTTCAAAAAGAGGGTCCCAAAATCAAATAAAAATCAAGGGAAAGAAACCAACAACTAAGGTTAGTGGTTGTCACAGCCTCGTGACACTCAGGGATTGGAGTGATGTCTTTGTATGGTCTCCACGATTGTAGATGTGTGTTTCTAGATTGGAAGATGTCAAAGTTGTCAGAAGTCATAGTCTAAACCTTGAGGGGAGGGTTGTGGGCTTTAGCCTATTCCTTGGTGTGTACCATCCCTGGATGCCTAGGTGGCCTAGGGCACGCTCGTGAGGTGGAGGTTGTACTATATTTTTGTACTAGCCTTGTACTACACTCTAGCTCTTCTACATAAGAGCACTCTTGTAAAGCTTTTCCAAGTTCACTCAATCTAGTTCATGTTCTTTCCTAAGCTCTATTTTAATCTCCATTGTGTTTGAGCCTTGCTATTAAGCTTGTCATTAGCATGGTATTACCATGAATGCAACTCTCTCTAATCCCCTTTCACCCTACAATGTGCATGTCTTTTGTTGTGCATCTTATTTCTTTTGCTTTCCTCTCTATCAAAAAACAATGTCACAGATTGGGATTAGGTAGTTCAAGAGAGTTGGTTTTTATGGATTGAATACTAAGCTCAGCACGACTGCCGTTGAACATCCACTTTCATATGGTTAAACTGAGAGAAAAAATCAAATGCTAGAAGAAATGATACAAGCATACATAACTGAATAGAAAACTAACCAAAAAAAGCACTTATCTACAGCATGGTGACAAGAAAATTCGGTCCACTTCTCCTTATGCCTAAGTTGAAGCCTAGGGTGATGATAACAAAAGGAGCTGGTTTAAGCAACTAGAGACTCGTGGAGAAAACATTAAGGCTTTAAAAAAGCATCACTTTAAAACTAAAAACAGACCTAGAGCCTATGCTAACCACGAAGAAGTCCTCTCAGTTTTGAGGAGATGAACAAGCCCACCTTGAAATGCCTGACAATATGGCACTATGAAAACTGGACATCGTTCCAGGTTGCCACCTAGGTCTTATGAACCTTTCACAAGGTCAGAGAGATGAAGAAATATAATATACACACTACAAACTACAATCCCATAGCCAATTTCATAGCAGCGGTGGAATGCATCCAATCTTTGGTGGGGAGGAAAATAAGAAACTAGATAGAGCCCTAACTTTCATCGAACTTGATCAAAGCGTAGAGTGTACTAATACGAGATTCTACGCAGAGTTAAAAGTTAGAAGACTGTTTCTCAAATTGATATCTTTATCTTCCATTGCCAATTTTGAGTCTGAAAAATCAACCGAGGTGAGGAAAAGCGGTGTCAAATTGACAATACTGCAAAACAATGCGATAACAACCTAATCCCTTGATAGCAAGACCAAAGGCCCTAGGGTAATTAGAGGTCAAGAGGGCCACATGCCACTTGGTAAGATTTGAGGACATAATGTGTATAACTAGAGAGTGCATGCTTAGCATTTAGGAGGTCTCAAGTTTCATTCTAGAAATGCGTCTGGGAATATTTCTAACTTGCACCTTTGTGCTCAGCGCTCTTAAGGGAGATACGGTCTAACATAACCTATAAACCAAAGATTTATTAAACTAGCTTTGAATGTAATCAGGAGAATGTTGAAAGGCATATAAAAGCATACCGATCATGATTCTGGAAGCTTCCAGTTGTTTCGACTAACAGGTAGAAAGTGTGTTTCGAAGCTGGCAAAGGATCACGAGATTTTCCTGAGTGTTTTAACACCTTCAGCCATACATAAACCGCAAAAATCAGAATTGAGCTGATGCAGACAAGTTTGCAGCACCTGATTAAACATCAATTATAGATGGCTTGCCTGGTGCTCAAAATTGATTACTTCCCTTTTGAAATGGACCACTCAACTACATGCCTTTCCTCTAGGCTGAAGAAAGAGGGAGTTAAGGGAAAAAATAGTTGCAGCCAATGACTCGTCTTGCAGGTTAAAATGATCCATGGGTGCTCTAATAAGATAGGGGCACAGCTTGGAGCTAACAATGGGGTGACTTGGAAAGGATAGTCCACTGAAATAGACCATACGATCTTTGCTCTCACTTGAAGAAGAGAATAAGCCATAAGAAAAGATGACCCAAAACACTGGCTGAAAAGAAAAGACATCTATCATATGCATTGCTAAGCCTTGTTGACATTACCTGTCGTCTATAGAGACAGTTTTCCTTTTCAGCTAAAGTACTACCTTGACGTAACCCTACCAAAACAATGCCAACTTTACATTCCCTGACCCTTTTTGCCATTACTGTAGCCAATTATTTTAAAACCTGCTGACTATTATCTATCATGTTTACTTGTAGCAAGGTTCAAACGGCTATCTTGTTGGATCAGAGCAACTACAACGAGACCATTTGAAACTGTGACTATAAGAAGAGTTAGTTTTAGGGTTTACCATGTCTAATGCGTGTCTGTCCATAAACTCGAAAGCAGATAAAATTTCTCCAAGCCTGCTTTTGGCTTCTTTTAAAATTTTCTGTAACAACCATAGCAATAAGAAGAGTCAGCACAATGGTTAAACCTTGTGTTTTCTTTCATTTGTTCTTTCCTCCTGCACCCAAATTGATACTTAAGAATTCACTAGCTAGTATCTTTTCAAGAAGGAGAAGGAAGGAAAGAAGGAAAAATAGATTTATTGAAGTCTTCTAGATTCCAAATTGGCCTATGAGACAGGAGAATATACACCTATGTGTCCTCTGCTTCTTCTTCAGAAAGAAAGAGTATATAAACGTCTCTAATAGGCAAATGCGGCCTAGAAGACCAAACCAGTACATAGAATGAGGGGAATCTCTCATTTGAGAGAAACAGAAAAGCAAGCCTAACGCTAAAGGCTGAAATGAGCTACCTTTCAAAAAATACATCCGTAGTCCATACATACAAAGCATCACCAAAATATCCTCTCTCTATGAAATGTCTTCCTCATGGGAAGATATAGGTTTGTGTAACTGAAATGTCACGGCATCCGCCTTTGATGGCCCTCTATGATAGCGCCGATCTCTCTGTAATGTAGGCATCTGAGTCTCCTCCCAGAAGGACGTGGTCATCTGGCTCGGGTGAGCGCTATTGCTCTATCCAAGGTGACGCCTCTCAAAGATGAAGCTCCAAACCAACGGAGTATTTCCTATCCGGTGCTCCCGTCATGCATCGTGTGACGCATCGGGAATACCTGTTACCCGGTCTCTCCACCGAACTTATGGAACAACTGCTTCACGATACTTAATGTCACCAATCGTATGACACATCATAGATATCCGTTTTTGAATGATCTAATCTCGTTGAAGTATCATAGATATCCGTTTTTGGCCGAAATAAATTAACATGGAAAGCATTATGGATCCTCCAACTAGGCGGTAGCTCTAATCGGAATGTAACATGTGCTTGTATGCCGCAGCTTTCTTATGTTTTTCCTAAGAGTGTAAAATTGCTCTGTTGACTTGCCCATAGGCAGCGCCCAAATCTCGGGCGAACTCATCTGCAGCAAAGATCTTATCCTTAGTTAAAAGTAACAGTGGAAGTAAAGGCTTACCACAAAGGATTTCATAAGGAGCTTTCCCGTAGAGGAATGTGTGGTATTGTTATATGCGTACTTGACAAGAGGTAAATGCTTTTCCCAGTCAGACAGTTTGTCCGGCACATAGGATTTCAACATATCCAACATTGTAGAGTTCGCAATCTCACTCATCCCATCTGTTTGTGGATGATAAAAAGAAGAAAAATTTAACTTCAAACCAAAATTATCAAACAAGGAACGGTAAAAATTTCCCATCATACGAGGATCTCGATCACTCACAATAGACTGGGGCATCCCATGATGCTTGAAAATCTTTGCTAGAAACCCTAGCCATATGATTGGCTTTGATCGTTTTCTTTATTGGAATAAAGTGAGCTTGCTTACTAAATTTGTCCACAATGATCTAGATTGAATCATTTCCAATTTGAGTCTTAGGGAAATCCAAATAAAGCCCATGGCAACTCCCCCAAGGTTGATTAGGCACTTGGAGTAACCCAGGCGTCTTGTGCCGATCGTACTTCACTTTTTGGCAAACTAAGCATTCCTTGACATACTGATCGATGTCTGCTTTTAGGTTGGGCCAAAAGAAATACCGTTCCAATGCTAGGGTCTTAGGGAGAATATCCCTGTGACCTACATAAGGTGAAGCATGTGCTTCATCCATGATTCTCTTCCTCAGTGGTATCGCCACACAAATTGCTTGGTGGTGGTAGAGGTACCCATCCCGAATTGAATAGGAATACTCATTTCTCTCCGTTCTAGAGCTTTCTCCAAATGGAGGAGAAGTCTGGGTTGTCTAGATACAGGTCGAGAAGTGATTCCAATTCTTGGTGATATAGGACTGCCATCTAGACAGTGTGTCTGCAGCCACCTTTTACTTCCAGCCGTATGGAGAATGTGAAAATAAAACATGGATAGGAAGTTTTCGCATTTCATCTGCTTCTCAGATAATTGCCATTGTGTAAGAAGATAACGCAAACTCTGATAGTGTGTTTTGACCAAAAATCCGCTCCTAGAAGATAACATTTTTAGGTAGACAAGGCATGAATCACAACCATAAGTTCTTTCTCATAGATCGAGGCATGTAATTCTACATCCTTGAGCCGTCTACTCTCAAAAGCCACTGCATGGGCTTCTTGGTTAAGCAATGCACCAATGCAATCACCTGAAGCATCGTGGTGAAAAAAGGTTTCCTTAAGTTTGGTACTATCAAAATAGGACCATGGCTCAAAAGGTATTTCAGCCTATCAAGGGCAGCTTGTCTCATTCCCCACTTAAAGGGATCTTCTTCCTTGTTAGATCATGGAGTGGTCCTACTACATTAGCAAAGCCTCGAATGAATCTCCGATAATACAAACACAATCCCAAAAAACCACTACATCATATATAGTAGTGGGAGTGGGCCACTCTTGAACAACCTGGATCTTTGCGGAATGCATACTCACCTTATTGTGAGAGACTGTATGGCCTAGGTAGTGAATCTCCATGAGAAAGAAATCACTTTTGTTTGCATTGATATGCAACTCATGCTTATGCAAACCTTGAAACACTGTGCCCAAGTGCTTCCGATGTTCCTCTTTGATCGAGAAGACTAGTATGTCATCGAAGAATACTCCTGTAGAGGCTCGATATGGACTTAAAACACCATTTATCATGCGATTGAATGTGGAAGGAGAATTGTTTAGGCCAAAAGGCATGACCAAATATTCATTAAGTCTAAAGGTTGTGCAAAAAGCAATCTTATGCACAACTTCAGGTCCTAAGCGTATCTGATGATACCCACTCTTTAAGTCTATGCGACTAAAGATGGTTGCACCCTGTAACTTATCGAGAATGTCATCTATCCGAGGGATCGGAAAGTGATTCTTGATTGTGATCTTGTTTAGGGATCAGTAATCTATGCACATACGAAACATGCCATCTTTTGGCTGCAACAATAGAATTGGAGAGTAGTAAGGATTGAATTATCCTTGCACAAGAGTTGCATTGGTAGTCAACCATTCAAATGCATCTCCAGATGTGATCGGAGTGCCCAACTGATCAGGTGTGCGACTCAAACGCTTTGCAGCATCAAGAGAGATGAAGTTGTCTGTAGATCCAGGATCATAGAGGATCAATACTTGCTGATTGTTAAGAGATCCCTAGCCCTTAGAACCTGATGCTACCTTTTCTCTGTTTTCCGTATTCCCTTGTCATCGGAAATAGAGTTTGAGCTTGGTGGAGTGGGTTTTCTTCTTCAGTTGCTCCTCCTTTGAAGATGCTTGTTCCTGTCGTTGCTCCTAAACAGGGTAGTCGAGCTTCATATGCCCTTTCTCTCCACATTAGAAACATATTCCTTCTTCCTCGAAGGCGAGAGATATTTAAGCCGTTTACCGGTGCCTTCTACCTTTTTAGATTGACCAAGATCCCCACGGGGCACTTTCTGTTGTGGTTTTGTCACATGACACATCCAACCCTATGTGTACGTGGACAAGCTACAGCATGACCAGGGTTCAGTTCAGTCAAGTCAGTCTAGATTTAGAAGCGATCTGGCACTTTTGTGAGTCTGTTCGCAGACCGTGCATGTCCAGACACTTAGTGTAGATGCATATCCTCTGGTTGCACATAGCATGGTCATAAGCATTCCCATCAGAATCCATCAGAATCCTTTAGGGGAATTTTCCAGTGCATTTAGCCTATTTTACCTATTTTTGACATTTTTCACTTATTATTTTAAAGTGACTTTTGTTGGAAAGTAGGTAGGACAAATTGAGTAAGTTTGTATATAAGCAAACCTAAACTAGCACTAAATGGCAGAAGAGGCAACAGGAGCCAAGCTCAGCAGGCAACTTCTCCAACAAGACCTTGGTGGACTTCCCTCCAAGCAAGACCCATCACTAGCGTTTTCTCCATCAAGAACCATCGCCATAGATCTGCATCCACTTAGCGTTCTGCATCAGCAGAAGCAAGCCCTGCCCTAGCGTTTTGCTTTAGCAGCCATCGCCAGCAAAAGCTCATCAAGCTAGCGTTTTTGCAAAGCTACTCCCCTAGCGTTTTTGCATATCCCAACGTTTGCAGATTTGCAGCCTTTATGACCTCAGCCTGCAGCGTTTTTCAGCCATGAAGTACCTGCAAGTTCAGCCCCTAAAGGAGTAGCAGATTCAGCCTGAAAAGACCAGCAGATTTAGCCCTTAAGAACCTCAGTTTTCAGCCCTAAACCTGCAGATTTTCAGCGACAAAGACCCACAGAAACAGCCCCCAAAATCAGCGTTTTTGGACTAGCCGCAGATTTCAGCCCTTAGGATGGTGTCATCATCCCCGTCGTCATCGTCGACATAGCCTAGACTTGCATCAGTCTCATGCATACAGTTTGTACCAGTTTGTGCAATCAATAGTAGACCACTCTCCCCGACGATAGTGGGCCTTCAGAGGAGGGTTTTACAACGTCTTTGGTGTCGTATCTGTCTTCTCTATCTATCTCTCAGTCTCATTCACTTGCACGCACGGTGTCCATTCACTTTGTTTGTGATCATATCATTCTCTCATTAAGAACGGAAGGCTCTACCTTCCATAAAAACGAAAAGGAACCTTGAGCACAGTTCGGAGCACTCATCTTGAGCAAAGCGTAAACATTCATTCCGCTGCACCTTACACGTTTCTAGTATCCTCATATAACACTCTGTCTTGAACGGTAAGTGCTTTGTTCCATCCTCCTAGGAGTTCGAGTACAGTGAACGTCCTTAGCAATGACTGATGATCAGTGATTTCATCATCCTTTGAAGGGAATCGTGAGGATATACCTTCATGCTCTTCCGAAGCTGGGGTTGTAGGCTTGCTTCAAATTTTCACATCTTTTCCTTGTCGGGAATCTTTATGAGGGTGTAATTTAAAAAAAGATTGAACAATACTTGTCCATTAGTTGATTAATTTCTCATGTTCCTGCTAAGTGAGCCAATCCCATTCCTTCCGGATATCCTTCTCGAAGTTAGGTGGGAGGAATTGTTTGTAAAATTTAGCTTTGAATTGAGTCCAGGTTCTCTGTAGCAGGGCTACAGTGTCATAGGCACTACAATTTGAACTATCTTTCACCAGCAGGATGATAGTGATCCAGGGGGGTCGACCTACACTCTAGCCTGCTATAGAGCTTACCCCCCAGGAGTGGTGCAGTGAGAGAGGGGTGTGTTGGGAGGGCCTGATACTCTCATTCATTTGGCGGGCCCGTTGCTTCCGCATCTTCGAGGCTCGCCCAGTTCCACTGGCGCAAACTGTTCGTGACTTTTGGCTGGAGTTGATCCATACTCTCAGGGGACAGCTCGAGAGACTTCAGGGCAGCTCCGACCGCATGCGGGAGCCCAGAGAGGCGTTCCTACGACTCTAGCGTACTAGGCCTTTCTTCACCATGGTCCGGGGTGAGCCCAGATGAAACTACCGTCCACCTATGTGGCTCTTCCCTCCTCCCATCTCTTGATCTAGCCCTCATTGTACATATCTTGTTTTTTCATTGGGAGAGTCTCCCCTATGGTAGATATAGCCCTGTCTCGTAGAGGTGATTGTAGCCCTATGGACAATTTTCTTAACTAATGGAAGGATCTTTTTCTTGGAATTTTTTTTTTGCAACTCTACTTCATGTTCTTACCCGTAGAGGAGTTAATTTTGCTTGGGGGTAGGTCATTGCCTTTGAACGCCTAAAGGAGAAGCTTACTATTGGACCCTGTAATGGAAATGGCCTATTAATTTTGAGAATAGCGGAATTAAGAGAATTAGAGTAAGCATTTTTGTGAGGCTACTTTGAGAACATAGAGAGTGAACTTAATTAGCCGTAGCAACGTAACCATTGTACTTAATTAACTTGGCATAAACAACACTTTTGCACAAGAGAGAGTTTAGAGAGCTTGACAACAGTAGAGGACTGGATTTATGTGGAGCCGGTTCCCCCTCCAATAGACTTTTGTATTATAGATTATTCCATCAAGAGAGACTTGGTACAATACAATCTTTGTGTTCCTTGTGACCTAGGTAATGTAATGAAGATGGAAAGCTTCATGCATCACGAGCATAACATAGAGTTTGTAGAAAGCATTAACCATCCCTAGCCTCAGTCCCAAGGCTTCAAACACCTTCAAAGGTGGAGAGAGTTAGCGGGGAATGAGGATAGGGAAGAGGAAGAAGAAACATTCATAGGAGAAAGAAATAGGTTCACTTATGATCGCTCTTCTTGCTTAGCATACATAATCACATATTAATAAAGATGGAGAAGATGGAAAGCTTAAGCATTGGAGCATGGCTCTTGGTTGGATTTGCATTCCATAGCCAAGAGTGTTGGTGTAGGCTCTCAACTTCTCTACAAGCTTGGAGGAGGAGATGGAGCTCTTGCACTTTGCAACTCACACGACGAGAGTGTGTGTGTGTGGGGAGGGAGGGGGGGGAGAGTATACCCCCTAAGCTAGCCCCCTCCTTGCTTTGGTTGACCCCCTCTTCTAGCACTAGCTTGCACTTGATTGGACCTCCTCAAACTTGGCCAATCACATGGTTAGTGCATATCAAGCAACAAGGGTAGCATTAGGACAAGTGTCCTTCTTACCCTTTGAGAGAGAGGACTTGATAAATGCAAAAACAATTAATTAAATTAACTAAATTATCTTTGGACCCCTTGGAAGGCAAACCAATAGGCTTTAGGCACACTATAAGGGCAACATGAAGAGGAGCTTGACAAGTGTCCTAGTTGCTTTCTTTATACCAAGCTTGCCTTGTGTAAGTGTGTGTGTGCTCTCTCTAGCTCCTACAAAGAAAGCTCGCCTCCTCACGAGTAGGGATATGCTTTGACTTTTTGAACACCTTAACCCCTCAAGCACCTTAGTCATGGAGCACCTTAGTACCTTAGTCATTAAGCACCTTAGTACCTTAGTCATTAAGCACCTTAGTACCTTAGTCATTAAGCACATCAAGCACCTTAGTCAACAAGCACGACAAGCATCTCCTCAAGCACAGCCCTAGCTTGCCTAAGGTCGAAGGACTTTTAACACTAACCTTTGGAGGTCTTTAATGAAGCTAACCCTTAAGGTCTTTAAGTTCCATTAGCTAATCTTGCTCTTTGATAGACTATCTCTCATTTGGACCCCTTTTACCATTGGTCCCGTGTTGAGATAGATCCGTAAGTACATGTCTATATTCTAACCCTTGTTCCCGTTTATTCTCCCACATTAAATGATCAGTTTAATATGAGAAAATCATTTGGGTTGGTTAGATATGAGATTGTATGACATTACCTCTCTCTTGAAATCATAGTCATCCTCGACTATGAGATAGAAGCGATAAAGCCTTAGTCATTAGTCAATTTTTCTTAGCGGATAGAGGATCCCTTTTTACCCTACGACACCATCCCAAGATGGATGACTAATCCGTTTGGTGCTTGGGAGACATAGTTGCCGCAAGCATGTCTGCTCTTTAGTCCATTTTATTCTCCCAAGTGAAGTGACAAATTCTACTTGGTGATTGAGAGACGTCATCATCACAAACATGATTCTAAGCATGCATACTACTTAAATTTGTGCACAATAAAAAGAAAATTAGTCTTATAAGACAAAAAATTTGATAATTAAAAAGAAACATATACATTTGCTTACTCTAATGTAGCATTGTAAGCATCGACAAGGTTTATACTATCCTTAAGCTGTATTCCTTGCATCCATCTAGCATCTTCAAAAGGATAATTTTTGAACTTAATAAAAACCGTTGGCTAATCTTACCATGTTGTAGTATCTTGTCTTCAAACCGAAGAATAGCTTTGGGTTGTAGCACCTCTTCTTGGTCTTCGATTTTGGGAGGGTCTTCAATAATTGGTACACTTGGTGGCTCTCCTTTGTAGGGCTTAAGTAGGCTCACATGAAAAGCATTGTGTATGAGCTAAGCCATCTCATTGATCGGCTTCAAGATTTGAAAAAGACCATGGTATCTTTTTGCTAGTTTAGCATAATACTTTTGATGGCCCGTAGGATTTTTGCTCGTTGTTTGCCTCAATCGAGCCTTGGAAAACTTAAGTAAGACCCAATCATTTTCTTTGAACGTTAAGGCCCTTTTGTGCTTGTCAACAATAGCTTTTTGCCTTTGTTAAGAGATCGATATAGCCTCCTTAATCTTTTGGAAAGATTCTTGTAGGTCACGGCTATACTCATCGGCAACGAAGATCTTCCCATGTACTTAAAGTAGCAAGGGACTTTTAGGTCTTCCCTCTATGATTTCAAAAGGTGCTTTTCCCATAGAAGTATGGACAGTATTATTGTACGCATACTCTACAAGGAGTAAGTACTTTTTCCATTGTGAGCGTTGATCTACTTCTGTAACATAAATCTTTAGTAGATCGAGTATCGTAGAAAGATTGACTATCTGACTTTGGCTATCCGTTAGTGGATGATAGGCTGAAGAGAAATTCAACCTTGTACCTAAATTTTCAAAGAGACCTTTCCAGAAATTACTAGTCATTCTAGGATCTCTATTTGACACGATGGATGTTGGTAATCCATGGTGTTTGAAAATCTGAGATATGAAGAGAGTTGCCATTTGATGTGCCTTAAATAGTCTTTTTGACAGGAATAAAGTGTGCTTGCTTGCTAAACCTGTCGACTATTGTCCATGTTCCCTTATTCCCATGGATATACTCTTCCATGGTGAATTAGGGATTGACAATGGCTGGAGTAATCCATGTTGCTTCTCTCTATCATGCTTAGTATTTTGGCATACCACACATTTTGAAACATACTCTAGTATGTCCACTTCATGGTAGGTCAATAGAAGTATATCTCTACTCCTTGAAGAGTAGGTTGAATGCCTCTATGCCCCGCATAGGGAGGGAAGGAGCATGGGATTCATATATGACTTTCTCACGAAGGCAGTGGGTAACACATAGCCTATTGCCATGGAGATAATAACCATCCTGCAAGGTGAATAGTCTTCTTTCTTCCCCAATGCAAGGGTTGACATTATGTCTTTAGAGTCAGGGTCAGTAGCATACTCATGTATCATAGAAGATAGATCATTGTGAGTTGCTATAGACACCGCATTAACTTTTGGTCGTTGTGAAAGTGCATCGGCCACTTGATTGTGCTTATCAGCATTGTGAGCAATATGAAAATAAAATTACGAAAGAAAATTCGCCCACATTATTTGTTTGTCGGAAAGCTTGGTTTGCGTCATGAAGTACTTGAGACTTTGGTGGTCGGTTCGCAAAATAAATGGAGTCCCCAATAGATAGTGCTTCCATGTGTCTAGGGCATGTAGAACATCTAAAAGCTCTTTTTCGTATATGCCCAAGACTCATTCATCGACATTATGCCCTTCTTGAATTGGACCTCGAATGGCTTTGAGAGATCTGGAAGTATAAGGACTGGTTGGGAGGTAAGCTTCTCTTTGAGCTTATCAAAAGCATTTTGCTCCTTAGCAGTCCATGAGTACTGAACATTCTTTTTTGTTAAGTCATGTAATTGGTCCTACTATTTGAGAGAATTTTGCTATGAAGCGTCTATAGTATGCACACATAGCAATAAAACTTCTTAGATCATGTAGATTCCTTGGGTTAGGCCATGCTTTTATTACCTCCAACTTTGATGGATCCATACGGATACCATCTTGAGAGATAATACGACCTAAGTATTGAATCTCTTGAAGGAAAAATTTGCTTTTCTTTTGATTGATAAAAAGCTTGTTCTTCCTCAATGCTTGAATCACCTGGAGATGTTGCTTGTGTTCCTTCAAGGACTTGGAGTAGATGATGATATCACTCCAGTAAATTTGCGATAGGATATAAAGATTTTCTCCATTAAACGATTGAACGTGGCTGGTGCATTAGTCAAGCCAAAAGGCATGACTAGATATTCATAAAGACCAAACGTTGTACGAAACGTAGTCTTTAGGATATCTTCATTCACTATCCTTATTTGATGAGACACTTTTAAGGTCAATCCTACTAAAGTAAGTAGAGCTTTGTAGCTTATCAAACAGACCTTCTATCCGAGGTACGGGAAATCTGTTTTTTTGATAGTGATATGGTTTAGTGCTCGATAGTCCACACATATGCGGTATGTACCATCTTTCTTTTGCACTACAATCTGGAGAACAAAAGGGAGAGGAGCTAGGCCTCACCATCCCTTTGTCTACCAATTCTTGTACTTGCTTCATGATCTCCTCTTGTTGAGCTTGGGAAACTCGATAAGGAGGCTTGTTAAGCGGTGAGCTTCCTGATAGGAGCTCAATCGATGGTCATCATCCCCTCGTTTTGGAGGTAAGTCCATAGGGATATCATCGATGAACATATCTTGGAATCCATTTAGAAAATTAGACGAGTCTTACTCTTCTTAATTTCTACCATTTACATGTGATGAAACATTAGGACCTTTTAGGGATTCTTTGACAAAAATCATGTACGCAGAAACTAAGCTTTTCATTGATTTATCAAAAGCAAGAGGATTTACAAGCAGTATAGTACGACCAAACTCACTAGCATCTATATACATGCTCTTTTCCCTGTCGGTGAAATAGATTCTCCTTTCAGGGAATTTCATGTTGGCAGCCATGTAGTTGAACCATGGTGCCCCTAGGATAACATCCTCATGTTGGAGGGGAGAGATGAAAAAGTCTTCTTTGTCGACGTAGCTTTGGACATGAAGCCTCAACTTCCCAATCAAGGAAGTAACGGAGGCTTGTTGTCCCTTGAAAGCTGTATCGGCAGTTACAGTATCTCCCATCTCGAAAGCTTGAATGCCCCACTTGGTGGCCAACTCCGTTGATATGAATTTGTGAGTAGAGCCACGGTCAAACAAGATGAAGGCATCATGCTCCCTTACCTTTCCCCAAGCATAGGAGAGAGGTGATCCTTTGCAATGAGCATCCTCTTTTGGAGCTTCGATAGTGGAAGCTCTAGGAGTCTCATTGCGGGCATTTCTCTTGGGGCAAGAACGATAGCCATGTCCTTGCTCCCCACACTTAAAACATTTGCGGTCCTTGCGAAAAGCTTCAAGCTCTTCAGGAGAGAGTTTATTTTTACCTTTGTAAACTCCCTTTTCCTTGGACCGGTTGTTGTTGTTGTTGTTGGAATTGCCTTGGGAAGAATTTTGGGCATTGGTTTTCTCCTTTGCATCACTTTTGTGTTTGCTTTCCATGGGCTTGACATTCCTTCTAGTCCCTTGTTGGAAATTGATGCGCCAAGCAACCATAGTGTGGTGGATTACTTCGGTGATAGAACCAGGCCGTTGGGAGTTGACGTACTCGACCATCTCTTCAGGTAATACCGCACAGAATTGTTGCTTTTGCTCGGCGAAGTCTATCTTTTGAAGGATAGTAGCTTTGAGATGTAAATCCCAAAACTTGTTGACATATTTGTGGATAGACTCATGGGAGAGAAGCTTCAAACTCCGCCATTCGGTAAGCACTTTGTCCTTTGCATTGCTTGCAAGAAATCGCTTCATAATGGAAACTCGTAGAGTTTTCCATGTCTTTGGGGCTTTGTCGTTGCCACGAAGGCTAGCCCACCATTCACGAGCAGATTTTTGGAAGTGCATAGCTACATGGTGTAGCTTGGAAAACTCCGTAAAGCCCTCATCTCCAAAGGCCGCATCGAATTGCTGGATGAAGGCCAATACTTGTCGGTAGCACCAAAGGTGCCATCATAGGTGAGAAAAGAGGTACTCGTTCCTCCCTCTTTGAACTTCTTGAGCTTTTGGGACCTTCGCCATGCAGGGTAAGATTTGCTATGTTCTCCCCTCTTGTATTCTCTAGGAGAATAGCTATTGCTTTCATCGGAAGAGGAGGAAGGTGAAGAAGAAGGAGAAGAGGGTGACCTCTTTCTTACCCTTTTCTTCCTTTGTTTCCTCTCTTCCCTTTCGGAGCGACAAGGACTGTGGGTTGATCGTTTCCTCTTGGGAGGAGTTGGCGATCGTCTAGACCGCCGTCTTCGTGGAGCCACATCTTCAGAGGAACTTAGGGATTCGCTTCTTTCTCGTTCTTTGGATTCCTTCTCTCTTATAGGAGAGAGGAGGTCTCATCAAGAGCCTCCTAAGCTCTCTCTCCTCTTCGAGAGGAAGGCAAATCCCATAAGCACGAAGTTGGTAAGTGACTTCAACTTGCAAAGCAGGGTTGCCCATAGCTTGCTACAACCTAGTAACAAGATAATTGACAAACATGGGGGCATCATCATTAGCACCTTCATGTGGAAAATCAAAGTTATCAATGTTCATTCTACTCTCTTAGTTATTGTCAGCTATGCTAACTAAACTTATATATAGATTACTTTGTGCTTTGGTATCCTCAAAAACCTTAGTCGCTACTCTTCTTTACCTTTAAAAATCAATCCTCAACCAGCCACACCCGTAGTTTAGACATTGATGATTGTAAAGAATAGTGGAGAGGGCTAACATTGCTCGGTTGATTATGGTTCCTGTTGAGCTTGCTCGTAGCTCAATAATGGTTAAGCCAAAGGCAAGCCCTGAGATGCTCCATTATTAAGACTTTAGTTCCCAACAGTGTACCTTTAACTAAGTCCTTCTCAACCAAGATAATAGATCCCTATCCCACTTACCCTATTGCAATAAATAGACCCAACCTTTCATGGACAACTTAAGGACCTCTCTTCTTAAGCAAGAAAAGAGAAACCAATAGCTATGATATCAATGTAATAGAAATGGCCGATGAACTTTGAGAAAAGTGGAACTAAGAGAATTAGAGTGATCATTTTTGTGAGACTACTTTGAGAACATAGAGAGTGAACTTAATTAACGGTAGCAACATAACCGTAGTACTTAATTAACTTGACACGAAAAATACTTTTGCAAGAGAGAGAGTTTAGAGAGCTTGACAACAGTTGAGGACCGGATTTATATAGAGTCGGTCTCCCCTCCAATAGGCTTTTGTATAGATTCTTCCATCAAGAGAGACTTGGTACAATACAATCTTTGTGTTCCTTGTGATCTAGGTGAGGCAATGAAGATGGAAAGCTTCATGCATCACGAGCATAACATGGACTTTGTAGAAAGCATTAACCATCCCCAGCCTCAGTCCCAAGGCCTCAAACACCTTCAAAGGTGGAGAGAGCTAGCGGGGAATGAGGATAGGGAAGAGGAAGAAGAAACATTCATAGGAGAAAGAAATAGTTCCTCACTTATCATCACTCTTCTTGCTTAGCATACATAATAGCATAGTAATGAAGATGGAAAAGATGGCAAGCTTAAGCATTGGAGCATGGCTCTTGGTTGGATTTGCATTCCATAGCCAAGAGTGTTGGTGTAGGCTCTCAACTTCTCTACAAGCTTGGAGGAGGAGATGGAGCTCTTGCACTTTGCAACTCACACCATGAGAGTGTGTGTGTGTGGGGGGGAGGGGGGGGGGGGGGAGAGTATACCCCCCAAGCTAGCCCCCTCCTTGCGTTGGTCGACCCCCTCTTCTTGCACTAGCTTGCACTTGATTGGACCTCCTCAAGCTTGGCCAATCACATGCTTAGTGCATATCAAGCAACAAGGGTAGCATTAGGACAAGTGTCTTTCTTACCCCTTTGAGAGAGAGGACTTGATAAATATAAAAACAATTAAATTAACTAAATTATCATTGAACCCCTTGGGAGGCCAACCAATAGGCTTTAGGCACACTATGAGGGCAACATGAAGAGAAGCTTGACAAGTGTCCTAGTTGCTTTCTTTATAACAAGCTTGCCTTGTGTGAGGGTAGGTGTGTGCTCTCTTTCTTAGCTCCTACAAAGAGGGCTCACCCCCTCATGAGTAGGAATATGCTTTCACTTTTTGAACACTTTAACCGCTCAAGCACCTTAGTCATTAAGCACTTCAAGCACCTTTTTGAACACTTTAACCGCTCAAGCACCTTAGTCATTAAGCACTTTAACCACTCAAGCACCTTAGTCATTAAGCACCTCAAGCACCTCAAGCACCTTAGTCAGCAAGCACGACAAGCTTTGACTTTTTGAACACTTTAACCGCTCAAGCACCTTAGTCATTAAGCACCTCAAGCACCTTAGTCAACAAGCACGACAAGCACCTCAAGCTTGGGCTGGGTTCCCACCTCAAGCACAGCCCTAGCTTGCCTAAGGTCGAAGGACTTTTAACACTAACCTTTGAAGGTCTTTAATGAAGCTAACCCTAAGGTCTTTAAGCTCCATTAGCTAGTCTTGCTCTTTGACAGACCATCTCTCTTTTGGACCCCTTTTACCATTGGTCCCGTGTTGAGATAGATCCGTAAGCACATGTCTATATTCTATTCTCCCACATTAAATGATCAGTTTAATATGAGAAAATCATTTGGGTTGGTTAGATATTAGATTTTACAACAGGCCCAAAGTCAAAAGTCTTTTGAAGTTCTTTGTGATGCTTATGGGAGTAGTATTGGGACTGTTTTGCAACAGAATTGGCATGTCATTGCATATGAAAGTCGCCTTTTGACTAAGGCTGATCGTGTTTCACAAATTTATAAGAAGGAACTCTTGGTAGTCATCCATGACTTCTTGGAAGCATTACCTCTTGGGGGTTGATTTCACCGAACATCCGGATTATCAAAGCTTGAGATATTTTCTTACTCAAACCAAGTTATCTGAGAAATAGATGCGGTGGGAAAATCTACTTTCTTTGTTCCGTTTTCAAATAGTCCATATAGAAGGTAAAAAGAATGTGGTTGCAGATGCACTTTCTCACAAACCACAAGCAAAGGCCGTCTTTGCCATATACCATCATGCATTGGATGAAATGCAACAACAATACCATGCAAATCCTGATGTTGCTACTATCTATGAAAATAAGTTGGTTGGTGGACTGACAAGCTTTTCTCTTAAGGATGATTTTCTAATGTGACACCAAATTATGTGTCACCCAAAAGGTGTTGGCAGAATGTCATCAACCTCCTTACGTAGGACATCAAGGTATTGAACCAACTTGTAAAGGAGTATGATCTTTCGAATTCCGACGTTAAGGCACATGTTCATACTTGTTTGCTATGCAAGCATGAAAGACATAAAGCACTAGGTTTATGGAAACCATTGCCTATTATGGATAGGCCATGGGAAAGTATCACCATGGATTTCCTTTTTGATTTACCAAGGACAAAGAGTGGTAATGGTGGTATTTGGACCATTGTGGACGGCTTCAACAAACAAGCCCATTTTGTACCAATGAAGAAGACTATCAAAGCTGATCATATGGTGAAGCTTGTTCTGATGCATATCTTCAAGTATCCCAGGATGCCCACATCTATTGGATGGCCAATTTGTTTTAGCGAGCTGTCTTTGAAAACATGGGAACCACCCACAGACAGATGGTCAATCAGACTGGCATTTAAAGCAAGTGATTGGGTCCTTCTTCGTTTTGAGAAGGCTGGACTACTTTTAATGTGTGGCAAAGAGAAGCTTTACCCAAAGCTTAGCATGAGGTATGATGGACCTTTTCAGATTTCCAAAAAGATCAATGAACTCTTTTTCCGTTTCGAGCTGCCTCCTCATTGGAGAATTCACAACATTTCATGTCAGCCTCTTTCTTTCCTTTCCAAGGGGAGGTACCCAAAGACATGATTGATGATCAACAACCCCAAGTTGAAGAAATGGAAGAAATCCTTCAGCCGGAACAAGTCCTTGCACATAAGGAAAAGAAGATAAAAGGTAAGATCCACTGCAGGTACTTGTTAAAGTTCTAGGAATTATCCTACTTTGGATGCCAAGTGGGGAGGAAGGTGATTTGGAAAATCATCTTATGCTATTGGATCTCTATCTTGAAGCTTTTTGATATTGGCGCCTACCATTCCAAGAGTCCAGGCGGATTCAATTGTTGAACATGATGCAGACCGTGCTCCATAGAGGGGGGTCACTCCAATCCCTCGTCAACACGATTAACCAATTGTGATGAAAGTGTATTTCTTTTATGATACATTTCAAATACTAAGCTGATAGTATTCTGCCTACAAACTACTTATGACTATAGCATTCTCTCTACATGCCGATTCGTTGGTGCACCTGCATGCGCTTGATATGAAAGGTCAAGGCAAGGGTCCAATGATAAGTTTTGAACCCCTGATTGCAAATCTAATGTGAAATGTTGGACTATCAGGCGGAATGCAATGTGAAAGGTTGGATCATAATGTGAGATCCAATGTGAAATGTTGGATCATTGTAGTTTGGTGTTACAGAATGGCATGTGAAGGTCATTTTTCATGAATGGCTGCTTTGCACCTAGAATTGTAATGATTGCTAAGTTTCTATCTCATTTATAGGTGTAATCAGGGATGATTACTCTTCTTTTGAAGGGAAGAGAATTCACCAATTTTGGCCATTGTAGGTGGCCCATCTGCAATTGCAACTCCATAGCTGAATTCTTGCAGGAGCTGAAAGACTAGCAGCAACGTCATAGCTGAGTTCTTGTAGGAGATTGAAGACCAGCTTGTGCAAGGCATCCAAGAGAATGGAACTGGCAAGGGGATGGAGGGCGACCCATAGCCTAGCAAAGGATGCAGAGAGAGGAACAAGACTACTGGCGCCTAGGAACTGGCAAAGCATATAAAGTAGGTAGCGGTTCATGCAAAGTAATGGAGTCCTTGCATGGGAGGTTGGTAGTTCAAGCATGGCAGGTACCAGGTGACCACACACCCAGGTGAAGAAGTGGCCACTTGTCCAAAACAGTTCATTAGCGGGTCGGACAGAGGAGCACACACACGCACACTTTTTATTTTTGTAAATCAGTTTGATTAATTTACTAGCGGGAAACCTCAAGGCGAGGAAAACCCACCAAAAAGATCATATACAAGGGAGAGAAAACAGAAGTGTCCGGCTGTAAAATCTAGCTAAAAGCATTCATAGGAGAGTAATTTTGCAGTGATATCACCAATTTCCAAGGCGAACCATAAAGATTTCCTAAGAAAAAGCTTGAAGAACGGGGAGGGATCTGCATGAATGCGATGGAACATATAGCCATTACAGTGACGCCATAGGATCTAGTAAGCCCAATATCTGACCCGCATGAAGAAGACCGCGAATCGCTGTAATGTTGGTGAGAAAATGCCAAATGCCCAAAACCGTTTATGGAAAACCATCGCTGGAAAGCGAAGCCGCATACATGCCGATACGAGGCGAAGGAAATCTCCAGTAATGCAACAATCCCACAAGAAGTGGTAAACATTTTCTTCCATAGTTGAACAACGGACATAAGAAGAAGGGCGGATATGACGTACCTTAAGAAAAGTTCCCACCGGGAGCACTCCAATCAAACAGCACCAAAGAAACAACCGCTCCTTCAAAAGCAAATGGCTTTTCCACAGGGCGGAGAGAAGCTTCCTCCACCAGATATTAGATTTGTGCATGTGCCAAAGGGCATTACAATGATCAACAAGCCAAGGTTGCGGCGATTGGCGGAAATCTCTCAAAAAGGTGTTTCTTGAAGATTCCAATCAGACATGCAATCACCATCAGGCAAAGGTGAAATGGGCAAAAAATCAACCAACATAAGCTGAAGTTCTCTCTAGAACTGACGGTAATGCATGCCCAATCCAAAACAGCGAGCGGCAAAGGGAAACTCAAAGGCGTATCCAGTCGCATCCACCACGTCCTCAACCACCCGAATGCCATGGCAAGAGCGGAAGTATGCCTAGCGAGGCGAGCGGTCAATCAAAGTAAGAGAGAATGCTCGGCTCCAATGAAGACTCTCCAAATGAAGCAAATTTCCTTCCCGCCGAGCACTCCATGATTGATGAATTGTAACCTCTTTCCAAGCAAAGAGCAAAGTGGAAGCAGAGGATATCTAGGAATATGTAGAAGTATCTTACCAAATACAACCTCCCAAATAGATGATTTCCAGTGGCCAAATGAGGACGGAACAACATGCTGACTCATGTATGCAAACATAAGAGTCCAAGGCTGAATTGTTGCACGAGTGTAGGCAATAGCATAGCTTTCCTAGCAAGAACATGCCTACGTAAGTCCAAGATATTGAGACCACCAAAATGTTTAGGAGTGCAAAGCTTCTCCATCGACATCAAACACAAGCCTTTTTTGTGAGCATGAGTATGTCGTACACATTCCAAAAAAAAAATGGAGAGGAGAATCTGAACGGATTCTCTCTCTCTCTCTCTCTCTCTCTCTCTCTCTCTCTCTCTCTCTCTCTCTCTCCTGGAGCAGCAGGCTTCACATGCTTTCCACACAGACATGGGGCCAGTACAGTGGACTATGTTATGACACAGCCGAGCTTTATTCCTTGTATTCAGGATTTCACAGTGGGAGCCAGACCAGTGGGCGTAGCAGTGGATCATGCTCTCTTGACACTGTCCGTATCTTTTCAGTTTAGTACAGCCCAGAAATCAGGAGGCAGGTCACACACCCGTTATACATTTACACCAGAGACTGACTCAGTTTATACAGAGGCGATCTGGGATCGTCTATGCACAGTTGCTCCAGGCCTCTCAGTAGAGGAGTGCACTACTTTACTGACTGAGACACTACATGATGCAGCATCAGAGGCATACCCACACACTCAACCGGATCGGAGGCGACATTCTGGGAGCATGCCCCAGAATAGTTGGTATGATGAGGAGTGCAGAGAGATGAGAGCCCAGCTTCAGAGGGATCTTCATTTAGGAGTCATCACCTACAGACAGTCGCGGATTGCTTTCCGGCGCCTTGTGCGAAAAAAGAAACGAGCTTACCTGGCCCAGATGGAGCGAGACTTGTATCAGTTGTTCTTGAGTAGAGACTCAGGCGAGGCATGGCGACTCTTCCATGAGCACTCCCCTCCCCCAGTGATTACTTCTCCTGATGTGTGGGGCCAGTATGCGACATCGTTATATACGGTTCCTGGGCAGGATCCCCTTCCAGATCCTACAGAGCCATGTCCACCTACGAGCACCTTCTTTACCACTGAGATGGTAAAGAGAGCCATTGACAGGATGAGGACCAGGAGGGCTTACGATCATGACGGTCTAGTAGCGGAGCACTTTATACATGCTAGGGATATGCTGATGGAGGTTCTTGCAGTGTTGTTCAATCGTGCCATGTGTGAGGGATTACCTGAGACTTGGAGGTTGTCTACTATTGTGCCTATATTCAAGGCAGGTGATCCTACAGAGCCTGGAAATTACCGCACTATTATGGTTGGACACACACTGGCACGATTGTATGCATCCATTATTGAGCAGCAGTTGAGTAACTGGGCAGAGGGTGAGGGTGTATGGGCAAAGGGACAGGCAGGTTTCAGGAGGGGTTTCTCCACTCTTGACCATATTCTGACACTCAGAGCTATCATTGAGGAGGGCAGGTTACATGGGAGACGGATTTATTGTAGCTTTGTGGATTTCCGCAAAGCATTTGACATGGTACCGAGAGCTCGACTGATGCGCAGACTGCAGGAGATGGGGGTGCCCACAATGTTGATTTGGGGGATTATGGCTTTATACAGATCAGTGATGGGACATGTACGCACCCCAGAGGGGATATCTGACTTAGTTCACTCCACTATCGGGGTGAAACAGGGTTGCCCATTGTCTCCTACTCTATTTGGTAAGTATGTTGATGAGGTGTCTGATTACATTGACAGAGAGGGTGATAGAGGTGCCCAGCTGGCAGGGACGTGGATCCCATTGTTGTTATATGCTGATGATATTGTCTTGATCTCTGACTCACCAGAGGGTATGCAGCGACAGTTGGATGCATTACACAGTTTTGCAGAGGATAGTGGATTGTCTGTAAACCTTGGTAAAACCAAGGTCATGGTGTTTAACACCACACCGCAGTGGATCAGGAGATCGGCACCGACCTTCACGTATGGTCAAGAGATTGTGGAGTATACAGATGCATACACTTACCTTGGGATAGTCTTCACTGGGCCGAGGTTTTCTTTGGGGAGAGCAGCAGAGACTAGACTGACCAGAGCTTATGCGGCCTTGGGAGGCTTGGAGAGGATGTGTTCGCAGGTTCAGTTCCAGGAACCTCGGACAAAGTTATGGCTCTTTGATACTTTAGTAGCCTCAGCTATGATGTATGGGGTACAGGTATGGGGACCTTCTGTAGGCCAGGATGGTTGGAGACGTATGGAGAGGCCCTTGGTATCTATGATCTCCCGATTGATTAGAGCCAAGGCCTCCGTACCTCACGCGATCATTCGAGCAGAGCTAGCTGCCCCCCCCATGGAGATTGAGGCGCTTACCAGATCAGTGTCCTTTGTGCAAAGCCTATGGGATACTACTAGAGACAGATATGCTAGACTGGCCCTTGAGTCTTCCAGACAGTTAGCTCTACAGGGGGACACTTCATGCTGGTATGCACAGATGACTTCATGGTTTCAGACGCATGGCTTCACCATGGACAGGTTGCCCCCTTTCCAGTATTCTCTTCAGGCACCCTCGCTGTCTCTTACACGGGTGGAGATCACTAGACTCATTCGTCAGGACCTGATCCAGCTCGACACCAGGAGGACATGGATAGAGCCGCCTCAGGAGTTGAGCACGAAGATGGCTTTCTATAGAGAGCATCTTCTCCACCTCACAGGAGATGGGTTTGTGATTCGACCCAGCTACATGGACACACATATGTCTCATGGTTTGCGTTGTGCCATTGGTCAGATACGCACATCCTCACATCAGCTCGAGATTGAGACTGGTAGATTCAGAGGGATACCAGCAGACAGCAGGATATGCCGATTATGCCAGAGAGAGCCAGAGACAGAGTTGCACTACATATGTCATTGCACAGTGTTCTATGAGATACGGGGGCGTTTCCACTGCTTATTCAGAGAGGGTTTTGGTCCTCTATCTAGGGTCATGAGTTATGAGGATCAGAGATGTCTTGGACTATATCTACTTGAGTTACACAGGTATAGAGACACTTTACTGGGGAGAGCTAGAGAGAGGCAGTCCCAGAGACACATTACAGATTTCTTTTCACTAGATATGGGACAGCCAGAGGAGCAACCACCATTGCAGAGCTCGTCCCACACTCATTCGACCACTACTGGCACTCTCATCGACTGAGCATTGGAGCTACAGAGATACAGACGACCGCGACTGAGGAGAGGAGCTACACAGCATCGACGGAGATTACAACAGAAGATTCGAGCCATACTCTCTCGACATCCAGAGTGCAGATGAGGATGGATCCTCACCATTTCTTCCATCTTTGTTTCACACACTGTTACATCCAGTTTACCGGGTACCTATTGTATCAGCTGCTACACCCACGTAGTTTTAGATTGTAGTAGTAGTAGTAGTAGTATTTTGTTCCACTTCTAGTTCTTTTCTAGTTCTTTTGTACCCAGACATGGTATTAGATTCACTATTTTGTAACTGATTGGTCTCATAGGTCATTTTGGCCTTTTGAAGACGTTAATATAACATTTCATTTCATTTCTCTCTCTCTCACGTAACAGCCTGCGGGTAGGAGAGGACTCACGCAGCAGGACTAGGTCGCTCTCTCTCAGGTTCAGCAGCGCACAGTTTCTCTCTCGCTCTCTGAAGCTCTGTAGAGGGGCAGGTCTGGCGCGAGGCTGAAGCAAGGCAGTGGCAGCGCGTAAGGTGCTGCTCCACCCCCTAGCAACCCCCCCCTCCTCCTGCTGTGGTAAGCTCGCGCTCAGGTGCAGCAAGGCAGTGGCGGGTCTATCTCAGCGCGAGCAGGATTGCAGCGACCAGTAACACCGCCACCCAGCACCACCAGCCCCACGGGGAGGGCACACGGACTGCAGCGACCAGACCTGCAGGGATTTATTTGCAAGGAATTTGGAAACTGCAGAGCTCACAGAAATTGCAAATTGACACATACAGAAAGCAAATATATGCCATGTAGGCTGAATGTGGAAACATATGTATGCATAATGCGGTGCGTATAGGTTGCTCTCTCCTCTCTCTCAAAAAGTGAAACAAATAAGGCAAGACAAATGGCGGCGCACTACATGGTCACAAGCAAGAGAATGACAGCCATTGAAAAGGAGTTGAAAGAATGCAAAGCCCACATGGATGAGTGGAAGAAAGAGAAGAATTTAATTCTCGAATGGAAAAACAGGGAGGAACAGGCGAGGGAACTAGAACGCAAGGAGTTCCGGGATGAAATTCAAGCTTTAAAAAGTAGCATCTCAGCCCTTCGGGAGGAACTCGACGAAACCAAAGAGGGAAGACGCCTTGAAGATGGGGAAATTCAGCCATCAATGATTGACGAGCTCAATAGTATACGAGCACAAGTCAAAGAAATAAAGGAGGAAGGAGAAATGAAGACCTCATGGGTGGAGGTTCTCTCCAAAACGCAAAAGAAAATGGACGAGGCTGAAAAATGGATTGAAGTTGTCAAGAAGGGAAAGGGCAAGGAAATTCCGACTACACCCGACATCATCAACAAAACACTAGAAGAGGAACAACGAAGAAGGGTACGCGCTCTACACGTGAGAGTGACCGGCCTAAAAGATTCAGATAAGGTGGACCAAGAGGTGAAGAGCCTCATGTCCATGATGGGGGTGGAGAAGCCCTCGCACACACAAGCTTGGAGAGTGGGCAAGAAGAGTGAAGGTAATGGGGAGAGTTCAAAAGGACGGGCTCTCATTTTGCGCTTTCCCTCCATGGAAGAAAAGAAAGACTTTTTAAAGAAGAGGCCAACCCTCAAGAAAACAGGTATCTTTTTAGGAGATGATCTTACGCTCTCACAGCTTGCACATATGAGAGAGGTCATGCCAGAGATTATAGCAGCAAGGGAGAAGGGGAAGTTAGCTTTCTACAGAAATGGACGAGTAGTGATTACAGAGCACCGCTCTACATGACGGTGCGAGACCTATGGGACCACTCTCAGGATGGCAGTTTGGAACTGTAATGGTTTGTATAGACTTGATGTGGGGGCTTTTGAGGATAGCTTCAAAGACAGAGACATTGTTTTCTACTCAGAGACTCATCAGGCTCCAGGACAGTTGATGCCACACATATCAGGATACAGATGGGAGATAGCTTGTAGGACATGCACCAGAACTGCGCATGGGACTAGAGGATCAGGAGGTGTAGCAGTTCTTTTCAGAGAGGAGCTCCAACCACTATTGCACATAGTTCGGAGAGATGATCAGGCCAGATACTTGTGGGTGAGGCTGAGGGCAGAGACTGGACGTTTCTTGTACATCGCCATATGCTATTTTCCTCCCAGCACTTCAGTATATGCTTCACCCAGAGGACAGTCTCCTTACTCTGTACTTGATGATGATATCTGGGAGTTCTCCAGAGATGGAGACATCATACTCCTGGGGGATTTCAATGCCCGTATAGGCAGCTCACAGACAGTCTTCTATGACACATCAGAGGAGATGCTTAGAGAGCTAGAGCCAGAGGAGTTGGGACTTGAGAGATGCTCACACGACAGAGAGCATACAGAGTATGGGAGATACCTGAGAGAGATGACGGCTACTCACAGTTTAGCCATATTGAATGGCTTAACGACTTTCCCATTGTCTACAGGTTTTACTTGTTTTCCACATAGACATGGGTCCAGCACTGTAGACTATGTTCTGACACATCCGAGCTTTATCTCTCACATTCAGGATTTCACAGTGGGGCCCAGGCCAGTTGGGATAGCAGTAGATCATGCACTTTTAACATTATCAGTCTCCTTTGAGTACAATACATCTCAGGGGTGGTGGACATACACGCTATACTTTTACACTAGAGACTGACTCAGTCTATGTAGAGGAGTTACGTAGGCTTTTATGCACATCAGAGCCAGTATACACAGTGGAGGAGATCACATCTATGCTGACAGTGACATTACATGGGGCAGCGACAGAGGCATATCTACACACTCAGCCTGGGCAGAGACGTCGTTCTGGGCACATGCCTCAGAACAACTGGTATGATGAGGAGTGTCGACAGAGGAGAGCTCAGATACAGCGGGACCTTACATTGGGAGTGATCACCTATAGACAGTCTCGCATTGCTACACGACGACTAGTGCGACGGAAGAAGCGAGCTTTCTTGGTCCAGATGGAGCAAGATTTATATCATCTCTTCCTTAGTAGAGATTCAGGAGAGGCTTGGCGTCTATTCCATGAGAAGTCTCCCCCACCAGTGATTACTTCTACAGAGATATGGGGGCAGTATGCAACATCTTTATACACTGTACCTAGACAACCACCACTACCAGACCCACCACAACCATGTCCGGCTACGAGCACCTTCTTTACCACTGAGATGGTAAAGGAGGCCATTGACAGGATGAAGACCAGACGGGCACAGGATCATGAGGGTTTGGTAGCAGAGCACATTATACATGTTGGGGATTTGTTGGCAGAGATGCTTGCACGGCTATTCAACCGTGGCATGTGTGAGGGTCTCCCTGAGTCTTGGAGATTATCTACTATTGTACCTATCTTCAAGACAGGTGACCCCACAGTGCCGGGGAATTACCGTACTATCATGGTAGGACACACATTGGCACGGTTATATGCATCCATCCTCGAGCATAGGCTGAGCAGTTGGGCAGAGATTATGGGCATACGAGCACCTGGGCAGGCTGGTTTCAGAAGGGGTTTCTCCACACTAGATCATGTCTTTACACTCAGAGCTATCATTGAGGAGGGTCGAGCACATGGTAGACGGATATACTGCAGCTTTGTGGATTTTCGCAAAGCCTTTGACACAGTGCCGAGGGCCAGATTGATGCACCGGCTTATGGAATTGGGGGTACCCACAGAGCTGATGTGGGAGATCATGGCATTGTACAGTTCAGTGATGGGTCATGTACGCACATCAGAGGGGATATCCGACATAGTTCACTCCACCATCGGAGTGAAACAGGGATGCCCACTGTCCTCTACTTTATTTGGTATGTATGTTGATGGGGTCTCTGATTATATTGACAGAGGAGGAGATAGAGGTGCTCAGCTTGCAGGGACATGGATCCCTCTTTTATTGTATGCTGACGATATCGTGTTGATATCAGAATCGCCCGAGGGTATGCAGAGACATTTGGACGCATTGCATAGTTTTGCAGAGGATAGTGGATTGTCTTTCAACCTTGGTAAAACCAAGGTCATGGTATTAAATACCACGCCACAGTGGGTTAGGAGATCAGCACCTACTTTCACATATGGACAGGACAGTATGGAGTACACTGATGCATACACATATCTTGGGGTGGTCTTTAGTGGACCGAGGTTCACACTGAAAGTGGCAGCAGACACTAGATTGACTCGTGCCTATGCAGCCCTAGGTGGTTTAGAGAGGATTTGTTCGCAAGTTCAGTTCTAGGAACCTCGAACAAAGCTCTGGCTTTTTGATACTTTGGTCGCTTCAGTTATGCACTACGCGGTTCAGGTTTGGGGACCGTCTATTGACAGTGCTGGATGGACTAATATGGAGAGACCCCTGATATCTATGATTTCTAGGCTGATTAGAGCCAAGGCCTCAGTCCCACATGACATCATACGAGCGGAGCTGGCTGCCCCACCTATGGAGGTTGAGGCACTCACCAGATCAGTATCATTTGTACACAGCTTATGGGACACCACCAGGGACAGGTATGCCAGGCTTGCTCTCGAGTCATCCAGACAGCTGGCATTACAGGGAGATACATCATGTTGGTATGCACAGATGAGCTCATGGTTTCAGAGGCATGGTTTCAGCATGGACAGGCTGCCCCCTTTCCAGTATTCTCTTGATGCACCATCCTTGGCTCTTACACGGATGGAGACTACTAGACTCATTCGGCAAGATCTTATCCAGCTTGATAGCAAGAGGACATGGATAGAACCATCACGGGAGTTGGATACGAAGAGGGTTTTCTATAGAGAACATCTTCTTCAACTCACGACAGACGGATTTGTCACACGGCCCAGTTACATGGACACACATCTATCTCATAGGTTACGATGTGCTATTGGCCAGATTCGCACATCTTCACACCAGCTTGGGATTGAGACAGGTAGATTTAGAGGCATACCAGCAGACAGTAGGATATGTCAATTATGCCATGCAGAGCCAGAGACAGAGTTTCACTACATATGTCGCTGCACAGTCTACTATGAGATACGGGGACGCTTTCATTGTCTATTCAGAGATGGTTTTGACTCGTTAGATAGAGTCATGAGATATCAGGATCAAAGATGTCTCGGATTATTCCTACTTGAGATTCAGAGACATAGAGACGCTCTATTGAATGGGCAAAGACAGAGACAGTCCCAGAGACGCATCTCAGATTTCTTCAGTCTGAGTACCACAGAGTCAGGGGGGACACCACCACCAAAGAGCTCGGTTCCCACCAATACACACATCAGCGGTACTCTCATTGATCGAGCTATAGAGTTAGGGAGATCGAGACGACCGCGACTGAGGAGGGGAGCCATGTAGCACCGGCGAAGATTGCGGCAGAGGATCCACAGGATTCTAGCACGACACCCAGAATGTCGAGCGGGATAGGCTTCATGCTACTGCTATATTGTATCATGGTGACACTTATCCCCACTTTGTACCTTTATGGCATGATACCATTGCTCAGCCTACCAGACACCCATAGGAGTCGGTAGCACTCCTATCAGTTCTTTGTTTGTAGTTTTCTTGTTTGTACCCAGACTTGGTACTAGACTCATCATTGTAATCAGTTGGTCTCATAGGTCATTTTGGCCTCTTGTAGACGTTAATATATCATTTCATTTCATTTCATTTCATTTCTCTACTCTCTCACAGTTCATACGATTAGCGATGGCGCTGGTGTTGCTGCACTCATGAGCTGGAAATCCGAGGCAAGGAGGCCGACACGCAGGCAAGGGGTGAAGGCGTAAGATAAAGAAAAGGGAGGGGGATGCGCGTCGCGAGGAGGAAACACAGCAGAAAGTTGGTTATTTTCTTATAACTATTTGTTCGGCAAGAAGTCACCAAGCCCAGAATGGCGAGATGGATAGCTCATATTTCGTCTCCGTGATTCTGTGGATTGGAGTCCCGGTTCGATTCTGCTGTCCGGCTGCGGTCTGCCGTTTTGCTTCATGCACCCCTTGCTGGGAGTAGATAGATCGGAATCTATGAAGATTCCAGCTAATAAGTTCAGAGTTGAGCGAGTAGATGAGTTGAGCATGAGTATGTACCAACGATTCATTTTTATTGTTCTTTTAAGGGAATTTCGAGAGATTCCCCTTCTTTGAGCTTTCTGAGTGGATCCCCCCCCCCCCCCCCCCCCCCCCTCTCTCTCTCTCTCTCTCTCTCAAATCCCCCCTCTCTTTCTCTCTCTCTCTCTCTCTCTCTCTCACTCTCTCTCTTTGTGGAACTGGCAACGTGCATGAGGGTTGGTCTCTCTCTCTCTCTCTAGAACTGGCAGCGCGCAAGGGGGTTGGTCTCTCTTTGCTGCAAAGCCTCCTCTCCACCATAGCTTCTCTAAATTGCAACCAGGTTTAGGTTCTGACTGGACAAGATCAAAAGCACCCGCCTTCTCGCTCCTTAATGCCTTTTATCTCTCTACTCTCTTTCTTTCATGTGATAAGTTGTCTGTGATGAAGTTTCTTTCTCTGTGTCTCTCTGGGTGTACTGTTAACAGAGGAGGAAGGGGGCAAGAAACGTAGCCATAGGCAAGGAGGAATGTAAGCATAGGTGAGGCGACAGGGGGGTGAGGATAGCATGGATGTAAACATAGGCCAAGAAGAAGGTGAGGGAGGGAGGGCTAGCCTCGCAGATGCTCGTAGGAAGTGCTGCGTTGACAGGAAACAGATGGCGGTGATGTCAAGATGTAGCAGGAGTCTCTCTCTCTCTCTCTCTCTCTCTCTCTCTCTCTCTCTCTCTCTCTCTCTCTCGTGCAAGGCTGAGCGCAAGCGTTTCTCTCTATCTGCACTTTTGGACTGTGTTCCCGTTTATCCGTCTCTCTGTAAGAATGTCGTGCTTGGCAATGCTTTGGTCGATAGAAAGAGAAGGGGGAGGACGATGGGTGTTGATTGGCTATTGGGAGCAGAGCAGCAAGGCAATGAGTTCGCCACAAATGAGACAAAATGACTGACATAAGAGAATCAAGGCAATGGCGAGGCCAATGCATCAGTGGCAAAAAGAACTAAATATATGCCATCAGGATACTCTGAATGATTTACCAGCGAACATGCAATGGCCAAGTGGATAGCTTCCATTAATGCAATTTGACATTCAAGCGTTGCATAACCCAATCCACTTTTTTGAGTGTGAATGACATTTCATCCAATTGGATCACATTCGTAGGAACAATCTCACCTGGCTACAATAGACTATGCCAATCGCAAGAACGAAGTAGCAAAAGCTTCGATTTAGAAAAGTTGACTTTAAGACCAGCTGCAATCCCAAACACTTGGACATCAGCCTGCTGATTGCGAGGCATAAACAGCGAGTCATCCGCATAAGCCTCCGGTATGACCCGAGGGTAACTGCAAACCATGAGGACGCTCAACAAAGGTCAAGTGATCAAGATACATCAATAGGGGGTGAGTGGCAATAGCATACAACAAAGCAGCATCAGAGTAATAGGCCGCCAGTGAGAGAATTGCTCGCAAAGTGCTTGCTTAGGCAACAATCTAAGTAAACCCTCTTTCCAAGATGGTGACAAATCTTGTTTCTCCCATGCTGTATTTAACATGAAAAGCAATGGGTGTTTGAGAACTTCCCAAAAGGAGAGGAAAAATTCCACAATAAGCCCGTCCCAACCAAGAGAACGCCAATGGGCCCAATGCAAGCAACACACTATGTAATTCAGAATCAGTGAATGGATCCTCAAGGCATTGTGCATCTTGCGGAGACAAGGTCGGATGAACATAAGAAAGCAACAATTGACGTGGAGCTACACCAGACCACAGCCTTAGACTCCTGTTGAGCCCTGAGCTCATCTAGCTCCCGCTTGATTTGGTCCGAAGCCTCTTGATGTGGAGGCTTCTCCAATCGAAGAAAAAGGATCTCTCCTCTTGAAGAGCACATTGTAACTTCAATGCTTCTAGTTCCCTGCATAAAGAAGTCAAGGGGTCAGATGGACTTTCCAAGATTACTGAGGCAGTCTCTACCTGAGAAGGGTCGTTGAATAAATTCCTTGCCCCTTCTATCCTAGTAGCAACAACGATAAACTCCTCCAAATTGGCTTCAGGGCGGAGACTGTCTCGGAATTTTTGCTGAGAAGTCTTGGGGAGAGTCTTCTCTACCCACTTCTTGACCATGAATTATCGTGGTTGTTGGGGAAACTTGGCAACTAGAGACTTTGTTCTTGTCATGAGTTCTGCAAAAGTCTCATTTGGCTAGAGCACTAAGTTTGCCAACTCATCCAGAACCTTCTCTTGGAAGTCACATGGTCTAAAAGCTTCACAGACTGCTACCTTAGTGTTGCCCAAGTAATGAAGTGGTTCTCAACAAAATGACTGTACCATTTATCTGTTAAGCTATCCAAGGTTGACGGGAAGAACACGAGGTAGGCATCTTCTCTGTTCACACCACGACCCTTGCAGAGGGAGACAAATCTCCTAGCATGGTCGTCTGCATCGTCTGTGGAGAGTCCTTCGAAAGTCAACAACTTTATATTCACCTTAGCAAGAACGCTGGTTAGATCCTCCATGGTTACCTGTACAGGAGTTTGTTGCTTAAGAGTGGGTGAAGATTGTACTTGGGAAGGTGACCTGGGAGGTGAAGAACTGGGTGAGGGTGAAGGTAGATGCGTGAGAGGGTAGGGACAACGGAGCTGGTAGACTTCTACTCAGCACGAAGGTTGGTGCTTTCGATGGTAGTACTTCAGAGGGCTCAGTGGTGGGCTTTGTTGATCTTTGGACTGCCTTGTATGTGTCATGTAGTAACCATAGCAGCTACGGTACGGGACGGAACGATTAATACGCGGTGTACAATACGCGTACTAGACGTATTTTTGAGAATCCAAAATAAAATACGTCAACTTTTTAGATATGATACTTTAATAAGAAAAAATGAAGCGGTTCATGGACCTCCTCAATGACTCTTCAATATTTAACCATAGCATACATAAACAAGCACCATGAAGCTCGAAAACACAATTGATCAACTAGAAAAAGATATACGTTTTGAGCTAAAAAACGTTAGAATAGAAAATGTTATGAGACGTATTGTACGTTTCAATACGGGACGTCGTGTATTCTAAATAAAATACACGTATTTTAGTTGCTATGGTAGTAACAACAACCCCACCCAAGCTCTAAGCGTCGAGATCCTTGAACTTGCTGGACAATCTAGACCCACTAGACCAAACCCGACTAGACCAGGCTAGACTCGGCTAGACCACTCCTATATAGGGACGAGAGAGACTAGACCAGCCAGACCAAGCTAGACGAGGCGAAGATAGACTAGACCAAGCTGGACTAGGGCGAAGCTGGTCTAGACCAAGCTAGACCACACAAGCATACTAGACCAGGTGAGGAGTTGAACCAGCTAGCTCCTCAATATGTAGGCTTAGTGGAGTGGAGTGAGACTTCAGGTAAGGTCCCACCGGGCGTGCCAAAAATGAGCACCTGTAGCAGGGAAAGTGTCTCTACAGTGGGTGCTCCTCAGTGCAATATGCGTGAAACCTCACTTCAACAAGAAGCAAGCATCACGCAGCAATGGAACAACTCAAAGCACAATAGCAGACTTAGAACTCACTCAAACTCGACAACTCATAGAACCATACAGACTCTAGCTGGCAACACACTCAGCTCCAAGCCTAGGACTCACAGGTACAATGAGGGTGTTGAGGCTCCTATGTGCAAGGAGAGTGCAAGTGTGTGGTGCTGGACTCAAAACTCAAGACTTGAGACGCTAGACCATAGAAAGTGGATGATGATATGGTGTCCCCCAACTCGAACCAACCACACATATGTATATCATAAAGAGCCACCAACGCCTAGCAAAATATCCCAATCCAGCTAAGCCTATCTCTAAACTGCGATGATGGTAATCTGGCCATGGTGTCCACTAGACCACCACCCGTATCACTGTCACGTCTCAATGCCAAGGCAAGAGTCCGTCCAGTGTGAACTCCAGACCAACTGAAACAAATTGTCCATCTTGTGTCAGTGACACTGTAGCCCTGCTTCACCTAAAGGCCCTCTAAATCGAGCCACTCCCTATCACTTGATTTGTTTAATGAAGGGTAGTGGCACCTTGACTTCACAAGGTACATGCCCAATGCATTAAGCAAAACAAGTGTGGGCCCCTATGCACAAGTAGCATGGCTGCCTCCAATCCTATCTGAGGGGTCCTCCAACATGTTGAAGTTCCCCCCCAACACACCACTGCTTTGCATGAGGTAAAGACTCCACAATGTGTGACCAATGAGAGTAGATTGAGACGAAGAAGGAGTATTCTTACGAGAAATATGTGAATCTCCTCGTGCACTCGCATGGTTGGGCGCATAGATGTTCAGGAAGCCCATGAGGCTATCGTGAACATGCATATAGCCCACTGGGCTCTACCTGTCGCAATAATACCTCTACCCACAACGGCTTGCTGCCATGAGTCCGCAATAGTCATGCATACACCTCCCTGGATGCCTCCAAGCCCAAAAGCAGCTGACCAAAAGGTCTCATAGCGGCCACACAAAATCTGACCACATCACTGAATGTGGCTCTCACAAAGATGGTGCTCATGAAGCATAAGTATATCAATCATACCACCCACAAGGCATCTCTGAAGCTCCTAACCCAAGCGTCCACCTAAATTGTGCACATTCCATGAGACGATCCTCATGGAATCAGTGAGAAAAGACCGATTTTGTGATAGCAATCAACCTCGCTATCTTCGTGGCCGGCATGGATGGAGAGTAATCGGCATCCGAGTGACCCCGACATAGATGTGTCTGTAGCGACTGTCCCACCCAGGCCCAAGCAGAGCGTGCAGTTCGTAGCGATGTGGGGAGCCCTTCCTTGTTGATGGGGGCAGTGTACGTGCTGCTAGCAATTAGTTGCTTGGTCATTGGCCTCTGATGAGGTGCCAGCCTGTGTGTCCTAGGTACCTGTCTGTTGTGCATGTTCAGCCTTGGGAGACTGAGCATGCAACACTGGTCGAGATCTCTTGCAAGGACAGACCTTCGCTAAGTGGCCCATCTGTTTGCGAATAAAGAACTGGTTCGGAGTTTGAAATACTCCACCCTCTCGCCCACCCGCCTGACGAGACACGGCAGCACAACAAACTGAATAATAGAAATTGCAAATACACAGAGTAGACAGAGGAAATCAGAGATCTGTATTGATGTAAATTCACGGGTACAAGAAGAGCGTAGCTCGTGTCAAACCTCCCGACCACCCTCGAGCTATCTCTCTCTCAATCTTGTGCATATTTCTGAGTATGGGGGTTGTCTTCTTCACGGAAAGTGGCTATTTTCGGCCTTAGCTCCAATCTTTAACAAAGAGGCCCAATATAGGCTCGAAAAGAGGCATCCTACACACAAACGCATAAGAACTGCTAAAACACATCCCACACACCAAGTTAATCAATTTAGAAACTTTTTTTTTTTTTAAGTCTACAATTTTCGGCCATTTCCAACGACCCGTAGCTCCCATACGAATCACAATTTGCCCAGGGCCGTCTCATATGAATTTGTCCGTCTCGTCGAGCTCTTCGATAGTCGTGTGATGCAAAAAACCCACATCTTGCTCAGTTTGGCCGAAAATTTACCTGCAAGTTGTCAATTTCTACAAAAACAACGTAAAACAACAATTTCTCATTTTTTCCTTAATCTATAGGCTGAAACAAGCATCAAAATGAAGGAATCTGAAAAACCTCAAAGAAGTAATATTTTTCCTCGTGTTGAGGACTACAATTCCTACATACAAAACTTTTCCAAATTTTGACCGTAACACCCTCAAAACTGGCTCTCGAGAGGTGTTTCGGATCAGAATTTGAAATTTCATGGAAACGATAAGAATAAGACCCTAGACTGTGGAAAAACGCTGAAATGAACAAACTTTGCTCCAAACAAAATATATGTCAAAAATTTTGCAAAATAAGTCCTATTACATTCTCCCCTTGTCAAAATTAACTCTGTCCTCAGAGTTGGAAGGAGGAGTATTCAGCATGCAAAACATCTAAATCAAACCAAGATACATATCCCACTTAACCAAAACTTCAACAAGGGTTCCACTCCTAAGCTACCTAACTCTACGATCAAGAATTGTTTCTGGTCAATGATCCATCATCTCGAAGATTATATCTCTCCTGCAAAACATGTCGAGGATTAGCCACATACTTCTTCAACAAACTTACATGGAAAATCGGATATACTTTCACATGCGCAAGCAATTCGAGTTTATAAGCAAGTGACCTAACCCTCTTCAACACCTTAAAAGGACCAGCAAACCTAGGAGACAATCGCCTATCCTTACCAAGAATCAGATTAGTACGCTTGGGAACAACCTTTAAGAAAACCAGATCTCTTATATCGAAGGACAGTGGCCTCCTATGCTTGTCATAACACACTTTTTGCTTTTTCTGGGCTTCCTTAATATGACGTTTAATCTTGGAAAGCTGTAGGTCCATTTTCTCAAGCATTGGTCTTGAGACTTCTACTTTGTTTTCAGGGTTTGAAAAATTTAAGGGAGTTGAGCAATTACAACTATACATAGCTTTAAAAGATTTCATTTGAATGGACGCATGCCAAGAACTGTTATAAGAAACTCAACTAAAGGCAAGTAATCCACCCAATTTGTTTGCCTCTCACTCACATACATTCTAAGCATGTCTTTTAACACCCGATTGACCTGTTCAGTTTCCCTATCGGTTTGAGGATGGAAAACAGTACTTATTCTTAGTTCTGTTCCTATGGCCTGGAAAGTAGCCTTCCAAAAGTTTGAGGTGAATTTAGAATCACGATCAGACACAATGTTGTTGGGCATACCATGCAATCGAAAAATCTCCTTGACAAACAACTTAGCAACGTGCAAGGCAGTATCAGTCTTCTAAAATCATTAGAAAAAAATGTGTCATTTTTGTCAATCTATCAACCACAACAAAAATAGTGTCAAAATTTCCTCTAGCTGCAGGTAATGCGGTGATGAAATTCATTGATACAGATTCCCACTTTTTACCAGGAACATCTAGAGGCTATAACTCACTATGTAGCCTCTTTTGTTCAACCTTCACTTAATGACATTCTAAACATTCACGCACATACAACAAGATATCCGCTCGCATACTCGACCAAAAGAAAGAGCTCTTTACTTTAGCATATGTTTTGTTAAACTTAGGGTGTCTTGCAAATGGAGTATTGTGACTTTCCCATAAAATTTGATGTTTCAAAGAGGAATTTGCAGTCACACACAAGTGATCTTGATAATACAAGTTACCCTTATATAAATGAAACTTCCTCTCAAACATCTCACCAACATGAGAAATCAGAAATGAGATAATGTTAGTAAAAAGGATCATTATTCACTTCATCTCGAACTTGATCAATCAAATCACTACTCACCACAGAAACCAAATTACGCATAAGCCTTGGACTCAATGCATCGGCAACCTTATTCTCTTTCCTAGCCAAATATTTTAGATCAAAATCATACTGACACGGTAGCTGAAGCCAATGCTTATGCCTATTGTTAAGTAATGGTTGAGTGAAAATATACTTTAAGCTCTGATGAAGTCCTTAATTCAAATTTCACCCCAAGCAACAAATGATGCCAATGCTTCAATGCATGAACAACAACTCCCAATTCCAAATCATGCACAGGATAATTCACTTCGTGTCTTCCTAACTTTCTAGATTCATATGTCACAACTCTCCCCTCTTGACATAAGACGCATCCCATGTGTTTCCCGCTTGCATCGCATGTTACCACAAAAGGTTTCTCAAATTCTGAAATTTTTAAAATACAATTTTCAGCCACCCTTGATTTCAATGTTTCAAATGTAGTTTGACATGATTCAGACCATATGAAACCCTTGTTTTTCTTTGTTAACTCAGCTGAAATCTTAAAAAATCTTTAACATGAGCCCGTTCATATTGTGCTAACCCCATAAAACTCTTCACATCCCTCACGGTTTTGGGTGTTGTCCATTTCACAATTCCCTTGACTTTATCAAGATCAATATAAATGCACTCTTTTGAAACTACCCTTCCCAGATATACAATTTTTTCTTTGGCAAAAAAACACTTACTCAGCTTGGCATACAATCAATGTTCACGCAGTACCTCGAGAGTTTTCCTTGGATGCAATTCATAATCCTTTTCATTCTTAGAATAAACAAAAATCTCATCAGAGCTTAAAGTATATTTTCACTTAACCATTACTTAACAATAGGCAGAAGCGTTGGCTTGAACTACCGTGTGAGTATAATTTTGATCTAAAATATTTTGCTGGGAAAAGAACAAGGTTGCCGATGCATTGAGTCCAAGGCCTATGTGGAATTTGGTTTCTGTAGTGCGTAGTGATTTGATTGATCAAGTTCGAGATGAAGTGAATAATGATCCTTTTTACTCTAACATTATTTCATTTCTGAATTCTCATGTGGGTGAGATATTTGAGGGAAAGTTTCATTTGTATAAGGGTAACTTGTATTATCAGGATCGCTTGTATGTGAATGCAAATTCCTCTTTACATCAAATTTTATGGGAAAGTCACAACACTCCATTTGTGGGACACCCTGGGTTTAACAAAACATATGCTAAAGTGAAGAGCTCTTTCTTTTGGCTGAGTATGCGAGCTTATGTGCGTGAATGTTTAGAATGTCAACAAGTGAAGGTTGAACAAAAGAGGCTACCTAGTGAGTTAGAGCCTCTAGACGTTCCTAGTAAAAAGTGAGAATCTATATCAATGGATTTCATCACCGCATTACCTACAGCTAAAGGAAATTTCGACACTATTTTTGTTGTGGTTGATAGATTGACAAAAATGACACATTTTTTTCCAATGAAGAAGACTGATACTGCCTTGCATGTTGCTAAGTTGTTTGTCAAGGAGATTTTCGAGTGCATGGTATGCCCAAAACCATTGTGTCTGCCGTGATTCTAAATTCACCTCAAACTTTTGAAAGGCTACTTTCCAGGCCATAGGAACAGAACTAAGAATGAGTATTGTTTTCCATCCTAAAACCGATGGGAAAATTGAACGGGTAAATCGGGTGTTAGAAGACATGCTTAAGCTGTATGTGAGTGAGAGACAAACAAATTAGGTGGACTACTTGCCTTTGGTTGAGTTTACTTATAACAGTTCTTGGCATGCGTCCATTCAAATGACACCTTTTGAAGCTATGTATAGCTGTAATTGCTCAACTCTCTTAAATTTTTCAGACCTTAAAAACAAAGTAGAAGTCTCAAGGCAAATGCTTGAGAAAATGGACCTAAAGCTTTCCAAGATTAGATGTCACATTAAAGAAGTCCAGAAAAAGCAAAAAGTGTATTATGACAAGCATAGAAGGCCAATGTCCTTCGATATAGATTTAGTTTTCTTAAAGGTTGTTCCTAAGCGTACTAATTTCATTCTTGGTAAAGATAGGCGATTGTCTCCCAGGTTTGCTGGTCCTTTTAGGATTGGGTCACTTGCTTATAAGCTCGAATTGCTTGGGTACATGAAAGTACATTCGATTTCCATGTAAGTTTGTTGAAGAAGTATGTGGCTAATCCTCGACATGTTTTACAAGAGAGAGATAATCTTTGAGATGATGGATCATTGAAAATAGGACAGGAAACGATTCTTGATCATAGAGTTAAGCAGCTTAGGAGTAGAACTCTTGTTGAAGTTTTGGTTAAGTGAGATATGTATCCTGGGTTGATTTAGATGTTTTGCATGTTGAATACCCCTCCTTCCAACTCTCAGCACAGAGTTAATTTTGACAAGAGGAGAATGTAATAGGACTTAGTTTGCAAAATTTTTGACATATATTTTGTTTGGAGCAAAGTTTGTTCATTTCAGCATTTTTCCACAGTTTAGGGTCTTATTCTTATCATTTCCATGAAGTTTCAAAATTTGACCGGAACACCTCTCGGAAGCCAGTTTTGAGGGTGCTACGATTAAAATTTGTAAAAGTTTTGTATGTAGGAATTGTAGTCCTCAACATGAGGAAAAATATAGTTTCTTCGAGGTTTTTCAAATTCCTTCATTTTGATGCTCGTTTTAGCCTGTAGATTAAGGAAAAAGTGAGAAATTGGTGTTTACACTGTTTTTGTAGAAAGTGACAACTTGCAGGTAAATTTTTGGCCAAACTGAGCAAGATATGGATTTTCTGCATCACATGAATATCGAAGAGCTTGACAAGACGGACAAATTCATATGAGATGGCCTCGGGCAAATTCTGAACCGTTTGGGAGCTATGGGTCCTTGAAAATGGCCAAGAATTGTAGACTTACCAAAAAAAAAAAAGTTTCTAAATTGGCTAACTCGTGTGTGTGGGATGTGTTTTAGCGGTTCTTATGCGTTTGTGTGCAGGACCCCTCTTTTCGAGCTTATTTTGGGCCGCTTTGTTAAAGACTAGAGCTGAGGCCGAAAATAGCCACTTTTCGTGAAGAAGACAACCCCCATACTCAAAAGGAGGCTATTCGACTGTGATGGCGGCTTGAGATTGCGATTGTGAATGAGAGTGAGAGTGAATGCGATTGAGAACTGTGCACAAGATTGAGAGTGAGATAGCTCGGGGGTGGTCGGGAGGTTTGACACGAGCTACGCTCTACTTGTACCCGTGAATTTACATCAATATAGATCTTTGATATCTTTGATTTCCTCTGTCTAGACTCTACTCTATGTACTTGCAATTTCTATTATTCAGTTTGTTGTGCTCCCGTGTCTCGTCACAAGTGGTATCATAGCGGTTTCAATTATGCGGCAGTGATGGATGCATACGAGCAACGATTGCAGGAACAAGCAGAACTAATTTGACGGCTCACTGGAGATCTTAACAGACGTGAGAGAGCCGATAAAGGAAAGGGAGTAGTTGGTGGAAGTGGAGGAGAAGGTGGAAGTGGAGACCGAGGAGCAGATGGAGGTGGAATTTGAGTAGATCTGTTTGGTGGTGGAAAGGGTCCATCACCGTCTCCAGGAGGTGAAGGATTAAAGAAGAAGAAACGAAAGAGAAGCGAGGATGAAGACGTTGAGGATGCGGGAGAGCCTGCAATCAAACAAGTTTTCAAGAAGGCTAGACTCAACGAATTTGATGGGATAGGAAAGATGGGCAAAGATTTGGAAGCATGGATTGAGGAACTTAAAGACTTGTTTGCTTTGCGGGAGTTTTGCAAAGAAAGCAATATTTTTCCTCGTGTTGAGGACTACAATTCCTACATACAAAACTTTTCCAAATTTTGATCGTACCACCCTCAACACTGGCTCCTGAGAGGGGTCCCGAGTCAAAATTTGGAACTTTATGGAAACCATAAGAATAAGATCCTAGACTGTGGAAAAACGCTGAAATGAACAAACTTTGCTCCAAACAAAATATATGTCAAAAACTTTGCAAAATGAGTCCTATTACACCGCCACTCACTCTAGGTAGAAGGACTACCTTCGGGAGGGTGTGGGTGTCTCGAACCAAGACGCGTATTGTGGAAATATCTGCAGCCTTGGCAACAACTTAAGCTGTCGTGTGCGGGGTCTCCAAGATTGTCCCGATCTCGAAACCAATCTTGGAAAGAAGCGGGAGGTACTCTCTCCTCAGGCCAAGGAAGCAAACCGAAATGGTTAGATCTGCTTCCTCCGCAAGAACATCTGAAGCTGGGTCAAAACCATGGCACCTATTGTCGGAAATGAGCCCTGACCGCTCAGATGGCCAGCAAGCTCATACCGCCACTCACTCTAGGTAGAAGGACTACCTTCGTGAGGATGTGGGTGTCTCAAACCAAGACACGTACTGTGGAAATATCTGCAGCCTTGGCAACAACTATAGCTGTCGTGTGCGGGGTCTCCAAGTTTGTCCCGATCTCGAAACCAATCTTGGAAAGAAGCGGGAGGTACTCTCTCCTCAGGCCAAGGAAGCAAACCGAAATGGTTAGATCTGCTTCCTCCGCAAGAACATCTGAAGCTGGGTCAAAACCATGGCACCTATTGTCAGAAATGAGCCCTAACCGCTTAGATGGCCAGCAAGCTCATCGAAATAACCTTGCAAGCCATCTCAAGAGTCTCAAATTCGATCAGGTAGTACCATCGAGAAGCTGTATGTCGATGATCTTTCCCACCTTTGCTAGGAGACTGTAGCGCGGATAATGTGTCGTGCTCTCTACAGTGTGGGTGTCCCTCAGTGCAATGTGCGTGACAATCTCACTCAATAAATAGAAACTCTCTCAAACAGAATGAAACACAGAAACAATGGATAACAACAGAGACACAGCAGTAGACCAGAACATATGGACTCGACTAGCTCAAAGAACCATGTACAAACTCTGGCGTGGCAGCACACTCAGCTCCTGCCCAGGACTCACAGGTACAAATGGGGTGTCGAGGCTCAGATGTGCAGGGATGGTGAAGCAGTGCTCTGTGTAAGCCTCACTCTAGACGACTACGTACAAGATCAAAGGTGAAGAAGATGATAACATCACCAACCGCTACTACTCATATGTACCACCATAAAGAGCCACCAACGGCTCATAATGTCAGCCATGTGGTGACCTGGCCACGAGGTCCACTAGACCACCGTCGGTAGGTACCCTGCCACGTGTCACTCCCTAGACCAAAGGTCCGTCCAGTGTGAACCAGACCCAGTGTAGCCAACTGTCCAACTGTCTGCCCTGTGAAGTGACACTGTAGCCCTGCTACAGGTTGCCCGCCACAAGACCGCTCACCGTCTCGGTGAGAGGAAATACTGAAAAAACTGTGAAAGAAAACCATTAGGTACTGCATATGTACATCCTTCTTGAAGCAGGTTCTAGGCCCAAAAATGGAGTTTAAACACACTGCACTGCTTGCAAATTTTTAATCCTTTGGAGAAGCGGGACGCAGTATGATTTCATAATCCAAGAATCCCAATTGGCAAAACATAATAAAGCTCCACAGCAGGAAGTAAGTGACCGGTAGCTCTTCAACCAATCGCAACCAATTGATATTACATGTTTAGCTCTGACAAATGAAGTGTGCCTTAAGCATTGTCCTAAGTCAACTTCAAGTTTTGTTTGCCACTCAGACTTTTCAGGCTTCTTCTTTTGCTGCTTCACCCGTGAGTACGCAAAGACTCCAGCCAAAGCAATACCAGTGCCAATGCCATTGATGGGGAAACACGGGTCCTCAAGAAAAGAACAGAGGTAACAATGACCACCAGTCGTTTCACGCAATTGCCTACTAATTGAGTTTGAGGTGAAACCCTCTGCAAAATCATGTATGAGACCTGCTGATATGCATGAAAACAGATGGCAACAAGTAGAGCACGAACTGCCAAAACTTTTACATCTAGTCCCGATAACTGAAGATATGTAGGTGTGAATTTCACTCCTATCTACCTACCTACAGGTGCTCTCTCAATGCAGGGAATGAGCACAAAATACACTGCTTCTAGGCTGCTTGTTTGGGCTGTGCATTATTTTGGAGAGAGTATCCTATTAGGGAGAGGGGATAGGTAGGGGCGAGGGGGAAAGGGGGTGGGTAGGGACGAGGGGGGGCTGGGTAGGGGCGAGAGGGAGTGAGGGGGTGGGTAGGGGCGATGAAGGGCTGGGTAGGGGCGAGGGTAGGGGCGAGAGAGAGTGGGGGAGTGGTTAGGGACGAGAGGGGGTGGGTAGGGGGAGGACGAGGGGATGAGGGGGAGGGACTAGGGCGAGGGGGAGGGACTTAGGGCGAGGGCGAGGATAGTGAGGGGGACTAGGCGAGGGGGAGGGTAGGACGAGGGAGAGGGGGAGAGGGGGGAGGGAGGGTGAGGGACTAGGGCGAGGGGGAGGGTAAGGCGAGGGGTAGTGAGGGGAAGAGGGGGAGAGGGGGATAGGGTAGATAGGTGCAAATAATGAGCACGCAGCTACCATGAGCAATACAGCGATCATGATCTTAGAATTCATCTTGCAGGACGGGCTCTGTGAAGGGAGTTTGCTATACACAAAGGAGAGCTTTGTTCTGGTCAGAGAAGCAGACACCAAAGGTGTTTGTAGAGGAGATTTCTTATTGCTTCTATACTTCTTCATAGGCTCAGGTGGCTCATTTGGTGTAGTTACTGTGGCACCATTTGAAGAGGGTGTATCTTCATGCAAAGAGTGAATAGAGACTCCATAACAAGGCATAGATTTGGTAGCCTCTAACCACTCCAACAGATCTTCATCTGACCCTTCAGGTGTAGTAGGCTGTTCTTGTTCAGGTTTGGTTTCCATTGACAAAGAAACTTGCTGCACCATGGGATCCATACCACCTTCTAAGAGAATGGGTTGCATCGAGGAGCCAGAAGTATGTATCCACATAGCATCGTTTCCCCAATCATGAAGTGCTTTAGTGTATCGCAGCCATGGTCTTCCAATGAGCAAAGGAAATCCGCCCTCAACCTAGGGAAGATGAACCACAACAAAATCCAAGTTAAAAGTAAAGTCTTGTACCTGCAGAGGCACATTGTCCACTATGCCCACAGGGTAGACTGTCCGCTGGTCGGCCAATGTAACTGTGAAGGGAGCAGGGCGAGTAGGTTGTAGACCTAGAGCTAACATAGTGAACTCGGGCATCGGGTTGATGCCAGATCCACCATCCACTATCACTCCTGAGAATTGTCGACCCAAAATGGACACTATCAGGCGAGGGCTTCTATAATAAGTGAGTGGAGCAGCAGGATTGGATATCATATAGGACTCTGACGGTCGCACTGGGAGGTGCCCGCTACTAGGACCTGCTCCAGGGTAAAGTGACTGAATAACTGCAAGGGTGTCACTTCTGAAACTTGCATCTAGCCGCAACATGTCATAGAGGGACACTTGTTGGAAAGTGTTCTTCAAGATTGTCTCTGTTGTATGCTTCGCTTTTTCTACCTGTTGTTGTTCCTCTGGTACTTTGATCTTTTGTAAGTCAGCAACTGCTTCTAAGAAAGCCCCATCAATATCGGAGAGCATAGTAAAAGATCCTTTCTTAGCACTAGGGGATGGCATGTCAGCTGCTGGAGGAGGTGTAGGCATTGGGGAGGAAAGGGCTGTACCTGCTGGAAGATTGAGGCCGAGGGCTGCCCTCTGAGCTCGTGTGAGGACACCAGCTGGCTCCTCTACCAGCTACAACTTGTCTTGAGAGGCAATCATATGGGCAGAAAGGGGTGGCTTGGGGTTGGTACTAACTGCTATCAAATTGATCTTGGGAAAGGTGAATTTAGGTTGGCTCTGACTTGGGCTCGCAGAGGTAGAGGCGCGTTGTTTTGGACAATCCTTAGTGTAGTGATCTTGAGCCTCAGGGCAAAGTTGGCACGGAGAAGAGCCTTCTGGCAGAGGGCATTTGCTCTGATAATGCCCATACTCTCCGCATCTGTAGCAGAGTATGGGCCGATTGGAAGGACGAAACGGCGGACGAGGTGGTTGCTGCATGGAGTTGGAGGCTGAAGTGTAGAAGCTCTGAGGGGTTGAGGTGGCATTAGCATTATAAAAACTTTGAGTCGGGAAAGTACTTGACATACCTTGGACATCAGGGGTATTGAGCAAAGGTGGCATGTAGTTGGGATGGCTGTAGTGGGAAACCATGTTTGATGCTGTGGGAAACCATGTTTGATGCTGGTGCTAATCCCTGCTGGAGAGTAGGACCAAGACTTTGCTGTATTTTGTGCAATCCCTTTATATAGTAGCAATCATTATCTTCATGACCCGATTTTTCGCAGAAGTGGCAATAAGAGCGAAGAGGACAGTCCTGTGGAGAGTGTCCTGGAGAGCAGCATGAACTACACCATACCATAGCCTTAGTCTCTTGCTGAGACTTGAGCTCTTCTAACTCTCTTTTAAGTTGATCATAAGCCTCTTGATGTGGAGGCTTCTCTTGTCTGAGAGAGAAGGATCTCTCTTCGTGAAGGGCCCGCTGTAACTTTAGGGCTTCCAGTTCCCTTCTTAAAGAAGTCAAGGGGTCTGATGGACTGTCCATGAGTACAGGGGCAGTATCTAACTGAAGCGAGTCAGTGAATTGCCTTCTTGCTCCCTCTATTCTAGTAGCAGTAGCAACAAAATCCTCCAGACTGGCTTCAAGACGGAGACTTTCTCTGAGCTTTTGTTGAGAAGTCTTAGGCAGAGCCTTCTCTACCCACTTCTTCACCATGAATTCCCCTGGTTGCTGAGGCAGCTTGGCGACCAGGGACTTTGTTCTGGTCATGAGCTCTGCAAATGTCTCCTTGGGCTGGAGCAACAAGTTGGCCAACTCATCTAGAATCTTCTCTTGATAATCCCCTGGTCGGAAAGCTTCACAGAACTGCTGTCTTAACATGGTCCAAGTAGTAAAGTGGTTTTCAGCAAACTGACTGTACCATTTATCTGCAAGACCATCCAAGGTGGAAGGGAAGAGCACCAGGTATGCGTCTTCTCTGTTGAGGCCACGACCTCTGCAAAGAGAGACAAACCTCCGAGCATGGTCGTCTGCATCTTCTGCAGAGAGACCTTTAAAGGTAGGGAACTTGATGTTCACCTTTGCCAGAACACTTGTGAGCTCCTCCATGGCCTCTTGCTCCTGAGTAAGTGGCTCCCTAGCTTGCTGTAACAAAATGGGGAAGAGCCTTACCGGAGAAGGTGACTTGGAGGATGTAGAACCGGTTGAAGGAATGGAGGTAGCCGCATGTGTAGGTATGGGTGATGGGGTTAATATGCTTCTACTGGGCACCAAGGGTTGACGCCTTCTGTGGTAGTACTTCAGAGGACTCAGTAGTGCACTTTGACGCTCCAAAGACCTCCTTGTATGTGTCATGCAGTAACAGCCAACCCCACCAAGCTTTGGGCAAGAAGACCTTCACTTGGGCAAGACAACCTTCACTTGGCTGAACATTGGTCTAGACTCTACTAGACCAGGGCGAGTGACTAGACCACCTGGCCTGGACCTGGACGAGGAAGGACTAGACCAGGGACGAGAAGAACCAGACAAGGACTAGCACTGGGTGGACCAGGGCGAGAGAGGACCAGACCAACAAGGCAAAAGACTAGACCACTAGGTTAAGCTGTCAAGAGACTAGACCAGCTAGGTTAAGTTGTCAATGGGTGAAACTGGATCAGGCTGCACAGGCGAAGCGAAGAAACCAGCTACTCAACAGAGTGAGACTTCAGTTGAGGTCCCACCGTGATCACCAAAATGAGAGCACCTGTAGCGCGGATAATGTGTCGTGCTCTCTACAGTGTGGGTGTCCCTCAGTGCAATGTGCGTGACAATCTCACTCAATAAATAGAAACTCTCTCAAACAGAATGAAACACAGAAACAATGGATAACAATAGAGACACAGCAGTAGACCAGAACATATGGACTCGACTAGCTCAAAGAACCATGTACAGACTCTGGCGTGGCAGCACACTCAGCTCCTGCCCAGGACTCACAGGTACAAATGGGGTGTCGAGGCTCAGATGTGCAAGGATGGTGAAGCAGTGCTCTGTGTAAGCCTCACTCTAGACGACTACGTACAAGATCAAAGGTGAAGAAGATGATAACATCACCAACCGCTACTACTCATATGTACCACCATAAAGAGCCACCAACGGCTCATAATGTCAGCCATGTGGTGACCTGGCCACGAGGTCCACTAGACCACTGTCGGTAGGTACCCTGCCACGTGTCACTCCCTAGACCAAAGGTCCGTCCAGTGTGAACCAGACCCAGTGTAGCCAACTGTCCAACTGTCTGCCCTGTGAAGTGACACTGTAGCCCTGCTACAGAGACGGGCCTGTAGGAGGTCGCACAACTCGCCTCTGCTAGGTCAACTGCCAATGAGCTTGAGATAACGAGGTGGGAAAAAGGAGCTCCACCTCTGCTCCAAGGCTCGCTTGCTCTGCTGGTGATTGAGCAAGTGGGGTCGAGCGAGGGGGATTCATCTGAGTCCCTCTGAGGCGGAGCACGAGCTTCGATCCGTGTCTGCTACAGCAGATGAGGGCTAGAAATGTTCCTGTTGTGGAAAATCCCACCTACAATCCGAGGAGGCACCGACAACACCCGACGGGGAAAGGAACAGTAGGAGGACACCAAAAGGGGAGGGGAAGGGGGGACGAAAGTGATGGAATGGGGAGGGAAGGCGCGGTGGAGCGGGGAGGGGTGTGGGAGAGGACGGGGGGGGGGGGGCAGCTGCACCGAGGGAGATGGGCAGTGGGGGCAGCGGGCGAGGGAAAGGGGGGCGCAATGGCTGCGGACAGCGTGAGGAGAAGGGGGGCGACAGCGAAGGAGGTGGGGGAGGCTGTGTGCAAAAGCAGCGAGCGTTCCCAAATCTTTTCTTGCATCAATTCGGAAAAACGAGATATAGTCTATTTATCTAAGCTTATTTTATTTTGTTATGCACTTCCCTTTCTGACACTCTCCCTCTATGTAGCCTCATGGTTGGGAACCTCAGCACTTGAGGTTGTGAGCTGGCCCAGGCAGTTTTTGTGCTGTAGCTTGGCTCCTCTCTAGGTGGTAATGGGTGTTGTAGTAGTGGTTCCACTGGAGGAGCGACTCTGATATCAGCAGCCTAGCCACCTCTAGTCTCTCAACTCCATCAGCTCTCTGAGTGTGGGCTGCCAGAATAGTGTATCGGCTCATATGCCCTCAGAAGCCTGGCAGCTGCATACATAATACTCCTCACTCTCCACCTCTTCTGCTCATACTTGCAAATCCTTTCAGCTCTAGGGATGCGTGCAACTCTGCCCGTCTCAATCTCTAGTCTGTGTGATGATACTCTAAGCTATCCAATCACTACTTGGGCAATATGTGGCATGTATCCGTTGAAGTAACCTGGCCATTGTATGAAACCGTCCCCAGGTTAGTCAAGAAATAATCTTTTTACCACAACTTCGGTGAAAGAGGTTGTGTGAATTTCTCTAATGTAGGTACTAGGGTTGCCAAAGGTCTTGTGTGGTGCATGAAACACCTGCCAGACCACTCCAACACTCTTATTGCATGCCATTGCAATACACCACTCAATCTCAACCATCTTGCATTTATACGTCTCCAAAAAAACATTAAAAACTTGAAAAAAGGACTCAACTCCAAAAATAATCAGTGCAACCAAGCACAATATGCTAGACGGAGAGAAACTAGCAAAATTTTGACCTAGAAAGGGCGATAACCCTAACCTTGAGGCTCCTAACCCCCAAACTAGAAATTTGGACCCTCCTACAGGTCCATATAGATAGATCAAGAATATGACTGTCTAGTGTTTTTCCCCAAATTTTGACTCCTTGAAGAATGTAGCTCACTTTGCCACGACTAAGATGTGATTAAGCTTTGTGTGAGCACAAAGAATTGTTGTTACAAATATCGCCTGAGGATATTTGCTTGCTAACTATGAAATGCCTGAGCAAAGGAAAGAAGTTGGAGTGGTAAACTGAGTGTAACAATGTAAGGAATAGGAGGCCACCAAAATGTCAAAAATAAAAAATGAATGGAGGAACGAGCTCATGTATGTAAGCTACAAAGGTGACATGAACCACTAGAGGCTTGCATAGAGCAGAATGTGACCAAAACCAAGAATAGATGGGAGGAACGAGCTCGTGGATGTAAGCTACAGAGGTGAAATGAACAACTAGAGGATTTGTTTAGAGAGAAATGTGATAGGGCCAGGTGGAAGGGTGGACTGGATGAAGCAACCTTATCATATTGCATGCAAGGCACATAAACCAAAGTATATGCAAGGGAAAGTACGTTTGTAGGAGGGGCTTTCAATGCTGAGAGCACGAACAAGGGGAAGATGGGAGAAAAGGGGAAAGGGAGGAACGGGGGAAGAGACGGGGTGGGGCCGGGGGGGGGGGTGGGGGTGCAGGGCACTACTACTAGACGAGCATGACAACAGGATGGCCCTTGCAATGTACCTTCTGCAAAAGATTTAAGTCCAAAATAAATTGGTATGATTAAAAGTAAGATTTTGTTTAGCTTGTCAAGGCCATAAATTGAGCATATGGGAGGAAATGCAATGGCTTACTTGACAATCTACAAAGCTTCCACAACTCAAAAAGGCAACATTTTTGGAAGACAGCCTTGGTGGTGTCAATATTGATACTTTTGTGACCACTCCCAAAGTACCTTCAGCACCTGCATGACCATCTCAAAATTGAGTGATTGACCTAAATATGCGTCAACACATAATCAATTTTTGATACCAATAAAAAGCTGCTTCAAGTCGTAGCCTGTATTGTCTTTCCTCAAGGTCCTCAAAGAATCAATTACTTCACCATTTGCAAGAACAATCTCAAGCCCTTGCAAAGATAAAGAGAGTAATGATTGAGACATTCATAAGACACAACCAACACTGTCATAGAAAAAAGCAAGACTAGTGGGAACTCAACAACTGACAGGAAAAGCCACTCAAGAGAAAGAGAACATACCTAAGACATTAGCCCTTAATGAACCATAGCGTAGTAAGTGTACTCCACCTGCATTCGTTGATATGTTTCCTCCGATTTGGCAAGACCCTTTAGCACCGAAATCGAGGGGCATCATATATCTTAAGCGAAAAAAACACTCATGAATATGATCACTAAGCCACTTTTTTATGACTTCAATACAAGTACACCAGCTCTAGAACCAGTCAAGGTAAAGAATTGGTTATGAAAAAGCTGAGACTTACCCTTTTTCTAGAAGATAATTGTCCAGGTTTTCAAGAATGCAGCCAGCCTCGCACACAAGGATTCCATTGAGCTGCTATGCAATATAACATCAGTCCATGTGATCTTTTTCCTTTTGAAGGAAAATGTCTTGTCTTATACATTTTAATAACATCACAAGTAACCAAAACAAATGTTAGATAGGGGGTGGTCCCTTCCAAAGAGTGGAAAGAAAAAAAGAGAGGAGAACTAACATTTGAAATGCCGTGGCTTGATCACATCTACATCACCTAATTTTGTGAGGCTGTGTTCATACATGCAATGTGTGTGCGCGTGTGTCACAAAGTGATGACGTGGCTTTACCGCCTGGACCGGCAATTTTCCCCCTTCCAAGCGTCCCCAATATATCGTTGAAGCATTCTCTAGCCTTGCAATGGACTCTTCAATTGTCGTAAAATCCGCCGACAAGAACCTATACTTTGCTATTCTACCTTTGGATTGGTATGAAAATAATGCCCACTTAGATCTTAATGATCTCTCACTTATAAGTTTTACATTCTCTTCTCCTTTATTGCTTCCCTCCTCACCTCAATTACCCTTCGATTTACCACACGCCCTTCAATTGATCCGCTTTTATGCTCTCAACCCTTGACAAGCCGCTAAAGCCTTGATCTATTTATTTCATCTCTAAACTCCACAAGCCTTCTATTGTGTTCTTGCCCATTTGCTCCTATAACGGCTACATTTTTGAGAAGGCCTCTATTTGGCTCCCCTTAGCTCTATTCTATCCTCAAACATCATCTACAAAACTCCCTTATTAAAGACCTTGACAACCGCCGGCAACACCCCCCCGGCCCGCTTCCATCTAACATCCTCCTTTTCAATGGAAGCCCTTTACCCTAGTATCCCGATCAATTACGGCCTCATTGTAACCATCTTGAACTACATACGACTCACTGCACTTTTTCCCTTGCCGCTCTAATCCTATCACACCACAACATTGCCTTCAAGGGAAAATTTTGGAAACAAGTCAAAGGCACCGCTATGGGCCTGAATTTTTCTGTAGTGTATACTTGCCTCTTCCTTTGTCACTTGAAAGCCTCTTTCCCCCTCCTACACAAGCCTAACCTTCTCTACTTGAAACGCTATGTGCATGAAGCCTTGGGTCTTTGAGAGAGTACGACTGCTGGGAGGAGCACTCTCTCCAATTTGCAACCACAAGACTGAGAAGAACCTCCCACAAGGCACTCTTTTAAAGGCCACTAGCTGAAAAGCATCTGATACAAAAATCAGGCACCGCTTCCAAAAGCAACTGCCTTAATTACCACCCAAAAGCATCTCGTAAGCTAGCAATAAAAACCTGCCACGTCAACTCCTAAAATTGCACCGGAATTCGCAGGCCTGTTGTACAGGGTGCCATGTCATCACTACAATACCTTTTCTATTCTTCCCTTGGTTAGGGATTCCACGTCATCACTTTTGTGACATACCCCCCTTCGAAGAAGAGTAATCGCCCCAATTACACCTACAAAAGTCAATCCGATACTTTAGTATCCAATGCCTTCATGCATACATGTCAATGACCATCAACACTAGGCCGTACTTTCTCTAGCATGCATTACAACATACAATTCCACAATCAAAATCATATCCAACTATCTCATCCTCGTCACCTTTGTCAATATCTTTGTCATGCCAAGGCATGCCTAATAGAACATCACAATTTCCCAACTTCATAATGTGGAAATCGGCTTTTCCATGATAATCTTGGATAGTCACTGGAAGAGCACCAATGAGTGGTACCACTTTCTGAGTTTGCCCTGTGGCTAGCTCAGCTTCAATTTCTCAACCCTCTACATCATAATCAAAGTCCATCTGCTTCAAGAATAGTGGATGGATGAAGTTCTCTGTAGCTCTTGGGTCAAAGAAAATTAGGGCTTTCAAAGCGTTGACTTTGCCATATGTTCGACACAATTCATTTGTACTTTCAAGGCGTATGCCAAAGATGTCAGGTACTAATCCAATGGCCGGTTTAGCTCATTTGGCTGGAGATGGTCCTAGGTTTTTGTCGACCGTCAATGTGGGAGTTGTCTCCGCAGGTCTGTCAGTGCATTGGGGACAACCAAAATATATTATGTCCTATTTGAAAGCATCCAAAACATCAGCCTTCTTGTAGTAAGGTGTCTCGTTGTTGAGGTGTCAAACGAGGCCTTTGTGGTTGACTTTCACGAGACTCTCGAGAATTTGTTCGTTGTTGCCGAGAGTTGTGGTTAGTGGCCGGAGATTCTTCTGTGGTAAACTCTAGCTTTCCCTTCATCAGTTTGTAGCCGACCGCGGCATGGTCCATAAGTTCTTGCATGGTAGAGACTTGCTTGGATAGACAATATTCCTGCAATGGTGATGGTAGTCCAATGGTGTATCGCTCGCATTGGGCCTCCAAGGGAAGAGATCTAAATAAAGACACCGGAAGGTACACGTCGAGAACCTTTGGTTATATTCGTCCATGTTTTCGGTGCCAAGCATTTTCAAGTTGCCCCACTCTGCCAAAATCCGGACTTCAAACATCGAAGTCATGTAACTACGTGCAAAAACTGTCTTGAAAGCTTGCCAAGTCCTTGGAGCATGTTGTTGTGTCGCGATTGAACTCCACCATTGCATAGCATTATCTTTAAGAAATCCCGCTGCTCGAGAAATCTTGGATTCTTCTGTATAGTCCCCCAAAGCATAGATGTTGTCGAATTGTTGTAAGAACTGCAATGCTTTCTTGCGTTCTTTCACCCCGGAAAAAGTGAAAAATTTGACTGTCGTGCCACCATCTTTGAAATCTTTGGGTTGGTTAGGCGCATATCCCAAGTATGGATAATAAGGGTATCCATATGGGATCCAACCATTGTAGCCTGGTGACGATGGTGGTGGAGGTGGGGGCAATGGCGGTGGCAAAGGCGGTTGCACTAGATCCGGGTTAGATGGCTGCACCATATTCCTGAAGACTCCCTCGATTGGAACAGACGGCTAAGAAGGTTGCCGGTTGGAAGCTCGTACTTTCTGGTGCCGGAGGAGGAGGTACCACCTGGGGCATCAGAGGGGGTAACATGTAGTTCAAAAATTGTTGAAAACTTTGCAGCATCTGAAGATTCTGCTGAGGATACCGCGAAAGAATGTCGTGGAGTTCGTTCAGCAAGAATTGCAAATATTCTGCTAAATCCATGAATTCCAAGTATTGGGTTCTTAATTGGCCTATGTCCTGTAAGACACTGCGGTGAAGACGAGAGTGCGCCCGATGCGCGATGTAGTAAGGGTGGGAGTGGCTAATAAGTCCGGGTTGGAGAGCGAAGATACCTCAAATAAAATTCCAAAAGCTCTGTCTGCTCTTTTGTAGGACCGGTATGCTTTCAGAAAAGCACACGCCTGATGCTCTGATACCACTGTCACAAGACGGGCACCACGTGCCAATAGAAAAGAGCAAACTGAACAGACTTTTAGCACTTCAATAACAACTGAACTGCGAGAGAGAGAGAGAGGCGGAATTCCACCCCAAAGAGTATTGGCCCCAAACCTTGGCGCCCCTTTCGGTATTTCTTTATATTGCATCAACACAGTACAATCCGGTACTCCAGACTCTGCACCTTCTTCAAGAAGCATGCCAGAGAATGAGCCCTAACCTCATATTTAAAGGCCCTTGGCCTAAAAAGCAGTTACAATAAAAAGCCTTTAAAACTCAAAAGCTTCTGGTCCAAAAGCAAAGCCAAAAAGCTGCCAGCGTAATTTACGAAAATCCGTACAGCCTGCCACGTCATCAACCAACGCAAAAGGCGGAAATCTATACAACCTGCCATGTCATCATGCCAGCGCAATTTTCAGAAATCTACCACGTCATCAGTTTTTGCGTGTGTACGGGTCCTGCTTTATTTTAATCCCTTTATGTCACTGGGGCCCCATCGGACGTGGTCCCCATAAGTTGGTAGGACTTCTTCTTCTTCTGCTACTTGTTCTTCTTAGGGTTTAGGCCCCTCGGCCGACATATGTAAGTCGGCTCCCTTCTTTAGGCTTTGACACGTCAGCAGTTTGTTACAATAGTACATGCCAAGAACAGTCTTTGGGCGTATGCAAGGCATGATGCCAAACCCCATGTATGGCAATATCGGCTTACAGCAAGGGTTCCAGTGCAATTAGGGCCAGTTTGGGGTGCCATAGACCGCTTTTGGTATGGCTGGTTTTTCTGACTAGCAGGCAAACATGGCACCAAGGAACCAAAATGTTAACGGCCAAGGGGCACATATGATCCCCACCATTGTACCCATGCTGTAGACACTTCCCTATGATAATTTGGGAATGCTAAAAAAGCCAAAACCATACATAGAAGGTGGTGCAACTGTGAAGTTGATACTTTCAATGGATTTGAGAACAAGACGAAGGCTCTTACTTTCCTCCCAACATTTTGATACGGCTAATGCAGGGGGGAATTTTACAGAGGCCTCCAAGTTAGGAAAGCTGTCACCTTCTTGAAAGGAAATGAGCGTTCATGGTGGATGACATTGTTAATGCAAGGACATGCACCTGCCACATGGGTTTACTTCAAGGAAATGTTTGCATCTGCATGGCTATCAATTGAATTTGAATCCGGAGTCATGACAGATTGGCACCAACTCAATTCGGCTTCTTGCAAAAGCTTAGAGAAGTACAATCGGAAGTTCTCTAAAGCGCTACTCTCAATAACTTCCTTCAGGTTTGTGCCATTGAGAAGTATTGTTGTGGGCTGCCAAAAGGGCTTAGAAACTACTGTACAAAGAACAGAGTGGCCACCCTTACTCAGCCTATGGAAGTTCCCAACACTGGTCACGCCTTGTTGAAGGAAGTGGACGGTGGATTTCAGGGCAACGTGAAAGGGGGTCAGCAGAAGAAAAATTCAGCAAAGAAGCCCTTACCAAAGCGACTCCTGAAGTGTCCCAAGGGTCTGAAAAGGCAGAGAAAGCTACCCGAGACGTCTGCAAGACAAGCTAAAAAACAAAAAAGGAAGCCTTTATGCAAGTCGTTCGAAGAGAAGAAGGCTTTGATGGCTGAGAACAAATGCTTTATTTGTGAGCAGCCTAGTCATTTTGGTGCAGATTGTCCACAGAGAAAGAGCCCAAGTTACTCAGAGGACAAAGAGGAAAAGAAAGGGAAGAAGCCCAAACCCATGGCAGGTTTAGCGCCAGACATGGTGGGTGATAGACCTAACTTGGATGCCAGTGAGTTATGCAGAGCGTGGGGTAAAGTTAGGGATCAGACAACACTTATTGTCTTTGATCCAAGTGCTAAGGCAAACTTCATCTCACCAGAGTTGGCTTCAAGTTGGGCATCAAAGCTGAAGAGACGGGGTACACGGCAGAGGCACGTTTGGCATGTCCTGGCCACTCAGCGTGTGTTACCCATCATTGGAAAGCTGCCTCTACATATCCAATCGTATGTGGACACGGAGGAATTCTATATCATGCCATTGGAAGGGTGCAATGCGTTGTTGGGAATCCCATGGATGTTTGGTGTACGTGGAGTGCTCAAAAAAAGGTCACCCTGCAGCATAGGGACAAAACTCACATCCTCGATGTAAAGCTTAAAGGGGAGTCTGTTCCTATTGTATCAGCTTCGACTATCACTTCTCTAATTAAGAATCATCTTTTTGCGTGCTTGATTTTTGCACGTGATGTTTTAGATAATTGTTAGTCAAATTTATGTGTTAATAAAAAAAGGTCAACATTTTTGCGAGAGTTTAGTGACTTGTTTTCTGATTCATTACTGTCTCAGTTGCCGGTGGAGAGGCTTGAAGATCATGCGATAGATTTGGCGCCATGTTGTAGCCCACCAAATAGGCCTCCCTACAGGGTTAGTGTGGCCCAACAGAAAAAAGATTATGAGCTAAGTAGAGGAGACGTTAGAAAAAAGGTCGATTCAACCTAGTTCTTCACCCTTTTGCTCCTTAGTGCTTCTAGTGCAGAAGAAGGATGGCTCTTGGCGCATGTGTATTGATTACCGTGCGTTGAATAAGACTACCATCAAGAAGAGGTTTCCTATTCCAAGGATTGATGATATTCTTGACCGCTTAGAGGATGCCGCAATTTTCAGCAGGATAGACCTTAAGAGTGGATACCATCAGATTCGTATTAGGCTAGAGGATGTGCACAAGACTACGTTTAGAACGACATTTGGTCTATATGAGTTTTTAGTACAAATGCTCTTGCTACATTCAATAGGATGATGGATCGGATTTTCCGCCCACAGCAACAATTTGTTGGCACATTCTTTGATGACATGATAGTCTATTCAAAGAATGAAGGGGAGCATAGGCATCACTTGACCATTGCGTTTGAAGAGCTATGCAACCACAAGTTGCTCATCAATCCTAAGAAAAGTGATTTTTTTCTGGAAGAGATCCACTTTTTAGGCCACATAGTGTCAAACGATGGTGTTCGAATGGATCTTGCCAAGGTTGAAGCCATCAGGACATGGCCAGACTTAAAGACACTGCATGATGTTTGAAGCTTCTTGGGATAATGCTCTTCCTATACAAGGTTTATCCGGAAATTTGCTGAAATTGCTTCATCCCTATATGCTTTGCAAAAGAAAGAGGTCACTTTCAAGTGGACACAAAAGAGATTTCAGCTTTTAGGAAAAGATGACTTTGGATCCAGTAATTGTTTTACCAGATCTCATGAATTTATTTGTGGTCCACTGTGATGCGTGTGGCAATAGTATTGGGACACTGTTAATGCAAGATGGTCGGGTAGTGTAGCACGCTACAGTGTCACTTTCACAGGACACACAATTAGTACAGTTGGTCTGGTCTGGTTCACACTGGACGGACTCTCTGGGCTGGACAGTGACACGTGGCAGGGATACGGGCGGTGGTCTAGTGGACATCGTGGCCAAGCCACCACCACTCAGTTTGGGGATAGACTTAGATGGCTGACATTTATGAGCCGTTGGTGGCTCTTTATGGTTGTACATATGAGGAGTAGCGGTTGGGTCATGAGTATTATCTTCTTCATATATGATCCAACCGCTACTCCTCATATGTACAACCATAAAGAGCCACCAATGGCTCATAAATGCCACCAACGATTAGTACAGTTGGTCTGGTCTGGTTCACACTGGACGGACTCTCTGGGCTGGACAGTGACACGTGGCAGGGATACGGACGGTGGTCTAGTGGACATCGTGGCCAAGCCACCACCACTCAGTTTGGGGATAGACTTAGATGGCTGACATTTATGAGCCGTTGGTGGCTCTTTATGGTTGTACATATGAGGAGTAGCGGTTGGGTCATGAGTATTATCTTCTTCATATATGATCCACCGTCGTCGTCTAGGTAGCGAGTCTGTACACACAGCACGTCTACAACATCCTTGCACATCTGAGCCTCGACACCCCCATTGTACTTGTGAGTTCTCGGTTGGAGCTGAGTGTGCTGCCATGCTAGAGTCTGTATCGATTCTTTGAGATAGTCGAGTCCTATGTTCTAGTCTGTTGTTGTGTCTCTGTGTGATCAATTGTTATCTTTTGTTCCTTTGTTTTTAGTTGTTTGAGTGAGATTGTCACGCACATAGCACTGAGGAGCACCCATTGTAGAGAGCACGACACACTATCCGCGCTACAGGTGCTCTTATTTTTGGCGATCACGGTGGGACCTCAAGTGAAGTCTCACTCTCTGTTGAGGTACAAATCGAGAAGCTAGCTGGTTTTTACCTAGCTTCGCCTACTTTGCCTTTCGTTGTACAGTCTGCTGGTCTGGTCCTCTCTCGCCCCTGGTCCAATTGGCCTGGTCCAACCAGCCCTCGTCCTAGTCCTCAGAAGATGCAGACGACCATGCAAGGAGGTTTGTATCTCTTTGTAGAGGTCGTGGTCTTAACAGAGAAGATGCTTATTTGGTAATCTTTCCATCTACTTTAGATGGCTTAGCAGATAAATGGTACAGTCAGTTTGCAGAGAACTATTTTGCAACTTGGGCAGCTTTAAGACAACAGTTCTGTGCAGCATCATTCAGGCCAGGTGACTACCAGGAGAAGGTGTTGGATGAGTTAGCTAACATGGTGCTCCAGCCAGAGGAGATTTTTGCAGAACTCATGACTAAAACCAAGTCTCTGGTTGCCAAGCTTCCCCACCAACCCGGTGAATTTATGGTTAAGAAGTGGGTGGAGAAGGCTCTTCCAAAACTTCTCAGCAAAAACTCCGAGAGAGTCTCCGACCCGACGCCACTCTGGAGGAGTTTGTCACGGCTGCTACTAGGATAGAGGGGGCTAGGAATCTGTCCACCAACTCCCCTCACATAGAGACCCCCTCTGTGTCTTCGGAAAGTCCTTCTGATCCATTGACTTCTTTATGTAGGGAACTTGAAGCCCTAAAAATACAATGCGCTCTGCAAGAGGAGAAATCAATCTCTCTTAGACGGGAGAAACCCCCACATCTCGAGGCTTTGGATCAAATCAAGAGAGAGCTAGAAGAGCTTCGGTCTCAGCAGGAGACTAAGGCTATGGTATGGTGCAGCTCGTGTCGCTCTCCAGACACCCTCCACAGTTTTGTCCCCTTAGGGCTTATTGCCACTTCTGCAAAAAGTCTAGGCATGAAGACAAGGATTGCTACTATATCAAGGGATTGCGGAAAATACAACAAAGTCTAGGTCCTTCTTGTTGAAGCATGTTGGATGATGGAAACATTTACCCTTCGAGGAGCTTCCACCGGGATGGTTACAAGAAGAGTATGCAAAGTTTCCAATCGATCAAACACCAGCCCGTGATGTCTCGAAGCTCCAAGAGGCAGCTCACTTTTCAACTTCCAAAGCACCCTCCATAGTTACACCTCTTGACCCGGTCAAAAAAGTCAACCTGGGCGACCCTGACAACTCTCAGCACGTCCTCTTAGCAGCTTGGTTATGGGAGCATCCTGCATTACTTGATCAGGTAGTTTCTTTTATACACTCTTTTAAAGATGTTTTTGCTTGGTCCTACAAGGATTTGGATGGGATCCCACCAGAATTGCATGTCCACACTATCCCTCTGGTTGAAGGGGCTAAGCCTGTCAGAGGCCGAGCTTACAAGCTCAACCCAAAGTATGCAGAGGCTGTCAAGTCAGAGCTCGAAAAAATGCAAGAGGCAGGGATCATTGTACATGTGGAGCACTCTGAGTGGTTATCACCCATGGTGATAGCGCCTAAGAAGTAGTCCAATAAAATCCGTGTGTGCGTAGATTACCGCGCTCTGAACAAGGTAACTATCCCAGATGGTTTTCCCACACCTTTCACTGAACGTGTGCTAGAAGATGTAGCAGGGCATGTATTGTACAATTTCATGGCTGGGTTCAGTGGATAAAATCAGTTGGGCATCCATAAAAGTGATCAGATTAAAACGGCCTTCGTGACTCCCTAGGGTATTTTTATCTACACTAGAATGTCGTTTGGGTTGAAAAACGCTCCACCTTCCTTCAATCGAGCAATATATCTCATATTCTGTCCTTTACTTACGGATCATCTTCATGGACGATTTTTTGACCTTCTCAAGTGCTCAATGTTCAACCCCAGTGGAGAATCTAGAGGAGCACCTCGCTCAGCTCTCTACTGTCTTCCTCAGGTGCAGAGAGGCACGCCTAAAGCTCAATTCTAACAAATGTCATTTTTTGGTCACTAAGGGCACACTTCTAGGCCATGTGGTGTCTGCCAAATGTTTAGCACTTGACCCAGAGAAGATCGTGGCCATCTTTAAGTTACCACCTCCCATCAACCCGAAAGGTGTTCAGAGCTTTGTGGGCCACACAGGCTATCATCGCAGGTTTATACGAATGTATGCACAGGTGGCTCAACCATTGACCCGACTCACTAGTGCCACTGTACCCTTTCAATGGTCAAAACCTGAGGCTGAAGCATTTGCATACCTCAAGAAACGCCTCATTGAAGCACCTATTCTAGTGGCTCTAGATTGGTCTCTCCCTTTTCATGTGTATACTGACGCGAGTCAACTGGCTGTGGGTGCTGTGCTGACTCAGCCTAGTAAGGAGTACAACCTGGATCGCCCTGTTCACTATTCAAGTCGCCTGCTCACCAAAGCAGAGCACAACTACAGCACCACAGAAACGGAAGGTTTGGCTATGGTGGATTCTTTACAAAAGTTTCGTCATTACTTGCTAGGGGTTCACTTCACTATCATCACGGATCATCATGGGCTACGCTATCTTCTGAATAAACCCCAAGTTGCAGGGAGAGTCTGGAGGTGGCTACTAATATTCCAGGAATTCGATTTCGAAGTAGTCCTTAGTCCAGGCAAGCGGCACATCATGGCCAACCATCTCTCTCACATACATACTGGTGAGTCCGATACTGGGGTTGATGATGACTTTCCGGATAGCATCTCTTTAAGGTCGGCACGACCCGAGAATGGTACGGAGATGTGTTACATCTGCTCTCTATTGGCCTATATCCTGAGAATGCTTCTCCCTTGCAAAAAAGAAGACTCTTGCTGAAGTCTAGACCCTTCTCTTTGATCTGCGGACAACTCTACAAATCTGGGCCACATGGTGTGCTGCGCAGGTGTGTCTCCCCTCATGAAGTAGATCACATTCTGGAAGATGCACACAGTGGTTCTACAGGTGGCCACTACCCTAGTCACATCACGGTGCAAAAAATCTTACAGACCGGCTTATGGTGGCCCTATATATTTAGAGATGCTATTGCTCATGTCAAGATTTGTGATGTCTGTCAGCGATGTGAGCCCAAGCTAGCAAGAAATTCAATCGCCCTCTGCAGGTATCTATGGCGTGGTTTCCCTTTGACGATGGGGCTTGGACTTTGTTGGTCCAATTACTCCACCTGCTCAACCTGGCAATCGTAAGTATCTACTGGTAGCAACGGATTATGCAACAAAGTGGGCCGAAGTGGTGGCTACCATCGACTGTACAGCCGCCACTGTCATAAAATTTTTGTATGAAAATATTTTTTGCAAGTTTGGGTGCCCTCTGGAAATCACCAGTGATCGTGGTAGTCATTTCGTCAACGACCTGATCTCCACACTCTTCACGAACTACAAGATTTTTCATCGCAAATCTTGCTCTTACTATCCTAGAGCAAATGGGCAAGCTGAGAGCACTAACAAAGTGCTAATTGCGCTTCTCACGAAAGCTTGTCACCTGCATCCAGCTTCTTGGGCTCAGGCTATCCTCGACACAGTTTGGGCTTATCGCACCTCCTTCAAGGCAACCACTAACTACACCCCATTTTAGCTAGCTTTTGGTCTAGAAGCAATTGCACCATATGAGTTCAACTCAGGTTCAGCAAGAGTGGGAAGTATTCGCGTCACAACGGGGATTGCTTCCGCAAAACTCTCTCGACTCTCAATGTTAGAAGAAGGCAAGATGTTAGCTTCACATGCTCTCCAAGCCGAACAACTTCGTCGCAAAGCGTGGAATGATCGCCATCTCAGAAAGCCAAAAGTAACGCACGGAACACTGGTGCTACTCTATCAAGCGAAGGATCTGAAAAAAGCTAAGAAGCTGGTCCTAGCCTGGCAAGGGCCATTCATGGTACAAGAGATTTTGCCACAGGGGGCTGTCCGGTTAGTCACTCTGGAAGGTGTTCCCTTGGCATTGGTAAATGGATCAAGAATCAAGTGCTATCACTCGCCCTGATTATATAGAAATTTGATGATGTTATCCATCCCACCACCGTATGATTGTCCCCTCCTCAGCTATCTCTGGCTTTCCATTTTTCCCTTTTCTCAAATCTTCCTCATGACAGTTCTCATCTCAGTTGTAGTCAGTGTTGTCTTTAAAATTCCCCTTGTTTCACTGCGTGCATCCCTTTTGCTCTCATCTCATTGGTATAAGTGGGTTTTTGGAGTCCTACTATAATCCAACTTTACTGCTCTGTCTCTACTGCCTCTCTGTCCTTGTAAATTTCTTAAATATACGAGGTTCAACTCTCGTCAGATGGATCTTTGATTTTTTTGATATTGTTCCTAGGATGTTAAATCCTGCTCTGCTGCATCTCCCTTTCCGTCTCTATCTTATGGTGCGCTCTCACACACACATCTCTCTCTTTGCCTTTCTGGTGAGATCTCTTTCGTAACACTCCTTCAATATGCTTCAATCCTGATGCCTTCCTCCTTTCATTTAATTCTCTGTTCCCTCTCTCTCACACATATACGCAAGTTTGCTCGAACTATGCGAGTTTCCTCTAACCTTTCTGATCGCCCACATCTTGGTTAATGCGAAACCCAAATCCTAAAAAAGGAGAAGCAGATAAAATTTTTACTCTTGGCAATTTTTATCTCTCTATCTCTGCCCTTTTCCTTTCTTTATCTCGCTCACTGCACCCCTAGCCCCTAATGTGTCCCATCGCCTCTTATGAAAACCACCTCTCTCCCGACCCCTACCCACCCTGTTTGCTCACCCTTTCTACCCCTCGCCCCTACCCACCCGTTACCCCCCTATCTAGCCCTCGACCCCCTACCCTCGCCTCTATCTAGCCCTTGCCCCCCTACCGTCGCCACTATCTAGCCCTCGCCGCCCTACCCACACCTTGCCTCCCCCCTATCTAGCCCTCGCCCCCCCCCTATCTACCTCTCGGCCCTACTACCCACCCGTCGCCCTCTATTTATGCCATTATTCATGCTATAAAGCAATGGCGACATTATCTAGATGATGCTCAATTTTAAATCATTTTCAATCATGAAAGCATCAAATGGTTTACACAACAGAAAGCTTTGAAAGGACGTTAAGGCTAGGTAGACTGAAATCCTTCAAGAGTATGACTACCAAGTTAAATTATCAAAAAGGTCTATACAATGTTGTAACTGATGCTTTAGGTCGCATGCTTGAGGTAAATGCTCTTGCATTTACACAAATTCAAAGTGAATTTTTGCACTCTATTAAGGGCAAATGCGAGCATGATTAGTCTTATAGTTATGTTATGAAAAGAGATCTTGCCAACACTCAAGCCGTTGTTCAAAAAACCTGTACACATAGTTCCACTTTCACAAGTAATGACTTTAACATATGGAAGCATTTTTCCATTGATAAAAGTTACCTACTCCACAAGGGGAGGGTATGTGTACCAACGGACATTTTGACATCAAACACCAAATCCTTTATTAGTGTTATGATCCTAGTGCTCGTCAACCCGAGATAAGAAAGACCTATGCACTCATATGTCGCCAATTCTACTTGCCACATTTGCATAATGACGTACAAGATTATGTGATTAACTACCAAAACTGCCAAGTTAATCAGGCAATATGATTAAAAGTAAGAGGGCTCCTTCATCCTTTAGAGATCCCTGATGGCAAGTAGGAAAGTATCTCTATGGATTTCATAGTAGGACTTCTAACTACTATGCATGGACATGATTCCATTTGGATAGTGGTTGACCGTCTTAACAAGATGCGTCGGTTTATTCTCGAGAATTAGCAAGGCTATTCGTGGAGAACCTCTACAAGTTGTCTATTTACCTTCAATAGCCATTTTTAGCGAGCAGTTTTCCAAAAGTTGGGTGCTAAGTTAAGCTTAGGTACAGAAAGTGATGGGCAGACCCAAAGGGTAAAATCAAGTCACAGAGGATGTAAGTGAGATAGACCGGGCTTTTTACAAGGAAGCCTAAAATCCCGGTACAAAGAGAAACTTCATGCCGCACAAGACCAACTTGGATGCCACCCCCACTGACCCTCTCATACCGAGCTGGAGATGCCCGGAACAGCCACTAGTGCAAAATAAACATAAAAGAAAACGTGCGGAGATGAACATCAATCCGAATGGGAAGATTATCTACCAATCTTGAAGTTTGCTTACAAAAGTGCCAATCATGTTTCTACATGGTTCATTCCCTTTATGTTAATGTATAGCTTTCAACTCCATTCACCAATTTCGATGGAGTCTAACCATTGAAAAGATGAAGGATGTCTTACAAGATCATATGTCTATGTCATGTGTTGCTTGTTTCAATGTTAAACAAACACAAGACGTGTATCGAAAGAAAAATGAAGATTGGTTACTTTTGAAGCAAGTGATCAAGTTTTTCTATGTGTACCAGAACATGTTGTCTCTTCATTACTATGGTCCATTTAAGGTCATAAAACACATTGGTGGAGTTGCATATAAGCCAGACTTACCATCCTCTTTAAGTGTGCATATATTATATATATCATATGCAACTCCACCAATGCGTTTTATGACCTTAAATGGACCATAATAATGAACAGATAACATGTTCTAGTACACACAGAAAAACATGATCACCTGCTTCAAAAGTAACCAATCTTCAAGACGAAGGTTGTAAAGTGTTAAACTCTCTCTCTACGTTTCCCTTCTTCATGAAGTTAAGTCATAATAATTGTTTTCCTTTGCGGAATGTTTCTTGTATATGAGTGCATAATGCATATGATGTATTACCTACGAAAATGGGAATTCTCCTTCTCAGTCTCAAGAGCCATTGTAATTGAGCTCATCCTAAGGTACTTTGACAAAGCATAAATAGAATGCCCTTCCCCCCCCCCTTTCTCCCTTTTTTTTAATTGGGGGGGGGGGGGGGGGGAAGGGGAGGGGTCCATCTTCAGACTTGAACCTCAATATGTATCCTCTCTTTCTCTCTCTCCTCCTCTCTCTCACCCTCAGTCTCAAGTCTCTTAATTCACAAAAGCCTCAAGCGGTGTAATAATTTTTGTACATAGAGTCTAATTTACCATTTAAGAAGAAAGTGAGTATGAAGCTCCTATTGTTACACATACTGTTGTGTAGGGGGCACTTGCAGTGGTAAAAGAGCTTTGATTTTTAATCCTCTACCCTACATAGTAGTGCTTGCAAATGGATAAAGTGCTATATTGAAAGTCCTTGAAAACCTTCTACAAAAAAATCAATGCAACTTTTCAAATTAGAGAACATTGAAAAGTTGAATGAAGTGAATGAGAGGAGCTCTTCAAGGCAGTGACTTAAGCAAAAGGGGATGCTCTACATTAAAGCAAAGAAAGAAAACCAGTCGAAGTCAAATTTTATCATTTTCTTCAACATCATCTAGTGCCTTCCTAGATGATCTTCATGGTGGTGGCGGTGGTAGGAGTGGCAACAGTAGTAGTAGAGAGAGAAGACAAGAGTGTATTAACGTCTCAAAGAGGCCAATGCGGCCTATGAGAGCAAAACACTCGTAATACAATGAAACTGTACCATCGAATGGAAATAAAAACCCAGCCTAAGCTAAGAGACCCAAAATTGCCTATCTAGAAGTACATCCACCATCCAAACTATACAAGTACGATTGAATGCTCTTTGTCAAGGTATGGAAGCGTGTATCATTATATGAGAGAGAGAGAGAGAGAGAGAGAGAAGAAGAAGAAGAAGAAGAGAGTTTTAACGTCGTAGGAAACTATCCCAAGAGACCTTAAAGATCTAGCCGACGAGGAGTTGAACGCGAGAGAGAGAGAGAGAGAGAGAGAGAGAGAGAGAGAGAGAGAGAGAGAGAGAGAAATGAAATGTTATATTGAATGTCTTCAAAAGGCAAAATGACCTATGAGACCAAACTGATACAATCTTGGTGGATCTAATCCAATGTCTGGGTACAAAAATAAAAATAAAAATGAAGTGAAAGGCCAAAATCATCATCATCAATGCCCGAGGAAGCCCGGCATCGGGCGTTGTCCGAGAAAGTATTGTATCGGTCGCTGAAGAGCTTTGTCAATGTTTGCATCTGTAAATAGTCATATTGGGCGTCTCCCATGTCGTGCTAGAATAGTCCTGATCCTCTGATGGAGCCTCCGTCGATGTCATGGTCGCCCTCACAGACGTGAGCATCTAGCTCTCCCCAGCTCAATGCCTCTGTTAACTAATATACCCCTGGTATAGGTGGGCTCTGAAGTCTGCTGTGAAGAATGTTCGTCTGGTTGCCGAGTCTCTGCTCTAAAGAAATCACTAAAGAAGTCAGTGTCTCCCTCTATGAATGTCTACCACTGCCTGATCTCCTCAAGAGACTCTTCCCGTGTCTGTGCATCTCTAGCCGAAACAACCGGAGGCATCTCTGATCCTGATATCTCATGACTCTAGCCAACGTTCCAAAGCCCTCTCTAAATAGACAATGAAAGTCGCCTCATATCTCATAGTATACCGGACAATGACAAATGTGATGTAACTCTGTCTCTGGCTCTATATGACGCAACTGGCATATCCTCGAATCTACTGGTACTCTCCTAAATCTGCCAGTCTCAATCTCCAGCTGATGTAATGAGAGAGAAATGAAATGAAATCAAATGTAATATTAACGTCTTCAAAAGGCCAAAATGACCTATGAGACCAAAAGGTTACATGTGGTGAATCTAATACCAGGTCTAGGTACAAAAAGTACAAAGAACTGAAAATAAAATACTGGGTAGGGGTGGGGTGAAAGCTGATACAAAGGGAATACAAAGGGTGAGCTAATACAATGGAGCTCTCTGACAGTAGAGGCATCATATACATATACATCAATATCCAAAAGGCTTTAGAGTTCAATGTCCTCCAAGGTAAGCACTCTTGTCGGGACGGCTCCTATGTCGCATTAGTATGGTATGGATCCTCTGTTGCAATCTGCATCGATGTCGAGAGGGCCCCCTCATCCGTGGGCGACGGGACCGACCCAACTCTATCGCCCAATCAAGCAGTATGCCTCTGGTGCTGCCATGCTGTGGTGGCTGCTCGAAATCCTCTATCTGTGACTGAAAGAAATCTATCATCTGCCATTGTCGCTGGATCTCTCATTGTGCCCCTCTTCAAGAGATCCTCTCTTTGTCTGCGAATCTCCAGTAAGTATAATCCGAGGCATCTCTGATCCTGGTATCCCATGACTCTAGAAAGTGGTCCAAAACCCTCTCTGAATAGACAGTGAAAGCGGCCTCGTATCTCATAGTATACTGGGCAGTGACATATGTAATGTAGCTCTGTCTCGGGCTAGAGAGAGAAATGAAATGAAATGAAATGTTATATTAACGTCTTCAAAAGGCCAAAGTGACCTATGAGACCAGAAAGTTACGATGTGGTGGATCTGATACAAAGTCAGAGTCACAAGATGACAAAATGACAGAATGAAAAAATGACAAAATAAAATACTATGGAATCCTAAACTGCTAGGTGTGGACTAAGCAGCTAAACAACTAGCTGGGATAGGTAAATCACAGGAGATCCAGCATCGGTCGCTGGCGGATCTCATCAATCTCCTCCATGGTCAGTAGTCTGACCGAGCGTCGTGCATGTCGAGCCAAAGTGATCCGGATCCTCTGATCCAGCCTCCGTCGATGCTGTGTAGTCCTCCGCAGTCATGGGCGTTTGGATCTCCCTACCTCGGTCGCTCGGTTGATTAGTATGCCTCTGGTGTAAAGCGACGGGCTCTGCTGTGGTAGTATCTCCTCCGGGTGTCCAATGGCAGCTCTAAAGAAGTCTGTGATGTGTCTCTGAGACTGGTTAGCCTCTCCTCTCATCACGCTCTCTCTGTGTCTGCGCAGCTCGAGCAAAAACAGACCTAGGCATCTCTGATCCTCGTACCGCATGACTCTAGCGAATGGTCCAAAGCCCTCTCTGAACAAGCAATGGAAGCAGCCTCGTATCTCGTAGTAGACGGGGCAGTGGCATGTGTAGTGCAACTCTGTCTCAGGCTCGATGTCACACAGGGGGCATGTCCTGGCCTCTTCTGGTATTCCGTTGTATCTCCCGGTCTCGATCCGCAGCTGGTGTGAAGATGTGCGAATCTGGCCAATAGCACATCGTATTCCATGAGACAAGTGGGTGTCCATGTAGCTGGGCCTCGTCACAAAACCATCCTCCGTAAGCTGGAGGAGATGCTCTCTGTAGAAAGCCATCTTCGTGCCTAGCTCTTGTGCTGGTTGTATCCATGTCCTCTTGGTGTCTAGCTGAGTCAAATCTTGGCGAATGAGCCTGGTTACCTCGGACTGTGTAAGAGTCAAAGAGGGCGCATCCAGTGAGTACTGGAAGGGGGGCAATCTGTCTATGCTGAACCCATGCATCTGAAACCATGATGTCATCTCCCCATACCAGCATGCTATATTTCCCTGCATGGCTAACTGTCGAGAGGACTCAAGTGCAAGGCGTGCATATCTGTCTTTGGGAAGTTCTCATATGCGGTGCATGAAGGAGACAGATCTGATGAGCGCCTCAACCACCAGTGGGGGGGCAACTAGCTCTGCTCGTACAATAGCACGTGGTACTGAAGCCTTGGTTCTAATGAGCCGCGAGATCATAGAGACCAGAGGCTTCTCCATGTCCCCCCATCCATCACTACGGCCCGCCCTCCCATGATGATCCAGTGAAGGTCCCCAAATCTCAGCTCCATAAAGCAATGCAGAAGCCACCAGAGTGTCAAAGAGCCAGAGCTTCGTCCGAGGCTCCTGAAACTCAACCTGTGAACACATCCTTTCCAATCTACCCAATGTTGCATGGGCTACATACATACCAAATAGAGTAGGAGAGAGAGGGCAGCCCTGCTTCACCCCAATAGTGGAGTAAACCGGTGTGGATAGACCCTCTGGGGTGCGTACATGCCCCACTACTGACCCGTATAATTCCATGACCCCCCAAATGAGCTCTTTGGGTACTCCCATCTGCTGTAATCTGCGCATCAATCTAGCTCTGGGCACTGTGTCAAATGCTTTGCGGAAATCCACAAAGCTACAATAGATCCATCTCCCATGCGCTCTGCCCTCCTCAATGATGGCTTTGGGTGTCAAGATATGGTCCAAAGTAGAAAAACCCCTCCTGAAACCTGCCTGCCCGGCTGCGCGTATCCCCTCCCTCTCTGCCCATCTACTCAGCTGCTGCTCAAGAATGGATGCGTACAACCGTGCCAATGTGTGTCCAATCATGATAGTGCGATAGTTCCTAGGCTCCATGGGGTCTCCCGACTTGAAGATGGGTACAATAGTAGATAGGCTCCAAGTATCAGGCAAGCCCTCACACATGGCACGGTTAAACATAACCGCTAGAAGCTCTGCTAGTAAATCTCTGGCATGCGTGAAATGCTCAGCCACTAGGCCATCATGATCATATGCTCTCCCAGTCCTCATCCTGTCAATGGCCTTCCTCGCCATCTCAGCGGTGAAAAAAGCACATGTGTGTGGGCATGGATCGAGGGGGTCGGGAAGGGGGGGCTGCTCAGGAACTGTGTACAAAGATGATGCATACTGACCCCAAGCCTCTGTAGAAGTGATGGCAGGGGGGGGGGAGTGCCCATGAAAGAGCCTCCATGCCTCACGTGAGTCCTGACTCAAGGATAGCTGGTATAGATCCTGCTCTAGGCGAGCCAAAAAAGCCCTCTTCTTCTGCCGCACTAGGCGTCGAAAGTCAATCTGTGACTGCCTGTGAGTGATGTCTCCCAAAAGCACCTCCTTCTGAAGTCTAGCTCTAGTGTCCCAGCATTCCTCATCATACCAGCTGTTCTGGGGCATGCTTCCCGAACGGCTTCTCTGCTCAGGCTAGGTATGTGGGTATGCCTTTGCTGCTGCATCATGTAGTGTTTGTGTCAATATAGTAGTAAGCTCCTCCACAGGTCGCCCTGAATCCTCTGTGCACAGGCGTCTGTAGATCCCATCTATGTATACAGAGTCCGTCTCCCATGTAAAGGTGTAGCGAGTAGGGGCTGCTGCCCATCTCCTGTGTGCTACACTAAACTGAAAAGAAATGGTCAGCGACACAAGAGCATGATTCACTGCCACACCAACAGGTCTGGGTCCAACCGTAAGGTCCTGGATACTAGAGATGAGGCTCAGCTGTGCCATGACATAATCCACTGTGATGGCTCCATGCCTGTGTGGAAAGCACGTAAAACCCCCAGCAGCGGGAAATCTCTGTAGGCCATTCAAGATGACCAATCCATGTGCAGTCCCCTTGTCTATCAAGTGTCATCCATACTCAGTGTGTTCTCCATCATGTGATAGTCTGGATAGGCCCGTCTCTGCAACATCCAACTCTCTCAGCATCTCTGAAGTATCATAAAATACTGTCTGATGATGGGCAATCCTAGCATTGAAATCCCCTAGAATGATGATGTCACCATCTCTAGAGAACTCCCATATGTCATCATCCAGAATAGAGAAGGGGGACTGTCCTCTGGGTGGTGCATACACTGACGTACTCGGAGGAAAGTAGCAAATAGCAATGTAAAGATATCTGCCTGTCTCCACTCTCAATCTCACCCACATGTACCTAGCTTGCTCATCCCTGCGGGCTATATGTATCAATGGCTGCAACTCCTCCCTGAATAACACTGCCACTCCTCCGAGCCCCGCCCTCTGTGCTCTGATCGTGTCTCCTGTCTACAGGCTGCCTCCCATCTATATCCACTGATATGAGGCATAGATTGCCCCGGTGCTTGATGTGTCTCAGAGTAGAAGACGATGTCTCTTCCCGTAAAACTATCCTCAAAGGCACCCACATCAAGTCGCATAGATCCATTGCAATTCCAGGTGGCAACTTTGAGTGTGGTCCCAGAGGTCTCGCACCGTCATGTGGAGCGGCGCTCTGTAATCACCACTCGGCCATCTCTGTAGAAGGCCGTCTTTCTCTTCTCCCTTGCCGCTTGAATCTCTAGCATTACCTCTCTCATATGCGCCAGCTATGTGAGAATGAGGTAATCTCCAAGGAATATGCCCGTTTTCTTTAGTGTAGGGCGCTTCTTCAAGAAGTCCTTCTTTGCCTCCATGGATGGGAAACGGATGATTAAAGCTCTCCCCTTTGAAGTCTCCCCATTGCCTTGTGTCTTCTTCCCTACCCTGCACGCCTTTGTATGAGTAGCCTCACTACCCATCATGCGGAGAAGTTCTTCAACTTCCCCTTCCACATCATCTCTGTCTTTTAGACCGGTTACTCTTATATGCAATGCTCTAGTTTTCCTTCGCTGCTCTTCTTCTAGAGTCATGTTGATGATTGTAGGAGTGGGGACGGATGTGGTTTCTTTCCCTTTCCCTTTCTTAGCGACTTCTATCCATTTCTCGGCCTCATCCGCCTTCTTCTGTGTCTTCGTGATCACATCCATCCATGAAGATGTCTTTACCACCTTCTGTTTCTCCTCCTCTGTGATCATCCGTACCTGCTCCTTGATGACCTTGATCTCGTCTATCACCGAGGGCTGAAATTCCCCTTCTTCCAGTCCACTGCTTACTCTATCCGCAAGTTCTCGCTTGAGGGCTGTGACCTCTTCTCTAAGTGCCTGTGATTCCGCCTTAAATGCTTGTAGCTCTGCGTGCAAGTCCTCTTTCTCCTTCTTTCATTGCGCGCTTTCATTAAGAAACATTTGAAGAAGGTTGGCCTTCTCTTTCCACCATCCCTCCGTCTCTGCTTTCCATTCTTTCATCTCCCTTTCCATTTGTGTTATCCGCTTGTTTGTAAGCGCAAAGGTTGCCTTCGTATGGGGCTTACATATCGGCGAAATGATCATGGCCTCCATTGGCGAAGTGCTCATGGCCTCCACTGGCGAAGCGCTCATGGCCTCCATTGGCGATGCGGATATAGCTCGATGCTCTGGCTCGGCTCAGTCCATGCGGGCAGGGCACACTAGAAACCTATCCAAAAACAAGGATAGGCGAGCGAGGGTGTATCCTCCTCAGCTCGGCAAACCCCCCCGATGCGGGTGTATACATCAATTCAGCCCACTACGGGCGTAAGCAACCAAGGCAACTCAAATGAAGACCTTGCACTCGTTGTCCTGCACAGTGGCAGAAAAATGCACGTGCCCCGCCCCAGCAGAGTCAACTCATGGCTCAGACAGGCCCCTGTTGGGCGCCGACTCAATCCACGCGCAGCCCCCTCTGTGGGAGGAGCTCGCCTGCTGCTGCTGCAGCCTCTGCGTGTCCTGCACCTGCGCCCTCTTCAGCCTGCGCGCTGCACCTGTTGCAATCTCTCCGCGCCTTGTACTTGCTGCGTCACCTCTTGCTGCCCTGCGTGTGTCACCTCTTGCTGCCTTGCATCTGTTGCGTCACCTGCAGAGAGAGAGAATCTCCCTGCGCGCTTCCTCCTGATGCCCGAAACCCTGTTGCATCACCTGCACAAAGAGAGAAGGGGGCCTGCTCGCTGTCCTGCTGAGTGTGGCGTGAGCCCTCTGCCTGCCTGCCTGCGCGTTTCTGCACCTGCGCAAGCCTTCTGCCTGCACGTGCTCAGCCTCGTGCTAGAGAGAAATGAAATGAAATGAAATGTTATATTAACGTCTTCAAAAGGCCAGAATGACCTATGAGACCAAACTGATACAAAAGTGGTGAATCTGTTACAATGTCTGGGTACCTTAGTACTAAAGTACTAAGTGTGAAAAGTGTGAAAGTGTGAAAATAAATGTGAAAAACTAAATACAAAGTATTAAATAAACTTCTTAGGAGCATTGTAGGTGTCTGGCTAGAATGCTTCTAATCCTTTGTTGTAGTCTCCTCCGGTGAAGTGTGCTTCTGCATCTTGGTCGTGGTCGTCTCGATTTCCTAAGCTCAGTCGCTCTGTCAATTAGCGTGCCTTTGGTATGACTGTGGGTACTCCTTTGTGCTGGCTGTTGGCCTCTTGCTTCTCCTTCCACTCCTGCTTCTCTCGATCCGAAGAAATCTGTGATCGGCCTCTGAGGCTGTAGTGCTCTTTGTCTTCTCATTAGATTATCCCTGTGCCGATGTAGTTCCAGTAGGTACAAGCCTAAGCATCTTTGATCTTGGTATTGCATGATGCTATCTAGAGGTCCAAAGCCTTCTTTAAAGAGGCAATGAAAACGGCCCCCGTATCTCCTAGTATATTGTGCAGTGGCATATATAGTGTAATTCTGTCTCCGGCTCCATTCCGCATAACTTGAGAGAGAGAGAGAGAGAGAGAGAGAGAGAGAGAGAGAGAGAGAGAGAGAGAGAGAACGAACTTCCTCAAAAGGCTCAAATAACCTTGTGCATTTGCACATTCAAATGGGCATGAGCATATCTTTATGATACTCGACTTTGGCACACATCTCATTGTGGCAAGATTTGCAATTAAAAAAAAGAAAGCGAGAAGAGGGAAGTAAATGTTCTACCTCATCAAATAATACTATTTTATTCATTGCTCCAAGACTCAGCACAACCTGCAAGTACAGATAATAATTATATGCAACATGACCACAATGGAGTTAAACCTTGGTTTATGATTAAAACATTCTTAATTCTTACACAAAGTTCCATTCATGACCAATCGACACATTCTCTCCTGTACTTCAGCAGCCCTTGCAGCGTACGGATAGTTTTTCCACATTTATACCGAGTATCATCATTGAAGAATGCCATCTATTTTTGACACTCGAATAAAATCTGCGGAGGCTTTGAGTCATCTGTAGTCCCTGCATATGCAGCATTGTTGGTCTCAGACGCAAGACAGAAGCTACAGCGGGACTTCTGCACACAGAGGCCTGACCGTTATTCTTGGTTGTCTCTCCATCTTCAGACAGAATCAGAGAGAGCAGATATAATGTGTACCAAGACAAACGAGAGGAGGAATGTATTCAAGAAGGTGATTTTCCATGCACTAGGTAGGCAGTTCATAAAGCGGTAGCTAAAGGGCAGACAGCACTGGGTTTTCTTCACAGTGTGCCACAAGGCGCATTTCTATAATACCTGTACAGAACAGTGGCTATTTGATCCTGTGATTATAATCAGAGGCTGGGTGATGGGTGGCAAGCCTCAGGGCAATCAGAGATTCTCATGCCTTTCCAATGATTCATAACAAAGCCTCGACACCACACAGGAATCTCAATAGGGTTTAAAACACTTGGAGATGCCATTTCAGATCATACACAGTTAGAGAGCTATCACCTGATAGATTCTGAGGCATTGGCAGTGTCACATGAGATAGGTGATCAGTGACAAGGTTTAGAGCATCACAGGTCCTCATGCTCTTGTGAATGATTCACAACAAAGTCTCGGCAGTACACAAGAGTTCCAATAGGGTTGCAATCACTAATAGAGATGCCGATTCAAATCCGTACACAGTTAAATAGAAGCCTTCAAATCCGTACACAGTTAAATAGAAGCCTTCAAATCCGTACACAGTTAAATAGAAGCCTTCAAATATATTTTCAAACATTGTCGTTATCCTTGGGAGAGTGGAGATGAAGGGAATGATGTGGAGGCTTTCGGAATAGCATTTCTAAACATTGGCGTTATCCTTGGCAGCTTGGAGATGAAGGGAAAAGGGAAGTGGGTCATATATGAGCGTATATAGTAGACAAGTACGACTACCAATGAGCACTATACTTGGGCTAGCATTAGACCTGGTCTAGCAGTAGACAAGTGTAGATGATCAAGACGTGGGCTAGTGTCACAAAGTGATGACGTGGCGTGCCCAACTGGAAAGAACTGGCCGTGAGGACAAGAACTGTTGAACCCAGAACCCAGAAAGTGTGGCCAAGGGGCCTAAACAGAAGGGGTTAGGGTTTTTAATAAAAACCTAACCTTGCCCAACTTATCAGCAATGTGGCAGAGGAGCCTAAACAGAAGGGGTTAGGGTTTTCAATAAAAACCTAACCCTGCCCAACTTATGAGCACCGGTTGAGGGGCTTAAACCCAAAACATCAAAAGCTTGAACTCTGGCTCAAATTCTGCAAATTGCGCTGACATGTTGGCATGGCAGGTTGTACGAATTTCCACGTTTGCACTGGCAGTTTTAGCGTGGGCTTTTGAGAGCAGATGCTTTTGGCTGCCATGTGCTTTTAGACCTGAAGCTTTTGGGCTCTGCTTTTCGGCATCCCTTGTAAGTTTAAAAGTATCCCGAGGGCCACTCTTCCAAAGAACATCTGGACACACAATCTCGAAGAGAGTTCGACCCTCCCTAGGTGTACCTTTCGTGAAGTAATAATAAAGGATTACTGAATGGGGGGCCAATCTTTGGGGCAAGTGCATCTTGGCTCGGAACTCCGCCGTGCCATGTCGACTCTTCTCTTCTCTCGCTATCTCTATTGAAGTTCAGTTATTTGCAATTTCTCTTCATGTGTTGCTATTGATTTCTCCCTTGCAATGTCCAAGCCTGTAACAGTGGTATCAGAGCTCATAATGATTTGTCTTTTACAGAAGATCCAATCCTTTCTCCAACACACATGGGTTCTCGCCGAGAATCTGACAGAAACGACACCCCTTTGACTTTTGATCTACGGGAAAATGAAGAAAAGCCGAGTCCTAGCGTGGGAACATAAGGAGATTTTGGCAAATTTTTGGATACCAGAGGTATATTAGTTGATAGAGCCATTGAGCTCCGTCTACGAGGGCGACCACGACATTGAAGGAGGCTCCATCAGAGGACCACGACATTGAAGGAGGCTCCATCAGGATTATTCTAGCACAACATGGGAGACTCCGAGTACAACTATTTACAGAGGCGGACATTTATGAAGCTCTTCAACGACTTTCTCGGACAACGCCTGATGCCGGGCATCCTTAGGTATCGATGACTTTTTTTTCTGTAAATTTTTGTACCCAGACGTTGGATTAGATTCACAAGGATTATATCAATTTGGTCTCATAGGTCATTTTGCCCTTTTGAAGACGTTTAATATAACATTTCATTTCATTTCATTTTCTCTCTTTTCAAGTTCAATGATTTTTCATTTTCTGTTTGCGTGTTGCTACTGATTTCTCACTTGGAATGTCAAGCCGGTAAGAATGGTATCAGAGCTTAGAATGATTCTTCTTCTACGGAGGATCCAATCCTTTCTGTAGCACACGTGGGTTCTCGCGAACAATGTAACAGAGATGACAACCCTCTGACCTTTGGTTTGTGGGGAGAGGAAGAAAAGTTGAAACCCAGCACAGGAACTCAAGAAACCAACAAAGATTTTGGCAAATTTCCGATGGGAAATTTCGATAGAATGAAGTTTAAAAGTCAATTACAGGTTGACCCATGTGTGAAACGATTGATCAAGTACTACAAAGATCCAAAAAATGCGAGTCACATGAAGAATTACCTAATTGATGAGATTCACTCAAGATGGCGAGAGGCCGTTGATTCTCCTCTCAAGACGGTAAGGAAGTTAAAAGAAAGGCCGACTACAGAAAAGCCGAGTGCAGAAAAGCGAAAATTGTACTCGCAGAAAGAGTTTGACAAAGCTCTTGACAAGAAGATGAACCAGTTAAGGAAAGGCTTACAACACTCTTAGAAGAAGAGGAAATCAGTTCCCCAATTATTTGGGTCGCAAGTCGACTTTCGAGGTGGTAAGGAGATCCAAGAAGCGTATTCATTTCGAGGATGACCGAGATTTTTCTTCGTCTTCAGACAGTTCTGACAGTTCGTCGTCCTCTAGTTCCAGAGAGGATGAGAAAAAGCGGAAGAAGCACAGAAAAGCAAGAAAAGCAGATTTTTGCAGAAGTCTAGAAGGCATGGGAGGCCATCTAGCTGATCAGAGGAGGAGAGCTTGTCCTCCTCAGACAGTGAGAAAAAGAACAAGAAGACCAAGGAGTTCAAGGATGGGGGTCAAGCGGTCGGGTTTGACACGTTTTTAGGCTGCCAGGACACCCATCGAGCCCTTGAATTCAAACAGTAGTTTGACGTCGCCTTCACGGGCCATTTCTCATAACACTCCAAGGTGCAAAGGACGGCATCTTACTTGAAAGGAAATGCACAAACATGTGGTCTACTCTGTTGTTACACAAAGAAGAACCTAATGAGTGCCTAAAATTCAAGAGAATTTTCGCTTCTATTTGTATGACGGAAGAATATGAAGAAGACGTCATCACGGCTTGGCATCATTTGAGAATGACTAAGAAAGATACGTTGGACGACTCCAGCCAGAGGTTTTGGGATACCTATTTGCCAGTGTGCTCATTTCGGAGGGTCACTTTGAGGGAGAGGTTTTGTTGTGGTTTGCTAAAAGAAATTCGATGGTATTTTCTGCAACAGAAGTTTGACTCTATTCAGAGACTTATTGGACATGCCAAACAAGGTTTTGGTATGCATGCCGGCTCATTGGCTTATCCTACGGACAAGCCAGTTTCCACCTCAACAGAGCAAGAGTCTTCCAATGAAAAGAAAGAACCAAGGAAATCGGAGGGAAGTTCATTAGAGGATTCTTGGAGAAGTAAGGGAACCAGATGATAGTGCATCCGAGGGTTCCGGAAAACTAAGGGAACCGGATAAAAGTTCATCAAAGAATTCCAAAGAAGCAAGGGAATCAAATGATAGTGCATGCGAGGGTTCCGAAGAAGCAAGGGAATGTACTGATGGTTCATCATAGAATTCTGAAGACTGAGGTGCCAATGGAGAGGGGAGGCCAGCGGAGCTACCAACAAGTCACAGGGCACAAGAAAAGAACAGAAAGGTAAGCTAGGTCCATCAGAGGATTCGATCAAGGGTATTTTTTGACCCTTGATGCAAAGTGGATGGAGGAGGAGACGCTTGCAAATTCTCTACAAAGAGAGAGCTGTATCTTGAAGCTCTTGGATTATTAGTAGTGTCTATGCCAAAAGTTACCGATGAATCAGTAGCTTCAATCTAGTGCGGTGTGGATTACATAAGAGGAGAGCCACTCTAGTCCTTTGTCACAGATTGCCTAGATTGAATAATGTCACTAATTTCTCTTTGAGATTTTAGGGATACTGACGAGCTCACAGTATTTTGCAGACTGAATTTATAAAAATATGTGCACTAAATTGGGAATTTCCTTGATTAAATTGAAGATATGTGCTCTTACAGGTGTGTATTGTTTGAGACATGTAGAGAAAGATGGAATGTCTATAGCATTCTGTCTGATAAATGATTTGAACTTAGTACATCTAGACATTTGTCAGAGATCAGCGAGATTTGGATGAATTGAATGATATTCTAGTGCATCACGATGTCTATTTGGATGAGATGATTGGATACTGTTGTGAATGCATTAAGAGTTCCGGAAGGATGAGATGGCTGCATAGTGATTTAGGTGCATTAAGGGTTCTAGACAGAATGAGGTGGTTAGATTGAATGATTGAAACATAGTGTTCAATATGAACTAGGTGTGTAATTTTGTGGATTGCATGCTATGCAGATATACTGTCTTGTGGGGATGGTCATGGGCATGGTTTGCTTCATTGAAATGTGAAAGGATATGAATCTAACACTAACAAGACTTAGGAGATCGAGACATTCGTGAAAAGGTTAGTGCGGTCTGGATGTGATTGCTAAATGGTTACAATGATCATGATTTGTATATGAGACGCTCGACAAAAATGTGATCAATCAATGACTGATGTCTTTTGTAAAAGTGCTGGATTGGTGGAGTCTAGTGCATAGGTACATAGAGTCAGTGTCTACTAAAGAAAGTTTCTCTCCTTTGGCTGTTTTGCAGGCATAATTGAGGGTGATTACAATTCTTTTAAGAGTGGTAATGTCACAAAGTAATGACGTGGCATGCCCAACTAGAAGAGAAATAGTCGAGTGGACAAGAGGAACTAAAACTTGCTAAACGGAACCGAGAAAGATGGGCCTAAGGAGGGTCAAGGATTAAAAATCCTAAACCCTACCAACGTCAAGAAATTATGAGCACTGGCCGAGGGGCCTAACCCAAAAATATCAAAAGCTTGATATATGGGACTGATTTCCGTAAAGTTTGCTAACTGCCGATGTGGCATGATTATACGAACTGCTGGCGTGGCATGACTATAAGGAATCCCGTAAATCATGCTGACGATGCTGACGTGCAAGCTGTATGGATTTCTATGTTTTGCGCTAGCTGGCTATTGATAGATTTTGCGCAAGCTTTTGGTACCAAATGCTTTTGGGTGAAGTGCTTTTGGATCAGAGGCTTTCACGATCTTTTTTTAGCATCCCTTGTAAGCTCATAAGTGCCCAGAGGGCCACTCTTCTAGAGAGCATTTGAACACTTAGTCTCGGAGAGGGTTGGAACCACGGGAGTTGTGTACTTTGCAAAAAGAAATACCAAACAAGACCGGGACGCCAATCTTTGGGGCCAGTGCATTTGAGCGTGGAACTCCGCCGTGCCGTGTCAACTAACTCTCTCTCTCTCTCTCTCTCTCTCTCTCTCTCTCTCTCTCTCTCTCTCTCTCTCTCTCTCTCTCTTCAAGTTCGGTAATTTTGCAATCTCTCTTCGTGTGTTGCTATTGATTTCTTGCTTGGAGTGTCCAAGCTGGTAACACTACGTTGTCGTTGCACAGATAAGCACCTAAGAAGTGGGTAAAATTCTGTCAAGTGCATCGGAAGAGAATAAGGATTTGCTTAGATCTAGTACTCCGCACACAAACACAAGGGACACTTTACTTCACTTGAGAGAACTAAACTGAACTGAAAGAAAGAGAGAGATGAGGGAGAGAGAAAAGAGACGACACATGGATGTCGGGTCCCAACCCTCAAGGGCCCCCTTGCTCTATTGCCCAAGCAAGTACTTTCTTTATTCTTGCACAAATGCTACTACAATGATGCTAATGCTAATGGGTATTAATACTACTGATGCTCGGAACTACTGAACTGATGGGTACTGAAGAACTGAGAGGTTCTATGTCCCAATGGTGATGTCGACGACGAGGTACTGCGGGTTCTATGTCGAAGACGGGGAGGTCGACGACGAGGTCTATGTCGAAGACGATGAAGTCGACGACAAGGTACTAAGGGTCTTTGTCGACAACGATGAAGTCGACGACAGTACTGTGTTGAAGACGGTGAAGTCGACCATGGTTCTGTGTCGAAGGCGGTGATGTTGACGACGACGACGATAGTGACTATGACGATGACGACGATGGTGTCGTCGTCAAGTCCGGGATCTGCGATGATGGCGACGAAGGTGTCGTCGTCAAGATAGGGATCTACGATGACGATGACGAAGGTGTCGTAGTCAAGATAGGGACGTCGATGACGATGACGATGGTGTCGATGACGACGGCGTCAAGGCTGAAAACTGAAAACGCTAGATGCTCTGCTATGAATTTGCTACTGTCGCACCGCTACGGGGCTGATCTGCAATAACCGCTGAGTCGAGCGAGGCTGGGAATGCAAAAACGCTGGCTGATCTGGCTGAAATTGCACAACGCTGGCTGATCTCTGTTGAATGTGCAAAACGCAAGGCTGATCTGCTGAAATCTGGAAACGCACGACGAGGATTTGCAACCAGGTGGGAGCGGGTTCTCGGGAGGCTAAGGGCTGATACTGAAAATGCTGGTGGCTGATGCTGAAAACGCTGATTTGCTGATCTTGAAAACACTGGGCTGAACTGCTGAGAAAACGATGGGGAGCCTGAGGGTGCCTACCAGTCTGCTGCGGTGCCTGCCCTTTCTGTGTCCCTGCTTCTTCTACTTCTACTGAGTGCCCAATAGGTTTCTTTTATAGATCTTTAGCAATTTGCCCTACCTACTTTTCCAACAAAAGTCACTTATTAATAAATTAGTGAAAAATGTGTACTTCGGCAAAAAGGGTTCAATGCTCTGAAAAATGCTCATGCTAACTGACTGTGCAAGAGAGAATTGTGACCGGCCTAGGCATGCACGTCCTGCTAGAGGCTCACAAAGTGCTAGGCTCAGTCCTAAGCTAGGCTATGACTAATGCTAAACCCTGGAAGAAGCCTGTCCACATGGCGCAAGTGAAGTGCGCACGTGACAAATTCAAGAGAGTTTTCACTTCTGCTTGGATAACGGAATAATATGAAAAAGATGTCATTACGGCTTGGCATCATCTGAGAGTGACTAAGAAAGACACTTTGGATGACTACTGCCAGAGGTTTTGGGATACCTATTTGCCAGAGTCCTTGTTTAGAAGGCTTTGGAGGACCAGATTGAGAAGTTTTGTTGTGGTTAGCCAAAAGAGATTTGACAGTATTGTTTGCAACAGAAGTCTGACTCCATTTAGAGACGTATGGGATAAGCCAAGCAAGGTTACTTTGGAGGAACACATTGAGCAGTTTTGTTGTGGTTATCCAAAGAGATTTGACAGTATTGTTTGCAACAAGTCTGACTCCATTCAGAGACTTATGGGACATGCCAAGCAAGGTTTTGGTATGCACGCCGGCTCATTGACCTATCCTACCGACAAGCCAGTGTCCACCTTCACAGGGCAAAGCAAGAGTCTTCCAAGGAAAAGAAACAACCAAGGGAACTTTATCAAAGAATTCCGAAGAAGGGAATCAACTGATAGTGCATCCGAGGGTTCCGATGAAGCAAGGGAATGGTTCATCAGAGAATTCCGACGATTCAGATTGAGGTGTCAGTGGACAAGGGAGGCCAACGGGGCTACCACCAGGTCACATGGCATTAGAAAAGAACAAAAAGTTCAATTAGGTCCATCGAATAATTTGGTCAAGGGCACTTTTTGGCCCTCGATGCAAAGTGGATAAAGGAGGAGAACAAAATTCTTTTCACTTTGAGTTGTACCTTGAAGCTTTTGAATTATTAGCAGTGTTTATGCCAAAAGTTACCGATGAATCAGTAGGTTGAATTTGGTGCGGTGTGAACTGCACAAGAGGAGAGCCACTCCATTCCTTTGTCACACATTGCCTAGATTGAATGGTCGCTAATTTATCTTTGAGATTCTAGGGATACTGATAGGCTGGCAATATTTCATTAAATGACTTCATGAAAATATGTACATTGAATTGGAAATTTCCTTGTTTGAACTGATGACATGTGCTCTTTCATGTGTGTATTGTCAGACATGTAGAGAAAGATAAAATCTATGCAGCATTTTGTCTGATGAATGATTTGAACTTAGTGCATTTAGACATATGTTAGAGATCAGCAAGGTCTGGATGTGATGGCTAAGTGAATGAGAACTGAATGTGATTCTAATGCATCAAGATTTCTATCTGGATAAGATAATTGGATGCTGTTGTGAGTGTATTTAGAGTGCCGAAAGGATGAGATGGCTACACATGGATCTAGATGCATCAAGAGTTCTAGATGGGGTGAGATGGCTAGATTAAAAGATTGAAACACAGTGTTCAATGTGAACTAAGTGTGTGATTTTGTGAACTGCACATTATGTGAATGTACTATCTTGTGAGGATGGTCATGGGCATGGTTTGCCTGATTTGTAAAAAGAAAGGATAATGAATCTGATAGTGACAAGATTTAGTAGATCAAGACATCCATGAAAAGATCACCGTGGTCTAGATGTGGTTGCTGAATAGGTTACAATGATCATGATTTGTATCTGAGACCCTCGACAAAAATATGATTTGATCAGTGATTGATGTCTTTGTAAAAGTGTTGGATTTGTGGAGTCTAGTCCATGGATACACAGAGTCAGTGTCAATTGAAGAAAGTTTTTGTCCTTCGGCTGTTTTGCAGGTGTAATCGAGGGTGACTACAATTCTTTCAAGAGGGGGATATGTCACAAAGTGATGATGTGGCGTGCCTAACTGGAAAGAACTCGCCACGAGGACAAGAAGAACTAAACCAAGGGCCCAGAAATTGTGGCCGAGGGGCCTAAACATAAGGGGTTAGGGTTTTAAGAAAAACCTAACCCTGCCCAACTTATGAGCACCGACAAACATCAAAAGCTTGAACTCTGGCTGCAAGTTCAGCAAATTGCGCTAACATGATGACGTGGCAGACTATACGGATTTCCGCATATTGTGCTCACAGATTTCGGCAGTTTTAGGGAGGGCTTTTGAGAGAAGATGCTTTTGGGTGCCATGTGCTTTTAGACCTGAAGCTTTTGGGCTCTGCTTTTGGGCATCCCTTGTAAGTTTTAAAAGAGTTCTGAGGGACACTCTTTCGAAGAGCATCTAGAGGCAAAGTCTCGGAGAGAGTTGGACCGTTGGGAGTTGTACCTTTGTGAAGTTGGGAGTTGTACCTTTGTGAAGCGATAATAAAGAAATACCGAAAGGGGCGCCAGTCTTTGGGGCGAGTGCCATGTCAACTCTCCTCTTCTCTCTCTATCTCTTCCGAAGTTCAGTTATTTGCAGTTTCTGTTTGTGTGTTGCTATTGATTTCTTGCTTGGAATGTCCAAGCCTGTAACAGCTAGCAGCAGACCTGCTTGGACTAGCACTAGACAGACTAGGAGTAGACCAACTTAGGCTAGCACTGGAATTGCTTGGACCAACACTAAACCAGACAAGCAAGAGACAAACTTGCACTAGCACTAGACTATGGTAACCATGCAAACCAACTATGAGTGAGACGGTCACACTGGGCGTGCCAAATATGAGAGCACCTGAAGCAAAGCAATCTGTACAAGTGCCCACGTGCGTGATATGGGTACCCTCTGAGCAATATGCTCTAGTCTCACATAGTGAACGATAACAAAGGTGCAGTTGGAATGAATGAAAACATAGCACAACTAGAACTGAATTGAATTAAAACCACAAAGCACAGCAACGGAGATGACACATGGCACACAATGATGCACATTCTGAACTCAATGCACCAAGGAGACCCAAGTACAAGAACTGGCTGGCAGCATACTCAGATATAGGCCAAGGACTACAACTCATATCCAAGGAGGAGGTATAGAGGCTATATAGTGCAGGGTAAATGTGCTTAGTGTACATTGTGTAGACATCGTGAGCTGGACTGCTATGATACTCGGTACAATTGATCCCCCTCCAATCTATAATAAAGGATTTATAACCAAATATCTCCAGAGGAAAAGGTGGTCTATGTGTAAATTGTGATGGGTGGTAACCAGGTAGGCAGTATACTGTATACCACGCTGATGGCCTGGCTACCGCTCCTCCATCTCGCACCAAATGCCTGTCCAGTAGTGTTGTGTCCAGTAGTCAGCTGGCTGGTCATGGCCCATTAGTCCAATGGGTCAAATAACGCCTAGAGGCTAAAGTGAACCGAGAAGATAATTTTTATGAAAAAAACTCTAAACGATGTGCATTGTATGTTGAGAAGCAATCATGCACTCTTGTGCTGTGGTTGCCATGCGAATCCACGGAACTAAGTTAGCCATGGACTCTATGTGCATCTAATATCCGCATTCCAATGAATATAAATTGACATCAGATCTCCTCAGATGGAGTGTCACCTATCCAAAAGTTTGTGAGGAGCTACTGCAATGAACACTCCTCTTGTAGTGTGGCGGATGCATGCCATCCGCCAAATCATGTTAAGAATTTGATATACAAAGCTTATCAAAGCCCAACAGCATCCTAAAACATCTGAACAGAATCTTCCAATGATTTGGAGATTTTAGTCAGTATTATTCACCACTTGTTCTATCAATGACCTTAAAAATACCATAGAATCGCCAGATAAGATTAGGATGAAGCCCTTTTTTCCTTTCATTTTACGTAGTCTTCCTTTCTCAAAACACAGCAACATTCAATCTTCATGCTGTTTATCTGCAGCTTTCTTCTACTTGTCTCGAGACTTTTGCAAAGCCTCCTTGACCTTGGCATAAATCAGTATCCAAAATCCTGAACAAATTGATTCACCTCAAGAATCTTGTCCTTTGTATGGATGATAGGTAGAGCTTTTTTAGTCTCGTCAAGCCTATTGAATGGAGCTTTGCAAGTCCAATAATGAGTTCTGTTGTTGTATGCAAACTCGATCAATGGAAGAAATTTCTCCCAATGATTCCTCCGGTTGCCAAGATAAGTATTCGATAGATGAAAAGGAGTAGAAGTTGCAATCCCGAACTCTATAAAGTACAAATTCCTATATAATCAAACAGTGCTCGTCAAAAGAGGCTAGTCATAGGTGTGTCTCTGTCACTGACAATAAAAAGATTGCACCCAATTAAAAAGGGTGAGCCATACGATTCGATTCACTACATCAGTCATTCTCTTAATGTGTATAATTTGAATCTGAAAATAAGCCAATCCAATCTCCTTCTTAAATTTCAAGACCAACAGGAAACTTCTTATCCATTGAGACTTCAAAATTTTAATTAATTTACGCATGCTGAAGATAGCACTACTGCCTTCTTTGTCAACTCATAGAACAGAGAAGTAATAGTCTCAAAATGCTCCGTAAGTCACAAACATATCTGTGATAAGCAACAAGTCAAGGCTTTTAAAATAGAAGAATATTTTTTTCCTACAAAAACCCTTATCTTTTGCCACAAACCTAATTTTTTAGACACCTTGGTAGTGTGTTCTTACTGAGGCTGATCAGGCCATTAAGGAGTCCTCGAGAATTGATCAGCTCCCCGTCATGTCCTTTCAAACAGTAAGCCAATACCATCGTTTATAAAGACGTTGAAAAACTTTAACATAGTTTACGAAGATGCTGAATAATTCTGTGGCCTGGTGTAAAAATTCAGTTGCAGGTTAGGATACCTTTTCACTTCCACATTCTGATCATCCTTGGCAGGACTGTAGGATTAAAAATCGGCTTAACTTTAGCAAAACAGTAAGCCTGGTTGATTAAGCAATTATAATTTGGGAGGGACACTAAAAAATCAGTTTCAAGGTGCATAACAACCCTAATGATCAGATGGCACTTTTGGACGCCCTAAAATGTGTCATTTGAAGGTTCTCAGTTATACAATGATTGCACGATCAAAGGAAAAAAGGAGATCGCATGAAATTAGGGCATTGACCAAACTTGTGAAGACAAAACATGGGGCCCACAATGCTTGGCCCTCAATCCCGATTGGCTTGTAAGCCTATAGATGATGGTGGCAATGTTGGCCTATCTAATGGAAAAAGAAGTGTCAAGTTAAAGATATGATTCATATATGCGTGAACAAAAAATTAAGATAGTTAGCAATATGCTGTGATGTGTTTTGAAACAAGATAAATGGCCATACCTCATCAAATACAGGCACACTCCCCCCAACAAGACCTGTATTGCCACCTTGTGGAACAACTGCAAGTTTCCTTGCATTACAATACTTGAGAATTTCCGAAACCTAAACAAGAGAACAAGAAAATTCTGCTCAATGTTTTGAAAGGCGAAGATGAAGATTGCTGTCAGAAGAAAACCATAATCAAAAGAGTACTTGCTGTGTTGAAGTGGGACGAAGTAACACTTTGCTGGATCCAAAATACTTTTTTAGCCAGTCAGTGTTGGCAGCCTCCAATTCAAAGGCCTCAGTCAAGACACCTGTATCACCGACAATCTTCTTGAACTCCACAAGATCTTCATTTTCCAGGGTAGAATAGCGAGGATCCCGGAAAGTTTTAACATAGCGTGAATCTTTCCTGACCCTGTCAGTTGCTGGAATGTGGCTGCTATGCCTTTTCTGGCCCAGTGAAGGACAATTTGAGAAAAACTCAAAGGGTTGCTCTTCACTTCTAGCATCTATAACAGGCGATGCATTAAATAATTTAAGGTCCACCATTGCCTGTGATACCCCACATGCATGCGCCTTAAAACTGGACACTAATTTTGAATATCTCAGTCTATGAAGAAGACCTGTATAATTTAGAACAAAATAAAGGAGCAAAGAAGTCATTATACAGGTTTTTGCAGATAAAATACCTTGCAAGGAATTATTGAATATAGACATAAAACATGAAAAGAAATAATAAAAACAAAAACCTAAAATTTGTTGTGTACCACCATCCTGCTAATTAGTGACTTATTTTCTGACAGCTCATGTATCTCACTGTATTAACATATACATAAAGAAAGAGGTGGTAATATATCATCACTGCACTCTCCCATTTGGAATACCCTCAGGATCAGTACGTCAACCAAGTTTCAATAACGTGCTCTCTTCTTTGATTCTCTGCCTTATAAGTCCATCCTGATCCTCCCATCTATACCAGAGTGCATGCTAACATTAGTCTCCTGTCTGAATATCAGTGCACACCTTGTCACACTAGATTGGTAGTGCTACACTGGTCTTTATGGCTTCGCTATACTGCCAGGATCGGGGATAACTTTTTGCAGATTTGTGTAGGCTTCCTACAGTAGTCAGAGCTTCCTCACCACTTCATGATATCATATCTTTTGATCTATCCTGTGATTGTATGGGCATTTTTTCCCATGATCTTGTTGTATATCTTTCAGTGTTTTCCCATATTTCTTGTATATGGACCTTTCGTCGATCTTACGTAATGCAAAGGGTCAGAAGCCCCACAGAGAGAGGTGTTTTTGGGGTGGGCTGTTATTGTTGTAGGCCCCTTTGGTCCTATAAAAGAAACCCTCTACTTACTCTTGGATTTCAGACCTCCGATTTTTGTACTAGAAGTGATCTATTGATAACGAAATACCTGACCGAGGGTGCTGAGTCCTGACATTTGCAGTTCACGGCCACCAAATGTGCACAGCAGCATCCCGCTTTGACAACACCAAACTCATTCTCAGGCCAACTCTGCGCATCTCTGTGAAAATCCATCTCGTCAAAGGTCTCCAAGGGCCTCCAGCCTGAGGCACTCTAGCACTAAGCCGCTTAAGCAAAAACTCCTTCCAGGGCTCCTCCCTTGGAAGCAATCCTTTGACAACAAATTTCCCAAGAAGGGCTCTGTTCTGCTGTGCTGGGTCTATGATCCCCAACCCCCCTAACAACAAGGTAGAGTGATGACCTGCCAGGCCACTTTGACCCGGGCTATCTGAGTGTCGCGCCTTGAGCAAAGGAAATTCCTGATCAGCCTCTCTACCTGGCTGATGCAGGAACTCGAAAAGATCCAACAAGATCTGATGTACCACATAGTAGCCAACAACACTTGGTTGGCCACTACAACTCTGCCTGCCAGAGAAAGTCGTGCAGAGCTCCAATTTAACAGCTTCCTCCTGATGGACAGGAGGAGGGGAGCAATCTGCTGCCCAAGAGACGAGTCCAAGCCAGCCTGACAGCCCAAGTATCGAACTGCAGTCCCTGAGGAAATCCATCTGAAACCCTCACATGGCAGCCAATCAGGCGTAGGAGCACTACCAACCGAGAAAGCCACTATCTTTCTCCGGTTGATCAGTGTGCCTAATGCACAACAAAAAGTCTCAAGAGCCTGCTCACACCTGTGAAGGTTGGCCTCTTGGCCCTCCAAGCAAAGCTGAGTCGTCTGCAAACTCATCATCCAGTAGCTCGTCGCCCCGAATAGGGAGCGCTAAGCCACGTAGACCAACCTGCTGTGAAACCAAAAATCTGCTCATCACCTCAGCATAGAACAGAAAGAGGAAGGGGGCAAGAGCGCAGCCCTGTCTGACGGAACGTGTGAGCATGAAACGATCACCTCTACCACCTACCAAAAGTACCTAACTGTGTGCCTGTCTGTAAAAAGCTGACACACCTCTGATCCAGGCATCTGAGAAGACCATCCTACGTAGAGTGCCCTCCAAAAAGACCCACTCAACTCTATCGTAGGCCTTCTCAAGATCGAGAAGAAGTATCACCAGATCCTTACCACGGAGCCGCACGAGGGCAGATGCGTCCCAAAAAGTAAAGATGTTGTCAAGGATACTACGCTCCTTGACAAAACCTGTATGTCCCCCATGTATAATGCTCTCTAGAAGTGGCTGAACCCTCAAACTCAGAGCCTTGGCAAGAATTTTGTAGGCTAAGTTGAGGATGGTGATGGGCCGCCACTGTTGCATCTCATCCAAAAAGCCACCCTCCTTGGGAATGAGGTAAATCAGGCCCTCACTCATGCTGTCAGGCATCTCTCTTGTGTGTAGGATGTGTTGAAAAGCGCTGCAGAGATCTGAGCCAATCAAGTTCCAGTACTCTAAGAAAAAAGCTGGGAGTCAAACCATCCTCACTTGGACAGCTACACGAGGAAGTGCTCTGAGGGCCGCGTGGAGCTCCTCTAGCTGAAGAGGCAACTCAAGCCTCTGGCTGTAAGGTGCAACGGAATGAATGTTTGAACTTTGCTCAAGATGAGTGCTCCGAACTATGCTCAAGGTTCCTTTTGTTCTTATGGAAGGGAGAGCCTTCCGTTCTTAAATGAGAGAGTACAATGATCATAAATAAAGAGAATGTACACTGTGCGCACAAGTGTATGAGACTAAGAGATAAAGAGAGAGGAGAGATACGACACCAGAGACGTTGTAAAACCCTCCTCCAAAGGCCCCACTCTCGTTGGCGAGAGTGATCTACTATTGATTGCACAAACTCGTACAAAGTGGATGCATGTGAATGATGCAACTCGAGGCTATGTTGGTGATGACGACGGGGATGGCGACACAGACTCAAGGGCTGAAATCTGCTGTCCAAAAACGCTATGGGCTGAAATCTGCTACAAATCCAAAAACGCTGGTTTTGAGGCTGATTCTACTGATCTTTGTCGCTGAAATTCTGCAGGTCTTAAAGCTGAAAACTGATGTTCTTTACTGCTGAAAAACGCCATGTCAGAAGTGAGGGCACTCTCGCTTTTTACTAACGCTAGGTGCTGGGACTTCTTGCGGTGAAGATCTGCTGCAAACGCTATGTATCTGTGATGCTAGGCGATGATCCTCATGATGAAAAACACCAGGCTTATGCTGATGAGGGCGATGATGCCTGATGAGAAAAATTCTAGGTGATGAGTCCTTGCTTGGAGGGGAGACCACCGAGTTCTTGCTTGAGAAGTTGCCTGTTGAGCTTGGCTCCTGTTGCCTCTTCTGCCATTTAGTGCTAGCCTAGGTTTGCTTATAAATAAAGTTACTCAATTTGCCCTACCTACTTTCCAACAAAAGTCACTTAAAAATAATAAGTGAAAAATGTCAAAAATAGGTAAAATAGGCTAAATGTACTGGAAAATTCCCCTGAAGGATTCTGATGGATTCTGATGGGAATGCTTATGATCATGCTGTGTGCAACCAGAGGATTTGCATCTACACTAAGTGACTGGGCATGCACGGTCTACGAATAGACTCACAAAAGTGCCAGATCACTTCTAATCTAAACCGACTGGATTGACTGAACCCTTGTCGTGCTATAGCTTGTCCACAGACACATAGGGTTGGATGTGTCACGTGACATCCCCTCCTTTTCAAAGTGAGGTACTAGTACCGAACTGTATGGCGTCGAGGGAGATGGCCAATAATCCTGGGAAGGGACTCTTCGCCGGCCCACTCTGATGTGTGTGGGTCGTGCGGTACTTGAACTTCAGAAAGGTCTGCAACGCTTGCTTCTTTGGGCCGCGCCGAAAGCGACACAAAGTCTTCTGTGGCTGCTTCGATGCTTCAACTTCGTCTAGAGTCATGCTTCTTTCTTCTTCAAGAATCTCCAAGGTTGAAAATTCCTGAAACCATTTCCAACACAAAACCATGAACATACCTATAGGCTATTCCATGTAAAGTGAGTGGAAAAAATCTTGTCTTCCTCAAAGACTGTGCATGCAATGTAGATGAACAAAGAGACGGAGTGCCAAACCGTTCACCACATACATGCAAACAATGAGATCGAATCTTTCTCTTATGATCTAAAGCAATCAACTGTGGCAATTCACAACGGAAATGCCCATGCTTGGTGCTCATACTTTCATGTGCTCTTGCTACAATTGTGTCATGCCAAGGAAGAGACATGGAATGTGACTTCCTTGAATGCATACTTTTCAGCTTTTCATGAACAATCCGCATACATTCGAGCTCATTTATGAGTGAAACGTGCTCAACGTACAATATGTCATGCCTAGCATAAGGATGCTGACTAAAATACAGGAAACGATCACGAATGAAACACCCGTACAATGCGTGCTAACTAATCATGCGAACACATAATACTTCCTGTAAGGGTGCTTTGGACCTAGGCTCGAGAGCCAAGATCGGTTCTTCATGATTGATCGTCTCTACAATGAGGTTAGCTTCACTAGAGAAAGTATCAACTACCACATCATCCTTCTTGTGAACAATCATATCATCTTCATGCAACTCATCATGCTTGAGAAATCACATCTTGATCATGCAAATCATCATGCTTGTCAGTGTCATCCAAATCATCATGCTCATCATAATCATTCAAATCATCATGCGTATCATTGTCATCCAAATCATCATCATGCAAATCATGTGTGTCTTGCTTTGGAGAAGAAGAAACTGAGGGAGTCTCCTTTTCCCGAATCTGTTGCATCTGTGCTTGAACTTGAGAAAAGAGTCGCAAGAACTCTTTCATGTGTTGGTCGCTCTTGTCTTTGACGGCGGCTGCCATTCTTTCTTGGTGTTTGCGCTCCATTTCTGCTCTTCTCTGCGTATCTACGTTCCATTTCTGGCATTCTTTTTGCATTTCTTGCTTCGCGTTCTGACTTCCTTTCCATAAACATCTGCTCCAACTCCTCCATAGGAGTTAGTGCAATCCTTGACAGAGATGGGGAAGAGGGAGACAGGCGAGCCGTAGACTCCTGAAGAAATAGCCGCCTAAACTAAGCAAGTCCAGAGGCCACTCTGTCAGCAGGAGAGTCCTGCATGTCTAAGCCCTCTGTCCAAAGAGCCACCACTCGCTCTCTGAGCGCAGAGTCCAACAAGACCCTCTCAGGGATGCGTAGCATCGTGCTCCCCCTCCTCTGTCTATCAGTCACTATGAGGATCACTGGTGCATGGTCCCAAATAGAAGTCCTAGCCAGAATGCAAATTGTCCCACCCAAGTCACAGAAGTGGTCATTAGTGTAGAAGCGATCTATCCGAGATAGATTCACTCCTCCCACTCTGCGGTCCAAACGAGAGAAGGCCAGGCTGTCTGGGGGCCTCACAAAGCTAGAATGCTACCACACATATGAAGCCCGCAGAGTCATACATAACCTCTCCCAAGCTACCAACTCAACTCCATGCACAGTACTATGGCTACCTCCAATCCTATCAGAGGGGTCCTCCAACAGGTTGAAGTCACCCTCAATGCACCATTGCTCTGCCTGCGGCAGAGACTCTACAATGTGAGACCAAAACTCTGCACGTGCACTCGCCACATTGGGCGCATAGATGTTTAGGAAGCCCAAGAGGCAACCCTTAACCTGTATAGTGATCCACTAAGCCCTGCCAGGCACAATAATCCCTCTGTCCACAATAGTCTGCTGCCAAGAGTCCACAACAGTCATACATACCACTCCATGGATGCCACCAGGTTCATATGCAGCTGACCAAAAAGTCTCACACCGCCCCAAAAGCTGACCAAAGCGTCTAATGCGGCTGTCACACAGATGATGCTCCTGTAGCATAAGAAGGTCAATCTCTCCTCCCACAAGGCATCATTAAAGCTCCTGACGCAGTCGGTCCCTCTGACGCTGAAACTGGGGCCCACCTAATCCCTGCACGTTCCATGAGACGATCCTCATGGGGAGCGAGAGAACTGATGCTGCAGCAACAGCTAACTGTGCTATCTTCGAGGCAGGCTTGGATGGGGAGTAATCCGCATCCGAGCATCCCCGAGATAGGCGTGACTGCAAAGAGTGTCTAGCCCAAGCCCAAGAAGAACGAGTCATGCGCAAGGCAACCTCCTCTATCCAGGAGTCCTCATGTATGTGTAGTATGTGTACATAGCATGGGGGGCTCTGAGTGTCAACAAAGAAGTGAACCACAATGTGTCTACATCCTGCTGAGTCTGGAGGTGTCACTGAAAACTTGGCCAACAGCCACAGAGTCTGAACCAAGTCTGTAACCCCTAGGTCTCCCATGTGATGAGAGAACTCGAGGGCTTGAGCCTGCAATCACTCCAACACTGAGTCTAAAGTCCACTCAGGCGGGGAAAAGAGAAGCCAATCGCTGAGTCCAGGGCCTCTATCCCTCTAGTCTGTAACCCCTAGGTCTCCCATGTGATGAGAGAACTCGAGGGCTTGAGCTTGCAGTCACTCCAACACTGAGTCTAAAGTCCACTCAGGCGGGGAAAAGAGAAGCCAACCGCTGAGTCCAGGGCCTCTATCCCTCTAGCTGCAAGGAACAGTACATGAACTCTAAAGCAAGTTGCCTCAAAGTGTAGTGAGGGGTCGCCGAGAAACCATGTAAAGTTGTAGGCAAAGAAATCCCAACGACGACGAATGTCGAAGCTCGTCAATCCACGAGGAACTGCTGCAAAGTGGGACGTCTGCACCATAAGGGGGGTTTGCAAGAAAGGCTGTCCCTCTCTCGCCAAGCGACTCGTGGCCAAAGCGCTGCCAAGAGATCTCCTAGCAGCTGAGGATGGTCCTGCCCCCTGGGACGGCTGCGGGGAAGGAGCGGGAGGAGATGTGGAGGAAGGGGGGGCTCGTGGGAGAGAGAGGAGAGGGGGGCAGGGAGCGGAAGAGGGAGGAGGGCGAGGTGAAGGAGGCGGGGGGGAGGGGCAGAGGGGAACTCGAGGGAATCTGCTGAAGAGGGTCGAACCGGTTCATTGTGGGAACCCACTACTTCTGGATTGGAGCCTGAGGACCACTCTGAGTGCCACGCTGGCGTGGTGGCCCATGTCGACATCGACCACGAACCTAATGTCAGCCCTCCTCGGCTTGAGTCCCAGGCTCGCAGGGTGGCTCTGTCTGCGTACCCAGTGACTCTGCCTGCTGCTGGCTGGCCAGACCTTGAAGGCTAGGGCTGACCCTGCGGTGTAGGTTGGGGTCTCCTCCGTGGACGGGCCTTCGCAAGATGGCCCATCTGACGACAAATAAAACATTGATTCGGGAGGCCCGAATACTCAACGCTCTGACGGAACCAACCTCCACTTACTCGAGGTAGTAGGATGACCTTCGGGAGAGTGTGGGTGTCCCGAACCAGAACACGTACTGTGGGGATGCCGGCCACCTTGGCAGCTACAGAGGCTGCCGTGCAAGGTGTCTCCAGGACAATCCCAATCGTTGAACCTATCCTTGAAAGGAGCAGAAGGTACTCCCTCCGCAGGTCGGGGAAGCAGACTGAGATGGGCGAGTGCGCACGTGACGCATTGATTCTTTTGATCAAAGATGTATGACTTTAACCAGTCCACAACCATTAAATTGGCTATCTCCGATTGCCAATCTGTCTGTGGGTGAAACAAGTACAAGAATGTCAGCCTTGTGCCTATATTCTCCCAAATTGCCTTCCAAAACTAACTCGTGGAAAGAAAGGTGAAGGGTAGCTACTGCTCGTTGTTGTTGCTCACGCACGCTCTCGCCATCGCCTTCAGCTCCCACTCGTGCTGCCTTATCCCGCCTCAGCCCCGTGCTGCCCTGAGCTGCCAACCCTTTGCACGCACTGCTGGAGTTGATCGCCCGCTTCTGAGTCCCCCCTCCTCGCGCTGCCCGTAGCCCCTGCCACCCCCGCATCGTCTCTCTCGGTGCTGGTTCACAGCGGCCCCGACTCACTTCATTCGCCCTTGCAGTAGCAGACACAGATGGAGGATGCTCCTCCGCCACAGAGGGACTCCACTGCAGCCCCCTCGCCGGACCCCGCAGAACCCACCATCTGACTTTCTCTTTCGCTGACAGAGCAAGCGAGCTTAGAGGCAGAGGTGGCGCACCTTCATGCCACCTTTGTTATCTGCAAGATTCTCCGCAACTAGACCCAACAGAGGGGAGGTGTGTGATCTCCTTCAGGCCCGCCTTCTCACAGAGGCGGGCAAGATCTTCGTTGTTCTGCTTCTCGGACGTGGCTACTACTAGATAGAGTTTGAGACTCCCGAGATGGCGTCCAAGGTCATCGCGATGAGCCCCCTGGCCATCCGAGCAGTTCGAGCACACTTTCGACAATGGCGCCACGTTTCGATCCAGCTACCAACTTTCTTGTCGAGGAGGCAAACCGCACTTGCGCCACGTGAAAAAGCTTCTTATACAATCTAGCATCAACCGCAGTTTAGTTTAGGATCTAGCCTGGCACTTTGTGAGCCTCTAGCAAGACGTGCCCAGGCAGGTCATAGTTGCATGCCCTCTCTTGCAACATACAGCCATTTCAACTTATTATTAGGTTATATTTTTAGCCCATGTTTACCAAGTTCATTAGTGTCAGAATTGGCTGCTCGACCCAGCTTTGCTTGCATATATAGGTGGCCTGGGGGCGTTTCTCTTAAGACAAGGAAGAAGAAGCATAAGAACTAGAAGTCAACACCACAGCACAAGTACCTCAGGTCCTCAGCGTTTTTAGCAATCAATAAATCGCCATGTAGCAGCCAGCATTCCAGCGTTTTCCACTTCAGTACCTCAGCGTTTCCACCCACTTCAGATCAGCGTTTCCAGCCCACAGTAGACCAGGGTTTTAAAGCATGAAGCCTCAATACATTCAGCCAGCAGATCAGTATTTTCAGCCATGAAGATTTCAGCCTTCATCGCCAAGTAACTTCCAGATTCCAGCCTCAAGACTAATGTTTACAGCATTCAGCACTTAGTCTTGCGGTACCAAGCATCTACAGCAATACCCTTCAGTATCTTCGCCGTACCAACCATCTCTAGCAAGTACCCATCAGCATCTCAGCATCATCGGCATCTAGGATCATTGTATCAGCATTTGTGCAAGTGATAAAAGAAAGTACTTGCGTTGGCAATAGAGCAAGGGGGCCCTTGAGGGTGCTTGGGGACCGACATGCAGTGTCATCTCTCTCTCTCTCTCTCTCTCTCTCTCTCTCTCTCTCTCTCTCTCTCTCGCGTGTTCAATTGAGTTTCTCTTTTCAAGTAAAGTAAAGTAACCTTGTGTTTGTGCGGAGTACTAGATCCGAGCTAAATCCTTAAACACTTTCGCGGCACCTGAGATTGGTATTAGAGCTCTGTACGTGCTTCGGCTTCGCCTACTCAAGGGAAGAACCACCAAGAACCCAAGCAGAACCAAGAACCCAAAGAACCTCTCTCAGTTTTTTGTTCTCAAAGAATCTTTGTATCCCTGCCCCGGACTTATTAGCCACTTCACCCTTAGTCCATCGCGCATCGGGCGCTCTCCCGTCTTCATCACTATGTCTTTGAACGAAGATCGACATCGGATACACGAAAATCAAGATCTTGAGTACCAAGATCTACTTGCCTCCTATGCGGATATGGAAGAAGCTGGTGCAAAGATCCCTAACCCTCTTCTGCATTCGCATATAGCATGCATCCACTTCCGTCGACATGGAATCACTGGAAATACCTCCGAGCACCCTTACCTTTCAGCTTCATCGTCGCAATGTTTAACTTTTCACGGCAGGACTATTCAAGTGGTAATACTTGTTCTTAAGGTAGAGTCAGCATCAAGGCTCGTATTCTGCGACAGTAGTAAAGCTACCTAGTAACTAAGCTTGTCGGTGTTTACATCGCAGTAGTACCCACATCCGTAGTATCCACAAGTTTAGAGGAGTTTTCATCGGCTTACGCATCCACAAGCATCAGAAACATTCAACATCAGAAGTACAGAAAGCATCCAAAGCTAGAAGTTCGGTAATTGTGTCTCACCTTTAACAAGGGGGATGTCACATGCGCACTGCACTTGCGGCACATGGACAAGCTTCTTATACAATCTAGCATCAGCCGTAGTCTAGTTTAGACCCATCAAGAGCATTTTTACAGTGCATAGACCTACTTTCCCTATTTTTGACATTTTTCACTTATTATTTTTAAGTGACTTTTGTTGGGAACTGGTAGGGCAATTTAGAAACTCAACTATATAAGCAAACCTAGCGCTATCACTTTCTAGCAGAAGAGGCAGCAGGAAGTTCGCGTTCAACAGGCACCTTCTCAGCAAGACCACCTTCCCGCAACAGACCTAGCGTTTTCAGCCCATCTGAAAGCCTAGCGTTTTTGCATGACAGATCAGCCATGGCATTTGCATTGCAAATCAGCCCCGGCGACAGCAAGATAGCAGATCAGCCCTAGCGTTAGCAGATTTCTCCAACAGGACAGAACCAGCCCTAGCGTTTTTGGTTTGCAGATCAGCCTCGGCGTTTTGCAGATTCATCACGACGGAACCTCAGTAAGCACCAGCGTTTTCAGTTTTCAGCATCAAGACACAGCAGTAAAAGCCCAAACCTCGCAGATCTCGCATCCCGCAGCAGATCCTCGTCGCACGATCAGATCCAGCGTAGTTTGCAGTTTCAGCCCGGAAAATGCAGATTTCAGCATCTGCATTTTCAGCGCGTCGTCATTGCATCGTCATCACCGACATAGAGTCAGAATTCAGCAGATAAAAGAATTGCAGATTTCAGCCATTAGCATTTTCCGATTTCAGTCCGTCTCGTCGTCGTCAAGTCCAAGCATTGTAGAGATTTGTGCAATCAATAGTAGACTGCTCTCGCCATAGAGAGTGGGGCCTTCGGAGGAGGGCTTTGGACAACATTCTGGTGTCGTATTCTTCTCTCTCTATCTCTCAGTCTCAGCACCTTCATTCACACTGTTCATCGCTTTGTTTGTGTCCATTGCACTCTCTCACTAAAGGAACGGAAGGCTCTCCCTTCCGTAAGTAAAAGGAACCTGGTGCACAATTCGGAGCACTCACCTTGAGCAAAGTTCAACATTCACTTCCGTTGCACCTTACAACAAGGATTGCTACTACCTCAAAGGATTGCAACAAATACAGCAGAGTCTTGGTCCTACTCTTCAACAAGGGCCACCACCTACATCCAACATGGTTTCCCCCTATGGCCATCCAAACCACATGCCACCTTTGCTGACAGACCCTCCTATGCAAGGTATGCAGAGCACTTTTCCCTCTCAGAGATTTTATCATACCCATGCTCCCTCATCACCTCAAAGCTTCTATGCTTCCACCTCCAACTCCATGCACCAAGAGCAAGGACCACCTCGCCCTTCAACTCGCCCATCGAATCGGCCCATTTTGTGCTACAGATGCGGGGACTATGGTCATTACCAAAGCAAATGCCCCTTGCCCAAAGGGTCCCCTCCCTGCCATCATTGCCCTAAAATGAAGGATCACTACAATAAGGATTGCCCTAAACTTCGTGCATCCCGGGCTTTGAACCAAAGTCAAAGCCAGAATGAGTTTACCTTTCCCAAGCTCAATTTGATAGCAGTTAGCACCATTCCTCAGCCGCCCCCTTTTGCCCATATGATTACCCATCAAGATAAGGTGCAGTTGGTAGAGGAGCCAAAGGGCATCCTCACTCGGGCCCAGAGAGCCGCTCTCGGTCTTAGCATTCCAGCACGTTCAACTCCCCCACATATTCTCACAACCGAGGATACCCTGCCATCAGCTGTTGACAAGCCATCACCCAGTGACAAGCAAGAATCCAAATCTTTACTCTCAAATATTGATGAAGCCTTCTTGGAAGCAGTTTCCGATCTACAAAAGATCAAGGTACCAGAGAAACCACTGGTAGAAAAAGAAAAGCTTACAGCAGAGACAATCTTGAAGAACACCTTCCAACAAGTGTCCCTATATGACCTACTACAGCTAGATGCGAGTTTTAAAAGTGACACCCTTGCAGTTATTCGATCACTTTACCCCGGAGCAAGTCCTAGTGGCGGGCACCTCCCAGTGCAACCATCAAAGTCCTATAATATATCCCATCCCCCTACCCCCCTCACTGATTATAGAACCCCTCGTCTCACCGTGTCCGTCTTGGGGCAGCACTTCTCAGGCGTGATAGTGGATGGTGGATCTGGCATCAATCTGATGCCTGAGTTCACTATGTTAGCTCTTGGTCCACAGCCTACTCGCCCTGCTCCCTTTACAGTTACATTGGCCGACCAGCGGACAGTCTACCCAGTGGACATAGTGGACAAAGTGCCTCTGCAGGTACAAGACTTTAACTTTAACTTGGATTTTGTTGTGGTTCATCTTCCCCAAGTTGAGGGCGGATTTCCCTTGCTCATCGGTAGACCATGGTTGCGATACACTAAAGCACTTCACGAATTGGGGAAACGACGCCATGTGGATACATACTCCTAGCTCCCCAATGCAACCCATTCGCTTAGGAGGCATGGATCCCGTCGTGCAGCAAGTTTCTCTGTCAATGGAAACCAACTCTGAACAAGAACAGCCTACTACACCTGGAGGGTCAGACGAAGATCTGCTAGAGTGGTTGGAAGCTACCAAGTCTATGCCTTGTTATGGACTATCTATTCAACCTTTGCCTGAGATCACACCCTTTTCTTGTGTTCCTACCGTAACTGAGCCCAATGAGCCACTTGAGCCAACAACTAGTGTAGAAGTGACAGAGGTTGATCGCTCAGTTGGCCCTTTACTAAAAGCATTAACACTTGGTAAGCTTGCAATGGAGCACAGTAGGAGGAAGTTTGTCGTCGGTGCTGCCATTATGAGAACTCAAGTCATGGTCTCTGCTATGTTCTCATTGTCTCTTGCTCTTGTCGATTGTTTGGTGTTTCCTACCCAGCTCCTCTCCACCACCCCACACCCCCTACTCGCCCCTACCCCCCCCCCCCCCCCCTCTTGCCCTCGCCCCTACCCACCCCCTCCCACTCATTCGCCCCTACCCTCCCCCTCCCACTCACTCGCCCCTACCCCTATCCCCTCGCCCCTACCCACCCCCTCCCACTCACTCGCCCCTATCCCCTCGCCCCTACCCTCCCCCTACTCGCCCCTACCCACCCCCTCCCTTGCCCTCTCCCCTACCCACCCCCTCTCTTGCCCTTGCCCCTACCCACCCCCTCCTACTCACCCACCCCAACCCCCTCCCCATCTCGTTCATATCTACTCTCTCAGCCCAGCCTTTCCCCCTCTTCCCTAGCACTCACCTACCTCCGCGTTCCGGATAGATTTTGAGCATTGCCTTGAGGAAATCAGGAAAATTTTTGCAAGTTTAATCCACAGCCCTCGAACCAAAGTATTTATACATGGGCTGCATTTACACTCGCTTTCTGGGATTTTTTTATCTTTGCAGTCTTCAGTTTCTACTTTCTTGACAGCTTACCTCATTGAGCGGGGGTTGTTACTTCTTCAGCATATCTTGCAAATATCGGCATTGCTTCATTAATCACTCCTCCTAGGAACTCAAAATCTTCTCCAAACATCACCTTCTTCAGTACAATCTCTTCTTCAATCAGAGTACTGCGTTTTTCCTAGTGTTTCATTGTTCTCTCTAGTCTCAATGTTATATCTCACCGGGACGGTGAGTGGTCTTGTGGCGGGCAACCTGTATAGCAGGGCTACAGTGTCACTGGCATGGGACAAGTAGTTAGTTGCAGTTGGGCTTGAGTCCACATTGGGCAAACTCTCGCCTGAGCTGTGACACGTGGCAAGTGTTACGGATGGTGGTCCAGTGGACACCGTGGCCACCTCAGTTAGGAGATAGGCTTAGCTGGATTGGGATATTTGTCAGCTGTTGGTGGCTCTTGGGAGATATATATGAGTGGTTGGTTCCAGTTGTGGGGACGCATCATTATCCACTTTGTATGGTTTTAGCGTCGAGTCTAGAGTTCTGCAGGCCACTGACACTCTCCCTGCACATTGGATCCTCGATAACCCCGTTGTACCTTGAGTCCTGAGCTTGGAGTTGTGTGTGCTGCCAGCCAGAGTTGTATGGTTCTTTGAGCTTATCGAGTTCCATTGAGTTGAGTCTGCAGTTGTGTTTTGTTTTGAGTCATATTTCGCTTCTGTGTTTGAGTCATGTTCCTGTGTGATTTTTCTTCTATTGGAGTGAGGTTTCATGCATACTGCACTGAGGAGCACCCACTCTAGAGAGCACGACACCTTTTCCTCGCTACAAGTATCTTTGTCGTACCAAGCATCTCCAGCAAGTATTGTAGCAGGGCTACAGTGTCACAGGCACTGGACAGACAGTTAGTTCAAGTTCGGCTGGGGTTCACACTGGACGGACTTTTGCCTGGGCAGTGACACGTGGCAGGAATACGGGTGGTGGTCTAGCCGACGTGGGGCCACACCACCATGACCACAATTTGGAGATAGTCTTAGCGGGATTGGATATTTGTGAGCCGTTGGTGGCTCTTTATGGTTGTATATATCCGTAGCTATATGGGGTTATCGCATCATCTACTTTGTGTGGTCAGTAGTCTAGAGTCTATTATCTTGAGTTATACACAGCACGTCGGCACCATCCCTACACAGTTGAGCCTCGACACCCCATTGTACCTATGAGTTCTTGGCTAGAGCTGAGTGTGTTGCCATTGCCAGAGTCTGTACTAGTTTCTTTGAGTTAGTCGAGTCCCATATGTTCACCTTCTACTGTTGAGTGGTTGTGTTTGTTTGCTCTGTTATCCATTGTTTCAGTGTTTTCGTTCTGTTGGAGTGAGATGTTGCGCACATTGCACTGAGGAGCACCCACTATAGAGAGCACGACACATTATCTCCGCTATAGGTGCTCTCATTTTTGGCATGCCTGGTGGGACCTCAAATGAAGTCTCACTCCGTCGAAAGTCGAGTCAAGGAGCTACCTGGTTTAAGCTCTCTGTATCAGTCTGTTGGTTTGCACATGCCTGGGCCTGCTTCAGCTTGGTCCCGTCTAGTTTTCTCTCGACCTGCTTAGTTTTCGACCTGCTTGTCTAGTCTCTCGTCCTGGTCTAGTAGTCTCTCGGCTTGGTCTAGTCTCTCTCGTCCAGGTCTAGCCAAGAGGTCTAGTCACTCGCCCTAGTCTAGTGGAGTCTAGACCCCAGTGTTCAGTAAGTTCAAGGTCTTCGTGCCCAAAGCTTGGGTAGGCTTTTGGTTACTGCATGACACATACAAGGCATCAAAAGAGCGACAGCCCACTGCTAAGTCCTCTGAGGTACTATCATAGAAAGCGTCAACCCTTCGTGCACACTACAAAGGCAGTTCAGTAAAGCTTTCAGACCAAGGGACTTCCAAGAGAAGGTTCTGGATGAGTTGGCTAACCTGATGCTCCAGCCGAATGAGACTTTTGCAGAACTCATGAACAGAACCAAGTCTCTGGTCGCTAAGCTTCCTCAACAACAAGGTGAATTCATGGTTAAGAAATGGGTAGAGAAAGCTCTTCCCAAAACGTCCTAGCAAAAATTCCGAGAGAGTCTCTGACCTTACGCCACTCTGGAGGAGTTTGTCGCAGCTGCTACTCGGATAGGAGGGGCTAGGAAGTTGTTTACTGACTCTCCTAGGTAGAGATTGCTTCTGTACTCTTGGAAAGTCCATCTGACCCTTTGACTTCTTTACGCAGGGAACTAGAAGCCCTAAAGTTACAGCGAGCTCTTCAACAGGAGAGGTCCTTCTCCATTACACAGGAGAAGCCTCCACATCATGAGGCTTTGGAACAGATCAAGCGCGAGCTAGAAGAGCTCAAGTCCCACCAGGAGACTAAGGCTATGGTTGGTGTAGCTCATGCCGCTCTCCAGGAAACCCTCCACATGAATGCCCCCTCTGGGTTTATTGCCACTTTTGTGAAAAGTCTGGACATGAGGACAAGGATTGCTACTACCTCAAGAGATTGCGACAAATACAACAAAGTCTTGGTCCTACTCTTCAACAAGGGCCACCACCTGCATCCAACATGGTTTCCCCCTATGGCATCCAAACCACATGCCACCTTTGCTGACAGCCCCCTCCTATGCAAGGTATACAGAGTACTTTTTCCTTTCAGAGCTTTTATAATGCCCATGCTCCCTTGTCCCCTCAAAGCTTCTACGCCTCCACCTCCACCTCCAACTCCATGCACCAGGAGCAAGGACCACCTCGCCCGTCGACTCGCCCATTGAATCGGCCCATTTTATGCTACAGATGCGGAGACTATGGACATTACCAAAGCAAATGCCCTCTGCCAAAAGGGTCCCCTCCCTGCCGTCGTTGCCCTGAAGGTAAGGGTCACTATCGAAAGGATTGTCTCAAACTTCATGCATCTACATCTTCGAACCCGAGTCAAAGCCAAAATGAATTTACCTTTCCCAAGATCAATCTGATAGCAGTTAGCACTATCCCTCATCCGCCACCTTCTGCCCATGTGGTTGCCCCTCAAAACAAGCTGCAGTTGGAAGAGGAGCCCGCAGGTGTCCTCACTCGGGCCCAGAGGGAAGCTCTCGGTCTTAGCATTCCAAAAAGTTCCACTATTACACCCACTATCTCACTAGTGGATCCCTTGCTTCCAGCATTAGTGCAAAGCGAGGCTCCTCATCTCCGCTCTCATATATAAATGAAGCTTTCTTGGAAGCAGTAGCCGAGCTCCAACAGATTAAGGGACCGGACGAACCACATGTAGAAAAAGAAAAGCTTGCAGCAGAGACAATCTTGAAGAACATTTTCCAACAAGTGTCGCTCTATGACATGTTGCGGCTAGATGTGAGTTTTAGAAGTGACACCCTTGCAGTTATTTAGTCACTTTACCCGGGAGCAGGTCCTAGTGGCATGCACCTCCCAATGCGGCCATCAGTGTCCTATATGATATCCCGATTCCCATCCCGCTGCTCCCCTCACTGATTATAGAAGTACTCGTCTCATCGTGTCCGTCTTGGGGCAGCAATTCTTAGGAGTGATAGTGGATGGTGGATCTGGAATCAAAATGATGCCCGAGTTCACTGTTGGCTTTAGGTCTACAGCCTACTCGACCTGCTCCCTTCACAGTTACGTTGGCTGACCAGAGGACAGTATACCCATTCGGTATAGTGTACAAGGTGCCTCTACAGGTACAAAACTTCACCTTTAGCTTGGATTTTATTGTGGTTCGTCTTCCCCAGGTGGAGGGCGGATTTCCTTTGCTCATCGGTCGACCATGGCTGCGCCACACTAAAGCACTTCATGATTGGGGAAACGACGCCATGTGGATACATACTCCTAACTCCCCAATGCGACCCATTCGCCTAGGAGGAGGCATGGATCCCATAGTGCAGCAAAGTTCTTTGTCAATGGAAACCAACCCCGAACAAGAACAGCCTACTCCACATGACGGGTCAGACGATGATCTGCTGGAGTGGTTGGAAGCTACCAAGTCTATGCCTTGTTATGGGGTCTCTTTCAATATTTGGCTGAGGATACAGACTCTTTCATAGTTTCTACTGTACCTAAGCCCAGTGAGCCACTTGAACCAGCAACAAATGTTGAGGTCACAGAGGCCAATAACTATGCGCCCTTGCTAGCAAGACTGGGAGAGCCTGTGAAGAATCATAGAATGGGAAAGAAACCTTCTCTACAGAAGTGTACCCACACTTCAACCTCAACCCCATCTGTGTCTGCCTCTCCGACGAAGCCAAAAATCTTCCTTGAGTCTATTGAACTACGCTGTAAAATTTCTAGTCAACTGAGTGATGGTACAGCTCGCAAATCACCCTGTCTCGCATCTGCATGGGAGGGTTATTCCAAGGGCCACAAAAGGCATGTTCTCACAAGCCATAGGTATCTTCTATTCCCTACTGCCCCAATCTCTTCCCTCAACTCTCACCCTACCTTCCCTCTCTCGTCGCCCTCACCACCCTACCCTAAACCCCCTACCCTCTCTCTCGCCCCTCCCCTCACCTTCCCTCACTCGCCCCTACCCTCTCACATTCGCCCCTCCCCAACCCCACTCGCCCCTACCCACTTGCTCTCACCCCTACCCTCTCACACTCACCCCTACCCTCTCACCCCTACCCACCCCCCTCGCCCTACCCCCCTCCTCAACCTCCCCTATCCCCCTCCTCAAACTCCCCTCCCCAGCCCGAGCTATTTCAAAAGCTTCGAGTTTGAGGTGTCAGGAAGAAAACTGGGAAATTACCTGCAACAGCTTCGATTCTTGACCTAATACTCAAAGCATTTTCAGGTTGCTCTTATTTTCTTTGGATAGGAAAAATGCATTTTTCTAGCTTGCCACTCTCCATCAGGCCTTATTCTTTGTTTTGAATATTTCGGAGCTTTGTGACTTTCGGCATTTGGTTCATGCTTGGGTCTTCTTCAGTTTTTGCTTTCTAAACAGATTATCTCATTCTGGCGGAGTTGCTTGTACTTCTTCATCATCTACTACAAATACTTACATCAGCTTCTTCACCCAGGTTGGCTACATTTTTTCCTTCCTTCCAATTTTATTGTTCTCTCTCACCAGGACGGTGAGTAGTCTTGTGGCGGGCAACTTGTAGCAGGGCTACAGTGTCACAGGCACTCGACAGACAGACGGTTGCAGTTGGGTGGGGGTTCACACTGGACGGACTTTTGCCTGGGCAGTGACAAGTGGTAGGCATACGGGTGGTGGTCTAGCCGATGCGGGGCCACACCACCACGACCACAGTTTGGAGATAGTCTTAGCTGGATTGGATATTTGTGAGCCGTTGGTGGCTCTTTATGGTTGTATATATCCGTAGCTGTTTGGGGTTATTGCATTATCTACTTTGTGTGGTCAATAGTCTAGAGTCTATTATCTTAAGTTATACACAGCACGTCGGCACCATCCCTGCACAGTTGAGCCTCGACACCCCATTGTACCTATGAGTTCTTGGCTGGAGCTGAGTGTGATGCCATTGCCAGAGTCTGTACTGGTTTCTTCGAGTTACTCGAGTCCCATATGTTCAAGTTCTATTGTTGAGTGGTTACGTTTGTTTGCTCTATTATCCATTGTTTCAGTGTTTTCGCTCTGTTGGAGTGAGATGTCGCGCACATTGCACTGAGGAGCACCCATTGTAGAGAGCACGACACATTGTCTCCGCTACAAGTACCCATCAGCATCTCAACATCATCGGCATCTAGGATCATTGTATCAGCATTTGTGCAAGTAATAAAAGCAAGTACTTGCTCTGGCAACAGAGCAGGGGGCCCCTTGAGGGTGGTTGGGACCTGACATGCAGTGTCATCTCTCTCTCTCTCTCTCTCTCTCTCTCTCTCTCTCTCTCTCTCTCTCTCTCTCTCTCTCTCTCTCTCTCCGGTCTCATACGTCACTTTGGCCTTTTGAAGACGTTAATATAACATTTCATTTCATTTCATTTTCTCTCTCTCTTTCCCCCCCCCTTCGTTGTGTTCAGTTTAATTTCTCTTTTCAAATGAAGTAAAGTAACCTTGTGTTTGTGCAGAGTACTAGATCCGAGCTAAACACTTCTGCTGCACCTGACACAATGGGAGAAGTATTTTCCCTTGGTGGAGTTTGCCTACAACAATACATTTCATACGCCTACGGGGAAGGACCCATTCGAGATTATTGAGGGTGTCAAGAAGGTCCCACCCATTTTGAGCACCAAAGATAAGATTTTTGTAGTAGATCAGTATACACAAGATTTAAGCACTCCTTTTGTCAAGGTGCGGGAGGCTTTGGAGAGGTCTCAAGCGCGGCATAAGACGACAGCCGACAAGCATCGACATGACTTGCAGCTGAAGGAAGATGATTCGGTGCTACTACGGTTTGAGAAGGCACGCCTACGAAAACGGAAGGGTAAGAAGAGGCTTTTTCCAAAGCTAAGTATGCGATACTATGGATCTTTTCAGATCCAAGAAAAGATAAATGATGTATCCTTTCGAACGTTCGTGTAAGTCTATTGAGACCTTTCAAAGGTGAAGTGCCATTGGACAGGGAGCCAGATGAGCAGCCCGAAGTGGAAGAGACAAGAGGAGATTCTCATTCCCTCCTGGCTCACAAGGAAAGGAAAGTGAAAGGTAAGCTAACACGTCGGTATTTAGTCAAGTTCAGGAACTATTCGGCTTTGGATGCTAAGTGGATAGAGAAGGAGGACGACCTAGGAGATATTCCTCAAATATTAACGCTTTACCTTAAAAGCTTTGGTTTAGCACCGACTATTCCAAGAGTTACCGACTATTCAAGCTTTACCTTAGATCTTTTGGTTTGGCACCGACTATTCCAAGAGTTTCTGATAAATCAATAGGTTGAATTTGGTGCGGTGCGGACTGCACAAGAGAGGAGTAACTCCGCTCCTTTGTCACAGGTTACCATTATGGGATAAAGTCATTGATTTCTTTTGAGATTTCAGGGATACTAACGGGCTGAGAGTATTCTGTTGGATGACTTTATATAAAGAAGTACTTTGAAATGGGAATTCCTAAAATGAATGTGTTATATGTACTCTCTCATGTGTGTAGTGTTTGAGTGCATGTTTGAAAGACGAAATGACTGCAACATTTTGTCTTGTTCACGTGAGGGTTGATGTGGATATGATAGTAACGAGATTTAGTAGATCAAGACATCCGTGAAAAAGATTAGCGCAGTTTGGATGTGATTGCTAAATAAGTTACAATGATCATGATTCTCATCTAAGATCTCGCCGGGAATAGTGATGTGAATGTTCACTGATTGTCGTCTTTGTGCAAGTGTTGGATATATGTGGTCTAGAACGTCGGTACTTTAATCAATGTCTGCTTAACTGGTTTTTGTCCTGTCTATTATGCAGGCGTAATCGAGGACGATTACAATTCTTTCAAGAGAGGGGTTTAGGGTAACAAAGTGATGATGTGGCATGGCCTAAAGGATGGAAGGGGGCCTAAAAACCCAACAAAAGAGGCAGAAGAAGTTTTACCAACTTACACGACTCTTTCAAGTGGTCAAGAAGGGGTTAGGTTTGAAAACCTACCTTATGGTTCCCCCGGCTGAGGGGCCTAAAACCTTAAAAATAAAAGCTAGGACCAATTTTTCCGTAGCCAGCTGATGACGTGGCAAGTTGTACGGACGTCCACGAATTGCGACGTGATTTCCGCTGACAGTTGCTGACGTGGCACGCTGTACGGACAGCCCATGGGACGCTAGCTTTTGGCTACCAGATGCTTTTAGACTAATGCTTTTCATGTAACTGCTTTTGAGCTAGACCAAGGGTCTCTTATTTGGGTAGATTAGCTTGGGAGCTTGCCAGAGAGAGGACCCTTGGACATTGTACTTGTGGAAGCCTAATAAATAAAGAAATACCGAGAAGGGGCACCAGTCTTTGGGGCTAGTGCTTCTGGGCGTGAAACTTTGATGTGCCATGTCACAAACTGTTGACGTGTCAAAACCCTGAAGTATGGAGTCAACTTGCAGATGCCAGCCGAGGGGCCTAAACCCTAAGAAGAACAAGTAACAGAAGAAAAAGTCCTACCAACTTATGGGGAACCTGTCCAATGGGGCCCCAAGTGACATAAAGGATTAAAATAAAGCAGGACCCAGAACTGATGACATGGCAGATTTTTGAAAATTACGATGATAGTCCTGACGTGGCAGGCTGTACGAATTTCCACGTTTTGCGATGACTGCTGACGTGGCAGTCGCACGGAATTTCATGATTTACACTAGCAGCTTTTTGGAATTGCTTTTGGACCAGAAGCTTTTGAGTTTGAAGGCTTTTCATGTAAACTGCTTTTCAAAGGCCAACGGCCTTTAAATATGTGCTAAGGGCTCATTCTCTGGCATGCTTCCTCGAGAAGGTGCAAAGTTTGGAGTACCGGCTTGTACTTTGATGATGCGATATAAAGAAATACCGAAAGGGGTGCCAAGGTTTGGGGCCAATACTCTCTGGGGTGGAATTCCGCCACTCCGTGTCGCGTGTCGTCTCTCTCTCTCTCTCTCTCTCTCTCTCTCTCTCTCTCTCTCTCTCTCTCTCTCTCGCTCAGTTCAATTGTTATTGAAGTGCTAAAAGTTTGTTCTCTCTCTCTCTCTCTCTCTCTCTCTCTCTCTCTCTCTCTCTCTCTCTCTCTCTCTCTCTCTCTCTCTCTCAGTTCAATTGTTATTGAAGTGCTAAAAGTTTGTTCAATCTGTTCTTTTCTATTGGCACGTGGTGCCCGTCTTGTGACATGCCATGCCCTCTCTCTCTCTCTCTCTCTCTCTCTCTCTCTCTCTCTCTCTCTCTCTCTCTCTCTCTCTCTCTCTCTCTCTATCTCTAAGTTTTGTTCAGTTGTTTTAGTTTCTCTCACGTGTGCTGCATTAGATCTTTGGCTTGGAGTGTCCAAGTTTATTATAGATGCACAATTGTGTTGTTGGTGTTGTATTGAGTTGAAGAAATATTAAAAAACACCGAAAGGGGCACCGCGGTTTCGGGCTAGTGCTCTCTTGGAGTGGAACTCCGCCACTTCGTGTCTCTAGAGTGCATCTCTTTCAATTCGTTTGTTTTGAAGCATCTATGTCACGTGCACATCTAACCCTATGTGTACGTGGACAAGCTACTTCATGACATGGGTTCAATTCAGTTAGCTTAGGAAGTGTTCTGGCACTTTTGTGAGTCTGTTCGCAGACCGTGCATGTCCAGGCACTTAGATTAGATGCATATCCTCTGGTTGCACACAGCATGATCATCAGATTACCATTAGAACCCATCAGGAGCATTTTTATAGTGCACAGACCTATTTTTCCTATTTTAGACAATTTTCACTTATTATTTTTAAGTGACTTTTGTTGGCAACTAGGTAGGGCAAATTTAGCAAGCAAGTATATAAGAAAACCCAGCGCTAGCACTTTCTAGCAGAAGAGGCAGCAGGAACCAAGGTTCAACAGACACCTTCTCAGCAAGATCCCCCCCCCAAAGCAAACCTAGCATTTTGCAACTTGCAGACCTAGTGTTTTTCAGCCGTCTCCAAGCCTTGTGTTTTTGCATTACAGATCAGCCCCGGCATTGGTAGACACAGCAGATCACTAGCGTTTCCACAGCAGGACAGGAATCAGCCCTAGCATTTTTGCATTTGCAGAACATCCTAGTGTTTTGCAGATTCTTCGCGACAAGACCCTCATAGGCATCAGCGTTTTCAGTTTTCAGCAGTCAGATTCCGCAGTAGAACCCCCAAACCTCGCAGATCTCACCTTCCCACAGCAGATCCTCGCCGCACGGTCAGATCCATCGAAGTTTGCAGTTTCAATCCGGAAAACGCAGATTTCAGCATCTGCGTTTTCAGCGCGTCGTCGTCGCATCGTCGCCATCTACATCGTCACCGACATACAGTCAGAATTCAGCAGATAAAGATTTGCAGATTTCAGCCATTAGCGTTTCAGATTTCAGCCCGTCTCGTTGTCGTCCTCATCATCGTCGACATCGTCAGCAAGTCCAAGCATTCTAGAGATTTGTGCAATCAATAGTAGACCACTCTGGCCATAGAGAGTGGGGCCTTCGGAGGATGGTTTTGACAACATTCTAGTGTCGTATTCTTCTCTCTCTATCTATCAGTCTCATGCACCTTCATTCACAGTGTTTACCACTTCATTTTGTGATCATTTGCACTCTCTCACTAAAGGAACGAAAGGCTCTCCCTTCCGTAAGTAAAAGGAACCCTTGAGCACAGTTCGGAGCACTCATCTAGTTCAACATTCACTTCCGTTGTACCTAACATCGATATCAAAGCTTTGGCAATGTTCTGTATCACTCAAGGAAAGAACCACATAAATTTTTTCGCTTGTTGCGGTTGCACGTAACCCAAGTCCACTTGGGCGTGTCGATTCCTAATCGTGTTTTTGCAGAGTGACAGGAATCGCAAGAAAGAAGGGCTTGTCCAGCCTCCCCTTGTTTCTCTTTTCACTCATTGAGAACGGACCGTGCACTAAGCGGCCGGCCAATCGACGTGAGGTGGGAAAAAGAAACCTTGGTGTGAGCGCAAGGCCGCCAATGGGTGCGCCCGCAGGAAAGAGAAGAGCTCGTCTAAGAGAAGATCCTTCTCTAACACAGATTGCAAGCGACAAAAGAAACCTCAAGAACCTCAAGACTCCAAAACCTCAAGAACCTCAAGACCCAAGAACCCAAGACCCACAAGAACCCAAGTTCCTCGTGAACTTAAGAACCTACGACTTTAGAGGATGGTCATCACCCAAAGCGGAATGGATACTTCGCATGGAGGTGGTGAGCATGGGAGTGGCCGAGAAGAGTTTTCCCCACCGGGAGGTTTTTCTGACCCTCCCCCTTCCCCATCTACGCCAAGGATTGCACTAACTCCTATGGAGCTTTTCGACAAGACGATGATGGACAGGAAGAAGTTACAACAAGAAGCGCAACGCGCCACCTTGGAGCGCGAGCGCGAAGAAAGAACAGCAGAAAGAATGGCAGCCATAGAGCGTCAATACGAAGAAAGAATTGCAGCCATAAAGCGTGAGAGCAAGCAAGCACGCTTGGAAGCCCAAGTACGCAAAGCCGAATTGGATTGCGAGCGCGAAGGCAGAAGGGTAGCCTTGGAGAGTGAGCGTGAGCAAGCGCGCTTGGCGGCCGAACAGAGCGCCCAACACATGCAAGAGTTGTTTCGACTCTTTTCTACTGTGCAGGCGTATTTTGAACAGAATCCGGAGAAGGAGACTCTCTCGGTCTTTTCTTTTCCAAAGCACGACTCACATGATTTGCATGATAATGATAAGCATGATGAATTGCATGATCAGGATAAGCATGATCAATTGCTTGATAATGATAAGCATGATGATTTGCATGATCAAGATGTGATTATTCACGAGCATGATGATTTACAGGATAAAGATGTGACTGTTCACAAGGATGATGGTTTAGTTGATACTTTGTCTAGGGAAGCTAACCTCATTGCAGATTCGATCAATCACGAAGAACCGATCTTGGCTCTCGAGTCGAGGTCCAAAGAACCCCACAAGAAGTATCGTGTATGCGCATGATTATTCAGTACGCATTGTTCGAGTGTTTCATTCGTGATGCTTTCCTGTATTTCAGTCACCGTCCTTATGTGATCCCTTTTCATAGGCATGACATATTGTATGATGGACACGATTCACTCATGAATGAGCACGGATGTATGTGGATTACTCATGGAAAGATGAAATGTTTGCATTCAAGGAATTCACATTCCATGTCTCTTCCTTGGCATGACACAGTCTCAGTAAGAGCACAAGAAGGATTGAGCATCAAGCATCGGCATTTCCATTATGTTTTGCCACAGTTGATTGATTTAGATCAAAAAGTCAAGATTCGACCCCATTATTTGCTTGTTTTTGGTAAATGGTTTGACACTCCGTCACTTTGTTCATCTACATAGCATACGCAGTCTTTAAAGAAGACTAGAATTTTTCCAGTCACTTTCCATGGAATGGGTATGTTCATGTTTTTGTGTTGGAAGTGGTTTCAAGAATTTTCACCCTCGGAGATTCTTGAAGAAGGTAGACGCATGACTATAGACGAAGTTGAAGCATCGAAGGAGCCACAGATTACTTTCTCTCGCTTTCGGCGCGGCCCAAAGAAGCAAGCATTGCGGACCTTTATGAAGTTCAAGTATCGCATGTTAGGTGCAGTGGAATGAATGTTTGAACTTTGCTCGAGATGAGTGCTCCGAACTATGCTCAAGGTTCCTTTTGTTCTTATGGAAGGTAGAGCCTTCCGTTCTTAATGAGAGAATGCTATGATCACAAACAAAGTGAATGGACACTATGCGTGCAAGTGTATGAGACTGAGAGATAGAGAGAGAAGAGAATACGACACCAGAGACGTTGTAAAACCCTCCTCCGAAGGCCCCACTCTCGACTACAAGAGTGGTCTACTTATGATTGCACAATCTGGTACAAATGAATGCAAGTGATTGATGCAAGTCTAGGCTATGTCGACGATGACGACGGTGATGACGAAGTCAACCTAAAGGCTGAAATCTGCAATCTTTCTACTGCTGTCCAAAAATGCTATGGGCTGAAATCTGCAAATCTTGTATCTGCTGAATTCTGACTCTATGTTGGTGACGATGTCGATGACGACGATGCGACGATGACGAGTTGAAAACGCAGATGCTGAAATCTGCATTTTCCGGGCTGAAACTGTAAACCTTGCGGAAACTGACCGTGCGACGAGGAACTGCTACGGGAAGGTGAGATCTGCGAGGTTCAGGACTTGACCTGCGGGTACTAACTGCTGAAAACTGAAAACGCTAATGTTCCTTGACTTTCCGTCGCGGTAAAGGTGCAAAACGCCGGGGCTGATCTGCAACCAAAAACGCTAGGACTGAATTTTGGTCCTTCTGTCGCCGGGATTTTGCAAATGCAAAAACGCTAGGCTGATCTGCTGTGTCTAACTGTTGCCAGGTCTGCCATGCAAAACGTTGGGGCTGATCTGCAATGGAGAAAACGCCAGGCTGTCCTTGGCTGAAAACGCTAAGTCTTCTGCCCCGGGGGATTCTGCTGAGAAGTTGCCTGTTGAGCGTGGAGCTCCTGCTGCCTCTTCTGCCATTTTGTGCTAACTTTGGTTTGCTTATACATTTTCTTAGCAAAATTGCCCTACCTACTTTTGTTGGAAAGTCACTTAAATTAATAAGTGAAAAATGTCAAAAATAGGGAAAATAGGCTAAATGCACTGGAAAATTCCCCTGACTAATTCTGATGGGAATACTGATGATCATGCTGTGTGCAACCAGAGGATATGCAACTATACTAAGTGATTGGGCATACACGGTCTACGAATAGACTCACAAAAGTGCCAGATCACTTCTAAATCTAGACTGACTGAACTCACTGAACCCTGATCATGTTGTAGCTTGTCCATGGACACATAGGGTTGGATGTGTCACGTGACATCGCATGACCCACGCATCCGAGTGGGCTGGCGAAGAGTCCTTTCCAGGATTCGAGACGTTGTTGGCAATCTCCCTCGACGCCATACAGTCCGGTACCAGTACCTCACTTTGAAAAGGAGGGGATGTCACGTGCACATCTAGCCCTATGTATACGTGGACAAGCTACTTCATGACATGGACTCAGTTCAGTTAGCTTAGGAAGTGTTATGGCACTTTTGTGAGTCTGTTCGCAAACCGTGCATGTCCAGGCACTTAGAGTAGATGTATATCCTCTAGTTGCACACAGCATGATCATCAAATTACCATCAGAACCCATCAGGAGGAGCATTTTTACAGTGCATAGACCTATTTTCTCTATTTTAGACAATTTTCACTTATTATTTTTAAGTGACTTTTGTTGGGAACTAGGTAGGGCAAATTTAGCAAGCAAGTATATAAGAAAACCCAGCGCTAGCACTTTCTGGCAGAAGAGGCAGCAGGAACCAAGGTTCAACAGGCACCTTCTCAACAAGATCCCCCCCAACAAACCTAGCGTTTTGCAACTTTGCAGACCTAGCATTTTTCAGCTGTCTCCAAGCCTGGTGCTTTTGCATTGCAAATCAGGCCCGGCATTGGCAGACACAGCAGATCACTAGCATTTCCACAGCAGGATAGGAATTAGCCCTAGCAGTTTTGCATTTGCAGAACATCCTAGTGTTTTGCAGATTCTTCGCGACAAGACCCTCATAGGCATCAGCGTTTTCAGTTTTCAGCGGTCAGATTCCGCAGTAGAACCCCCAAACCTCGCAAATCTCACCTTCCCGCAGCAGATCCTCGCTGCATGGTCAAATCCATCGAAGTTTGCAGTTTCAGTCCGGAAAACGCAGATTTCAGCATCTGCGTTTTCAGCGGGTCGTCGTCGCATCGTCGCCATCGACATCGTCACCGATATAGAGTCAAAATTCAGCAGATAAAGATTTGCAGATTTCAGCCATAGCGTTTTCAAATTTCAGCCCGTCTCGTCGTCGACATCGTCGGCAAGTCCAAGCATTGTAGAGATTTGTGCAATCAATAGTAGACCACTCTCACCATAGAGAGTGGGGCCTTTGGAGGATGGTTTTGACAACATTTTGGTGTCGTATTCTTCTCTCTCTCTCTCTCAGTCTCATGCACCTTCATTCACAATGTTTACCACTCTGTTTTGTGATCATTTGCACTCTCTCACTAAAGGAATGGAAGGCTCTCCCTTACGTAAGTAAAAGGAACCCTCGAGCACAATTCGGAGCACTCATCTCGAGCAAAGTTCAACATTCACTTCCGCTGCACCTAACAGTCTAAATGTGTTCAGTGTTTTTTTTTTTGTTGGCACGCGGTGCTGTTCCATTACAGTGGCATCAGAGCTCCACTCCTGTGCTTTTCTGAAAGCATACTGGTCCTATCAAGAATACAATGGCGTTCCTGGATTCTACGAAGTATCTGCAGTTTCTTCTCGACAAGCTCTACGATATGCTTTTGTGGCACCCTCAACAGAATCTCTCGACGCTACAAAATTTCCAACAGCTCTTGAATTACATGTTGCCCCCTCTGATGCCCCAGGTACCAAAAAGTACAAGGGCCTTTAACCGACAACCTACTAAGCCTTCTATCTCAATTGGGGGAGTTTTCAGCAACATGGTACAGTCGTCTGACCTTGATCCAATGCAACCGCCTCTACCACCGTCGTTGCCACCACCTCCCCCACCTCCACCGCCTCCTGTGTACAATGGTTGGAGCCCTATGGATATCCCTACTATCCGCATCCGGGGTTTGCACCAAACCAATTAAAAGATTTTAAGAATGGTAGGAGGACAATAAAAAATTTTACTTTTTTTAAAGTGAAATATAGGAAGAAAGCCTTGGAGTTCCTCCAACAATTTGACAATATCTATGCTTTGGGGAACTACACAAAAGAATCAAAGATTTTGATTTCTCGAGCTGTCGGATTTCTCAAAGATAATGCTAAGCAATGGTGGGTTCAATCGCTACCCAACCGCACGCTCCAAGGACTTGGCAGGCTTTCAAGACTACTTTTGCACGAAGTTACATGACCTCCCTGTTCGAAGTCCAAATTTTGTCAAATGGGGAAACTTGAAAATGCTTGCCACGGAGACCATGGAAGACTACAACAAAAGGTTCCTCGATGTCTACCTTCCGGTGTCTTTCTTCAAGCTGATTCCCTTGGAGAACCAATGCGAGCGATATACAATTGGACTGTCATCACCTCTACAAGAGTATCGTCTTTCTAAACAAGCATCAACAATGCAAGAACTGATGGACCATGCTGTGGTTGGATATAAGCTTATGAAAGGAAAGATTGCACTGACATGCTGACGTGGTAGGCTATACTGATTTGCGTTTTGCGCTGGATGCAACTAGCAGTTTTGAGAGCAGATGCTTTTGAGGATAGGTGCTTTTGGATCAAATGCTTTTGGGGCTTTGCGTCTAGGCATCCCTTGTAAGTTTGGGCTCTAGTCTTTTGGGCCAATGTGTCTTGCCTCGGAACTCTATCGTGCCGTGTTGGCTCTCCTTATCTCTCTCTCTATTTCATTTCAGTTATTTGCAATTTATGTTCGTGTGTTGCTATTGATTTCTAGCTTGGTGTGTCCAAGCCTGTAATAGTGGTATCAGAGCTCAAAAACGAAAACCATCCCTAGATGTCAAGCTTTTAGGTTTTAGGTTTTAAGCCTCTCAGCCGGTGCTCCATAGCCATGGCGAAACCGATGCAACAACACTTGCTTCGACTCCATGACTTCAGCTTCATCGATGATCTTTGGCTCTTCTTCTTCGGAAATGTCCTTTGGAGGTATACCCTGAAACACTTTTAACCAAGAAACATGGAAAACTTTGTGCATTGACTATGAGTTAGGCAATTGTAATTTCATAGAAACCTCATTGATCTTTTTAATGGTTGGAAACGGACCATACATTCTGAAAGACAATTTAGGATGCTTCTTTCCGACTTGCTTAAGACGTTGAGAATCCTGAGCGTTGCTTAGCCGAAGCTTCACACTCTCAGAAATCTCATCCAACGGACTGACTTTCAGCATTGGCATCAAGCATGTGACTGACCGAGCGAGTCAAAAGTGACGGGAACGGACGGCCAAAAGCTGCCTCATACAGAGTTCTATCAATGGCAGAGGAATAAAATTCATTCAAGATTGCTTGGACCAATGGGAGGTAGAGCTCCCAATGAGACTGTTAATCATGCACATAAGACTTCAAAACATCAAAAACCACTTGATTCTAAATTTCTGTTTGACCATCTGACTCTGGATGAAAAGCCAATGAAAAATTCAACTTAGTGCCAAAATTTTCAAAGAGAGCGCGCCAAAAATTGGATGTGAACTTAACATCCCTATCTGAAACAATTGACTTTGGCAAACCACAGAGGGGGTACCAATGCTTAATGAACAACCGTGCTACATCTTGGGCGGTGACTGTGGCCTTACAAGGAATCAACATGCAAAATTTGTTGAAACGGTCAACAATTGTCAAACATTGAGTGTTCCTTGAATGCAAACTAGGTGGAAGGTTAGTCACAAAATCCATAGAAATATCCCGACCCGTCTCGCAAATAGGCAGCGGTAGCAAGAGGCCTTGTTGCTTACCCCAAGGAGCTTTTACCTTTTGACGATATGGTTGGCGAGAGAAGTCTATGCTATAGATTGCACAAATCTGGTACAATGGTCTAGATGCAATGGACTTGCCGACGACGTCGACGACGAGGACGAGCTGAAAACTGAAAACGCTAGGGCTGAAATACTGAAATCTGGATAATGCTTACTTTCTACTAAATGCTGACACTATGTCGACGAGGATGGCGATGACGACTCGACGACGATGCGCTGAAAACGCAGATGCTGAAATCTGAAAACAGCGGTCTGAAACTGTAAACGCTCGCTGACTCGACGACACGGCGAGGATCTGCTTTCTACGGGTAGGTGAGATCTGCGAGGCTAGGGGCTAAATCTGCAAAGGCTAAGTGCTGATAACTGAAAACGCTGAATGGTCCTGGCCGATCTGACGTCGAAAACTGCAAACGCTAGGCTTGATCTGGAAACTAAAAACGCCGGGCAATGTCACGATTGTGACTATGTTAACAGCAATACAACTACTCCTAGTTGCAGATATGAGAAGTGCCATGCCAAGGAGGACCCCTATGCTTGGATGGTCACACCCCTTCGCCCAAGAGACGTGCCTCTTCGCCAAAAACCACACTCCTTCGACGACTGGTCACACCCCTTCGCTCTACGGGTGCGACTCTTCGCCCAATGGTTGCAGCTCTTCGCCGAAAGGATGTGTCTTTACGTCTAAAGTCATGTCTCTTCACCAAGAGATGTGTCTTTTCATTTGTGTCTCTTCGTCTCCTATATAAGGAGCCCTTGTATCACACATTCAATCAATCAAACACAGAGTCTTCTGAGTCTTTCTTTTGAGTTCAGTTCAGTTTCTTAAGTCTTAATCATGAGTTTAAGTACTTAATAAAGGATTAGTACCTAGAATCCTCACAGTGGCATCAGAGCTAAATTTTTCCCGGGACCCTACGGTTGTGAGCCTCTCACCCTTGACGCTACACTCTACCCCTTTCCCGGCGTTGTATGGAATCTGAAGAAGAGTGGCCTACACACACATCTTGACATGAGGTAACATAATTTACTTCTGTTCTCATATAAAACATATTACAACCCACCAAAGACTGTAGCATGGGTGTGTGCAAGCGTGATTCTCGTGCTGCTGCATGGGTAAGAGCGAAAGTGTGTGCCTTTTCAAGCTACAAGGTGTATTTGTTCGTGTGAGTACCTCTTCGTGTGAGCACCCTTTGGCAGAATTTCTGCTCCTACGGGCTGCCTTGCACCCTTCAGCTGGTGTCCCTCCGCATGGTACCTTTCCCCAAGCGGCACCTCACCTCTCCCAAGCATCCCTTTTCTCCAAGCGACAGCACATTTCACTAGAGACATCACATCAAAAAAAAAACTCTATGCGCTGGTCTTTATTTTTTACGCTTGGCTGTTTATGCTGGCAGCCAGTTCAATTCAGCGCCACTTTTACTAAAGGGCTCCATTAAAAATTTCCCAGCCAAGCCTTGGTTTAAAGTGGCCGCCCATACCCCATTTTTTTAATCCTATGTGAACGTACCTATTTAATAAAAAAAAAACAATGAAGAGCCAGCGTACGTTTCCAGAGAACCTTTCCAGCGCTCATTCCCAGTCAGCGCTACACTCTCTCTCCCACTTTCCCACCCTGGCCTTCGGAGTACTTTGTGCGCGCGGATTTCTTCACCGTCATGGCCGACGATGCCTTCGACATTCCAATTCCTTTTCTGTCGTACATAGACGAGATTCCTGACACAGTTTTGCCGGCGTACCCACTCCCAGCACCCGAAGCCATTCTTATTCCCGATTTCCTGACTCGAGAACGCGAACTTATTCTAGAGGCATTTTCCGCTCACGGAGCACCCGTCCCCGAACCTATTCCCGACCCAGAACTTGCACCTATTTGAGTTCCTTTTGAGACGTAACCATGCCGAATTCTCAGGACGGAGGTGGTCAATCTGACGATGCCCTTACTCTTATCAAGGAGCAGTTGGCCACACTTTCCATAAGCCTCGCATCACTTCACACTCGCTTGGATGAGATGCACACGCAAAACACTTCTCGAAGTCATCGTGCTGTTTCTCGAACTACTAATGCAGCATCTTCAACACCTTCTTCTGAAGCTTCAGTGGACGAACCAAACGAACCAGACCCAACTGAAGAGGTAGACAATCGCGAACTTCAATTACTTTACAAAATTTTAATGCTACACAGAAGAGGAAGCTTGATGTTAAACTGCCGGAACCATACACTGGTCGCCGCGACAAGCGCCTTCTAGACCAATGGCTGTTCAAAATGGAGATTTACTTATCGAACACAGACTTGGTCGAGAGTAAAAAAGTTGCACTTGCTAGTTCTCTGCTCAAGGACACAGCATTTCTTTGGTGGCGACAACGGGTTGCTGATGGTAAACACACACCTTCTTGGGATAAATTCCGGCGTGCTATTCGCAAAGCATTCGAACCTGCCAATGCGGATTTTCATGCCCGATCCTCTCTTCGCCGCCTGATCCAGACAGGTTCCTTGGCCACGTACATCACAAAGTTCCAAAGGCTAACTCTAGAGATAGAGACCCTAGTCCCTCTGATAAACTTCACAGCTTTATCGACTGTCACATGACACATCTAACCTTATGTGTCCGTGGACAAGCTACAGCATGACCAGGGTTCAGTTCAGTTAAGTCAGTCTAGAATAGGAAGTGATATGGCACCTTTGTGAGTCTGTTCGCGGACCGTGCATATCCAAACACTTAGATTAGATGCATATCCTCTGGTTGCACACAGCATGACCATCAGATTTCCATCAGATTTCCATCAAAACCCATCAGGAGCATTTTTACAGTGCATAGACCTATTTTCCCTATTTTTGACATTTTTCACTTATATTTTTAAGTGACTTTTGTTGGGAACTAGGTAGGGCAATTTTGCTAAGCTAATATATAAGCAAACCAAAGTTAGCACTTTTTGGCAAAAGAGGCAACAGAAACTCAGTTCAACAGGCACCTTCTCAGCAAGACCCCAGCAAGCCTAGCGTTTTTGCATCTGCAAGAAGGTCTAGAATTTTGCACCCAGATCAGCCAGCGTTTTTGCATCTGCAGCAACCTGGCGACAGTAGAAGACCGACCAGCCCTAGCGTTAGCAGTTTGCACCAGCAGATCAGCATCGTTTTTGCAGATCAAGACAAATCAGCCCTAGCGTTTTTGCATCAGCCTGACCCCTTAGCGTTTTTGTAGATCTTCGCGACGGAATCAACCCTAGACTCAGCGTTTTCAGTTTTCAGCGGCCAGACATCGCAGAAGAAGTCCCGAACCTCGCAGATCTCACCTTCCCGCAGCAGTTTCTCGCCGCACGGTGGGATCAATCGAAGTTTACAGTATCAACCCGGAAAACGCAGATTTCAGCATCTGAGTTTTCAGCACATCGTCGTCGCATCGTCGTCATCGACATTGTCATCGACATAGAGTCAGAATTCAGCAGCTAAAGATTTGCAGATTTCAGCCCTTAGCGATTTCAATTTTCAGCCCGTCTCGTCGTCCTCCTCATCGTCGTCGACATCGTTGGCAAGTCCAAGCATTGTAGAGATTTGTGCAATCATAAGTAGACCGCTCTCGCTATAGAGAGTGGGGCCTTCGGAGGAGGGTTTGACAACATCTCTGGTGTCGTATTCTCTTCTCTCTCTATCTCTCAGTCTCAGCACCTTCATTCACAGTGTTCACCCACTTTGTTTGTGTCCATTGCACTCTCTCACTAAAGGAACGGAAGGCTCTTCCTTCCGTAAGTAAAAGGAACCTTGAGCAGAGTTCGGAGCACTCATCTTGAGCAAAGTTCAGCATTCATTCCGCTGCACCTTACATCGACGGACTCGAACCCAACTTGAAGGACGATGTGCACAAATACAAGCCTACCACCTTGGATGCTGCAATTGCCTATGTGGAGCGTCTTGGCGATAATCGGCGCCCTACATGGAATTTTCTCCCTGGTGACAGATCTTCAAACAGTGCTCGCTTTTCACAAGGCGATCACAGAGACAGCTATAGCCAAAGTCAGCAACATCAGTCTCAGTTCAGACAGCAAGCAACGCAACCTTATTCAGCTTCAAGATTCTATTCTCAAGATCGACAATCTCAAAGCAGATCCTCTTCGAATATTCCTCCACTTGATCGTGGTAAAGGTCGTGATTTTTCTCAAGATCGGCATTCCAATTCTCAGCAAGGCTCTTCGTCAAATGCTTCTTCGACTTCAAAGAAGGAAGGATTATGTACAATTTGCGGTGGTGACCATAGATGGTATCAATGTCCAAAGAAACCAAATTCGTCTAATTCGAAAAGAAATCCCAATGCGAAAACATCATTGAATGTTGAACAACTAGATTCTACTACGGATAAAGGAAAATCTATGGTCAATACGATTCATGTCTCAAAGGATACGACTATTCTTATGAAGCATGCTCAGTGCAATTCTTCAGTTTTGGAGCTTCTCTCAAAGCAAGTTTTGAGCCTTCTTGGAACACTCAATGGTCGCTCCATCAATATTTTGGTGGACAGCGGATGCCCGAATAATTTCGTCACCACTCAGATAGTTCAACAGCTTGGTTTGCCAACACAGAAGACATCTCACTTTATGATGTGGAATTAGCAGATGGATCAATTTTAACTTGTGATCAGACAGTTCGACAGTTGCAGTTCGAGATTCAAACTTATGCAGATCAATTGGATTTCGAAGTCATGCCTTTATCTTATTACGACATGATTCTTGGTCAGCATTGGTTATTTCAGTATGATACCGCAATTAGCTTTCGAGGACATACTACTAATTTGTTCAAAGATGGACATGAATTGACTTTACACGGGCTTTCTCATGCGGAAAGAGTGATTCAAGCCTCACGTGTACTAGTCAAACGGCATGATACAATGAATTATGAAGAGAATATGATTTCCGATGCAGATGTTATTATTGATGAATTTTTCAATTCATTAACTTCTCTTGAATCAATTGCTGAAGACAAAGATGATTTCAAGCAAGAAGTTTTTCCAAGTGATACTTCATTACCAGACAAAGATAAGGAGATAGTTGCAGATTCTGACTTTGCTGGATAACGACATGCCAATTGCAAGTCATGAAGTGACAGTTCCTGAAGATGATTCTGAAGAATTTTGGGATTTATTATTGGAAGATGATTACAATCTCAAGCCAAAATCCTCTCCAGTGATTACTAAAGTTGAAGTTACCCAATCTAAAGAGTACCTTGAGAAGATTTCCTCTTCCCCAAATATTTCGCAGTTACTGAAAGATTTTGAACCAGAAATCTTACATCGCATAAAGGATTTTGAAGATCAACCTCTTGTTGCAATCAACCTGATTATGCCAGATTCCTCTAAAAACTCTTTGAATAATGCAATGATATGGGATTTAGCAGTCAAAGCAAAAAGGTTTCGCAAGAAGCAAAGGTTCAAGACAAATGTTTCTAGTAACTCAAAGATTGAAGATTTTCGAAGATTCAATGTTTTTCCAGAGTTCTATCAGCATCAGAAGTCATTTCTTTGACACAGGCTCTCATTTTAAATGGGAGGGAATGTCACGATTGTGACTATGTTAACAGCAATACATCTACTCCTAGTTGCAGATACGGGAAGTGGCATGCCAAGGAGGACCCCTACACTTGGATGGTGACATCCCTTTGTCCAAGAGACGTGCCTCTTCGCCAAAAGGCATACTTCTTCGACCGACTGGTCACACCCTTCGCTCTACGGGTGCGACTCTTTGCCCAATGGTTGCAGCTCTTCGCCAAAAGGATGTGTCTACGTCTAAAGTCATGTCTCTTCACCAAGAGACGTGTCTTTTTATTTGTGTCTCTTCATCTCCTATATAAGGAGACCTTGTATCACACATTCAATCAATCAAACATGGAGTCTTCTGAGTCTTTCTTTTGAGTTCAATTCAATTTCTTAAGTCTTAATCATGAGTTTAAGTACTTAATAAAGGATTAGTACCTAGAATCCTCACAAGCTGATCTGCTACTGGAGAAAACGCTAGGGGAGTCTGTTTGCAGAAAACGCTAGTGGAACTAGCTCCAAAATGCTAGCTGCTTCTATTGACTGAAAAAGCTAGAGTGTCTTCTGCCGGTCTTGTTGAGGAGAGAACACTGCAAGTTGCTGGAACTTCTTCTGTCTCTTTTGCTAGAAATGGGCGCTCCCTATCTGCTTATATAGCTGCAACAAGCTGGGTCGAGCAGCTCCCCTACAGACCACAACCCTCGTAAATGGTAAAATAAATAAATAGAAATGCCCAAAAATGTTATGTCCCAAAATTGACCAGGATTTGGTCCTACTTGGATGATGCATATACTGAGTGGTACTGGGTGTGCAATCAGAGGATATGCAACTACTCTAAGTGCCTGGACATGCACGGCCTGCTCACAAAGGTGCCAAAACACTTCCTAGACTGACCTGAACCCTAGACCTGAGATAGCTTGTCCACATGCACATAGGGTTAGATGTGCATGTGACAAGACGTCCAATACAACTATTTATAGAGACAGACATTGACGATGCTCTTCAGCGACGGATGCAATACTTATTCAGACAACACCCGATGCCAAGCATCCTCAGGCATTGATGATGATGATTTTAGTTTTTCACTTTACTTCATTTTTATTTTGTGCCCAAACATTGTATTAGTGTCATGGGGACGGGCACCATGTGACAACGGAAAAGAATAGATTGAACAACTTTAAGCACTTCAAATAACAAGTGAACTGAAAGAGATGCACCACATGAGATGAAGAGTGGCGGAGTTCCACCCCAAGAGAGCACTGGCCCAAACCTTGGTGCCCCTTTCGGTATTTCTTTAATTGCTTGAACTCAGTACAATGCCGGTACTCGCACTATGCACTTCACCAAGAAGAGTGCCAGAGTATGAGGCCTCTGCACATATGTAAAGGTCCTTGGCCTATGAAAAGCAATTCAATGAAAAGCATCAAACTCTAAAAGCATCTGGTCCCAAAAACTGACGCTAAAAGTTGTCAACATGTTTCACAAAAATCCATATAGTTGCCACATCATCAACGTAAAACGCGAAAATCCGTATAGTCTGCCACATGGCACTGTCAACACAAAACATGGACGTCCATACAACTGCCAGGTCATCATGTTGCACGCAAAACTTTGGGTTTGTCTGGGTAGGTCTTGCTTTATTTAACCTCTTTAGGTCACTTGGGCCCCATCGGACGGGGTCCCATAGGTTGGTCAACTTATGACTAGTTAATTGCTTGGCCCACTCGGCGAGGATCTGCAAGTTGGTGAGAACTCCTGCTTCTATTTCTTCTGTTGCTTCTAGGTTTTAGGCTCCTCGGCCAAGAGCTGCATGTTGGCTCCGTTCTTCGGTGGCTTGATACATCAACAATTTGTGACAATTAGATCCACCAAGATTGTATCAATTTGGTCTCATAGGTCATTTTGGCCCTTTGAAGATGTTTAATATAACATTTCATTTTTCTCTCTAGCATTTTTCTCTCCCCTCTTCTCCTCTCTCTCCCTCATGTTCCCTTGTCACCGCGCCTTCCGCTATACTTTTGACACTTTTTTCATAGGAAGTGAAGTTGCATTAACAAGCTATTCCCGTTGGTCGCAAAAATCAACGAGTGAGACCGAAAAGGAGAGGACAAGAATCCTCAAGACGGCTCATAGTCTTGATATGCTTCATAAGTTCATATGCTTTTTAAAGATAAACATCCTCAACAAATGTACTTCTAAACATAAAAGATACTTGGAGCTTGGATAGTTATGATTCTAGAGCTACAAACTATACTTTTGAGAGGCATAAACTAGTGAAAAAGAGAGAATTTTCCCCAAGAACAGGACAATAACTAAACCTACGTTAAATAAGGGAAGTGTTTGAAGAATGGTATGGTATGGGGAAATATATGAGCATGAATCCATTGATATCAGAAACTATATGAGTATGAGTCTAACTTCTTCGGTCTCCCAATAATTTGGTAGGTGCAAAATTAATGAGTTTTGGCAGTCTCCTTTTGACTCCTCTACTTATATTTGCACTTAACTCTATAACAATGTGTATGGTTCTTAGGAATAGACGAGCTTAATGATAAAAAGCTTATGCGTTTTCCCATTGTGTCTAGTATCTATGGCATAGATGACTTCATAACATATCATAAATGTCAAAACCTTGAAATAAAGTTACTAACTTACTACAATAACAAGTAAATCTTCCTACCCTAAGGAATGTGCATACCATTCTTATAAACCCTCAAATTAAAATTGGGATAAGTACCTTTCGCCAACAATGCCATTGATAGCTCGTCAAAATTGTGTAGACAAATTTCCTAGCATACCTGTCTGCAAAAAGTGATTATTAGGGCTACACAAGTTAGCATGTAGAATGTTGATGCAAGATACACCTATTACACTTCAAAAGGTTTACAGTAGTGGACTCTTACAATTAACCTAAAAGTAATATTATGAGGTCTTTTGAGCAAAGACGACATACACCAAATGAACACTTTCGCAACCAATATCCTATAGTATTCCAATCCTCTTGCTGTTCTTGCTCAATCACTCTTATCACACCCTAAGTGATTCACTATTTTGGTGAAGAAGGATGTTGTGTCTTCTTTTAAATTCCCTTAGAGACCTTTAGGAAAAAATCAGATTCTACCCAAGATATCTATCCTCATAACACTAAAACAACCTGAGAGCTAGATAACCTTGCCTTATTCAAAGTTTGAATAAGGCATGCTTATCCAAACTCATGTCACTTCCTCGAGCCTCGTATACCATCACAAAGAAACCGATGCCTGATGCATGGACATGCATATTACCCACCAAAAGACCACACTTGGCTTGCTTGTGATTATGAAACAAGGGGGTGACAATAACTTTCTTGAGGTTGGCCCACTCAAGAGATCCAGCTTACGTCTCATCCTCATGGAGTTGCATAAAGATTGAAGACCGTATGATGGTAGGAACAGTTTAGCTAACAATATAGATACTCTTACGTAAAACACACCACTCAAAAGACATGGGCACCTCCTTCCTTATGCGCTCTCTCTCTCTCTCTCTCTCTCTCTCTCTCTCTCTCCAACAGACAAACAGAAGACAGTCTTGAAGCAAATTTACCTCTAGATAATAAGCTCGCCACGAAAGGAAACGTACTGCCCTCAGACTCTGAGCTCGTCAACCAACACGTCCTCGACGCTCGTGATCACCTTTAGGCTATTGTATGAAAGTGATTTTCGAAACGAGAGGAGCGCCACTTGGCAGCAAGCCATTGCCTTCTATCAAATCATCTAAAATTCGAGCGGAGCGCAAAGTCTGGGCAAATTGTCTAAAATTGAAGTGCAGAGTGGGGCGGGGGCGGGGGCGGGCGCGGGCGCGGGCGCGGGCGCGGGCGTGGGGGCATCACACAATCCCAAATTGAGTCAGGATTTGCTAGGATAAAAGGTTGTGAGCAATAAATAGGATTTCCAATTCCAAACTTTTAAGGTGTTTAGAATAGGTGTCTCAAGACCTGAGGGCCACCAATACCCGACTTACTAGAGACTGACAAGGGGCAAAAAAGGGACTGTTAGCACTAAGCTTATTGCATCATATTGCAGACTACGATATTGCATCTTCATAGACTGGTAATGTGTGTGTGTACGTGTGTGCGCGCGCGTGCGAGCGAGAGAGAGAGAGAGAGAGAGAGAGAGAGAGAGAGAGAGAGAGAGAGCTAGTCCCATGAGGTAGCAACACTTTAAGATTGTGTGTGTGCACGTGCGCCTTGATGTGTGTATATATGTATTATTAATACTTATACGCAAAGGAACTTTTCGTTCAATATTAAGAGACCACTGGCTTTAGACAAGTGGAAAGAGATTTGCATAAAAACAACTCAGCATGAGACTCATTTTTGTACAACATAGTTCGAAAGAGTCATCATGCAACTATCTCATTTACAATAAATATCTAAAGGGATAAAAAGTCTTCAGTATCGAACACCAAATAAGCTAAATTTCTTTAAGCAAAAAAAAACATTCTCACCTACATCCATATAACAAGACAATTAGCTTTGAATACATTTTACAGATGTCAATGAATCTATCAATTGTTATCCTTGTCCTACTTTTTAAAAAATTAACTTAAACTGTTGTCCTTAAAAGGTTTGTTAAAATATGTATTTAAAGTATGTAAAATGTGAAACATCAGAAGGCCTTCACCCCTTCCGATGCAAATGGCAATACTTGTAAAATATAATTTTTTGAAACACTAAGTAGTAGTTTTTTCTAGAGAGACCTGATATAGTTTGTTTTTACAAAAGTAATATGTTGTCAAAACAACTCAGCTTGTTTGACTTAAAAAGTATTGACCCATACTTTCCAAGGTTTTATGATTAAAAAGAAACAAGATTTCACAGCCTTTCTTAGATTTGAATCTCATAACTGCAGTACACTCCCTAATATAATAGTTAAACCCATATCCTCTCCCAAAAAATCACTTTGAACCAGCTTTATTCAATATCCTCATCAACCTATATACTTTCCCCCTTTTAAGGAAAAAAACATCATACTAATTACTTTTCAAAAATTAGACCATCGATATTACAAACCAACATCATTCCATCAAAAAAACCGAACTAGTTTTGTCTCTTAAAAAGCAGTTCCATTCTCCATTTAATCAATTAGACAAGCTCACTGAAATATTTATAGTAAGGCATTGGAAGTTATTTTGCCACTACGACAGTAAGTGCTATGCAGCAGGGTTTCTAAAACTTAAGGGAATACCATTTCCTGACGAACAATATTAACAAAGCGGCAAGTTAGCTCCATTGAAAATTGAGATAATACCATTTCCAAACCAATATGACAAATAGTATTAACAAAGTAACAAGCAAGCATCAGATTAAGTATAAAAGATTATAACCAGGAGTCGAAAAAACCTGTGAAGGAGCAGTATCATCAGTTAAGTCTATGTTAAGAACAGAGCATTTTGCCATAGCAAGGAGTTATACGCACAATCTCCCTCACACTCCCTTTGTCTAAAAGTATTGCAAGGCTAAGTGAGGCAAAAAGGGTTCCCTCACCAGTTTTATGTGTGCAAGCGACTAGTCGATTGTAAGAGGCCTCGACCAGCTGGGTGCTATACTCCAAGTTAGATCAGCAACCTAGGTAGTAGTAAGAGATCCTTAAGGTCAGCTAAGAAATACACGAGAAGGGAATATATTCTCAGTATGCACCTATATAGGGTACAACAAAAAAAGGTAGGAGTATTGAGTATGTATGTGTGACTGTGTGCAATCCATAAAGCCTAGTCGATTCATCACACTACTGGATCAATTACTGGCAAAAATCCTCACCTAGTACCAACTGGAACAATTGGTTTCAAAGGGTGACAAGCTCATTTCAAACGGTATGATCTACCCAAGGAAGGGGGGAGTGTTTGCTGACAGTCATCATTCACTTGCTTTCCTCTCAACCTTCCTCCCTGACCTCTTAATCTCCCAATCTTAGGGAATGTATATATAAAGACTTATACTCACAAAAAACAAAAATAATAAAGAGCAAGAGCAATTAGCAAACGAGTATGCACAATAAAAGTCAAAACATTGACCCAGACCTACACATTTACATCCGGTACACTGAAACAGAAACCTATGTCATCAAACACCTTTGATCCTCAGCACTCAAGTGACGGAGGGTAGGTAAGATTAGTACGATAGGAGTGTTTCTGTTTTAGAGTTGAGTGATTACCAAAGTTCTTTTTTCCCACTGATGTGCCTCCTAGAGGTATTCTTGTGTTTCATAGTGTGTACATGAACATGTTGCCGTGGTTAGGATTTGGACCTTCATGGAATCTTTCTCTCATCCACTTTTCAAATCAAGCACGACCATCAACACAAACAGGTGTTTCTTGTCCATTAGCATTGCCCCTTATCTTTTTGCATCCATGTTTGTCTGCTTTAATTGTGATTGGTAGCATAATATTCAATGCATTTGCTTAGTATCAAACATTAAATTCAATGTAATTTTTTGTCATGATCACTTGTCTAGGTTTAAAAATCAAGCAGTCAGACTAAGCTAGTTTGACCAAGCTAGGTGTTAGAGATCTTTTCTTAATACCATGGGGAATGCCTTCCTAATTATCAATGGTGACTTAGAATCTTAATCCGATTTAGGCAGCATTGTGTGAAATGTACTAGGGCTTTTTAGTGGGCTTAGTCCCTATTGACCTTTAGCTTAAGTATTATAAAGGGAGTTTACTAGTGTGATGAGCCTGGGGAGGTGTAACAGTGTTATATGACCCCCCAAAAGTTACAAAATTAAAATGCTGAAAACGAACAAATAAATAAAATCAAAGTGCCATAATGTAAAATATTAAACTGGAAGAGAAACCTCAGCTTGATTTGGTACTCCACTCACATGTATCGCCTATGGTACTAGAGCCCTAGAGGTTCCTAGTGTGGGTGTTTTTCCTTGAAAAGCAAAAAACCCAAGGCATACGAAATAAGCGCACACATAAAAATTGAATCACTGTGAAAATACTTTGGGGGGTTAAAGAAAAGGTAATCAGTCAGGCGATGATTTCATGAGAAATTCCTTTTATCGTAGCTTAACTACAAGGTCTTCTAGGTATAGCCTCTAGTCAGCCCTCGAACATGAAATACTTGGCTCTCGTGATTAAACAACTAAATTGACCAGAGAAAATTAAGAAGCTTACCCATGGTATTAATAGTCGATCTCTAGTGCCTTTCGACCGTTAAATTAGCGACCCCAGACTTGTTTAATTTTTACCTTTACAACTGTTTATGCGTTTGATTATATTGCAATTTAATGTTTATTGCTGACAAATGGTTTAAAATTCTGTTACCAATCAATTTGTCTGCCTACAACTGCATATGCTTTTTAATTGTATATGAGAATGCAATTACTGTGCCAATGTTGTTTGATTTTGTAGTGACTGAAGAAGGCTAAGGACATTCATCTCAAATGCTCTTCCACCTTGACGAACGAGCTTCAACTCAATAGCTTCCGAGGACGGAATCTACATCAGGAAGGGGGGCATGTTAACCCTCACGACTCACGGACACCTTATCACCTACGACGGACGTTGTATTATTTACTTGGTAGAGTCAGGTACCGGGCTTGTCGGTCCAATAGGAAAAGGGTAAGAGTGATCGCCGATGAGAGGTGCACTCTAACTGGAACATTCAAGGGATTAGTTGGCTAAGCATGGGCGCCCAAGTGTGAATGGGGCGAGCTCATATAAAAGTCAACTAAACCTAAAATTCACTCATTCTCTCATTTGTGCAATTGAAGAGTGCTCTTGTTCCATCTCCATCTTCTTCTTCTTCATCTCCTTGTGTGTGTGTGTGTGTGTGTGTGTATGTGTGAGAGTGAGTGAGAGAGAGAGAGAGAGAGAGGGAGTGTGTGTGCGATCGAGCATTACAAAGGCACGACGGCGGCGAAACAGTTGAGCACGGCGTAGCGGCTTCTCCCTCTTCTTTGCGGCAAGGAATCCTCCACGAAGCAAGCGTAGAGCGGTGAGTGACACACCATCATCATCTTTGAGCTTACTAGTTTAAGCTTGTTGTGTGCTTGGAGCCATTTGTGGCTCGCACACGGTGTATCGGCAAGTTCCTTGCATTGACACGTGTGACATACGCACACAGGTCATTACACATAAGGCATGGCTTCATTACACTTGTTGATACAGTTTTTATTTTTTTGAGGTTTTGTTCAAAAAATAGGAGGGATTGGTACCCCGCACACAATCTAGTCTTGGTGATTTTTTTTGGCTTGATATACTTTGCTAAGTAGATTCCCAAGCCAAACACGAGATAACTGTTTGATGCATAACACAATGTTGATTTCTGTGGGGGTTGTATTTGATATTGAAGATAAGGTTTTTGCCTGATGGTTTTAGGGATAGAGGCAATAAGAGGGATACCACATACACTTGCTTCGTTTGGATGAATTGTTTGACTGATTTTGCTACGTTAAGAAAGAGCATGAAAACCTTGCAATGTAATATATGGTGTTGTATGGATGAGGAGTAGGTGCAAAATAACTTTGGGCTGATATTGGTATTAAGACACTTGGATCGGAAGGGGTAGTGGCCTTTCGATCAAAATGATATGTATGTAAATATCCATTTAAGGTCTAATAAAAATTGGGCTATATAGAAACCATACATATAATTACTATTATAATTGCTTGTATCTTAAAGGGGTAATGGCCTTTTTCACAAGCATTAAAATGAACCATAAAAAACACACACACACACACTTGTACTTTACAAAACTGTAATACATGTGCACTTTGGAGGATTGTTTTATGTTGAAAAAGTTGTAAGTTAGACATAGATAACAACTGATATAATCCGTTGACACCTGTAAAACGCATTCAAGACTAACATATCTGTCTTCTTGTTTGAATGGATGCAGGTGAGGACTCTATCCTTTCTTGGAATTTTTTTGGCTTGAAGCAAATATATGTCCATGACTTCACTTGCTCCTACTACTTGGGAAGTACTTCTTTAATTAGTCATTATCATTGTATACTAGAATGAGGCCTCATTCTCATAAGCCATGTACAAAGATAATTCTAAGACCGAGTTGTTTTTGTAATAATTATTGCCTTTTCTCTAAAGCCAGCTTTCTTTTGAATGTTAAAGTTCATTTATGTCTTATTATATAAGTAAAAACAACTACACACACGCGCACGCGCACACATGGATATTTAACTGAGTAGTGAGGGCTGCTGACTCTTTTTTCTATTACCTTAGGTGCCTCATCGAGTTGCAAGGGCGGTAAGGGGAGGTGTGGATTCCTTTGTAGCTTCATGGAGGTCCACTATTGTAGGTAGAGGCTGTGGAGAAGATTTTACCTCTATGGATGCATTACATGAGGAGCTAGAAGCTTCATGGGACTCCCCCCTTCCTGAGCTAGGTGGAACAAATTGTTTTCTCTTCGGTACCCAAACTAGCTCTGGAGCGGGTGTGTAGCATTCTGTGATTTTTTTCTTTCCGCAATCGTTGATTCGTTTTGGAGCTACGGGATTGGGCTCACATGGGTCAGGTGATAGGTAAGAACACAATCTACGTTTTGGCACCCAGATTTGATCATTTCCTTGATAGTAGTTTTGGGATTTCAATAGTTGTGTACGAATCCAACGCCACATTTTCTTACTTTTCTTGGAGCGAGTGGTACGTTTCTTACAAGGCTTCTGTTTTTTAGTACTAGCCATGGTCGCTAAAGAAGCTTTAGGGACCCACTTGTATGTTTTCTTTGTTATATTAGGATGAGTCTTGTCGGAAGCTATATACATTGCTTCTAGAATATTTAAGGGTACGAGTGGTGGCATTTAATCCCCCTCAGGTGTTACCCAGGTCGTCCCCCTATTTCCCCAAGTGTCTATGGTTGTTGCTAGGTGGACCCAATCCACATTGTCCAACTCAGTCATCCCAGGTAGTACATCCATATAAGGAGAATCTTCCCCAACATCAGTGTCCTCTTTACACGTGTAACAATACTGCAGTGGGGCCGAGTGAACTATGGTGTCAGATCTATGATCAATTATAAACCTGTTTCCTAGAGGATGTGCTCGACCCGTCACAAGATCCACTCGAATGACAGAATCTTGGAACTGCAAGTAGACATGGTTTTTAAACCACTCATGCACCATTTTTGCTTCCCTCATGAAAGGACGTCCTAAGATCATCTCCGATGCCATAATGTGTTTGGAGAAATCCATAACAATGAAGGTAATCCTTATTTTATGTCCAAAGACCTTGATCTTGAGATCTTATAGCATCCCAATAGGCTTAACAATAGACCCATTGGTCATCTTCACTACTATGGTTGTGGTTTCGCAAGGTAAGGTCTTCCCATAGTTTCCCGGCAATTTTTAGTCACAATGCTAACCCCAACGCCACCATCAAGGATTCCCTTCACAGTTAATCCCTTAGTAGTGATTGGTATGGTCGCATTGGATTCATCACCCTCAAAGTATTGTCCCAACTTGTTAACAGGTATTTCTATAACAAGGTTCTCATCTAGGTTGGGTTGTGGATCTAAGTGTTCCTCCTCTATTGGCATCTCCCCAGCTCCATCCATCTGGGCAAATTGTGGTAGCCCAAACTTCAGTTCTCCATTGAGGAAGGCTCGAAGAGCTGAGACTAGCTCAGGGTCTTTATATAGTTTGGACATGATGGTGGTTCTAACTTTTGAAGACATGAAATCCATCAATTTGGAAATGTTTAACGACACCTTTTGGACTTCAATCCCTTGACATGGGGAAGATGGGATCTCCATTTCTTCAATAGGATCAAGTAGTCCCTCTGTAAACATTCTTTCCATCAAGAAGTGAGTACGCCTACTTTCCCATGACTTTAAGTCACTTTCTTCTTGGATGACACTAGGTATGGCTAAGGGTCTATGGACTTGGTGAGGTTGATGTTGCGTAGGGAACACGGTGTCTGTAATCTGGATCTGCCTAGGTGCTGGTTCTAGATCCCTTTGGGTATCTTCTACCAAACTCCTTAATTGCTTGACTCGCCCAATCTCCTCTGTAGGGTTTGGATAAGTTCCTATCTTCTTCTTAGATCCTGGCCATTGTGGCTCATGAAGATCTTCCTTGTTGGTTTCTATCTTAGTGGTCATTTTGGTCTCCATGGTTTCTCCTGAATCAGAATCCTCTTCAACGTCATTCATATATATGGGGTCGTCACCAGTCCCTATGTTGGTCTTTGAACTGGGGTTTGACTTCGCTGCTTTTTGCGATCTCTTCCTTCGTGTTTTCTTCTTTTTCTGAGATTGGGCAATTGATGCCGTGTCTCTTTCCTCAAGAATATAATTTTGTTTTTGGAGCATCGATCGTGTGAGTACGTTTATTGGTACCACATGTGTACTTTGTGATGGCTCCTCGGTAACTTCAATCAAGTTTAATGGCGTGATCTTCGATGCATTTGGATTATTTGGACATTGAGCAATCAAATGATCTATGCCACATCGATTACACATAAGTATTGGCATTGTAGACGTGCTCGCTTGATTGGTTTGCATTAGTGTGGCGTTCCTTTGTAGCCTAATAGGACACTCGGCTACACGATGTGGACCTCCACACTCATAGCATTGAAGAGGTGGTCTCTTAGCAGTGTAATTGATATTTTGGCCTCTTGCTGCAAGAGCAGCTACTTAATATACAGGTTTGACTTGTCCCCAATAGTCCTCCATGTAGTATTGTGGACTTTCTTCAAGCACATCCATCCCATAGGCAATATTAGGATCCATATCTTCCTCACAGCCTTCCAAACAAGAAATAGATGATTCGCAACCCACTTGATTCACAGAAGTGATTCTCGGATGTGGTGGTTGCGGTCCTAGCACTGGAGGTGGTAAAGGTGTAGTTTGAAAAACATTTTGGGCCCTAGGGACCATGTGTTGTGCTGTTTGTTCAAGAGGTGGGGCCGACATCAATGCAGGCACTCGAGGTGTGTCTGTCCATGCTAAGGTTGGTCTATTAGCCATCGCACGCTTAAATACTATGCAATCCTTATCTTGATGACCATACCTCCCACAGGCATTGCAATTCCCATTGAATTTTACTCAAAAGTAGGGCGTTCACTGGTACTATGCGGTCCATAGCATACTGAGCACCATCGTTGCTCCCTTCTTGGATACATATGATTGTTTTGCGGAGCACGATTGTCTCTAAGACTCTCTTGAATAGTCTTGGTGAGATCTGCTAAAGTCATCTCAGATATCTTTGGCTCCTTAGCAATAGGCTTTAAGGTCATTGGTTGATGCCTTGATGCTTGTGAGCTAATAGATTTAGACTCAACAGACACTCTTTCTCCTTGAATCATTAAATTATCCTCCAATTGGATCGCATTGGTGGTGTGACTGCTTTCCAAGTGGTGATGCCTCTAATGACTAGGCCATGTAGATATCCTCATGTCGTAATCCCCTAATGAATCTATCAAGCATTTGGTTATTGTTGAAGCGCTCATTTGGATTACAACGAGAATTCAAATGCTTCAAGCGACTTATAAAGTCTCTCACCGACTCTCCTTCCTCTCGTTGGGCTTTCTGGAGCTGAGAGGCTACACCCCAAAGTACTCCCTCTCGTATGTATTCTTTCAAGAACAGTCTCCTAAGAGTAGGGTAAATCGTTTTTTCTTCCACCCTTAGGGTTCTATACAAATCCCCTGCCTTTCCACTTAAGGTTAGGCTTAAAGCATTGCTCTTATGTAGGTCATTGTGTTCTCCTAGAGAATCGCATATTTGTTCAAACACTTCGATATGCTTTCTCACATCCCCGTCTCCACTAAATTTTTGTGTGAGCTTGGCTATTTGTACTGCCTTACTTCTAGGCTATCTATCAGGCGTGTTACGAATATTCTCAGCAATAGATTGACCTATAGCTTGAGCAAATGTTGCCAAGTCACCTAAGTGAGTAGGTACTGTGGGTGGAGGTGCTCCAGAGACTACATGTGGAGTAGGTATTGGCATTGGGCTTGGCACATAGGAAGCCCTTGGGTTCCATGTTGGGTACGATGTTGTGCCATGTGGTGGTCCATAGTTCATATGTGTGGACCTAGGCATAGCAGACGTCGGATGTGACACACTCAATGTATCAGACCAGCCAATAAGTAGATGAATCCCCGGTGCATCCTACCCTTCAATGGCATTAGCGGCTCAAACCATAGTCTGTAGCCTAAAATGGTGAGTCAGTATGCAAAAAAACGAGCCAATACTTAGGCCTCAGAAGCTTTACCAAGCTTATATGTGATGTGCATGACCTAGTGGCAGGCTAGTGCCAAGTATTCTTTTCGTCCACAAATAGCCACAATCTCAGTTTTTACAGAGTACATGCCCCACCCAAGCATAAAAAAATAAGGTGTAGTAAACATTAGGTAGTTAAAATCCGGCAATTGACCATCAGACAAGTACTTATTGGGCACTTAATGTGCGCCCCCGTATTTTACCGATAGTTTCTAAGTTAGCCCATAACTATGTTTAAGTTTTCCAACAGCAAGGGTTTAACCCTCCAATCCTCATTAATCTGCTCAGGCCAAATGACTTTTATGCCCAAAGTTAAAACAAATAAAAAAAAGCTTATCAACAACTGTTTTTTTACCTGCGTTGTCTAAAAAGACCAGAGAAAGCACGAAAGTAAATGGACTAGCTTGTTTTAATGCTCATGGCTGCTAAATCTCAAGCCACACCATATCTCTTACTTTAGTTTAATCCTGAAGACCATATAAAACTAGAACGTTTGGTGCAAGAAAACCAGTAAAAAAAATACTTTTATAGAATGCGGACCTGGGAAGCACCCTCTTTTTCTACAAGCTCCATGGTTAGAGAGTAGGCAAGCCTCCAGGAAAAGCCCTCAAATATCTCTTTACTCCAACAAAAACACCACGCAAAAGACTAAGTGAGGGGCTCAGGGCCATCCTCACCATATATAGTACTCCATCAATGGAAGGAGTGATGATGCAGACCTACGTAGTTGACTTTTGCTCGGTTTCCAAAGCATCTGGCTACAAACAGCAGCTGGCATGGCCCCATAGGGGATTAAGTGGGAGAGAAGAGAGAAAGAACATCATCATGAAGCGTGCAGGTGCACAAAGATCATGTGGCAGTAAGGTCATGAGGTAGATACTGTAAGCGGCTAGCGTGAACTTCCTACTCGATATGCACACAGTCATTTAACTTGGTATCTAGAAATGCCCGCCATCTGCCCTTATTTTGGGGTAGTGTCCCATAATTCATGCACCTTTGAGAGGCTAAAAATTTATCAAAGTGATGCTTGAGGGGCCAATTCAAAAGTGGGGGGGGGGGGGGGGGGGGGGGGGATTTTTGTTTTGAGGGGTTGTGGGGGTTTCGAAAAAAATTAAATTCCTAAACCAAACTTGGTAAAGAGTCGGCTTTTGTAATAGGTTAAATACTAGTCGTATAAAAACTTAGGTGTGTGTGTGTGGTAACTGGTTGTGTGTGTGTGTGTGTGTGTGTGTGTGTGTGAGAGAGAGAGAGAGAGAGAGAGAGAGAGAGAGAGAGAGAGAGAGAGAGAGAGAGAGAGAGAGAGAGAGAGAGAGAGATACACTTCAAGGATGTATGTGTGCACCTTGAAGCAAAAGTGAATGTGACAACCAACACAATGCTGGAAGTCTCAAAAGAGATGAAGATTGTCATCACATCAGACATGAGGCCCCCCTTGAATGCGATAACTGACATGATGGCAGAAGTCTCAGAAGAGATGAAAATGGTCATCAAAATAGACATGAGTGACTCGATGATGGAGATGATGACGACTGATAGGTTGGCAGAAATCAGAGAATGTATGATGATGGAGATCGCAGGAGACATGATTGATGCCACCATGACAATCGACATACTGCCATGCTGGTGGAATTCACAAAAGACAATCAACATGTTGGCCATGTTGTTGGTGTTGTTGTTGTTTTTGAAATTCAACTCTGAGGTGTGGTGTGATCCAAGTACTCTCAATGGACATCCATTTGTATGGTATGAAAGATATTTTTCGGAAAAACAGTGTTCAACTAGTTTAGTTAAGTCTAGTAGGACTGTCTTCTCCAATTGAAGAGAACTGACAAGGTCAATTAAGCAACTAAGTAAAGCTGATAGAGCAAGATATAGGTTTTTTGAAAAACTAGGGATGTGATTCAGTCTTTTAGCCAGAAGTTTTTGGACCGTGGTGTCATCAATTAAATTAAGATCACAAGTTCAAACATGTTTACCCAAACCACAAAAATCTTGACAAAAAGTTCTATATTTGTCACAAGCACATTCTGGGACAGCGTTGTGACATAAAAAATCATTACTGTAGATAAGACTCTTGATAGGTTGATGATACCTCCAGCCAATAAGCACCTTATCAAGTATTTTATGATTTCCAAAAAGTAAGTCAAAGCACTCACAAAATATTTTTTTGGGGTGAACCCAATTCAAAAGTTCATTTTGGAAAAGACTGTGTAAATAGATAAACTCCCTAGTAGAAGTCTTCTTTGTGAGATGCATCCTTCCACAAGGGCCAAAAGCAACCTGCACATTATAGATGATCATAAGTCAAGGACGTGCCGGATGGGAGTATTTCTTCCTCTTCCCCTAGTAAAGTTACAAGACTTTCCCCTATTAGAATTGGAGGAAGTACTGGGGGTTAGAAAAGATGTGAAAGAGTTATTGGGGGTGGTTAAAGAGTTAGGTCTTGTAGTGAGGGAGAATCATCATCTTCAATACAAGGCTTGAGTAGACTAGTGATGATCTTGACACCTTTATAGTTGGCATAAATGGTCAGATAAGTCCTTGGTTCATCATATTTGAGCTCTTTAAGGATATCTGACATTAGCCCACGAAAAATATTAAAAGCAATTTGAGCAACCACTAGTTGTTTGGCATGTCCTCCCAACCAAGAAGAGATGAGGGATAAATGAAAGTCCACTGGTTTCTTGGGGAAGAGTTGATCAAGGTGGTTGAGGATATCCTAGATAGCATACTCAAACCACATGATGCTGGACTCACATAAGGCTTTGGGGTCAAGAAATTTGTAGGCACATTTTAGATAGTCCAAAACACATTTCAGATCGATTCAGTGTAGAAGTCAAAATTGCTTTTAGCAAACTCCATGTTACCTTTTGTATGAATGTATAACCCAGCATTAGAGGAGCACTTAGAATGGTCAATAAAGTTAAGGTTGAAGGGGGCTTTGATGAGTTCTCCTTTGTCTAAGAATTGTCCTCCTTTCAAAGTTTTGAGTCAACAGTCTTCAACCGTGGATGCTGGTAGATTAGCCAAATAAACCCAAGTTTCATTAAGGATAGGTGCCAAAAAGGCTTTGTTAGGTAAGATCCAAAGCTGATGGTCCACACACCAAAGGACTCAACTTCAATTTTTCTAACTGGTAAAAAACGAAAAGCTTTGGAAACTTTTGGGTACCATTTCTAAAAGGTTAGATTCATTGAGGGAGATGAGGTTGTTTTGAAATTCCTTGACGAATTCTAGAGAGTACTATCTTGGCAAAAGATGCCCCATGTTAACCACTTATGGACACCCTATCACCTTTGACGGATGCCTTATCACTTATTTGAGTCATGGACCAGGCTTGTCGATTCTATAGGTGCGTAGATGATTGCCGATGAGAGGCACACCACCTTATTTTTACATTATTTTTGCTATGATCGGCCATTGTGGGCGCCCATGTGTGAATGGGTCAGATTCATGTAAAAGTCTATTTTGACCTAAAATCCTCATTCTTGAGGTGCATGCTAAAGACAGTGCTCTTGCTCTACCTCTACCTTCTTCTTGATCGTGTGTTCACGAGTGTGTGTGTGTGTGTGTGTGTGTGTGTGTATGCTTGAGATAGAGAGAGAGAGAGAGAGTAATCGAGCATTGTGGTGGCAAGGCGGTTGAGCGCGGCGGTGACAGTGGCAGTGGCTCCTTCTTCTTTGCGGCACAGGATCCTTCACGACGGCAAGCATTGAGCGGTGAGTGACACACCATTGCCCCTTTGAGCTTACTAGGATAGTCTAGTTGTGTGCTTGTAGCCATTCGTGGCTCGCACACAATGTTTGACAAGTTCCCAGCCTCCGACACGTGCGGTAAAAGTGCACATTTTTGGCGCCGTTTTTAGGGCTGCCTTGCACTAAGCTTGAGGAGCACTTAGTGCTACATCATGAAGCCATTCACTTTTGTCATTTTTGTTTTTTTTTTGAGTTGTGTTATATCTATTAATGTCTGCAATGTGCAGGTTTAGCAGGTATTCTTAGCTCTATTAATTGCTCCAATGTGCAGGTCTTGTTAGATTTGTTAAGCTCTATAAGGTGTAGGTTTTAGTAGGTCTGTTAGTTAGTGTCGTTTTGTAATGTGCAATAAATAGTGAGCAGGTTGGCTATTCTATCCAGTGTGCAATTTGTTGTGTTAGGCAGTGTGTGTGCAATGCTAATCAGTATTAATTAGTTTTGTTAGCTGAGGTAGCTTAGACAAAGCTGCCAGGTGCAGCTGGTGCACGCACTTGAGACAGGTGAACTCGACGCCCACGCAACACCACATTATCCACAAAAAGTTTATTAAAAAAGCTAAAAAAATATGAGACCAAAAAGAAAAAAATAAAAAAGGAAAAATATTAAAAGGAAGGATCGGATCATCCCTCGAGCTCGATCCTAGGCCCATGCCTCACTCCTAATTCTTATGATATAGTATAGACACTACTATATATATAAAGACTAGCCCCCCAAGTGAAGGGAGAGCATGTGGGACAAGTCCTTCAAGTCCTTCACCCTTCCCTTCACACTTACCCCTTGAACTTACTAATTTTAGCCTTCTTCTCGACTAGGAAAAGACTGTTTTTAGGATTCCAAGGGCTTTAAGTAATCGGATCGAGGTTGTAAAGAATGGCACGTTCCTCTAATCAAGACGCTCGTTTTGAGCTATCACACGTCATATTTTGTGGCTTGGTTAGAAAAAAGGACAAAAAAAATTAAAAAAATTCAGAGTAAATTTGGATTGCAAAAAACCAAAAAACTAGGTGAGCGGCCTTCACGGGCACTCACCAACACTTCTAGGGTGTTGAGGTCACATGCACCTACACTCTAGTTGTGTGCTAGAGGACAATCACATAGAGAGTGTCTCCGTTTACGCGGGCACCCATTATTCCTCCACATTAGGCTGTAGGCCCTCAACGGGTACCCAAGGTAGTACCACTCAAGACCCACATGTTGAACCTAGTGAATCTTCCTCTGACTACGACGTCATGGAAGGTTACCTGACGCCCAATGCCGAGAGTTGAAGCCAAGACATGCATGCCATTGACCCACGATCCAGGCCGAGCATATTTAGCCGCTTGAAAGAGACTTTGAGTAGAGCCACTTGCTCCGAACATGGAGCTAGCGATGTAAAAGAAGGGGGTCGGGAAGTAAATTCACCATTCATGACCAATGTAGATCTCACGCTCCTGGAGAGTGTGCATGTGAATACTCCATTCACTGCACTCCCTGACTCTTCAGGGCTATTCTCCTTTGAGGCTATATTACCTGATGGTAGAAGCCTTGCTGAAGTGCAAGAGGTTGAGCGATATATCATTGCAGCTAGGAAAAAGGAAATTGAGAGCTTACGCAAGGCAGAGCAATGGAGAGAGCTAATGGAGGAGGCCCCTATGTCAACATCCATGCTAGTCGAGCAATCTAGTGCTCCTAAATTAGCAACCATTAAAGTTCAACCCATAGAGAGCCACATTGCATCTAGTTCAAAGGACACCCCTAGCACCTCAATACTAGATGGAGCGTTTTTAAATGAGGACTGGAAGTATGAACTACAAATGGAGACTTTAAACGACCTATACACAGGTCACACCTATCACGTGGATTGGTTAGATACCCTACAATCTACATGGGGTGCTACTAGCGTAAAAGAGCAACAACAAAGAGTTTGTGATGTCATCCATAGGGTTATTGAGCTGGAGAGGCAGAACAAAGGGATCCACATGTCTTCAATGGGTCTAATGAGATTCTTGGATACAGGGAAGTCTAAGCAACCAACTTTATCACAAATGGAGACTCCCTTGGTAAGCCCGATAGATCCTCCATATGTTGTTTTGCCAGGGGTCTCAGTACAATCTGAGTCCACAAGCGATAGCTTTACCTTTCCAAGTTTAGCTAATCTTTCTCTTGATGACATCACGACGACCATGCCTACCCCAATGATGGACATGCCAAAAAACACGCAATGGACCTCATTTATTAGTAAAGCACCGCTACATGGTGGTCCAATGCCTACAACAATACCTACAAGTGTGTATCAATCATATGCACCTATGGGCCCTCTTGCTCATGTAGCTTCTGTCCGTCCCATTGTTTCAACAACTTATGCTCCAGGACCAGAACATCCAAGCCCTTATTTCAATGAAACCATACCAGCTAGCATTAGCATGTCACATCCCAGGTCTGCTATGCCCAATGCCACACATATGAACTTTGGGCCATCACATGGCACAACATTGTACCCAACTTGGGACCTGAGGAACACCCGTATGCCTAACCTGATGCCAACCCCCATTCCACATGCAGTACCAAGAGCGCCTGTCCCCACTATACATGCTCACTTGGGTGACTTGGTAACATTTGCTCAAGCTACCGGTCGATCTGTTGTCAAAAATATGCATAACACGCCTAATAGAGAGCCTAGAAGTAAGGCAGTACAAATAGCCAAGCTCACACAAAAATTTAGTGGAGATGGGGATTTGAGAAAGCATATCGAATTATTTGAACAAATATGCGATTCCCTAGGAAAACACAATGACGTGCATAAGAGAAATGCTTTAAGCATGACCTTGAGTGGAAAGGCTGGGGATTGGTATAGAACCCTAATGGTGGAAGAGAATTTTTACTACTCTTAGGAGACTGTTCTTGAATGAGTACATACGAGAGGGAGTGCTTTGGGGTGTAGCATCTTAGCTCCAAAAAGCCCAACGAGAGGAAGGGGAGTCCGTGAGATACTTTATTAGTCGCTTGAAGCATTTGAAATCTCGATGTAATCCAAATGAGCGCTTCAATAATAACCAATTGCTCGATAGATTCATTAGGGGACTACGACATGAGGATATCTACAATGGACTAGTCATTAGAGGCATCACCACTTGGGAAGCAGTCACTACCAATGCGATCCAACTGGTGGACAATTTAATGATTCAAGGAGAAAGAGTGTCTGTTGAGCTTAAATCTACTAGCTCGCAAGCATCGTGGCATGAGCCAATGACCATAAGGCCTATTGCTAAAGAGCCAAAGATATCTAAGAAGACTTTAGCATATCTCACCAAGGCCATTCAAGAAAGTCTTAGAGACAATTGTCCGCCACAAAACAATCATATGTACCCAAGAAGGGAGCAGCAATGATGCTCAGTTTGCTATGGTCCACGTAGTACTAGTGAATGCCCTACGTTTAGAGTAAAGTTTAATGGGAATTCCAACGCATGTGGGAGGTATGGTCATCAAGCCAAGGATTGAATAGTATTTAAACGCACGATGACCAATAGACCAACCTTAGCATGGACGAACACACCTCAAGTGCCTGCATTGATGCCGGACCCACCTCTTGAAAAACCGTCACAACACATGGTCTAGGGCCCAAAATGTTGTTCAAACAACACCCTTACCATCTCTAGTGCTAGGACCGCAACCCCCATATCCGAGAATCACTTCTATGAATCAAGTGGATTGTGAGTCATCTATTGCTTGTTTGGAAGGCTGTGAGGAAGATATAGACCCTAATATTGCCTATGGAATTGATGCACTGGAAGAAAGTCCACAATACTACATGGAGGACTATTGGGGACAAGTCAAACCTGTCTATCAAGTAGCTACTCTTGCGGCCAGAGGCCAAAATATCAATTTCACTGCCAAGAGACCACCTCTTTAATGCTATGAGTGTGGAGTTCCACATCCTGTAGCCAAGTGTCCTATTAGACTACAAAGAATGCCACAATAATGCAAACCAATCAAGCAAGCACATCTACAATGCCGATACTCATGTGTAATCACTATGGCATAGATCAGTTGATTGCCCAATGTACTAACAATCCAAATGCACCAAAGATCACGCCATTGAACTTAATTGAGGTTACCAAGGAGCCATCACAAAGTACACCTGTGGTACGAGTAAATGTACTCACACGGTCGATACTCTAGAACCAAAACTATATTCTTGAAGAAAGAGACACAACATCAATTCCCCAATCTCAAAAGAAGAAGAAAACACGAAGGAAGAGATCACAAAAAGCAGCGAGGCTAGACCCCAGTTCAAAGACCAACATAGAGACTAGTGAGACGACCCCGTGTATCTGAACGACAATGAAGAGGATTTTGATTCGAATGAGACCATGGAGACTAAATTGACTATTAGAAAGAAAAAAACAAGGAAGATCGTGATCATGAGCCACAATGGCTAGGACCCAAGGAACCCAAGAAGAAGATATGAACTTACCCAAACCCTACAGAGGAGATCGAGCGAGTCAAAAAATTAATGATTTTGGTAGAAGAGCCAGCACACCCAAAGGGATCTAGAGCCAGCACCTAGGCAGATCCAGATTACAAACACAGTGTTCCCTACGCAAAATCAACCCAAAGTCCATAGACCACTAGACATACCTACTGTTATCCAAGAAGAAAGTGACTTCAAGTTATTAAGAAGTGGGCGTACTCCTTTCTTTTTGGAGAGAATGTTTACAGAGGGATTACCTCACCCTATTGAAGAAATGGAGATCCCATCTTCCCCATGTCAAGGGACTAAAGCCCAAAAAGTACCGTTAAATATTACCAAATTGATGGATTTCATGGCTTCAGAAGTTAGAACCACCATCATGTCTAAATTTTATGGAGATCCCAAGCTATTTTTAGCGGTTTTTTAGCTCTTTAAGCTTTCCTCAATGGAGAACTGAAAGTTGGGCTACCACAATTTGCACAGATGGATGGAGCTAGGGAGGTGCTAATAGAGGAGGAACACTTAGATCCACAACCCAACCTAGATGAGAACTCTGTTGTTGAAATATTTGTTAACAAGTTGGGACAATACTTTGAAGGCGATGAATCCAATGCGATCATACCAATCACTACCAAGGGATTAACTATGAAGGGATTCCTTGATGGTGGCGCTGGGGTTAGCATTGTAACTAAAAATTGCTCACCTTGGGACTACAAACATAGTGGTAAAGATGGCCAATGGGACTATTGTTAAACCTATTGGGATGCTAGAAGATCTCAAGATCAAGGTCATTTTACACAAAATAAGGCATACCTTCATTGTTATGGATTTTTCCAAGCACACTATGTCATCTGAGATGATTTTAGGACGTCCTTTCATGAGGGAAGCAAAAATGGTGCACGACTAGTCTAAAAACCATGTCTACTTGCAGTTCCAAGACTCTGTCATTCGAGTTGATCTTGTAACTGGTCGAACACATCCTCTAGGAAACAGATTTATAATTGAGCATAGATCTGACACCACAATTCACTCGGCCCCATTGCAGTACACGTCTAAAAAGGACACTAATATTGGGGAAGATTCCGCTTATATGGATGCTCTACCAGGGATGACTGAGTCTAACAATGTGGATTGGGTCCGCTTAACAACAACCTAAGACACTTGGGGGAATAGGGGGACAACCTGGTTAACACCTACGGGAGATAAAATGCCACAACTTGTACCTTTAAATATGATAGGAGTAATGCATATAGCTCGCAGGACCTACAAGGTGAAGGCTTGATTGATACTGAAGGTCAAATAGACCTTTTATAAGAGTTTAACCCATTCACACATGGGTGCCCACAATGGTCGGTCATTGCAAAACTACTGAAAAAACAAAATAAGTGGTGCGCCTCTCATCTGGGATCACCTACACACCTATTGGATCGACAAGCCCGGTCCATGACTCAATCAAATAAATACGTCCATGAAGCTATTGAGATGAAGCCCATACGTCGAGGTGGAAGAGAATCCGAGATTGAATGTCCTTAGCCTTCTTCAATCACTGCAAAATCCACCAAAATTGGCACAGCAACAATTGCATTCCCATGTACGATTACAAAGCATATACAGTTGTAGGCACATAAATTGATTGGTAGGAGAATATTAAACAATTTGTCAGCATTAAACATTAAACTGTAATATAATCAAACGCATAAACAATTGTAAAGTTCAAAAACTAAAGAAGTCTGAGGTCGCTAATTTAATGATCGAAAGGCACTAGAGGTCAACTATTAATACCATGGGCAAGCTTCTCAATTTTCTATAGTCAATTAAGCTGTTTAATCGCGAGAGCCAAGTATTTCATGTCCGAGGGCTGACTAGAGGCTATACTTAGAAGACCTTGTAGTTAAGCTATGATAAAAGGAATTGCTCATGAAATCATCTCCTGACTTATTCCCTTCACTTTGACCCCCCAAAGTCTTTTCACATTGATTCAATTTTGATGTGTGTGCTTATTTTGTATGCCTTGGGTTTTTTGCTTTTCAAGGAAAAGTGCCCACACTGGGAACCTCTAGGGCTCTAGTACCATAGGCAATACATGTGAGTGAAATACAAATCAAGTTGGGATTTCTCTTCCAGCTTAAGGTTTTACATTGTGGCACTTTTGATTGTTTTGTTTGTTCATTTTTAGCATTTCAATTTTGTAATTTTGGGGGGTCATATTGACATTGTTACCCTCCCCAGGCTCATCACACTAGTAAACTCCCTTTATAATACTTAAGCTAAAGGTCAATAGGGACTAAGCCCACTAGAAAGCCCTAGTACATTGCACACAATGCTTCTTAGATTGGATTAAGAGCCTAAAGTAACCATTGATTATTAGTAGGAAGGCAATTCCCATGGTATTAATAGAAGATCTCTAAATTCCTAACTTGGTCAAACTAGCTTAGTCAGATTGCTTGATTCTGAAACCTAGATAAGGTATTATGATAGAAAATTATATAGAATCTAATGTTTAATCTAAGAAAATGTGCTGAATATTGTGCTACCAATCCATTTAAAGCAGACAAACATGGATACAAAAAAAGAAGACAAGAGGCAATGCTAATGGACAAAAACACCTGTTCGTGTTGATGATCGCGCTCGATTAGAAGAGTGAACGAGAGAAAGATTTTATGAATTTCAAAATCCTACAGCGCATTCCTGTATACACTAGAAAAAACCCAAGGAATACCTCTAGGAGGCACATCAGTGGTGGAAAGAGGCACCAACCTTTATTGAACACAATCAATCAACATAAGGAACCCTAACCTAATTATTTGTACCCCCCCATACAGAGTCAAGGGAACAGGATATTGTAGAGATGGGGAGATAACCCTAAGGCTTAACTTCTATCGTTATTGTCGACAAAAACAAAGTCATCATCCGTGAAACCATACGTGCCATCCGTGTAATCATGTGAATCTTCTTCATCATTAGAGGGACAAATGTTTACTAACAAGGTCACTAGACGTCTATAGTCATCTTGGTCAAAAGGGTAGGCTTGTGCAATGAGAGAGATGCTCTCTACTAAGTATGGATCAGTCATGGTCAAGAGACGTATCAACCATTCTAATTCCTCGAAATTCCTCTCACATGCTAGCGTATCTACCAAATCCCATTCACAGGTAGACTATGTGAAACATTTGTGAGAAGTAAAGAGGGTGCCTCTCACCCAAGGTAGGAGTGGATGACTCTATTGTACTAGCCATATCTGTACATTTAGATAGATGATGGTTAGTGTGAAAATATTATAAGGGTCGTGTCAAAAGGTTGTGTCCTTGTGCATAATGTGTTTTTATGATTTTATGTCATATATAGAGCTTGTAAGTTTCCATATTTTTGTTTGGTGGCTCTTGCTCTTTTGCTTTTTTATTTTTGTTTGTGTGAGTAAAGGCTATATATATACATTCCCTAAGATTATGACATTGAGAGGTCAGGGAGGAAAGTTAAGAGGGGAGCAAATGGATAATGGATGTCAGCAAACACTCCCCCCTTTCTTGGGTAGATCATACTTTTTGAAATGATGTCGTCACCTTTTGAAACCAATTGTTCCAAGTCATTATGGGTGAAGACGTTGACCAATAGTTTTCAATCGCCCTGAGCATTTCAACTAGTTGCAAGGGTGGTAAGGTACTCTCCCATGGTTTTATTTACAATGTTTGTGTTGAAGCTTCTATTTTCCGTAGTCATGTGTCATGTGATGCAAATGTTCATCCTAAGACATGTCAAAGAATTCCCTCACCATCACCTCCCTTTGGGAGGAGAAGATCTTAAAGCTTTGATTCTTCTTGTCATTCTAGGGAGATTGAGAAGAAGCCTAAAAAGAAATGGAAAAGAAGGAACCATCGAGCTCTCCGCCATTGTCAAGCTTGTCCGGATCCGAGATTTTCTCCTACTTATATAACAATTTTCTCAAAGCACAAAAGAGGAGAGGCCATGGGCACTCTCATGCTTCATGGAAGAGAGCATCTCGCCTAAGAAATGTCAATAAAGGAGGTAAAAGCATAACCTTCCTCTCTTGCAATGAAACTTCTGACCAATTTGATGCGGCCTTTGGGGATGGAAATTTTTGGAGTCATCCAAACTCTAACATTTGCTATGCATCCCCAAAAATTAGCCCATCAATGTTGGGCAATCCTACACTCCAAGGGATAATCTCCAAAGACTTAGAAAACATGCCAAGTTGCTATCATGAAGCAATTCTTATCCAGTGGGGCTTTTGACCAAATGCTTATGACATGGCAAAGCCTAAATGTTGATAATGGAAATAACATGTAAAAATATATGGAGAAGTTTTGGGATCTACATCTCAAAGCTACGATATACAAGCACATCAACTTCTTAGAGAAAAAGCAACAATTCTGTGCTAGGCTTCTTGAAGATTGTAAAAACTAAATCAATACACAAAGACCCCAGACCATTTTGGAGGTTATCCACCACTCAATGGTAGCCTCCAACTTCAAATTCCAGCATTTGGACAAGGGTTCAAAGCTAAAGAATGGGAGAGACAAGCCACATGAGAAAGGAAGAAATTCAAATCAAAATGTTCCCACCAATATTGGGAAGCCTAAAGACAAATCTAGCTACCAAGATAAGAATCAATTATCTTTTAAACATATACAATGTTATCATAAGGATAATAGAAGAACCACCTAGAACTGCAGTGGTATCTATTCAAGAAGAGGGCGGTCTTCCACCTAGAAGTCCCTTATTTTATGCATGGGAAAAAGTGAGAGAACATGATGCACTATCCTCTTTGATTCCAATTTCACACACAATTATATAGATGGGGGACAAGCATTAAAGCTAGGGATATATGCTCATGAGATGGGACAAACATATGGTGCTAAAGGACCATTTGAAGGCCAAGAGATTCCAGTCACACCTTTGATTGGAAAGTTAAAGATTCATGTTCAAGGGTATGTGGACAAAGAGAATTTTCTGACCTCTCCACTTAAGAATGAGGGTGTGTTTCTTGGAGCACCGTGGTTCGGTCATATGGCCACTTCCATCAAATTTCTAGAGAGGTTGATAGCATTTTAGCACAAGGGTGGAGATATCACTCTACGAGTTAATGAGAAGGGGCACACCATTCCCATTGTATCTCATGACTCCTTTGAAAAATCAATAAAGAGTTCTATTTTTGCTTACCTGATATTTGTCAAGGATATTCCTAAAAATAATGTTGTCTCTTCTAATGGTTCATTAAAAATAGAAAGTGATTTCTATTTATTTCTAGATGAACATGCTGATTTTTTTAATTGATGATATCTGAGGTGACCTCCTAGAAGGGGGGATGACGATCGTGGCATTGAGCTCATACTAGGAAGCTCTCCTCCTAACAATCCTCTTTATTGGAGTCTCATCAGTTCTACAAGAGGATATTATGTCACAAGTCAGTGAAATTGCCTAAAAAGAAATGGTAAGACCTAGATATTTGCCATTCTATTCTGATATCTTATTAGTGCAAAAAAATAACGATACATATAGATTGTGTGTAGACTATCACGTATTCAACAAGATGATATTAAGAACAAATTTTTGATCCCAAGGATTGAGGACTTGTGATAAGCTACAAGGACTTTAATAAAATAAACCTTAAAAGTATCATCAAATACAATTTGTACCAGAAGATATTCACAAGATATCCTTTAGGACAATCTTTGGCTTGTACAAATATCTTGTTGTGCCTTTTGGGATGACAAATGCTCCAGCCACATTCAATCTAATGATGGAAAGAATTTTTTGTGTACACAGGGCTTACATCGGAGTATTCTTTGATGATATCATAGTCTACTTTAAGTCCTTAACTGAACAAAAAAAGCATCTCAAAGTAGTGTTTCAAGCATTGCAAGAGAATAAGTTATTCATTAATCGCAAAAAGAGTGAATTCTTCTTAGAAAAGATTCACTATTTAGGTCATATTGTCTCAAAAAATGGTATCTATATGGATCCACAAAATCTTGAGGTGATAAATGAATGGCTTGAACCAAGGAATCTACATGAGCTACGACGCTTTATTGAAATGTGCTCACCCTATAGAAATTCATTGCAAAATTCTCGGCCATAACAGGACCATTACATGATTTGACCAAGAAGAAGGTCAAGTATGTAAGGTCTGAAAGGAGAGAAAAGCCTTCGCTAAGCTTAAAGAGAGACTCACATCTCAACTTGTCTTAGTGCTAGCAAACCTCTCAAATCCATTTGAGGTCCATTGTGATGCTAGTGGTGATTGTCTCAGAACGGTACTACTTCAAGAAGGGCATGCCATAGCATATAAGAGTCGTTGATTACACTATGATGAGATGAATCTTGGAATCTATATAAAAGGGATTCTAGCTATCCTACATGCCTTGGATACGTGAAAGCATTAGTTACTTGGAACAGCCTTCATCATTCAAACAGATCACCAACGTCTCAAGTACTTCATGACATAAACCAAGCTTTGTGACAAATAATTAAATGAGGTGGGAAAATTTTATTTCACACTTTTATTTTCACATTGCTCACATTCCTTGCAAGCACAATCAAGTAGCCGATGCACTCTCCTATAGACCTTGATTCAAAGTTGTATCAATAGTCTCTCACAAGATCTAACCTCTATGGTAGATGGGTACGCTATTGAACCAGATTTTTGAGATGTTATGTCTACCATAGCACTAGGGTCTAAGATGCAAGAACCATACATGGTTCGAGGACACATATTTTTGGCAAGCATTTTTTGGCGAGCACTTTTTTGGAATCAAGCGAGCAAATTCCAAAAAGATTCTTTCTCTCTCTTAACCTTGGATAGTTGAGGATCCACTCTTTTTCTCTCTCCTCTCTCTCTCCTAGATTTCTTTCCTTAGCGAGCACACATACAGAAGGAACAAAACACATCCAAATCATTAAACATACACACACTCGTTCAAATATTTAACACAATGATATTGGATTCACCGCACCGCCCTCTAGCCCGCCGTTAGGAAAATTGAAGAGGCCAGCTCTCGGAGCAAGGCCGCGGGAATCAACCCCATTCGAGGAGCATGAGGTAAAAACAACAAAAAAAACGTGTTTTTTCTTATTATTGTTGCCACCAATCTTCCCTCCCTTGCTCGCACGTGTTCAATAGGCCGTCGCGTTTTCCCTTTGGCACCACTCCCTACCTCTCCTCCATTATCACCAAAAGACAAGCTCTCTCTCTCTCCTGCTTGGCTCCGCCAACCCACCTCCCTCTCTCTCTCCCTTGTTCCTGTGTCACCAAGCCCAATGGACGCATAAAACCAATTTTTCTCCCTCTCAGGGGCAACCATGCATGGGACAAGTGTCTCCCTCTCTCTCTTTCATTATTCACACACTCTCACACCTTCCTCCCTCATCTCTTCCCTCTCGTCCATACTCTCCCTCTCTCCCTCTTGTTTGTCAACCACGGCGGCCACCATGCATACTTAGTCTCTCACTCACACTCCCTCTCTCACTCTCTGTAACCGAGCCCAATATACAGCGCACGATAATATCTCTCTCATCTGGGGCCACCATGCATGAGCAAAGAAAATGGGTTCTCTCTCATCCGCAAGTTCCCTCACATACTCCCCCACCCTCTCCCTTGCCCACACGTCTCTCCCTCTCATCCCTCGTTGACTGAAGTCTCTCTCTCTTCCTCGGTGGCCATGAGGCTCGCGTACTAAAGTCTCTCTCTCTCTCTCTCTCTCTCTCTCTCTCTCTCTCTCTCTCTCTCTCTCTCTCTCTCTCTCTCTCTCCACAACCACCCATACACCACACACTCCCTCCCAACTCCTTCACCTCTTACCTCCCTCTCTGTCTCTCGTTCGCCATCATTTATCTCTCTCTCTCTCTCTCTCTCTCTCTCTCTCTCCCAGTGAAACAGCCAGCTTGGCGCAATAGAATCTCTTTCTCTCTCTCTCTCTCACCAATTGCACACACCCACACCCCTACACACTCACACAGACATGCCCTCTCAGCTCTCACTCTCTCCCCATCTCTCACTCCCGCCCTCTCTCTCTCTCTTCCCCTCGTTCAGCCCGCCATGCTTGGTGCAACAGTTTCTCTCTCTCTCTCTCTCTCTCTCTCTCTCTCTCTCTCTCTCTCTCTATACACACATACATACACACATCTACACACACACACACACACACACACTCACCCCAGCCCCTCTCTTGGCTTCACCCGCCCTCTCTTCACTCATGCTCTCTCTCCTGCGTTCTCTGTAGTTAGCCATAGCAACACGTAAAAAGATATAAAAAAATAAATAAAATAATATCTCCTACTCTCTCGGTCCCACCCACACACTTGCTGACACACTGTTTCCACACACACACACACACACACACACACACACACACACACACACACACACACACACAACCCCATACACACACCCACTCACACTTCCCCAACCCCTCTCTCACCTATCTCTCGCTCTCTTTCCATACACGCATACACATATTATTCACACACAAACAACACAGCACGCCATACGCACGCACAAGAAGAAGGAAATTGGAAAAAACTCGGCAATCGACGCGCAACACAAAAGGAGAAGGATGGCCAAATCATACGATAGCGACACCAAATAAAAAAGTGACGCCAAAGGCATGCCCCAGTCGGCCCCAAAACAATGGCCCCAAAACAGACAAACGTGTAGCATCTTGGCATCATGCAACAAAACACCAATTCTGGCAGCATTAACACCACACTGGCCACCCCAACCATCAACAAAACCCCTTGTAAATGCCCCAACCCCCCACTCTTCTCTAATAACCTAGCCAACGGCTAGTGGATTGTAAAAACTCCCCACCCCACTCTTACTTCCCTTCTCTCTATCTCTACCTTCTCTCCGTTTTTATCTCTCTCACAAGAGAGGCATCTAAACTTACTACAGTGACCAGTGAATATCTGCAAGAACCATTAGGTAAAGACCACCTCTGAGACCTATATAAAAAGTCCTCCGCTAAGCACAAAGGAGGAGACACAAGTAGAGAACACACTAGAGGCACCACCCAAGCTCCATGCACTCTACCTTCACCACTAAGCACATAATGCATCCCCCAAGCTAGGGAGCTCATGGTATCATACTTTGTTGCAAGCATGGGCATTTTAGCATTGGTCACATCACCACCACCACCAATCTCCACCCACACCATGGTTGAATTACTAGTCATGACCACCCCATGCACATAAGGCACTCACTATCACCCCATAAGGCAACATGAGCACGCTAGGATTGAATGCACCGACACCATGCTACCCAGGACACTCTCGATGATGCTGGTGATTGACGTCATTGGTGGCTGCATCGTCTTGATGTTTCTTTCAACTAACCTCCCGCTAACGTGCTAACCTCCCGCTAACTCCAATGTTCACCATGCGCCATATGGCGCTCGCATTGCATCATGCATCCCCAGTGCCAAGAGCAAGGTTGGTAACAGTCAAGACCAGCGTTTGTAGCATCATCATCATCAATAAAAGTGTGCAATGGTCATGATCTTTGAGTTCATTCTCTCTTCTCCTTAGCTTTGTTTTCCCATATCCGTGGGGATGATTCATCTCTTGTATATCACTCTGCTTATGCTTCATCATGTGCACCATCAACAGTCATTCATGCTCCATTCCGACCTTGTCACATACCTCTCTCGTACACACACTCTTGACTGTTGACTAGGCATTTTCTATATCCGGACGTTTGCTACATCATCATTTCATGTTGGTTACCTAGATGGCATCTCACTTTTGCTACCCTAGGTCATCTATGACTATGTCCTAGCCGCACTTATGCTAGGTGGTGACCCTCTATAGTTATAGGATAACTCCTACCTTGAGATGATGCTTGGGGATATTCAGGCTATGTGTGGTGTAGAGGCCACCCCATATGGTATGTCATTTTCGGCCATCATTTTCTTGGCGTCCCCACCGAAGATCTTTTCATGAAACCCTCCAGTTTACAAGACTCAAACCCCTAAACTTTTGTGGATGGATGAATACTTAGCAGGGTTCGCTAACTAGATGACAGAAGAAGAGGAGCTCCAAGCACAACTGGGCGAACTTTGTATCTCCATCGAAGCTCGAGTGCCAGGAGTAACAGTAATCGATTTGCAGTGGAAAATTCAACCAACACGTCAAACTCAGTGGATATACATAGGCCGTGTGCCGAGGAGAAGAAGGGGGAAGTCGAGACCATGTCCGCAACCTACGACCCACCCGCAACAACAAGATGGAGGGAGCTTTGCACAATAGAGAATCAACACTATTCTACTTTGAAAATTGGGTAACTCAAGTCACCGAGGTAATTATCACAGTCAGTTTCCAAGTCGCACCTGATGTCGCAACACAGATAACGGAAGCACATGCTCACGCTCTCACTCCGCTCTTACTAGAGAGACTAGGGATCTACTAAGCCTGTTTCAGAAAAGAACACCACCCTCTCCCACAAGCTTGGACAGTGACTAAGCACCTCTAAGCTTCACATGAATCAGTACAACCTACCTCAAGGCAAATCACACATTTCAATACGAGTACGTTCAATCAAGGTAATACTGGATTGGAAGGCTTACTACCAGCACGTCATCGACACCATGCTGGGTGGGAGTGCTTCTTTGAGGTTCTGGCATCAGATTAGCCATTTGTCCTACCTTTGGTACAAGGCAATGTATCATTTGAGATTTTAATCTATGTTCTAGTATAAAAAGGGTATACACTCCTCCTTGTAAAGAAAAAAAAAATCTTTTGATTGCAAGCTAAGCAGTGTGTCTTTCTAGCTCTCTCTCTCAGTAATCATGGAAAGTGTAGCATTTCCAACATTTAAAGTAAAAAAGGGGGAGGATTTGGTAACAAATTTCTTATATGACCTCAAAGTAGCATGTGTAGTAAGCAACAAAGACACAAATGAATCCCATGTTAGAATCTTTAAGCATCTCATGAAGCTAGAAGCTAGGTTGTGGTACAATGCACTTCCACAAGCAACTAAGGATCATTGGGATCTCTTAAAAAATACTTTTAAGAGGCACTTTGGGGGAGGTACCACTTCAAAGAAGCTGTGGTAAAAGTTGAGAGACTTGAAGCAGGAGGGTCTTTTAGAGTATGCCACCTATGAGTCCAAGTTTGTGGATTTGTGGGAACGGTGGGTTGAGTCACTAGCAAGAGGGGAAGCTGCACCCAATTTCCTAAAAAAGGACCGGTTCACACATGGCTTGTGGCCTCTGCTCAAAGAGAAGGTGAAGGGTAGATTCCCGGCTACATATGAGTTAGCCATGGAGATTGCTCGCCTTAAAGACAAGAAGCTGCGGATGAAGGCCAAAGAAACCGAGTCAACAGAAGTAGGAAAACATCATGTCGACCAACAACCACGACAACCACCATTCCTCCACACCACCGGCTCCTAGGGTAAGAAATGACCAACAAGATATGTTGGCCCACATTACTGACCAACTACAGAATTTGTCTGTCCACTTGATACAACAAGGAAGGAATCAGGAGAGAGATCAAGATCTGCGGAGAGCACGATGATAAAACAGGGAGTATCACTGCTACAACTGCAGAGAAGATGGTCACGGTATGTACTACTGTCCTAAACCACGACAAAACTATAATAGAGGAGGTAGGAGAAACCAACTGTCACCCCTTAGAGAGAGAACACCTTCACCACCAGCACCAGCCCCACCAACACAAATTCTACGTCCCACCACCGACACCACCACAAGCACCCATTCCACCTCTTCCACCGGCACCACCACCTGATCGCCTTGTAAACATCATAAGGTTAGAGGAGAAAGGAAAGGTTGTAGTAGTGGATCCACCTAGAGTAAAGGAGAGAGATAAGGGTAAGGAGAAGGTAACCTTTGTAGAACTGTTTGAAGCTATTACTGTAAAGAGAGCTAGGAGGGAGAAAACTACACAATTTGATGGTGAGAGAAGCATGAAAGGAGAGACTAGCAAGAGGCCATCAAGGCCACGACGGAAAATAGGCATCAACGACTTTTAGTTAGGGGAGAGTTCTAAGCCCTATGATCTAACATTGGATGTGGCAGAGCAAGGACAAAAGATTACATGGCCACAACAACTACATCTTGCACCAAAGGTAAGGCGGCAATGGTCCAAAATGGTAAGTACAAGATGCTCCAAAGCAAAGGTAGCCAGAGCGATTTTGGGTTGCAAAATGGATGACATTCTTCCAATTGTCGACGTCAACATAAAGGGTAAGAGGGTTGGAAACACCTACATTGATGGTGGTGCACAAATTTGTGTGATGAGTGAAGCTATGATGCTTTGGCTAGGGCTCGAGGTTGACGGGCCTTCTCCATGCAAGGCAAAGATGGCGAACAACACAAAATTAAAATGTGTAGGTGTGGTAACTGCCGTAAAAATAAAAACTTTCAACACTGAGGTAGAAGTAGATGTTTTTGTGATGCCAACTAAGGGAGAGGGCTATCCATTGATCTTGGCAAGGCCATGGTTGATGGCCATGAAGGCAAAGAAGGACTGGTGCACTGGCCTTCTACGCATGACTGGTAAGAAAGGGGAAACAATCTACTACGACATGAAGACCGGCAAGCAGAAGCAAACGGACCTAGAGACATCAATAGATGAGACCACTAGTGAGTCCTCCACTTCTGAGGAGGAGACCACTTCCACCGATGAAAGCAACAGTTCCATCAATGTGATGGGTATCATCATGAATGATCTACAAAGGGTAAGCACAACTGGAGACCCGTTTCCAGAAGAGCAAAACAACAAAGAGGAAAGTAAATCACTTGGCCTAGGAGAAAGCAGGTTGAAGAGTATGCTGTCTATGGAGTTAACAATTGAAGAGAAAGATACATTTTTGCAAATATTGATGGGATTTTCTGACCTTTTCATTGACAATTATGAAAGAATCACAGGTATTACAGTAGTGGAGCATCATATTAAACTGAAGGAAGGGATAAAACCAGCTGTGCAAAAGCTACGATGACTGGGGTTCATACAAGAAAAGGCACTCCTTGCCGAGGTAAGGAAGATACTAGAAGTAGGGTTCATCTATCCTGTGGAAAACTCAGAGTGGGTGTCACCTGTAGTAGTGACACCTAAGAAGAATGGTAAGTGGAGGGTCTACGTCGACTACAAACCACTAAATGCATCCACAAAGAGAGACCACTTCTCTCTCCCTTTCTTGGATGAAATTATGAATGAAGTAGCTGGTTTTGAATGCTACACAGTGTGTGACGTCTATTCCGGTTATTTTCAAATATGCATAGCCTTAGAAGATCAGCTAAAAACCACTTTCATTATGCCATGGGGTTGTTTTGCGTACAGAGTTATGCAATTTGGTCTCACAAATGCACCTGCCACATTCCGAAGATATGTCACATATGTCCTTCAACTGTTCTTTGGAACATCTATAAGAGTGTTCATTGACGATTTTTGTATATATAGCCCTCACATTTCACACTTAGAAAAGGTAACTGAGGATTTGGCAAGGCTGCAAAGCCTAGGTGGGCAATTAAATGTAGACAAGTGTCACATTGGGAAAAGTAGCGTCATTATTTTAGGTTATGAAATTTCAGCGAAAGGTATCAATGCCAATCCAAGTAAGGTGTCTGCACTCATAGCCCTACCTTCACCAACAACCGCATGTCAGTTGGTCTGTTTTCTACAAAAGGTGAGATACTTGAGTACATTCATACATCTACTATCACAACTTGTTCTACCACTGCAACAACTCACTCAACGATCAACTTTCACCTGGGACGAGGAGAGCGAACATCACTACAACAAGGTAAAGGAGGTCTTAGCCACCCTACCAACTATCACACCACCTAAGTGGGATGAAGAGTTCTATGTCACCTCAAGCATGGGTAATGACTCCTTGGGAGATGTGCTACTCCAGAAGGATACAACAACATCTTTCATGAGGCTAATCTACTTCTCCAGTCGAATGATGACAGCAGAGCAGAGAAAGGTTTCACCCATGTGGAACACCTAGTCCTAGCTCTTAGATTTGCAACTACAAAGTTTCAGTCATATTTGCTGCCTAGGCAATTTTTGATTTTAACCATGGATGAGATGTTTCCCTATGTTGTACAACACATGGATGTTTCTGCTAGGATTACTAAATGGCTAGTTCGTCTGCAAGAGTTTGACTACACGGTACATGTGGAAAGCACGACCAGGGCAAGCTTGGGGGGACTCATGACCTACCAAAACTTTGAGAAGAAGGTAAAGCAATATAAAGGGGAAGGAATTCAACCACTTTCAGAGCCACCGGTGGTAGAAAGAGCATACTCTCTCTACTTTGATGGAGCCTACAAGCGAGCATTTGACAAAGCAGCTCTGCAGGCATAGTGGTCTTTGATGACAAAGGTATCAAGGTATTTTTTCTTGGCCATTTGTTAGAATCACATTCTAACAATGAAGCTGAGTATGCAGCACTGACCAAGGGGTTGCAATGGTGCATCTCGCAAGGGGTAAAGAATCTTAATGTATTTGGGGATGCTCTACTTTTGATAAGGCAAATAAATGGAGTATGGACATGTAAGAATCCTAGCTTGAGGACCCACTTAAGCTGTGTAAAAACTTTGTTGGGTAAGTTTGAAGCAGTTCAACTACACCACATCCCAAGGGCTCAAAACCATGAAGCCGATGCATTAGCGAGCAAAAGACTATAGGACATGGTGGTTGGGGCTATAAAGCTAAAGATTCCTCTATTTCAAGGTAGTGATGCCTTACTCGACATCATGCCTTTCTTGGAAATAGGGGAATGTCCACCAGACCTAACAAAAGAGGAGAAGTAATGGCTTACCAGGAAGGCCACAAGGTATCGACTTATCAATGATGGTTTGTAATGTAAGGGTAAGGACCAAATACTCAAGAAGGTCCCTTTCTCTAATGAAATTACAAGGGTAATTGCCAGTTGTCATGATGGTGTTTGTGGCGGTCACTTTGCCCTCGAGATAACAAGTAGAAAAATCTTGCAGGCTGGTTTTGTATGGCCTAGCCTCAATCGTGATGTACATTACTGGTGTAAGACATGTAAGTTATGTCAAAAGGCCGGAACTAGGTCACTCATGCATGAAGCACATACACCTATCCTTTCATATGGGCCATTTGAAAAATGGGGTATAGATGCCATAGGACCATTGCCTAGGGCCAACTCCGGGAAGTTCTATATCATCATGGGAGTCGACTATATGACTAGATGGGCAGAAGCTACAGCCACAACTAGGATCACCACTGTGGAGGTAGCTAAGTTTGTCTATGAGAACATATGTTGTAGGTTTGGCACACCATTAGAAATCATCTCTGATAGAGGGCCAGGTTTCAGAGCAGACTTGGTAGGAGAGTTAATGCAAAAACTAGGCATTACAAGGAGGCACTCTTCACCATCCTACCCTCAATGTAATGGTCTAGTTGAAAAAGTGAATGGAATGGTTTGTAAAATTATCACCAAGCAGGTTAACAATCATCCTGCAGATTGGGATAAGTATCTACTCCCAGCTTTGTGGGCCTACTGAACCTCATTCCACACATCTTTGGGGTTCACCCCATATCATTTGGTATTTGACAAGGAGGCAATCTTACCTATTGAGGTGCAACTAGCAAGTCTCAGAGTGATGGCAAGCTAGTTTCAACTACTCAACATGCATTTGAGAGATCACATCCTTAACTTGGAACAACTCGAACTGGATAGAGAAGAAGCAATCAATTATTATGTGGCACAGGCAAAACACAGACGGATTAGTTTCAATCAACATCTTCGGTGCAAAGAGTTAAAGAAGGGCATGTTGGTGCTCCGCTATGACAATCGCTTCGACACACACAAAGATAAGAAGCTCCTACTCCGATGGGAAGGCCCTCTCATCACTAGAAAGAAGTATGCCAATGGGAGTTACTAGCTCATGGAAGCTGATGGTAAGCTTCATAAGACCATAGTCAATGGCTGGCGGCTTAAACCTTATTTTCTATGATTTGATCAAACTCCACCGATCAACATTCCTGATGAGGATACACCATCAACCTCCACCTCTGCTATGACCAAACAAATGAGCTAGAGGCATAAATGCCCTAACCTAGGGAGAGGGCTAATGATACTGGGTTAACCGCACCGCCCTCGGCCAAAAAACTAAAGAGGCTGACTCTCGAAGCAAGGCCACATGAATCAACCCCATTTAGATGAGGTAAAAACAACAAAAGAAACGTGTTTTTTCTTATTATTTCCGCCACCAATCTTCCCTCCCTTGCTTGCGCGCGTGCAATAGGCCGCCGCGTTTTCCCTTTGGCACCACTCCCTACCTCTCCTCCAATATCACCAAAAGACAAGCTCTCTCTCTCTCTCTCTCTCTCTCTCTCTCTCTCTCTCTCTCTCCCCTGCTTGGCTCTGCCAACCCACCTCCCTCCCTCTCCCTTGTTCCTGTGTCACCAAGCCCAATGGGCGCATAAAACCAAATTTTCTCCCTCTTAGTGGCCACCATGCATGGGAAAAGTTTCTCCCTCTCTCTCTTTTGTTATTCACACAATCTCACACCTTCCTCCTTTATCTCTTCCCTCTCATCCATACTCTCCCTCTCTCCCTCTTGTTTGTCAACCAACACGATCAAAAGCCATGTTTTGTTGTATAATAGGTGATGATTGCCCCCATGAAACAAAATTTTTATCATGCAGTAGGAGCAAAAAAATAATTTCTTTGGAGACAGGCAAGCAATGAGTGAGAGAGGCATCCTCCATGTCCTCATATTTTTTCAAGTCCTCATTGTCGCCAAGTAGGGTCTTGTTCTTCTCAATAGTGGCCTTTTTGGTGGTGGCAATTGGCGGGCAATATAAACTAGGAGTATAATTAGCTCTAGAATATAGGGACCCAACCCCTTCATTACCTCATACAGGTTTATCAATTTCTTCCTATCCTACTAACTAGGGAAGGTTATCACATTTTGGCTTAATTAAATGTATCTGCTTAACAATAAATAAGTACAACAATTGGATAGTCACTCTCTAGCGAGTGGCTTTGCATACCAAATCTTGACAAGAAATGTCCTGCTTGAAATATAAAAATATTACAGGCCAAAAAGTACCCAGAAAACTTCTCAGCATCAAGTATCCTTAAGGTGTCTATAAGACACAATTCTTTTGCCACCTTACTAGGTCCTTTAGCAGCCAAAGAGGACATCAATGTGTGTTACTTTTTCATATGATTCTTCAAGCATGATAATAAAATAAGCTGAGAACTAGCTGTCTAGAAGCACTTTTCCTAGAAGCATGCCATCTTTCATGTAGTTGATTATCATTTTAGACCTTGTGCAATCCTCAAACCTAATCGCATAACCAACCTCTTCACCAAACTTGTAACCAAATTCTTCAACAACCATCATGGCTACAAACACTGAGTCAATTCTTCAAGGTTGTGTGAAGCCAATCTTTCCTGTTGTCATGTAACCTACTTGGTTTAACATGGAAAGCAGGGTGTCATTTCCATGGTCATCGCTTCCATGAACTCTTTCAGCTTGTTGATTGCCATCATCTCCATCATCGTGTCACTCATGTTTACTGTGATGTCCAAAATTATCTGCATCATTGTGTTGCTCAAGTCTATAGTGATTTCTTATGCAACTTATGCCCGCCTATCAATTCTCATCGTGTCTTTTGCAATTTCTTCCAATGTGACAATTTTCATCGTCTCCATAATCCTGTCCCTCATGTCTACTAGGATGAGGTCGCTCTTGTCTACTAGGAAAGAGTGCATAGACAAAAATTTTCATTTGCATTCGATATGCAAGCATCCATATGGGAAAGAGAGCGTGGACAAAGACCTACATTTGCATCCGATATGCAAGCATTCATCTGGGAAAGAATATATATAAAGGAAAAAATTGCAATGCAATCTCCATCTTCATCTCTTTTGTGACTTCTACCAACATGTCAATTTTCATCATCTCTACTATCATGTCGTGTCTACTCTTATGAGACTTCTGCCATTGTGTCAAATGTTGCACTTTTGCTATCATGTGGACCTTGTGATTGTCGTGGCTACATTGACCATGCCTATCACGGTCTCCATCACATCCATTCTACAATTTTTATGCAATGTCCATCTTGATCTCTTGTAAGACCTCAATTATGTCTACTCATGTGATCTCCATCTCATCTCTTCTGAGACTTCCACCATCGTATTGGCTATTGCATTCACTTTTGTTGTCATGTTGACCATGCGATCTGCATGACCATGTCAATCATGATCTACATCACCATCAATTCTATGACTTCCCTACCAGCTATTACATTCAATTTTTCTATCATGTTGACAATGGAGTTTCCACATTTGTGTCTATCATGTCTACCGCAATCTCCATCATCATCCCTTTGATGACTCTTCCCAACATGTCAGTGCTAGCTACTAAGTTTCTTCATTCTTTCAATAGATTTTGCTGGCTGCACTTTTGTTGTTCCCACTTTGGATTTTGGAAATGTGGCTTTTGCTAGTTCTTGACTGAGCGTGCTGGGTACTCATTGGATTTGTAAAAACATTTATTATTTTGATGAATCGAGAATATTGTAACTCTTACTTTCCAGATAAAATTTGTAATTGATGAGCCGGGGCTACAAGCTTCCAGATAGTATCAACTTGTCTTTAGTTAGAGCTCCCAGATTACTAATTTTGACCACTAAAAACCTTGGCTAAGGTATAAAAGACAATTTTTGGAAGTTTTTGATAAATTTTGGATAATAGAAACACAGCGTGAGCTAACGGCGCTCACTTCTCTCCTTCTCGCGCTTCCTACTCCCTCCCCGGTTGTCACATTGCAGTTGCGTATGTTGTGTTGCAACCGCAGGTAAGAGCTCTATGCATTGACATAAGCATTTCACGGTATTTTATAGCTTTTGGCGTCGTTGTGACCCGCGGCCTAATTTCATCATAAGTAGGAATTTAAGCCTTGAAATCAAAAACTAAGTATAGGCGGGGTATTGGGGCATCATTGCTAAGCATTTAGATGCATTCTGGGTCGAAAATGATTAGGTCAAAAACTAATTGCTGTTAATTAATCGCGATTTTTGCACTTGACCTAAAGTGAGATTTGAGACCATAAGCATGTGTGCTTAGGTCTTATAAACATGTTCTAGAATTTTTGTGATGTTTGGATGTCGCTTGATGCTCTAATAACCGGTGTGATTTGTTTAGCGATGAGCGATTATCTTTCGGTGATTTTAGTCATTTCAGTGTAGCTTGAGTTTATTATTGAAAATTTATTCGTGGTTCTCGCTATGTCTGCAATAAGATAGGAGTGAGGTTACACACCCATCCCACATTTGGCGCCACTGCGGGAGATCAAAGAGACATAAACTAGGGAAAAACACAAGCGTCTTGTGAAGTTATCCCTTAACTTCCTCTAGGATCTCCTAGAGTAGAAACTTTCTTTTTTAAACCGCATAGCTTAAGATTGTCGTCTTTTGCTGTGAAGAGGTAGCTTGGAAGTAAGTCGTACTTGCTGAGTGCCTTTAGGATTATAGAATCAGGTTAGGATTTTGAGAATGATTGATGGACAAGACAAGTCTTAAGATCAATGCTCAAGAAACCATAAAAAACAAGAAAACAAGTGTTTGTGGACACTTTCCACAAACCCAATGCAGTAAAACCTAGGAGTAGGGTAAGTAGAATCGGTGGTGGATTTCAAAACATTGCTCTCTCCAAAAGAATCAATTGTGAGTTGTTATGTGAAGTTGCAGAATTTTAGGTCTACAACTAGAAATAGCACCAGAAGACTGTCAACCACTCAATCCGACTAGAGAGTATAATTTAAAAGTTGTATGACCCAACAGGTAAGCTCAAGGACACATTGAGGTAAAAATTTCAAGAGTTTGCAAAAACTCAAATTATTTACTTTTTCTTGACATTTTAGGCCAAATTAAGTTTTGACTTCACTAAGAGGCTTAAAATAGCTCATGAAAAGACTGTCCAGTGAAAAAGTTCAAAAAAGTGTTCATTTTAGGCTTAATGTAAATAATTTTGATTATTTACTTTCAGCTCCAAACTGACCAAGGTTGATACGAAAGACTCAATGCATGTGTACAAACATCTTTTGTAAAGGCCCATAGAATTTGGATCACCAAACTGGCCAAAAACTGAAAAAAAACTAAATTTTGTACCGACTTTCTAGAATTTGAGTGTAAATTGAGAAAATTTTATTCAAACTGAATGAAACTTGACTTATAGGCTTATATTGATATGATAGACAAGTGTACATGCTCAGTTGACCAAAAAGATGCAAAAATTTGCCAGAAGTAAATAATCTCGATTATTTACTTTTGTCCCATTTTTCAACTTTTTTGACCAAACCAGCATACCACTAGTTTTAGCATGTTGTATTAAGCGCACAAATCAAATTTGGTAAGATTTGGATCATTGGATTGAAAATTGTGGCTAAAATTGCAAAGTCAATCTGCAGATACAAAACTGATGACCATTTGAACAAAAAATTATCCAAACTTGATGAAACTTGGCTAGGGACCTCAAGTTAAGCTATTTAATAGATCTGTGCGAGGATTGTTGCAAAAAAGCGCACAAAAATAGTAGGAGTAAATAATCGCGATTATTTACATCTACTACAAAAATTGATATTCTTACACATTGAGTATACCACAAGGTCAAGCATATCAAGTAGACCACACAAATCAATTTTGGTGAAATTTGGATCACAAAAGTGAGACTTAAGCCAAAATAATTAAAATTGAGTTTGCGGACAAGAAACAATTGATAACTTGAACAAATTTTGTTCAAAATTGGTGAAACTTGTCCAGAGACCTTAACTAGTTGCATACTTGGAAAATCAAGCCAGAAAGAGCAAAAAACTGAGAAAAGTAAATAATTGTGATTATTTACTATTGATACACAGAGACACCATTTTTGACTTTTGAACTTGTACAATATTCGACCAACATAATCCAAGGCCACCGTGCAATTTTGGGTTCAATTGGATCCAAATCAGTACATGTTCCAGGTTGCCGATTAGTTCTTTGGCTTTTTGCTAAAGTGGAATCTGAAAGTCTCAATTGCCGACTCACTTAGCTCGATTTGAAGTGATACACATAGATCAATCACAATAGTTAACAAGAATTGTACAGTCTTTGTGAAAGAATAGCTAATTGATTAAAACTGATACACGAATCAAGTTGCAAGTGATTTGAAGTGATACACATAGATCAATCACAATAATTAGCAAGAATTGTACACTCTTTGTGAAAGAATAGCTGATTGATTAAAACTGACACACGAATCAAGTTGCAAACAAAGAATTGAAAGCGTGACAGAAGTGCAATCAAGTCAAGTGGAAGAAGTTGATAACCAATCAATCTGACGGTAAGTACTCTATCCAGGGCTTCATAAGTCTATATGAACCTTAGATCTGGTCGTATACTAGAAAATCAAGGTATATTGGGAGAGACTGCTAGTAGAGTATCCATCGAAGAAAGTGTGAATCAAGGCAAGCACTTGCACACTATCTTGGAAGAAGTCTAAGACATTTTTTCAGAATCAACATTTGAAATGTCTTCCTATTTGACTCATTCAGAAACTGGAACGATAGTGCGCTATAAGCATATACTCTCTTTTTATAAGACTAATCGCCATGGGATTCAGGTTTACCTGGTTTCTAATGAAGAGTATGCTATTCATATTGATCACCATGGCATAGAGTTTGAAGAGGAAATCATGGCAAACACACAAGGAAAAATGTACATGGATAGAAACAGAACTCAGTATTTACAAGAGTTGAAAACCCTGACGTGATCGACAAATAGGGGTTAGAAGTAAATACCATAACTCCAGATAAGACAACAAAAGAGGGACCACCAACTTTAGAATTTGAAGGATACGATCAAGTTGATTTGAAGCCTTTGAAACGGTTTAGTACGGATAATCCTAGGATCGGAGTCTATTGTTGGGAGGATAGAAACGTCAAAGATCTTCTATGAACTTCTCATGCCAGATCAGGATAGCTAACGCCCATGAAGATAATTTATATCTTCAAAATCAAAGATGAGGGTTCAACAGACCTACCTCCCTATCTGTTTACGGATTTTTATAACAATAACTTTGTTATGATGACTCCTGAAGAGGTGGAACAAACCAAATATCAAGGGTACTCCATAAAGGATTGGATATTGGGCCAAGGGCTAGAAACTATTCCACGAGAGATCTTTTGAGAGTAATGTTCAGAAACTAGAAACCACCTCATCACGAAGAAAATCGGGTGACACTAAAGCCAGTCCAGGGCTACATGAGTCACTATCTCCAACAGAATGGTTTGAAGGACTCGGAATAGGAGCAACTGCCAGGAGACTGGGAGTTGAACCCAAGAGACGTGTCAGACCAGCTGATTTTTAGAAATGGGTCAAAAAATATAGTGGATCTAGGGATCCATATGACCACTTAGCAAGCTTTAAGCAAGTGCTAAGAGCAGAACACATATTTGATTTCCATACTCAATTCGAGGGACTTGGAATGACATTAGAAGGAAAAGCATTGACATGGTTCCAAAATATTCCACCAAGGTCAATCATGGACTTAAATAAATTAGCTCAAGGATTTGTAGATGCATGTTCCAAAACGGGGATCAAACACAATACGGTAGCTCAAATCTATAGCTTCAAACAGAAACAAGGTGAGTCTGTTAGGGATTGTGCAACCCGAATGAAGCAATGCATTGCAAGATTCCCAGAGCTAGAGATATCTGCAGAGGAAAGATTAGTATCATTGTTTCTAGAGGGACTCTTAAACAAAGAAATTCATTCTATACTGTATAGCAAGAAGCATACGACCCTAGAAGAGTGTGTATTAGATGCTATTGACTTAGGAGACAATTGTGATATTTTCAATGAAGAAGATGTCCCTAAGGATAACCAAAGCGAGAAAACATCATCCACCAAACTAACACAAGTGGGAATGGCTATTGCAACACCGCTTTCAGACATAGAAGATATGCTCAAAAGGATGAATGACATGATGAATAACATGCAAAAAGCACCTATGAGGGGACCAGTGCAAGGGATACCTCAACAGGGACAACCAATTAGGCTGCAGAAATGGTGTGCAATTGAGGGAAAATGGACCAACCATGAGACCAATGAGTGCTATTACCGACCAAAGTATGATGGGAATGTTCAATACGTGCCTATGAGGCCACAAGGACAATCCATGTACAGATATCAGCCTAATATGGCCCCAGCTCAAAGACCACCAATGGGTATGGAAAGAACTCAGATTGTGTTGGGTCAACAACCTCCATATCTGAGACATAATTCAGTGCCTGTAAAGTACATGCATCCAGAGGGAGTCATAGATGAACAAGCACTAGTGCCTGTTACACCCTATGCTGAGCCTAATCCATCTACAATAATGGTAGAAGGAGATTGGTATATTTCACGTCCACCACCAATGGAATAACCCGTGACTCATACTACCTCAAAGCTTGCACCGATGTACTATGTAGCTAATCAAGGTGTTAGACCTCCTATGGTAAGACCGATGATTAAGCTAAGAATTGAAAACTGTCATAACTGTGGTGTAGATGATCATTGGAAAAACGAAAGCCTAGAGCCTGACAAGAACCTCAAGCCATTTGTAGCTTATTGCATACAATGTTGCAAAAAGGGAGGACACTTTCTTGAAGATTGTTCAAAAAATTCTTTAAACAAGGGTAAAACAATCGTGAACATAGTCCAAGTGATACCTAGTAGCTCGTCTGAGAGTGAACCGATTGTTCCAATCAAGGTAATCACCAAAGCCCAGGCTAAGAAAAAGAAACATAACTCCTCTGATGATTCGGAGAATACTAAAATTTCCTTTCAAAAGACCAAAAGAAGCAGAAGAAAAAAGTATGAGATGAGGAAATAGAAACAACGTGCTGAAATCGAGGAGAAAGCAAAAAAACTATTCCAGGAAAAGGTGAAAGAAACTCGAAGTGAAATCAAGAAAACCATTGTGAAATCTGGAGGATCAATTTCGGTAGACAAAATTTTTGAGCCAATTAATGCAGCCTTGGAAGCTTACCAAGCGGGACTTAAAGCAGGCAAAAACATGAAAAACAAATGGAAAAACTATCCTTCTCCAGACATGGAAGCAGCTAAGCTTGAAGCTTATAAAATTTGGTAAGAATTACTCAAGAGATGCTGGAAAAACAAAAACCCAAGCTCGAGAGTACAACAAAACCTAAAGAGCTTGTGGTAGGAACTAATAAAGAAAAATTCGAAGTGGTGGTAGAATCCCACCTTGAAACAAAAGATCCAGAACTTATAATGCCAGACAACGAAGATGCCTTAGACAGAATTCCATTCGTAGAAGAAGACTTGCCAAGACAGTTATGGAAAAAAGTTAGAGAGATTTTTGATGGGAGCCTAACGTTGAAGTCAGCTCCTATAGAGGAAGTTTGGTTAGACAACCTACCTCCTGATATGGACATGGATGTACGATCCTTGTATGGGGATTGCGGCTCTGAAGCTTCAATAATGTCTAAACCATTGACTTTGAAAACACTACCGTTTTACTTGGGAGATAACAAAGATGAATCCATAGTGTGTAAAACCACTCAGGTAAAAAGAGCGGAACAGACCCTAGAAGTAGACAACATCGATTCAATCATGTCTACACCCATTATATGCACTCTTACTTTATGAGAACTATAAAAAATAAGACCATATTTATGGAATGATCTACAGAAAAATCTAAAAAAGGTGGGGATAACGGGGCTAATTGCAAAAAATTTGGGAAAATTAAAACACAAATTGGATAACAAAGAGATTAGATCTGTTCCAATGAACAAAGTCTGAGAATACTATGAAGAGGAAGAAAGAAACACAACCCTTTTAGTGAGATATAATGATATAAAAACCATGGCAATATTGGATAGTGAGGCAGGCATAGCCATAGCCACGAAAGCAGTATGGGAATCATGGAGATAACTAGCCATTAGACAAACTCGAACGAAATTGCAATTAGTTGATGGACACATCAAAAAACCCTTAGGACTGCTTGAAAAAGTGATAGTTAATTCATGTGGGATTGAATATCAACACACTTTTGCCATTGTAGACTCTGGAAAGAAACTCAATTATGAAATTATCTTGAGAAGACCTTTTATGCGACAAGTACAACTCATCTAGGATTGAGGGAACAATTATCTGTACTTGAAGCGGTGGGATCAATAACAAGGGTTAATCTTAAAGATCACACTTTGAGAGATGTCATGAAAACACCCATACAAGACTTTGATTCAGTCTCTTCGACTGAAACTAAATTTCCATCTTGGTTGAACAAAGACACACCTATTTGGATGTGCGTAGCCTCAAAAAACGGGAGCTTAAAAAGAGAGAATGTATCTTAGAAAGGGATTGCACAGACAAAGCCTATGTACGTGAACCCTTACCGGAGCATTTGTTTGAGCCATTTGAGTGGACTCAAATTTTAACAACAATGGATGTATGTGTAAATACATCTATGTATACTCAATTTTGTAATGAGGATGGCTGTGACATAATTCCCATACAAATAATCTCAACCCTTCACATTGAAGACGAAATTCAAGAATCCAAGGACATGATGAAAGCTCAACAAGTCTTTTTTGACCTCTACTATGATGCAACAGATGAGTTAGAAAAGCATTCAGCTACCTCTTCAGATGATTCGGGGTCAGAAAAAGAACATGTGAGAGCTAAACTACTCATGAAAGGAGGGGAGGAAAAGTTTTTTGACTTTCCAAACCAGAAACCAAGAAGACAGAAATGGCATAGAAGAAAAAGAGACACGAGAAACTTGAAAGATAGACCTATGCCATCAGTCTTTAGTAGAACACAGTTTCTGATGCAGATAGATGCACATGATTGTGTCAAGGACAAAATCACTGGTAGATATCCTTTAAACAAAAAATAGGGAATGTCAAAAACATTGAGAAAAATGAGAAAGAAAACTCAAGCAATACCTAAATACCAAGACAAAAATTCAACCATGACACGAGTTGAACGGAGTAAGAAATATGAAGAGTTGAAAAAAGCTCTAAAGGAGATATATACAATTGAAATGGAAACCACTGAGGAGGAAGGTAAAGATATAATGAGCGTTCTATACCATTACAAGAAATATACTCTCTAAGACCAAAAAATCATAGTCGAACAACCTGTCAGGGAACTACGAAAACAGGGTGAGTCCTACGAAGGATCTGAAAATGCAAAAAAAAAAGATCTGGCCGAACCAAGAGAAGAGCCTAAACTTGCCTGCATTGCAAATGACATAACGGAAGAAGAAGAACTTTTGTTAAGAATACTGAAAGAATACCGAAATATCTTTGCTTGGTCTTATAAGGATCTCAAGGGTGTTGATCCAAAAATCTATCAACATACCATACCCATGAGAGATGATGCAAAACCAAGTAGATAGAGGCCGTACACATATAATGAAACATTTTCTAGGAAGATCAAAGAAGAGATAGAAAAGCTAAAGGAAGCCGAATTCATTTATGAAATTGAACACACAGATTGGGTGTCTCCAATTGTGATAGTACCCAAGAAAAATGGTACCATCACTTCATCTATCATTTGTACACACCTATTACATGACACATTTCAAGTATGAGCCAAAATGATCGATGATAATTTGAAAAATTGTCAAAAAACGCAAAGAAGTTCCTCCAATGCAAATTTTGAGTATCTGTCACATTTTTTGATCCAAATCAGCTCATATGTCATACACAGGGTCTACATCATGCCTAGAACCAAGTTGCAACAAAAACTGTCCAATTTTGATGGAAAAGTAAATAGTCACGATTATTTACTTTCTTGCCAAAATGGGAAAAAATTGCAACTTTGACCTTATGGGACCAAAGCACATGATGTCCCAAGGCCACTGACCAAATTTGAGCTAATTTGGATCTCAAAATCCCTTCATATCTTTTGTTTCAGAGATGGAAAGTCTAAATCTAGCACCATTTTCACCCTGTGCACTCAAATGAGCCCACACTTCACTCAAAGTATCTGATTGCTATATATTTCAAGCCTATCATGCCAAAAATGCAAAAAGTTGGAAAAATTCATCAGCTGTAAATAATTGCAATTATTTACTTTTGTTGCAATTTTTTGTTTGGGACTTTATGATTTTGATCTTTACATGTATTTATGCATCTATGCATGTTCCAAAATTGATTTGAAGCAAATTGGACTCAATTTGTCAGCAATTCAGATTGAAGGGCATTTTAGAGCATAACCTGCAGAATTTTCTAACTTTGGCACTGACTTCCCCTAACAAGAGCAATGCAAGCTGCGAAGAAGGCCAAGAAGAGGGTGTCCCAAAAAGAGAAGCTGCAAGAGCTGCCACCCTACCAAATGGACCCAAGTTCAACAAAGACGGCCAAGGCAACATACCTGTCATGAGAATAGCTTGAAGAAAACAACACCACAGTTTTCACAGGCAGGTTTAAAACTGAAAAAGGACACCAAGTAGAGTTACAACTGCCACCAAAAGAGATCTATGATGTCGCTGCAAAGCTAGACACAAAAGACGCTAACAGAAGGCTGGGCCTCAGGGATTTCTACGACCAGGAGCCATGTGGCATAGATTTCCAAAAAGCTTATGAGCTGCTGTCTACAATTAAAGAGGATGGATCAACCCAAATCACCGACCAATAAGGGCAGAAAGTAGAAGTGGTGATCACAAAAGAAATTGTGGCCGAGGCACTAAAGTTGCCGACAGAAGGGATGCCAATGAGGGCCCGAGACAGAAAGACAGCGGGCACCTTCACCAAGGAGACTGCTGCGCCAACCATTGCCGACCTCATCCAAAAGCAAGTGGAAGAACTAGCACGTTTGTATCATCATCACTTCCATTTTCTAGCAAAGAGACCACCAAGGTACACAATACCTAATCATGCAGTTGCGACTACATTTGCCCAAGTGTTGAGGTCGACAACCAGGCAACCCATTGATCACGCTCAGTATGTGCTATCAACACTAAAGGGCACCAAGAAAGAAGGTAAAATCACGTATCTGGGTGCACCTGAGGACTTGGCAAGAATGCTATTGGCATGGCAGACAATTTGTCACCTGTCCCAGATCAGAACACATGGATTGTGTCTGCACAACCATCTCCCAAAACCACACGGTCGTCAAAGAGAGTTTACAAGACAGATGAAGAATTTGCTGAAAGCTCCCACGGGGCTCATAGCAGTGAGATCTCAGACAATGAAGAGAGGAGAGCCAGAATAGAAGAGATGAAGAAAAAAGCAGTGGCTGAACACCAAGATGAATCTCAACAGAAGAAGGCGAGGTTTGAAAGAGAGAAACACACCTATGAAAGAAGCTGCCAAGCTGCAGGTGAGGACTCGGCAAGGTGGGTTCCAAGAGATATAAGAGGACCCCAAACTAAGAACCCTGCAAGGAAAGGAGCAGAGGACCCAACAAATTTTCTTGAATGCGCTAAAAGAAGCTCAAGAAGCTGAAAGAAAAGCAAAGGAAGATGTGGTGGAGCAACAGAGACAAGCTGAAGCGGTCCAACAAAGTGAAGCCCAACACAAACAGGGTGAGATGTCTCCTAGATCATCATCACCATATACGGAACAATAAGACCAATCGATGCCAAGCCCTCCACCTTCACCAACCGTTAGATCCACTGAAGGTGAGGAAGCCAAAGAAAAAGAGCCTGAACTAGAGGAAGCAGCAAATTTTGAGCAACCAAGGACAACTGAACAAAGACATGCCAGACCTTCTACCACCACCCAACAAGAAACGGCCAAGGCATCCACGAAGCCTCAAGAAGGCAAAGCAGCCAAGGCAACTGCACAGCCTCAAGGAGAGGTAGAACCACCACCAAAACCACAAGCCACCACAACCCCACCCAAGGAGCCACACATAGAGACCGTTGAAACATCTAAGCAACCTACAAAGCATGAATCATGGGAGACGAATGATGAAGTCATCCTGCAAGTTAATGAATATGCCAAGCAGATGCAGGAGATGACTGAAAAAATGCGAACATCAGCACTTAGCCGCAGTGCTAAAGCTAGAGAGCTGGAGATGGTCATGGATGCTCTACAAGGAGAATTAGATGACAGAATGAATGCCATCTCAGATCTGCAGAGACAAATCCAAGAGCTGAGAGATGAAGCTAAACAACACTTGCTAGCCAAAGAGAAGCAACAAAAAGAAATGGAGGAGCTTGGTGAACTTCTCAACAAGTTAACAGATGCCTGCAAGATCAAAGACCAATAGCTGACAGAGGTAACAAATGAACTCTTAACCACAACTCTGTCAGTACAAAAGATCCAAGTGCAGCCCGACGTAGCAAACGCATCTCTGCAATATTCAGAGCACATGATTAATGATCACACAGCTTTCTTGAGATAGATAAGGGAAACTCCTGCATTTGCCTTGATCAAAGGTATAGACGAAGTCTACAAGGCTTTGGAAAATAAGAATAAGGATCTCGAGCTAGAGCTAAAGCTAGAGCAATCACAGAGAAGAAACCTTGCACTAATGCAGGTACAAAGAGAAGAACAATTTCTCAAGGAGATAGCAGAGTTAAAGAGAGCCAATCAACTGCTGCAAGAGGGACAGCCAGAGACATAAGAAGAAGCTGATACCTCAGAGCAACCATATATTGAAATTCCATCAGTCTCTTTTGTTGAGATGGAAACACAACCGGTAGAAGGGATAGGAGGAGAGGAAGATTTCCAGGTACAACTAATAGATGCTGAGCAAGTGCCCATGGTCCAACTGTCTAAAGCTGAAGAAGATGCATTTAAGGAATAGGTTGCTCAGGAGACAAATGAACAATGGAAAGCAATGATGGATTGAGAGTTGAGAGTTCTCCATTTAGTCAACGTCACTCAACTCCCTCCCAACCAAATCAATGCACAATGGCATCAACAATCATTGCCATATCCATTGATCAAGGTAGAGCTGTTAACAGGTAAAAGAAAGACTATATAAAGATATGCAGGAAGAAGGCGTAGAGGATGTCCACCCCAAGTGGAGAAAGAGCTGACTGAACAAGAATCCACGATATTTGATTTTGTTCACAAGAGCACCTGCAGCTCTTCAGAAAGACCCAACCTTTTGTCCTGTACCAAGAGTAAGGACATGGCAAGCACATGAAGCACTGGCTAAGAAGCAGCCTACATGGCTCAACTATCCAAGATTGTCAGCTCCAGAGTAGGGAACACCAACGGAGGAATACATGGTGAAAACCCTAACGGGCGCCATGACATTCTTCAAAAGCCTCCCTATTCTCTCATGTGCCATGCTCTACAAAATTTGCCACATGCTGCTCACATGCATTGAAGCTTTTCACAAGCCAGAGTAAGTAGGAGCACTGTGGATGTCATGCCTCAAGGGCAATAAGGGTCTTTGCTACGACCTAAGTGGCCAGCCTTCTGAAGAAGTTCTTTATGGCTTCTACGCTCGATGCATGTTCTTGCCATCTAGCAATATGTTGGCGTTTGAGGAAGCATTTTACACAGGGTTCTTCACTTGGCGAACGAAGATATTTGGGCTAGTGATAAGAAACTTAACCTCCAGATTGGTTGGCTACTCGGCCATTGATCTCAAAAATAGGGTCACCATGCAGTTCTTACAGGTTCCAGACAAATAAAAGAAAGATCAGATATGAGAAAGCCTTACATGCACTGAAAGACCGCCTCGCCAGCCGTTAACCCGAAGATTACTTCAGCCCATAAAGCTATGTGAAGGGACGACACATGCGAGGAGGGGGGGAATGTTAGTAACAAGCTAACTCGGATACCATTTTTCGGAGCTCTCATTGTAAAAACATTTATTATTTTGATGAATCGGGAATATTGTAACTCCTACTTTCCTGATAAACTTTGTAATTGATGAGCCGGGGCTACTTCCTCCCCGGTTGTCACATTGCAGTTGTGTCTGTTGCGTTGCAACCACAGGTAAGAGCTCTACGCATTGACGACGTAAGCATTTCACGATATTTTGTAGCTTTTGGCATCGCCGACCCACGGCCTAATTTCATCATAAGTAGGAATTTAAGCTTTAAAATAAAAAACGAAGTATAGGGGGCATCATTGCTAAGCATTTAGATGCATTCTGGGTTGAAAACGACTACGTAAAAAACTCACTGCTGTTAATAATCGTGATTTTTGCACTTGATCTAAAGTGAAATTTGAGACCATAAGCATGTGTGCTTAGGTCTTATAAACATGTCCTAGAAGTTTGTGACGTTTGGATGTCGTTTGATGCTGTAATGGATGTGATTTGTTTGCCAATGAGCGATTAGCTTTTAGTGATTTCCGTCATTTGAGTGTAGCTTGAGTTAGATGCGAGTTGTTAGTTGTTTTCCAACAGGTTGACAACCTCTTGTAGCCTCTATGCACTAGTCAAATTAGCTTCGTCCCATGGATTGACAATTTATTTGTGGTTCTCGCTATGTCTGCAATAAGATAGGAGTGAGGTTAGACACCCGTCCCACATTTGGCACCGCTGCAAGGGATCGAAGAGACCTAAACTAGGGAAAAACATGAGCGTCTTGTGAAGTTATCCTTTAACTTCCTCTAGGATCTCCTAGAGTAGATTTTTTTTAGTAATAAAACCGCATAGCTTAAGATTGTCGTCTTTTGCTGTGTAGAGGTAGCTTGGAAGTAAGTCGTACTTGCTGAGTGCCTTTAAGATTGTAGGATTAGGTTAGGATTTCGGGAATGATTGATGGACAAGACAAGTCTTAAGATCAATGCTCAAGAAACCATAAAAAACAAGAAAACGAGTGTTTGTGGACACTTTCCACAATCCCATTGTAGTAAAACCTAGGAGTAGAGTAAGTAGAATGCAAGGTGGATTTTAGAACATTTATTTCTCCAAAAGAATCAATTGTGAGTTGTTATGTGAAGCTGCACAATTTTAGGTCTACGACTAGAAATAGCACCAGAAGACTGTCAACCACTCAATCCGATTGGAGAGTATGATTTAAAAGTTGTATGAACCAGTGGGTAAGCTCAAGCACACATTGAGGTAAAAATTTCAAGAGTTTGCAAAAACTTAGATTATTTACTTTTTTTTTGATATTTTAGGCCAAATTAAGTTTTGACATGACTCAGAGGCTTAAAATAGCTCCTGAAAAGACTGTCCAGTGAAAAAGTTCAAAAAAGTGTTCATTTTAGGCTTAAAGTAAATAATTGCGATTATTTACTTTTAGCTCCAAACTGACCAAGGTTGATACGAGAGACTCAATGCATGTGTACAAATATCTTTTGTAAAGGCCCATAGAATTTGGATCACCAAACTGACCAAAAACTGGGAAAAAACTAAATTTTGTACTGACTTTCTAGAACTTAAGTGTAAATTGAGAAAAATTTATTCAAACTCAATGAAAATTGACTTATAAGCTTATATTGATGTGATAGGCAAGTGTACATGCTCAGTTGACCAAAAAGACGCAAAAATTTACCAAAAGTAAATAATCATGATTATTTACTTTTGTCCCATTTTTTAACTTTTTTGACCAAACCAGCATACCACTGGTTTTACCATGTTGTATTAAGCTTGCAAATCAAATTTGGTAAGATTTGGATCATTAAATTGAAAATTGTGATCAAAATTGAAAAGTTAGTCTGTAGATACAAAACTAATGACCATTTGAACAAAAAACTATCCAAACTTGATGAAACTTGGCTAGGGACCTCAAGTTAAGCTGCTTAACATATCTGTGTGAAGATTGTTGCAAAAAAGTGCACAAAAATAGCAGGAGTAAATAATCGCGATTATTTACATCTGCTACAAAAATTGAGATTCTTGCAGATTTGAGTATACCACAAGGTCAAGCATATCAAGTAGACATATTTTTTGTTTAATCTTGGATGGTCTAACAGGTTGGAACTCTTTGATATGATAAATGGTTACTTGAAAATAAGTTTTTTAAGATCATATGGTTGCTACTTTGAGAATCCAATTTTTGCAAGGATACTTTAATTCAAATGAAAGGTGGAATTACTTAATACATTTATTTTAAGTATTAATTAGGACAATCGCGAGTCTAATAATTTTTATGTTTGACATGGATAACAACTGATAGGTTCTTTGACACCTGTTATACGTAGCCAAGTCTAACAGATCAGTTGACTTGTCTATATGGTTGCAGGTGAGAATTCTTTCTTGGCTTAAAAAGGTCTAGCATATTGTAGTCTGACTCTAAAGATCTCAACAAATTCAACCAGGATGACCTTGACACCTCTATTCTTTTGTATAGGATCATTGAAATGATGCCTCAGGCTTATTATGTTGTACAAAAATGAATCTAAGACTGAATCATTTCTGTACAAATCATTGTTTAGTTATATGAACTTTATGTACTTGTGTATATGCATTTAGTATAATAATACTACAACACACACACATGCGTACACAGGTGTGCACACACACACACACACACACACAAATTCAAGTCCATGATCTCCAATGAGATTTCCACACAAACTCACACTCTCTACTTAAAGTGTTTCCAAATCTACCATTTTGTCAGTCCTTAGGCTCACACGCGCGCGCGCGCACACACACACTTTTTTTGTAAATCTTGATTTAATTTACAAGCGGGAAACCTCAAAGTGAGGAAAATCCACAATAAAGAAATACAAAAGATGGAGCATTGCAATGCTCCGAAAGCTAGAAACAATCAAAGAAAATCCTATAGGCTTCAAGAGAGATGTGTCCCACATCATAAGAATAGTACAGTGCTTGTCCAAGGAAAGATTGAAGTAAGGGAATTTGGAAAGGGTCAATTTCCAGTGCATGAAACATCTTAGAGTTACATTGGTGCCATATGGTCCACATAACCCAAAATTCAACGTAGCTAAAGAAGACCTCAAATGGAGACTATGGCGGTTGTAGGACTTCAAAAATCCTATAGGCTTCAAGAGAGATGTTTCCCACATCATAAGCATAGTCTAGTGCTTGTCCAAGTGAAATCTTGAAGTAAGGGAATGGTTCAATTTCCAATGCATGAAACATCTTAGAATTACATTGGTGCCATATGGTCCACATAACCCAAATTAGATCTAGCTAAAGAAGACCTCAAACGAAAACTGTGGCGGTTGGAGGACTCCAAAAATTCAGAACTGTCTGTGAAAGATTCCAGATGGGGAACAAAGACACAGAGCAGAGGACATGTTTTTTATGAATCATTGAGAGTAGAAGAAATCCCAAAGCAAATGCATAACAGACTCGTCAGCCCCATGACATCGGACACAACAAGAGGAGGCAATCCATACATGCACCAAAGTACCAACTAGTAGAGCACCTACCATGCATTTCCATAAGAAAATGCATTCCTTGAGTGGTAGGTTATTCTTGAAAATGCAAGATAGCATTCTTTGCCATCACAATTGAGACTTAGAGAGTAACCACATTTGATTTCCATGAGACCCAATCCATGCATTAGGATGCAGCAAAGCATAAAATGGCCCAACCGATATGTAATCTAACCTAGTATGGGCAAAATGCCAATAAAAAATCCGAGAGTTCGTAAATAATGGAGAATGTTAGCAGCAAGCTAACTTGGATACCATTTTTCGGAGCTCTCATTTTAAAAACATTTATTATTTTGATGAATCGGGAATATTGTAACTCCTACTTTCTGGATAAACCTTGTAATTGATGAGCCGGGGCTACAAGCTTCCATATTGTATCAACCTGTCTTTACCTATCTCTAGTTAGAGCTCCCAGATTATTAGTTTTGACCACCAAAAACCTTGGCTAAGGTATAAAAGCCAATTTTTGTAAGTTATTATTAAGTTTTGAATAATGGAATACACATCATGAGCTAACGACGCTCACTTCTCTCCTTCTCGCGCTTCCTGCTCTCTCTCCTATTGTCACATTGCAGTCACGTCTGATCGTTGCAACCACACGTAAGAGCTCTACACATTGACGTAAGCATTTTATAGTATTTTGTAGCTTTTGGCGTCGTCGAACCGCGGCCTAATTTCATTATAAGTAGGAATTTACACTTCAAAATAAAAAAATTAGCATATGCGGGGTAATGGGGGGGCATCATTGCTAAGCATTTAGATGCATTTTGGGTCGAAAATAACTAGGTCAAAAATCCACTGCTGTTAATAATCGTGATTTTTGCACTTGACCTAAAGTGGAAATTGAGACCATAAACATGTCTGCTTAGGTCTTATAAACATGTCCTAAAAGTTTCGTTACGTTTGAATGTCATTTGATGTTGTAACGGATGTGATTTGTTTGCCGATGAGCGATTGGCTTTTGGTGATTCCGGTCATTTGAGTGTAGCTTGAGTTAGATGCGAGTTGTTTGTTGTTTTTCAAGAGATTGACAACCTCTTGTAGCCTCTATGCACTAGTCGAGTCACCTTCGTCCCATAGATTGACAATTTAATCGTGGTTCTCGCTATGTTTGCAATAAGATAGGAATGAGGTTAGACTCCCGTCCCACATTTGGCACCGCTGTCGGGGATCGAAGAGACCTAAACTAAGAAAAAACATGAGTGTTTTGTGAAGTTATCCTTTAACTTCCTCTAAGATCTCCTAGAGGAGAAACTTTCTTTTAAAACCGCATAGCTTAAGATTGTCATCTTTTGCTATGTAGAGGTAGGGTTGGAAGTAATTGTACTTGCTAAGTTCCTTTAGGATTGTAGAATTAGAGTAGGATTTTGAGAATGATTGATGGACGAAACAAGTCTTAAGATCAAGGCTCAAAAAACCATAAAAAGCAAGAAAATGAGTATTTGTGTACACTTTCCAAAACCCCATTGTAGTAGAACCTAAGAGTAGGGTAAGTAGAATCCGAGGTGGATTTTAGAATAATGCTCTCTATGAAAGAATCAAATGTGAGTGGTTATTTGAAGTTGCAAAATTTCAGGTCTACGGCCAGAAATAGCACGAAAAGACTACCAACCACTTAATCTGACTGGAGAGTATGCTTTAAAAGTTGTATAAACTAGTGGGTAAGCTCAAGGAAACATTGAGGTAAAAATTTCAAGAGTTTGCAAAAACTCAAATTATTTACTTTTTCTTGACATTTTAGGCCAAATTAAGTTTTGACATGACTCAGAGGCTTAAAAAAGCTCATGAAAAGACTGTCCAGTGAAAAAGTTCAAAAAAGTGTTCATTTGGGCCTAAAGTAAATAATCACGATTATTTACTTTCGGCTCAAAACTGACCAAGGTTGATACTAGTGACTCTATGCATGTGTATAAATAACTTTTGTAAAGGCACATAGAATTTGGATCACCAAATTGACCAAAAACTGGGTAAAAACTTTCTGTACTGACTTTCGGAAACTTGAGTGTAAATTGGGGAAAATTTTGTTCGAACTCAATGAAACTTGATTCATAGGCTTATATTGATGTGATAGACATGTGTACATGCTCAGTTGACCAAAAAGATGTAAAATTTTACCAAAAGTAAATAATTGTGATTATTTACATCTGTCCCATTTTTCAACTTTTTTGACCAAGTTAGCATACTACTAGCTTTACCATGTTATAATAAGCCCACAAATCAAATTTGGTAAGATTTGGATCATTGAATCGAAAATTGTGACCAAATTTGCAAAGACAGTCTACGAACACAAAACTAATGACTATTTGAACAAAAATTGTCCAAACTTCATGAAACTTGGCTAGAGACCTTAAGTTGAGATGCTTAACAGATCTGTGTCACGATTGGGACAGAAACTTGCAAAAAACATAGTAGGAGTAAATAATCGCGATTATTTACATCTGCTTCAAAAATTGTGCACATTTGAGTATACCACCAGGTCAAGCACATCAAGTAAACCATACAAATCAATTTTGGTGAAATTTGAATCACAAAGGTGAGACTTAAGCCAGATTCTTGAAAATTGAGTCTGTGGACATGAAACAGTTACTAAACTTGAACAGATTTTGTCCAAACTTGGTGAAACTTGTCCAGGGACCTTAACAGGTAGTTTACTTGGCAAATCAAGTCAAAAAGTGCAAAAAACTCAGAAAAGTAAATAGTCGTGATTATTTACTATTGCTACACAGAGACACCATTATTGACTTTTGAACTTGTATAGTGTTAGGCCAACATAATACAAGGCCACCGGGCAATTTTGGGTTCAATCGGATCCAAATTGGTACGTGTTCACTCAGTTCTAGGTTGCAGAGTAGTTCTTTGGCTTTTTGCAAAAGTGATATCTAAAAGTCTCAACTGCTACCTCACTTAGCTGTATTTGGAGTGATACACATAGACCAGTCACAATAGTTAGCAAGAATTATACAGTCTTTGTGAAAGAATAGCTAACTTGATTAAAATTGATACAAGAATCAAGTTGCAGACAAGGAATCGGCAGCTCGACGGAAGTCACACTCAAATCAAGTGGAAGAAGTTGACAACAAGTCAATCCGACGGTAAATCCTTGCAACATTAGGGTATAGATAGAGTTGGGAAACCACAAAATGGCATTGACATCCTGATTTGTTTTTGCCTTCTTGACCTCTTCTTTTTGGGTTAGGTTTAGGAGCTTCACCGCGATAGTTGTCGGGTCCAAAAGCACACCAATATCCAATTTGTGCAAGGTGTGATTCGATAGTTGGCCTACTTAATGCATTTGGTTGCTTCACCTTTTTCCAATGTATATTGAAATGTGTCGGCGCATCCTCCTTTGCACATTCCCCAATGAGAAAGTCGTCGATTCAGCTCCAAGGAACATAAGCTACTTGAAGGGCACTATACTTTGAATGGGAATCATGCAAGATATCCCAATGCAAATTGCAAGCATCAAAAGGACCTTTCATGGGATTTTGAACATGGATACGACGAGCAAGCACTTGATTACATGCCATTTCGGAAGGGGGTGAGGATAAAAGCCAAGATCGTTGCGACGATGATACAAATGCTTATACAATTTTTATCAGCTTTCTGTTTCTGTCCAGCAAATTGTTGAAGGTGATAGAAAAGGAAGGGGAATGGCTATGGGCAATACTCAATTTTTCACCCCGTGCCAGAGGCCTAGCTAGTGGTCAATTTTCTGAGAGTCCATTCTTTGCTACAATAAAAAATCGCTAGCATTGGCAGAACAAGGCCAATAGCTCAAGTCTTGCTACATTGCATTGCTCAGGATGGCGGCGTCGATCTTGCCGCATCTCTGCCCAGATACATCAAGAGCGAGGCGTTGTGAGCAGTGAATACCTCGAACACTGCTTGGAGGCTGGAGGTGCCCTTGATTTAGCCTCCTCTGCATTGGCCCTATGTGGGATGGTCGAATTAGCCGCAACATCAATCAACAAATGCCGCACAGGCAGCCAGCTGAAAAGGAGGGGTTATCAAGGGAATCGTGGAGGTTATTGTCATGCTGTGGGGGGAGAGGCAGCGGCGAGCTAAAGAATTGCGAAATAAAGCAGAGCCGCATCTGCGTGGATGTATCAATGTGTATGATGGCGGATGCCGTAGTCCTTGTCGAATGGGAAATGGGTGCCTTTTCTTGTATTCAGAAAATGCAGCAATCACTTGTATGCAGAGGATGAAGTGGTGAGCCATCTACTTTGTAATGCGAAACATTTCTGAAGAGAGGCATGGTAGGCATTGCTGCTTTTGGAGCATGATGATACACTAAATCGGCGAAACACTGCTCAATAGGGGGTGATGGGAGGATTTTGACGGGCCTTTTCCTGTATTCAGAAAATGCAGCAACGAGCCTGCATGCTAACTGAGGAGACAGGGGGCGGGGTTTCAGTGAAGGGCCCGCAGGGTGTGTGTGTGTGTGTGTGTGTGTGTGTGTGAGGAGAGAGAGAGAGAGAAGAGAGAGAGAGAGAGAGAGAGAGAGAGAGAAGAGAGAAGAGAGAGAGAGAGAGAGAGAGGAGAGAGAGAAGAGAGAGAGAGAGAGAGAGAGAGAAGGGTGGGGCAGGTGAGATCGCAATCTCCAAAGACGTGGGGGGCTGCCGCTGTGCGAGAGGTTTATGGCGAGCGTGAAAGGCGAGGGTTGGAAAAGGCGCGCGGGCCACGTAGGAAGGGAGAAAGGGTCGGGGGCGGCCACGTAGGAGGTCTGAAGCCACGTAGGGCATGAGAGCTCGGGTTTTATCCTCAGCCTCACCTTGGTCACCCATGCTTACAGAGTCCAATTTCCAACAGAGACAGACGGGCAGGGCTCAACTCCCAACAAAGATAATCATAAATTTATAAACCATCTGGCATCCACCCTTCCAACTTCAATATTTTACCTTCTTAAATAGGGCACCCACATCCTCAGTAGACAGGGTAAGGGGGCCAAATGACCCCCTCTTCTATCTAAGACAGACAAGGGCTTCTATGCTATATATGATGGAGCTTAAAATTTTCAAAGCCAAATGTGTCGTGTGTATTGTCTCAGTGAGAGAGATAGAGAGAGAGGGTGCATGCACCGACGATTGCACAGCACAGGTGCGTGTCTATAGAGAGAGAGAGAGAGAGAGAGAGAGAGAGAGAGAGAGAGAGAGAGAGAGAGAGAGATAATGTGTATATATATATACATACATACATACATACATATATATATATATATATATATGAGCGTGTAATGGAATTGGACTATGAACATTGAGAATAGCGGAATTTAGAGAAATGTAGTGAGTATTTTTATGAGAATATTTTGAGAAAATAGAGAGAGAACTTGATTAGAGGTAGCAACATAACCATTATACTTAATTAGCTTGGCATGAACAATACTTTGCAAGAGAGAGAATTAGTGAACTTGACAATTCATGGGTCTGAGGCTCAATCGGTCTCCTACCAGAATCGGATGTACCAGCATTAAATGAAGAATTTTGTCTTCGTCTATTTGGTTTTTGTCTATTGTCTAGTGTCTTTTATCTTCTGTCTATTTTGGTCAAGTGTCAATATATGGTTCTGATCTAAGAACGGATATCAAATTTAATCTCTCTCTCTCTCTTTATTTCCCGAGTTGTCCTTCGTCGGACAACTACCATATATTGAACTTGCCTTCGTTCTCAACTGCTTATAATTTTGTCTCTAAACATCCTTCAATTTGGCTCGATTGTTTTGGATACTCGGACGATAAAAGGACTCTCTCTCTCTCTCTCTCTCTCTCTCTCTCTCTCTCTCTCGTCCCTAGCTTGTAGGCTCTCCCCCCCTCTTTGTAGGGCCCATGTTAGAATGACCGTGGACTCTCTCTCTCTCTTGCGCATCCCTAGCTTGTATAAGGCTCGCCCCCCCTCTTTGTAGGGCCCAGGTTTTTGGCCACTTCAAGCACAGGGTCAGTTTACCATGAACCTTAGCTATCAAGCATGTCAAGCACCATAATTATTAACACCTAAAACATGAGCCTAGCTTAACCTAAGGTCCTAGGTCTAAGGACTTTTAACACTTACCTTTGGAGGTCTTTAATGAAGCTAACCCTAAGGTATTTCAAGCTCCATTAGCTAGCATTGCTCTTTGATAGACCATCTCCCATTTGGACCCATTGACTTTGGTCTCGTGCTGAGATAGATCCATAAGCACATATCTAGATTCTAACTCTTGTTCCCATTTCTTCTCCCACATTAAATGATCAGTTCAATATGAGAAATCATTTGGGTTAGTTAGATATTAGATTTTATGACATTACCTCTCTCTTGAAATCATAGTCGTCCTCGACTATGAGGTAGAGAAGATAGAGTCTTAGTCATTAGTCGGAGTTTATTAGCGGGTAGAGGATCCTTTTTTACCCTATGACATCATTCCAGAATGGATGATCAATCCATTTGGTGCTTGGGAGACTTAGCTACCGCAAGCATATTTGCTCTTGAGCCCATATCATATTTCCAAAGTAGAGTGACATATTCTACTTGGTGTTTGAGAGAAGTCGTCATCACAAACAAGATTCTAAGCATGCATACTATTTAAATCTGTGCACAATAAAAAGAGAACTAGTCTTATAAGACAAAAACATTTTTTTTTAATAAAAGTATTTACATTTTCTTACTCTAATGTAGCATTGTAAGCATTGACAAAGTTCATACTATCCTTAACCTATGTTCCTTGCATCCATCTAGCATCTTCAAAAGGATAATTTTTGAACTCAATAAGATACCGTCGGATAATCTTACCATGTCTTAGTACCTTGTCTTCATGTCGAAGAATCGATTCATGCTGAAGCACCTCTTCTTGATCTTCGATCTTGGGCAGGTCCTCAATGATTGGTTCTTGTGGTGTCTCTCCTTTGTAAGGCTTAAGTAGGCTCAAATGCAAAGCATTGTGAATGAGCCACAATGGTTGGGAAACTTGAGTTGATAGGCCATCTCATTGATTGGTTTTAGGATTTGAAAAGGACCATAGTATCTTTTTGCTAGTTTAGCATAATACTTTTGGTGGTCCGTAGGATTTTTGCCCGTAGTTTGCCTCAATCGAGCCTTGGGAAATCTGAGTAGGAACCAATCATTTTCCTTGAACGCTAAGGTCCTTTTGTGCTTGTTAGCAACAATCTTTTGCCGTTTTGCGAGATGGATATAGCCTCCTTAATCTTTTGGAAAGATTATTGTAGGTCTTGGCTATATTCATCAGTAATGAAGATCTTCCCATGTCCCTTAAGTAGCAAGGGACTTTTAAGTCTTACTTCAATGATTTCGAAAGTTGTCTTCCCTGTTGTAGTATGGACACTGTTATTGTAAGCATACTCTACAAGAGGTAGGTACTTTTCCCATTGTGAACGTAGATCTACTTCGGTATCATAGGTCTTAAGTAGATCTAGAATCGTAAGGTTGACTATTTTACTTTGGCCATCCATTTATGGGTGATAGGCCGAAGAGGAATTGATCCTAGTACTAGATTCTCAAAGAGACCCTTCTAGAAATTACTGGCCATTCGAGGATCTCTATCAGATACTATTGATATTGGCAAGCCATGGTGTTTAAAAATTTGGGATATGAAGAGGGTTTCCGTTTAGTGTGCCTCTTTAAAATCGGGGTTAGTAGCATACATCTATCATAGAAGATAGATAATTGTGAGTTTCTATGGACACCGCATTGGCTCTTGGTCGTCTCTTGATAGTGCATCGGCTACTTGATTGTGCTTGCCAGCAATGTGAGCAATATGAAAATTGAATTGTGAAAGAAAATTTTCCTGCCTCATTTTTTTGTCAGAGAGCTTGGTTTGCGTCATGAAGTACTTAAGACTTTGGTGATCTGTGCGTAGGATGAATGGAGTCCCCAAAAGATAGTGCTTCCATGTGTCGAGGGCATGTAAGACAGCTATTAGCTCCTTCTTGTAGATGCCCAATACTCGCTCGTCGGAATTGAGTCTTTGACTCTCATATGCTATGGCATGCCCTTCTTGAAGCAAAACTGCTCCAAGGCAATCTCCACAAGCATCACATTGGACCTCAAAAGGTTTCGAGAGATCTGGTAGTGTAAGCACGGGTTGAGAGGTAAGCTTTTCTTTAAGCTTGTCAAAAGTATTTTGCTCCTTAGCAGTCCATATGTACTTAACATTTTTCTTTGTCAAGTCATGTAATGGTCCTGCTATTTGGGAGAATTTAGCTCTAAAGCGTCTATAGTATACACATATACCAATAAATCTTCGTAGCTCATGTAGATTCCTTTGATTAGGCCATCTTTTTATTACCTCAAGCTTGGCTGGATCCATACAGATACCAGCTTGAGAGATAATATGACCTTAGTATTGAATTTCTTGGAGGTAAATTCACTCTTCTTTTGGTTAATGAAAATTTTATTCTCCCTCATAGCTTGAAAAACTACCTAGAGGTGTTGCTTTTGCTCCTCCAAATATTTGGAGTAGATGATAATGTGATGGAAGAACACTCCAGTGAACTTGCGGTAAAGATTTTCTCCACTAAACGATTGGATGTGGCTGGAGCATCTATCAAACCAAAAGGCATGACAAGATATTCATAAAGACCAAACGTTGTACAGAATGCGGTCTTTACGATATCTTCATTCACTATCCTTATTTGATGATAGCCACTTTTAAGGTCAATCTAGGTCGAACCTTGTAGCTTATCAAACAAATCTTCTACCCACGGTATGGGAAATCTGTTTTTGATAGTGATATGATTTAGTGCTCGATAGTCCACACACATGTGGTATGTGCCATCTTTCTTTTTCACTTAAAGTACTGGTGAAAAAAAGGGAGAGGAGCTAGGCCTCACCATCCCCTTGTCGACCAGGTCGTGCACTTGCCTCATAATCTCTTCTTGTTAAGCTTGAGAAACTCTATAAGGAGGTTTATTAGGTGGTGAGCTCCCAGGTAGAAGCTCTATCTTATGGTCATCATCCCCACGTTTTGGAGGTAACTCCGTAGGGATGTCATCGATAAATACATCTTGGAATCTATTTAGAAAATCAGACAAGTCTAATTCTTCTTGATTCCTACCACTTTGTTTTGTTGAAACATTAGCATCATTTAAAGACTCTCTGACAAAAATCATGTACGAGAAAATCGACCTTTTCATTGACTTATAAAAAGTAGGTGAATTTACAAGTGGTATAGTACGACCAAACTCATTAGCATCTACATACATGATCTTTTCCCTATAGGTGAAGTACCTACAATATGAAGACAAGATTTTAAGAAGTGGCAAGACTACCCAATGATATCTTGTTAAATTTAAGAATTATCATTCTCCTTTCAGGGAACTTCATGTTGGCAGCCATGCCGTTGAACCATGTTGCCCCTAGGATGACATCCTCATGTTGGAGAGGGGAAATAAAAAATTCTTCTTTGTCGATGTAGCTTTGGACATGAAGCCTCAACTTCCCAATCAAGGGAGTAACGGAGGCTTGTTGTCCCTTGAAAGCTCCATTAGCAGTTATAGTATCTCCCATCTTAAAATCTTGTATGCCCAGCTTTGTGGCCAACTCCGTTGATATGAAGTTGTGAGTAGAGCTAGGATAAAAAAAGGACGAAGGAATCATGCCCCCTCACCTTTCCCCAAGCACAGGAAAGGGATGACCCTTTGCAATGAGCATCTCTTTTGGAGCTTCGATCGTGGAAGCTCTAGGAGTTTCATTGATGACATTTCTTTGGGGCATGAACGATAGCCATGTCCTTGCTCCCCACAATTAAAGCATTTATGATCTTTGCGAAAAGGCTCTAGCTCTTCAAGAAAGAATTTCTTTTTGCCTTTATGACTCCTTCTCCTTGGTCTTGTTGTTGTTGTTGTTGTTGTCATAAGGTGAGAATGTATGAAAATAAGTGTGTGAGAGGGTGTATACCCCTCAAGCAAGGCCCTAGCTTCTCATGTTCCACCCCTCTTCCTAGCTCATCATGAGATTTGATTGGAATCCCTAAAGCTTGGCCAATCACATGCCTTGTACATTTCAAGCAACATGGGTGGCTTTGGACAAGTGTCCTCCTTACCCCTTTGAGAGAGAGGGCTTGATAATATCTAGATAATTGCTTAATTAAATTAAAATCTCATTGGACCCCTCTTTAGCCTAGCCAATAGGATTCAAGCACTCCATGTGGCTAAGCATAGGGAGAGCCTGACATGTATCCATGTGCCCCTTGAGGAAGGGTGTGTCCTTTGGGTGAGTGGGAGGTTAAGTCAAAGCTTCCCCTAGCTTTGGGGCTTGCCCCCTCCTTTGTAGGGTCTCTTTTTGACTCAAGCCCCTCAAACACCTTACCCCCCATGCATGGGAAGCTTCTCAAGCACCTTACTTATCAAGCATGGAATTAGAATGAGCATGGGGTCCCTCTCTCTCTCTCTCCTCCCCCTAGCTTGTAGGCTCACCCCCCCCTCTTTGTAGGGCCCAGGTTTGACTTGGACTTGGCCACTTCAAGCACAAAGGCTGCTTACCCTGAACCTTAGCTATCGAGCATGTCAAGCACCTTAGTTATTAACACCTAAAAGTCCTAGGTCTAAGGACTTTTAACACTAACCTTTGGATGTCTTTAATGAAGCTAACCCTAAGGTCTTCAAGCTCCAATAGCTAGCATTGCTCTTTGACATACCACCTCCCATTTCGACCCATTGACTTTGGTCCCGTGCTGAGATAGATCCATAAGCACATGTCTATATTCTAACTCTTGTTCCCATTTATTCTCCCACAGTAAATGATTAGTTCAATATGAGAAAATCATTTGGGTTAGTTAGATATTAGATTTTATGACAGAGCGAGCGTGTATATATGTGTGTGTGTGTGTATGTGTGCACAATCTAAAAATACATATATATATATATATATATATGTGTGTGTGTGTGTGTGTGTGTGTATACACACACACACACACACACACACACACACACAGATATATATATATATATATATATATATATATGTGTGTGTGTGTGTGTGTGTGTATGTGTGTGTGTGTGTATACACACACACACACACACACACACACACACACACACACACACACACACACACATATATATATATATATATATATATATATATATATATATATATATGTATGTATTGTGGTGTGTGGTCGTGTAGGTCATGTGTCCGACCACCTAGTGTGGGAGGACACTCAGTTCTTGGCATGTAGTCTCTATTGGCAATATAAGGAGCTGCCCGACTCTCTTGTGGGCAGACTCATTTGGGTTCTATTCTTGTCCACATGTGAGCACACCACATTGGTGGAGACGGCGGGTAGTTAGGGCCGTTTCTTGTTGGGGTTCTTTTGCGCTTCTTTCACCTAGCTATGGTGTTCTTGTTTGATAACGGGTAGAGAGAGAGAGAGAGAGAGAGAGAGAGAGAGAGAGAGAGAGAGAGAGAGAGAGAGAGAGAGAGAGAGAGAGAGAGAGAGAGAGAGAGAGAGAGAGAGAGAGAGCAGCAGCATCCCCCACCCAACGCCTGTCTATGAGCACCACGTAGTTGGTGGTTAAGATACTGCAGGGATGACGATGAGAGCCCCGGCAAGGACAGCGACACCAATGGCCAGCTTCTGCCAATTAGTAACGATGGACTGCATCATTCCAGTGGGGCAGGCGTCGTAGTCAAAGACGACTTTCCTTTTCAGCTCCGAATCTGTCAATGAAGGCCACCCTGACAAGCTTTGTGACCAGGTCTCTGATGCAGTTTTGGATGCTTGTCTGGAACAAGACCCGGAGAGCAAGGTGGCGTGCGAAACTTGCACTAAGACCAACATGGTTATGATTTTTGGTGAAATCACAACCAAAGCTATCATTGATTATGGGAATATAGTGCGGGACACTTGCAGAGAGATTGGATTTATGTCTGAGGATGTGGGCTTGGATGCTGACCACTGCAAGGTGTTCGTTTACATTGAGCAACAGAGTTCGGATATTTCCCAAGGGGTCCATGGTCGCTTCACAAAGAAGCCAGAAGAGATTGGTGCTGGTGATCAAGAGCACAGGGTTGGTTCTGCTACAGATGAGACAGAAGAGTTTAGGCCCCTCAGTCACATGTTGGCAACCAAGCTTGTGGCTAAACCCACTGAGGTAAGAAAGAATGGAACCTGTTCATGGCTTCGCCCTGATGGTAAGACTCAGGTCACTGTGGAGTACAAGAATGAAGGTGGCGCTATGATCCCTCTTCGAGTGCACAGTGTGCATATTTCAACCTAGCATGATGAGACAGTTACAAATGATAAGATTGCTATTGATTTGAAGGAGTTTGTCATTAAGCCAGCTGTAGCATCACTACAGAGGTGCTTCTTGTCAACGAGAGAACTCAAAAAATGCAGATCACAACAATTTTTCTCCCTTCTCACTTTCAGTTAATTGGTTTTTATTGCACAGTTCTAGTTTTCTTTTTCGATTTCTCACTCTTTCTAGCCGAGTTTTTTCCCATTCAATTAAGCATCAAGTCAAGCCCACCAAACCCCTTATAGAGATGGATGTATGTCGCAAAAATATCATTCCCGGGCCTCAGTCCTTCCTCGTCTTGTCCATTACATCGGGATAGCGACCTGATGTTTGCATAAGCGAGATGTTCGAGTTCCATGCCTTGATGATGATCGGCATGATGACGAGTCTAGCCCCCAAGCTCAGTCCCTTAGCCCCGAAGCCGTTGTATGATCACTCCCCTCGGATGAGGCGTTGGAGTTGATGCAGTCCCTTCAGTCATGTCGAGTCCCTTCTCAGTCCAATCTTGTAAAAATATGTCCATCTTTTTCTCCCTAAGGGGGGAGGTGTGGTGTGTGGTCGTGTAGGTCATGTGTCTGACCACCTAGTGTGGGAGGACACTCAGTTCTTGGCATGTAGTCTCTATTGGCAATATAAGGAGCTGCTCGACTCTCTTGTGGGCAGACTCATTTGGGTTCTATTCTTGTCCACATGTGAGCACATCTCTTGACTGTAGCAACATGTTGACTATAGCAACATGTTGACTATAGCAACATGCAAAATGCAGGAAGAGGACATGGACTTCCAATGCCTTTTTTGGGGTTGCCTCAATGAAAAGTTGGCCAAACATGAATTTGAGCCGGCAATTTTTTTTTGTTACATTGGCAAACAAAGCATAGATAAACTAGAATGCAGTGCACCATGTGTTTAATGATGGCACGGGCAATGTGATGGATGGTAGGGATAATTCTTGCCTTTTTTGTTGGAAGCAAAGCATGCATCAATACACACCAAACATATAGTCGCACCCTTGCAAGAAACCCACAAAGAAATGCATATGAGGCCCGGTTAATATGACAATGGTGGCAACTAGATAATTCCATGGACAAAAACCTTGCATACATGGATTCATGGCTAAGATAGTGGGAGGTCCAAATTTCCCATTGACATAGCATTATCACCTTGATTGAAAATAGCACAGAGGGTCCCAACACCTTGCACACAAACCTTGCCAAAAGAAAACATAACATAGGAGTTGGTTGGCATGAAAGGGGTTCAAGAGGCACATATCGCTATATGATGCATGCACTAGTGACCTAGAAAATTAACTTCTTCAAAGCATTAAGGCTATTTTTAGATACAAGGAAAACATTTAGGGAAGGGTACGTCCTTTGTAAAAACTTGCCCAGTGGGTAAGCAATCAAGGTCCTGAAGCTAATGTCACATGAATACTTAACTACGTTGCATTTATACGCTCGTATAACAAAAATTATACGTATAAAACGTCAATATATGCCGTATTTCCGAATAATTACCGAATAGCCGTATAAAACCGTTTTCGATCGAGATATTTTTCGATTGAAAACTATTTCGATAGAAAAGTATTTCGATCGAAAAATTGTATATATATACAATCGTCGCCGTATTCGATTGAAAAGCATTGTGGACTTTTTTGGAGTTTGGAGAGCTTGGAGATTCTGAGAGTTTGACAGATAGCGACAACATCTTCGGTTTACAGCGACTTTCAGGTAAATTTTTTAAATTTTCAGTAAATACTAACTTTTTTTTGTGTTGTGCCAGACTTGTGTGGTGCAGTAGTTTTGGCTCTCACCACAAAGTTGGCTTGTAGGTTGTAGGCCACTTCGTGGTGTGTAGCCATATGGCTCACTCCCGAGGTGTGTAGAATATAGTTTCCTTTCCCGTGGTGTGTAGTTATATAACTCACTCCAGGGAAGGCTTAGGGTAAATTTAGATTCTCACTCGTATGGTGTAGTAGTATATCTCTCACCATAGAGATGAGTTAGGATTAGAGGTTGACTCGTGGAGTGTAGTAGGCATGATGCTACACCTCTCACTTCAGAGTGGCCTATAAAATTTACAATCTTAAAGTAAATCATTATTGATTATTCTACATAGAAGCACAAAGATTAACGTTCGTCATTTTAAGAGTGTAGAGATGCATACTTTATGCCCTCTTCATCTTAATGCGACTTTCGTAATTTTTGTGCTTCTATTTCTGTAGTAACATCATTGTTCATCAGCAGATGACTTGGTGTTACTCTGAACATAGATATATACAACAATTGATTTACATTTGAGATTGTTGAGCTGTTTGCTGATGGTTGTGTTGTGCGTTCCACACATTCCATTAGAAATAGCTTATAAAATTTACAATTTTAGATTAAGTTTTTCTGTCATATGTGTTACATAGAAACACAAGCGTTACCACTCGTTATATTAAGAGTGAAGAGATGCATATTTTCATGCCCTCTTCATCTTAATGTGACATACTGGTTACTCGTGTGTTTCATATTCCAAAAGAACATCATTTTTCATCATTAAATGACTTGGTGTTGTTTTGGACGTAAACACATACGATAGATAACTTACATCTGCAATTGTTAATTTATCCGCTGATAGTTGTGTCGTGAGTTCCACACACTTTATCAGGGATTAGATTGATAAAAACTATCAATCTATTTTACAACAGCATCCAGGACTTGTGTTGAGAATATCTCACACTAGCTGAGCTGTTCACATGTACGATTTTCCAACCCTTTAGATATAATTTCTTTCATCATCTCACACTTCTGCACATAGCAGGGTCCAGTTCTTGTGCTGAGAGCATCTCACTCCTGGCTTGTTTCTCTGTGTGTGTGTGTGTGTGTGTGTGTGTGTCTAATTTAATTTTCATGGTCGATTCGCACAATGTGGTTTGTAATCATAAGATTTTCTCTTTAATTTGCAATAATTTAATATTATTTAATAAATTTGAATCATCATTTAATATATATATAGGGTTAACCCTCATTATATAATAACTATGTTACTATGGTGTACAATCTTTTTGTAAGATTCTTAATTTATAATTTTGTCATACAGATATGGCAGACACGAAGCTAGCGAAACATCAACGAAAGTTCGTCTCCGAAGTGATTGTGAGACACTTCCATTACACGTCAAAGGTAGAGATTAGGTGTTGTTTAAAACCTGTCGCTCCGGAGCATTTTTATCAGCTTATAGAGACTCTAAACAAGTCTGTGTTTGAGCAGCTCCAGGCAGAGTTTGCACCATCTATTTTTGACATAGCCCTCCTGACATCAGGTGCTTTAGTAAACATGGTCAAACAAACCATTGGACAGATCATGAAAACCTTTCAAGAACTGAAAAATCCTGCGATTACTTCCTTGCCAAACATAGCTGAGCGCATACATCTTGTGCAACAGCTTTACACGGAGTTCAAGAGCAAGGAAAAGTTAGAAAGAGCAGCAAAGCGTGCAAGAGTGGAAGCCAGCTCTTCTGAAGCTGTTGTTGAACCAGAAATAATTCTTAGAACAGAGCCTTCAACGTCATCCGTTGCTACATTAGACCTCTCTCAGTTACCACCTATTTTACACCTTTTACCCGACACAGCCGTCTTCAATATCCAAGCTCCATAGCTGGGAGAGGGAAGATGGGCACATGTGAAGCGTGTGGGTGTCACACATCCCGCTTTCAAAGATCAAGTGTATGCTGCAAAAGTGTTCAAAGTACACTTACATGGGCCCACCATGGAGCAACAGGTCAAAGACGAAGCAACAATTTTGGATATTTCACATCGAGGTATTATCTACCCTGTTGCCATGGTGCGCCACGTGGAGCGACCAATGCTCATTTCACAATTTTGGAATGGCAGCCATGTGGAGCAATGGATCAAAGAATGCACTGCAGACGGCAGCCAGCTTGTCATTCGCGATTACGCACTCACTGCAGGAACAGTAGAGCTATTCCAGGAGAATATTTTGCAGATCATCAATGCTCTCCTCCAAACTCTGAAGTATATACATACGCATAACTACCTCCACAATGATCTACACTCTCGGAATATGATGCTGCATTTTGGCAAAAAAGGTGTTTACGCCGGCATTGTGTATTGGGGTTCATGCACCAAAACAAATACGACAGCCGGTTTTCCTCCTCTACGCGATATGCAGATAGAAACTAGAAAACAATATGAGAGAGATTATCCATGGGCAGCCCCCGAATGTATATCTAGTAATCCTCCCTCCTGGACCAAAGCTATGGATATTTATTCCATGTGTCATACATGTGAACGCATTTTGAAGTGCCAGAGCCCCAAGAACAAAGCAAGAGACATTTTTTGAGTAATGTACTTGCTTATCTTGAAACCGGCAAGTGCCAAAACCCCAAAACCCGGCCTAATGCTTTTGATCTCTCCTTATGTTTAAATGGTGCCCATAGAGTGGGTTACAACATTGTAATGACATCTGGCTTACGACCAACTGATGATTAATGAAAACATAGTCTCATGATTTCATCATTGTTTTACTTTTGGTGTCAGATTTAATTGTATGTTTAATTGAACAAAATATCTATGTTTGTCATTCAATATACTGTCCAATGTCAAATTAATTGAATGGGTATTTAAAAGTAATGACATGTTCACTTGATATGCAGATATGGAAGAAGAACTCAACCACGTTGAAGCTCAGGCAATTTTTAAAGAAGAACAAGTTAGATGTGGACAAGAAGATATTTCTACTATTGCCAACATTGAAGAAGATGAATCTGAGCTGCAGGGCGAACCATTAACAATGCAAAAAGCTTTGCCCTAATCACTTTGTACACCATCAACTATTTCAAATAAGTGGCAATGCAAAAGATACAGCTCCGTTAAAGCTCTCTGATTTGCAACATAAAGGACTGGCACGTTGTCGAGAAATTTGCGGTCTTGCCAGGAAAGCACCGGGCTTATCGCTGTGAGAGTTTGTGAGAGAACTCAACTAAAACTATATGAAGGAGTTAAACCATAGATGCCATGAAGACTAGGGTTTGGAAAGAAGTGCAATCAAAGAAGACTCACTCTTTCTCTCTTGCATTCACACACACAAAGAAATAACGCAAAAGAGAATGTCAAAACAATACGAAGATGAAAACATCAAGGATATGGTCATATCGTATCATGGTAATATGAAAGGGTTAATGGATGAGTTAATGTCATTCAATCTTGGCTGACCAAATAGGCTAACGAATTGTTCTTTGGAATTGTAGTTTTGTGCTTACCATAATATATATATTTTGTCTAGTGATTGGGATTAATTGTGTGTACAAATCCTCTTGGTTCATAGCAAGATAACTACGCTTACATCAAAAGAAAAATTATAGTCTATGAGAGGTAGTATGATGGGATCCGGTGATAGAAGTATTTCATTGAACCTTTCAGGGCCAAAGAGAAACACTATACGTTGTTGAAAGTGTATTTTACGGCTAATCCATACGTTAATTCTAATAGATTGTACAGAGTGAAAGCGATAGAAATGATCATCATGTGGGTTATTCATTTAGGATAGTATGTGAGAAATGTAGATATGAGAGAAGTGAAGAGATGAGAATTTTCCCTCCCAAGCCCTATTCTTGCCCGTAGACAATAAGGATACTGCGGGGAGAGATGTACCTGTAGCAAAGAGAACCTAAAATTTGTAGAGAGGATGAATTACTGAGAGTGAGAGAGATAGATTTGGTTAAGGAGATAATATTATATATATATATGTGTGTGTGTGTGTGTGTGTGTGTGTGTGTGTGTGTGTGTGTGTGTGTGGATTAGAGATGAAAAAGAAAACAACAACAAATCAAGAAAACATCAATGTAGAACACATCTTACTTGACAAACCCTTTGGCACCATTATTGATGGAGAGAGAAGAAGAGGGGAGAACTCCACTTTGATTGATACGCCAAGTGCAAAACCTTCTTTTATTAGAGTTGATCTTCCAAGGATAGCGTACAAGAATGGCTGGTCTTCCTCTAGGAGAAAGTGTAGGCTTGGGCTTATGTTAATGAGGCTAAGTACAATTAGGCATTACTACTCACTCCCTCAAGAATTCCTCTCATCAATGGCTTGAATGCTTGAGTTCTTTCCAAGGAAGAAGAGGTCCCCTTTTATAGGTGAAGGGAACCCCCAAGGGTTTACACAAGAAGAGAGGAGCCAGTGTGAACAGGAATTGGAAAAGTTAGAAATGAGCTGCCCCTGCATGATGTGGGCAGACTGGGGTCCAGTATTTTGATCATATCTCCTCAACCGTGGCTCCAAATAAAAAAGTAAAAATATGGGCAAAAACTTCAGCTCATTAGCTACGATTTTCATTTTAAAATTGTTTTCCAATTCGGATTGGAACCTTGTGTAAAAAATTCATCAAAATAGGGTCCATTTATGGCAGCAAAAGTCTTCACGTGGTCTCCTTAGCCTAGACTTTCATTTACTTCCAAAGGACACCTCGTGCCATATGAAAGCATGACATTGCTCCTTGACAAAGTTTTGTAATCATGCTTGCAATAATGCATTAAAATAAGTGTATCTTTGAAATCATGCCACCTAGTGTCCCACTAGGATTTGATTCTCTCCTAGTAGCTATTTAAAAAGAAATATAAGAAAAGTATAAAAAATACATAGAATATATATATATTGGAGTTTACCCTAGATATAGGATCTAGCTAGGGTGTGAGATGATAATGAAATAGTAGAAATAAAGAATCAATGCTTTTTGCCCCAAGTTAAAGAGGCGGAGCTATTGATGCTTTTCCCATAGTATTTTCTGATGGTAAAGTAAGGATATGTTACCCTTGAGAAAAATAATAGGATGAGATAGAAGGCTTATTATTATACTTAAATATGCATATGTACACTATAGGAAATATAATTATGTATCTAAAAAAATACAAGATAGATCTTGTAGCATGCGTTCCCACTATGTACGTGTCACAGCACGACATCCACCCCCTCTAAACCTGCACATCCTCCGGTATGTGCCACATTGTCTCTTTGTAAGATTAGACCTCTTGTACATCTTCCTTGTCTTCTTCTTCACTGGATGATTCCAGAGCTTCATGTTCACTTTGATCTTCACGTGTGTTTTTCTCTTCTTCCTCATCCATATCTTCTAGATCATTGTCTCCTCTTCTCTTAAACATTTTAATCCTTTTTTCTGCAATGGGAATCTTTACTTCTGTACCATCTAGTTCAGACAAGCTGTAAGTAGCATTTTCATGCACATGCTTTACAACATACGGTCCAAACCATCTTTTCGAGAACTTACGCATGACTGTGTGCTGGTTATCAAGGCTACTATCATACACTAAAACCCAGTCACCTTTGTCAATTGCTTTGCTCCTGAGTCGATGTCACTTATCAAAATAGTCCTTGTTTTTCAACCTTGCATTTTTGAGTCGTTCTTTTGTAGCTTCAATGTCTCAAGGTCTTCTCTCTAGCTGCCTTATACGCAGTGCAAGGAGATCTTCCCTACTAAGCCCCTCTTGCCAAGGTAGTACATTCCATGTGGGAATTCTATCCTCAATCGGCATCACTGGCTTTTGACCATGCATTAGCTCCGCATGCATGTAGCCAGTTACTGAGCTATGTGTTGTACGATCAGCCCATAAAGCATATGGTAACAATTTTGGCCACTCACCAACTCTTCCTTTGCAAGCCTTGGCCAAAGCTTTGATGATAGGAGGATGCCCTCTTTCACTCTTTCCATTGCCTTCAGGGTTGTAAGCTGTAGTAAGAGAAATCTTGATCCCTAATCTAGAAAAGAACTCCCTTGCTTCTTCGGCATCTAGTTCACCTCGATCTGCAGTGATTTTTCCCACACAACCATAACGGCAAATCACCTCATCAAGAAGGAATTTGCACACAGATTCTGTGGTCTTAGCTCTTAATGCTCTTCCTTCAACATGGTTAGTTAGGTCCTCTCGTGCAAGAACCAAGTATCTCATATGCCAGAGTCCTAAAGGCATCGTGACTAGATCCACAACCCATTTATAGTGCATGGCTAGTGGATATGTAGGGTGCAATCCATCACGATGTCGAACATTTGAATACATTTGACAAGTTACACATGACTCTACAAACTGAGATACATCTTTATACATACCCTTCCACCAGTATTTTTCTTTCAACTTGGAGAAGGTTGCCCACACACCCCAGTGTCCAGCCCATAGACTCTCATGAAACTCTTGCATGAGCTTTACTTGAGTCTCTTTTTTACATATAACCGTTGTGGTGTAGCACCCTTTTGCTTAGGATGCTTCCACAAGTAACCATCCCTTAAAAAGTACCCATATGCTTTCCTGCGTATCCTCTTGAATTCTTGTTCAGACCAATCATCCTATTTTGTTAGAGTACTCAAGTACCTTCCAATAGAAAGCCAATCACCCTCATAAAGATCTTTCAAGAACAATTCAAGTGAATTAGTCATGCAGACATTGTTACCTTTGACATGAGAGATAGAATAGAATTGTGTGCCTACATCATCTCCCTCATCAATCATTTATGACTCATCTTCATACCTTGCCCTTGATAGCATATGTGCCACTGTATTGTCTTTACCTGCAATGTGCTTAAACTCGAGATTTAAGGATTTAATGTAGGCAATCCACCGCAACATAGCAATGTCTGGTGTTGAGCAGCTTGTAATCATCCCAAGAAGTGGTGGACAATCTGTTTCTACAACCACACATGTACCAATTAGGTACTCTTTCCCACTTTTCAAGGTTGTAACCATACCCCATAACTCTCTCTTTATCTGTGGATAGTTTCTTTGACGAGCACTTAGTACCTTTGCTCCAAATCTTACCACATACCTGTGTCCTTCTTTGTCATCTTGCCCTATTGCCCATCCAATCCCTGTAGGACTGGTATCTACTGTCACAATCACTGGCCTTTGACACTCATAGTCTACCTTTCTCAAAGTCGTTGCTGACTGGAGTAACTCCTTTAGCTTTTTCATGGATTTTACATGTGCTTCTGTCCATTTAAACTTTTGATTCTTTCTAAGCAGCTGATAAAGAGGATCAGCTACATGTGCATAATGTGGAATCCAAATAACATAGAAGACACATGCTCCCAGAAACCTTCTAACCTCAGTGATGCTAGTGCATGTTTCTTTCATTCTTTGGATGGCATCTACCTTTGATGGACAAGGTTTCCTACCATATGGCCCGCACATGTGCCCCACAATGAGCACTTCTTTGACACCAAACATAGACTTTTTCCCTGACAATGTAAGATTCACTTCTTCCAACCTAGATAAAATTTTATCACAATCATTTATGTGATTTACCACAAACCTGCGACATCCCTTGAGATCCAAAGCTTCATCTTTGTCACTTTCTTCACATCCTTTGATAGGCAAATCATCAATGAAAGGCATTGTGATTTGAGGAATAAAGTCACGTAAGACCTTATTCATCCCATTCATCATATGTGCAACCGAGTTGGTTGCTCCCTGTGGCAAGGTACACATCCTTACCAAACCCAAAGGTGTCCTCATGGTTGTCAAGTCTTTGCTTTCGATTGCAAGCTGAAATTGATCATACCCTGAGTAGAGATCCCCCATTGAGTAGATTGCCTTCCCTGCAAAACGCCTCTGCAAATTCATCCACAATTGGACCTGTACCTACATTTCTAATTGTCACCTTGTTCACTGGTTGCATATCTTGGATGAAGCGTAGAGAACCATTCTTCTTTGGAACTGTGAACCACCTGTTTGAGTATGGAGCACAAGAAGGCCCAAGATTCCCATTTTGATTTTCTTATTCAGTAGCTCTACTAACTTTGGCAAATGAGCCTTTGGAACCGGAATAGGCCGCAGATTCCAAGGCACATGAGGTATTGTGAAAATTACCATAGGAGCTACAATATAAGGATCAACACATCCTATCTCATGTGGCTCAAATGCAAAAGCCTTACCATGCTTTGAAAGCATTTCTTTGAAGCACTTTGTCTCCTCCTGTGTTAGAAACTCCTCGCAACCAATCTGCAACTCTTGAAAAGACTCCTTTGTGAAGGTATGCCCGATATTTTTAGGATTCTGCAAAATTGGTTGTAAAGAAGCCTGTTCAATCTTTTCCCTGTTGTTGGGTGGTAAGGGTGAAGCTACTGGTTTCACCTTCTTTGCTACACTCTTGTATTTAGTTTCAACATGGACTTATGGGCCAACTGTTTGGCTTTCTTTAAAGGCTTCTATTACTTGATACATTTCCATAGAGCAAACTTCCACAACTTCATTTTCAAGATGCAAACTAGACCTCATTATAGCATCAAGATCACCCATAGTATCTACAAAAGAAACTTGTTCACACAAACCCAAAACATTTTCAGTAGGCTTTAGCAACCCACTCTTTTTCATGCCTATTTGTACATTATGCACATATTGCCTCTCATATCTCTTCAAATCTTCAAGTTTTGTAAAACATACTAATCCATTCCTTGTTACCAAGGAGCTCATTGAGAAAGTTTCAGCTATTTTTGGATCAGGCGAGACCCTTTTTCTTTCTGTACCACTGCAATCCCGCTTTACAATGGTACTTGACAAAAACCCATCATTTCTCTATGATCATGAAACTCTTTGCTCACCTTTGGTAGAGGATGTTCTCTGAGGTTGTCACGATTTCTTTCATGGTTTATACAGACTGTGAGAAATTGGACAGCTCGTTTACCATCTTTGCTACGCATTCTAGCATATGCTGAACCATCGTCCATTACCTTTGTTTCCATTCGAACTCCCACAATGTAGGGTTGTCCAAGGATGAGATGATATGAAGATGTATCCTGTACAAAGAAGTTTTGGTCAATCTTTACATCACCTATTGTTACCTTCACACCTGGACATGCTGCATACAATTCACCGGATGAATTGTTTGCCACTTTTACCATCCAGCCATGATCTGTGTCCATCGGCCATTTGCACTTGTTGTAGAGACTCTTTGACATTATGTTTATTTCTGAACCATGGTCAATCAAGGCAACAAATGGCTCTTCAAGATCACCTACCTTGACCAAAGTTTCTGTAGTAGCCCTTGCCCAATGACTTCGTGAATAGTAACTCCTAGGAATATCTTCAACTTCTTCATCATCATTTGAGAAATACACTTGCTTCACTCTCCCACTAGATTGGTAGCATCCTACCACAGCTCCATCATTCTCGTTATTTTGCAGTTGCATCCCTTGTGTCTTCGAGGTTTCCCCTTCAACCTGTGGACGAGAAACTTCAGCAAGGGTTTGCCTCTTCCTCTTGATGATGTCAATGATCTCCTCGTGGAATTCACGCTTTGCAATGCCAAGAACTTCTCCCAGAGTGAACTCAATCTTGCTATTCAAGATCCTTTCCTCCAAGACTTTCTTTAAATCTGTAGCAACCTCAATATCATATTGTAGTTTATAAGTTGTCCCTTTTGTCTTACCTTTTGTTGGCTCTTTCTTCTTTCCTGTTGTAGACTCCTCCATGAGTACTTCAGGTGGAGATGCTCCTTTTGTTGAGGGTGTTTGAGAAGGAATTGAGTCACTTCTTCCCCCAGTTCTAGAAGCTCTTTTTGATGGTCCTTCATCAGCATTCTCATGTCTACGCTTCTCTTCTACAATTGCCTCATTTTGTTGGCATTTTGTAATGTAGGCATGCACTGACAATGAGTCCACTGGATCATTCCATCCTGTTCCTAGACGTATGCAATCACCTGATTCATGTAGAATCTCATTTGTAAGCTTTCCCTTTTTAGCTAATTGCATGACATTTGGCCAAATTTGACCATGATGGTCACTCATCTCTTCATCACAAAAATGCTCAATTTTTACTCCATAAGTAGCTGCCTCAACTGAAGAGGTGGCATGCTTAGTTGCCATATCTTTAACTAAGGTTTGCATTCCCCCCTTCCCAAAGTTAGTTCTCAAGGGTAGACCTGTCTCTCTTAAGTGGATTTTACCATCCTTAAAAAAGACAACATCTTTTGACAAAGCATCACTAAAATCATCACAATCCCTTCTTACATGGTCTGTACTATCACACCAAATACATCTATTAACAAACCCTTCTTTGGGCTGTTGTCTTTTCCTAGGAAGTGGCCCTGATGGTTGGCCTTTTTCTTCAAGCTTTGCAAGCTTCACCTTCAAGTCACGCATTCCCTTCACAAGCTCATCTAGCATGGACTCATCAAACTTAGGAGCGATAAAAGTAGGCTTTACCATTTTGTCAGGAGTTGAGGTGGAAGGACTTGTAGTGTTTAGTACCATCTTGTCCCTTCTTCATTGTCGTTTGGCAAGCAGTGAGATAGCACCTTCAACCTCATTCCAGTCGGTCTTTAGTCCTTGCTCAGCATCTTTATCTTCAAGAAGAAGCTCCAAATTTTCTTGAAACTCTTTACCTGTAGCTTGTAAGAAAAGACCTGTCCTCTTTGCATCTAGTGTGGCCCTTTCTGTCCTTGTGAGTTGTGCATAGCGCCGCTCAAATTCCCTAAGTAGTTCTGTTATTGATAGTCCTTGCTTTGGCTTGACTACCCATTCTAAGAATGTCCTTTTGGTCACTCTCTCAGAGTCCTCCATGAAATATTCCTCCTTTAAAGCTACTTTGAGTTCTTCCCAATTTCTCCCATGCCCATCTTTAATTGCCCTAACATGCTCCCTAATTTCTGGAGCAACAACTAGCTCAAAGCTTTGAATCATCTCACCTTCTGACACGCGATGCAACTCCATCTCCTTCACATACTCGCGTAAGTACTTGGTTACATCTTTTCCATTGAACTGATCCATTCTGTTGACGACCGCTTGTATGGCCTTCGTTGCTGAAATCTCCCTTCTTTCAGTAGCATGTTGTTGTTGCATGAACATTGCAAATGCTTGAAACATTTGCATTGTTGCTGGGTCAAAATGTATACCCTGTTTCTCAACATGATCACCCATGGTTACCCACAAACTCTCACCCTGGCAGTTTCGCGTCGGGTTCACCAAAAATATGTCAAGAAATTTGCGGTCTTGCCAGGAAAGCACCGGGCTTATGGCTGTGAGAGTTTGTGAGAGAACTCAACAAAAACTATATGAAGGAGTTAAACCATAGATGCCATGAAGAGTAGGGTTTGGAAAGAAGTGCAATCAAAGAAGACTCACTCTTTCTCTCTTGCATTCACACACACAAAGAAAGAACGCAAAAGAGAATGTCAAAACAATACGAAGATGAAAACATCAAGGATATGGTCATATCGTATCATGGGTAATATGAAAGGGTTAATGGATGAGTTAATGTCATTCAATCTTGGCTGACCAAATAGGCTACGAATTGTTCTTTGGAATTGTAGTTTTGTGCTTACCATAATATATATATTTTGTCTAGTGATTGGGATTAATTGTGTGTACAAATCCTCTTGGTTCATAGCAAGATAACTACGCTTACATCAAAAGAAAAATTATAGTTTATGAGAGGTAGTATGATGGGATCCGGTGATAGAAGTATTTCATTGAACCTTTCAGGGCCAAAGAGAAACACTATACGTTGTTGAAAGTGTATTTTACGGCTAATCCATACGTTAATTCTAATAGATTGTACAGAGTGAAAGCGATAGAAATGATCATCATGTGGGTTATTCATCTAGGATAGTATGTGAGAAATGTAGATATGAGAGAAGTGAAGAGATGAGAATTTTCCCTCCCAAGCCCTATTCTTGCCCGTAGACAATAAGGATACTGTGGGGAGAGATGTACCTGTAGCAAAGAGAACCTAAAATTTGTAGAGAGGATGAATTACTAAGAGTGAGAGAGATAGATTTGGTTAAGGAGATAATATTAGATATATATATATATATATATATATATATATATATATATATATATATATATATATATATATATATATATATATATATATATGTGTGTGTGTGTGTGTGTGTGTGTGTGTTGGATTAGAGATGAAAAAGAAAACAACAACAAATCAAGAAAACATCAATGTAGAACACATCTTACTTGACAAACCCTTTGGCACCATTATTGATGGAGAGAGAAGAAGAGGGGAGAACTCCACTTTGATTGATACGCCAAGTGCAAAACCTTCTTTTATTAGAGTTGATCTTCCAAGGATAGCGTACAAGAATGGCTGGTCTTCCTCTAGGAGAAAGTGTAGGCTTGGGCTTATGTTAATGAGGCTAAGTACAATTAGGCATTACTACTCACTCCCTCAAGAATTCCTCTCATCAATGGCTTGAATGCTTGAGTTCTTTCCAAGGAAGAAGAGGTCCCCTTTTATAGGTGAAGGGAACCCCCAAGGGTTTACACAAGAAGAGAGGAGCCAGTGTGAACAGGAATTGGAAAAGTTAGAAATGAGCTGCCCCTGCATGATGTGGGCAGACTGGGGTCCAGTATTTTGATCATATCTCCTCAACCGTGGCTCCAAATAAAAAAGTAAAACTATGGGCAAAAACTTCAGCTCATTAGCTACGATTTTCATTTTAAAATTGTTTTCCAATTCGGATTGGAACCTTGTGTAAAAAATTCATCAAAATAGGGTCCATTTATGGCAGCAAAAGTCTTCACGTGGTCTCCTTAGCCTAGACTTTCATTTACTTCCAAAGGACACCTCATGCCATATGAAAGCATGACATTGCTCCTTGACAAAGTTTTGTAATCATGCTTGCAATAATGCATTAAAATAAGTGTATCTTTGAAATCATGCCACCTAGTGTCCCACTAGGATTTGATTCTCTCCTAGTAGCTATTTAAAAAGAAATATAAGAAAAGTATAAAAAATACATAGAATATATATATATTGGAGTTTACCCTAGATATAGGATCTAGCTAGGGTGTGAGATGATAATGAAATAGTAGAAATAAAGAATCAATGCTTTTTGCCCCAAGTTAAAGAGACGGAGCTATTGATGCTTTTCCCATGGTATTTTCTGATGGTAAAGTAAGGATATGTTACCCTTGAGAAAAATAATAGGATGAGATAGAAGGCTTATTATTATATTTAAATATGCATATGTACACTATAGGAAATATGATTATGTATCTAAAAAAATACAAGATAGATCTTGTAGCATGCGTTCCCACTATGTACGCGTCACAGCACGACAACGTGTATTGCTGCAAAGGTTTATACGACAAGAGAGATACCTACCAAACAACAACCAAGTAGCAATCTACTTTATCCAGTAATGCTATGTTCGATATGTTTTGCTGAAGAGAGTGGATTGGTCAGATCGTCCAAGCACCGCTGGTGTTGGACGTGGACGCATTGCAGAAAAGGTGGCAGCACGCAATGCAAATAATCCAATGCCTCCTCGCAAGCGTCCTATTGTTTTACTTCCTGAAGAGTCAGAAACACTGACTAAATTAGCCAGCCAAGGACAAGACCTTGCCAGCCAAGGAGAAACACCGGACATGCTTCGTGGCCGTATTCTTGAGCTTGAAATAGAGTTAAGTGATGCACAAGAAAAGCTTCAACGATATGAATCATTGTATGGACCTTTGCCAGATGATTCTACCACTTCACATAAAGATGTTGCTCAACCATCCCACATTAGGAAATTTCGGAGGTCATTTGGAGGGCCTTCTAAGAAAATGTATTTTTTGCACTCTCTCTCTAGAAAAAATGGCAAATAAAAGAGCTGGGTCTTTCATAGTAAAACTTCAAAAAGTGTACTTTAAGTAGATTCCTTACTCTTCTGAACATTCGTTCGTAGTGATTGAGGGATAATCCTCTTTTCAGTTGCATTGAATGAACCTCGTCAATATGGAGGGAATGAGGCTAACATGGAGGGACGAATCCGCAGCCGCTATTCACTTTCCATTAAACCTGCACATTTGGCTAATGGCGCACTCCTCAAATGGCACAAATGCTACCCAGAAACGAGCCAAATATCACCTTCACATTGATTTGGACAATGAGTACCAACCATTGATTAAGCGCAGTAAAACAAACACACATATACCTCCCGCTTCCATAGACACGCTCAGAGCTCAAGGAGCTAAACACATAGATATCTGGACGAGAGGCTCTCTCTACCCTAAGAATCCAATAACTAATGCGTCTCCACCGTTTGTCAATCCTACAAGCTTATTGACCTTTGCTGGTGATGGAGAAAAGGGCCTTCTAGGTTATTGTAAATCACTTACAAGAGAAGCTGAAACTTACAAGAGCATTCTCCAAGCTCAACAATGTGAGATTGTTCGCCTTTCACATTTACATTCTACAGATCAGGTTACCATTTTGCAACATAAAACAGAGGTACAAGAACTGAAAGGAAAGGTGCGAAGTTGTCAAATGAAGGACACCATCTTGGGTGGTCGTATCCGAAAGAAGAAATTGCGCAATCTTGAAACATTGCAGGTTGCATCAGGAGGTCTCAAGAAAAGAATCCGAGCATTAAGGTGATGCTTCTTGGTTGGCTACATTGTCTTAGTTAAGTAATCTTTTTGTTTTTTCTTGTTATGCATTGTTTTCATGTGCCTAAATAGTGTTAGTGAAGCAAATTTTCTGTTATTTACTTATGCATTGTCTTCATGTAGAGATTCAATCTATCCTGACAAGGAAAACATTGACCCCAAAGCCAATATAGGAAAGAGATTGAAGCCACTTATAAGTAGAAGCCTGGCAGCAGATATAGTACATGACAAGAAGTTTAAGGTTCTACAAAGAAATGTAGTGGACCGCTTTATTTCAGAGAACTCAGTGCCTACAAAAGAGATACAAGGCACACTTGATTCACTTGGTGTAAGCAAAAGAGGATATTCGGCTATCCAAAAGTCTGTCTCATCCATCTTTGTTAGGAAGGGTATAAAATCCAAACTTCTACCATCAGCCTCAAGTGTTTGGAAAGAGAGGCTTCAGCTTAACGAGGCACAGGGAGACTATCTTGGACAGCCCTTTCATATTAAAGCAACTTACAGTGGCCATGGAGCGAACATGGCATATGATGAGTTCAACAATATTTTTATGGACCTGCGGATACTACAGAAGAGAATGGTGGAGTTTTACAACATCACATTTGAAGAGTCACGTGGGCTATTACATTTTGTGTTGAAACTGGATGAGTGTGAGCTTGTTAAAGAGAAAAAGCTAGAGTGTGTTACTATTACTTTAATGAATAGAGCCCTCTCAAAGTGTCCCAGTGATGATCCTTTATATTTTAGTGTTCAATCAGAATCTAACATATGATGGCTTGGTGCGTTTGAGGTAAGCGATATTCTCAAGTAAGCTCAAATGTTCAGATCTACTTAAGTCTCATTTATTTTGTGTTGCAGGTAAAGAAAGAAGATCATGAGATTCTATATTGGGTGTTCCATCGAACTAATATTCCGGAGGTGATTGATCGAGAGACTAACCAGGGAGAGGTACTACGTCTAGATGGAAGGGGAGACTTTCAAGTTCAGTGGCATCTTGCAGGTGACCTTAAAACATTAAAGTGCATGTATAATTGTGGAATGGGTGCAATGGCAAAGTCACCGTGTTTGTTCTGCATGGAGCCTGCAAAGGTCATGGACCCAAAGTGGTGGAGAAAAGCTCCAACACGTCACATTGAGGATCCTGCTTTTCGACCGGTTTTGAAAATACCACTTGTGAATGTCCACATTTGTACAATGCATGCCCTTTGTAGAATTGTGGAGAAATTGGTCTACTTATACATCGGGTTTGCTTGGAAGATTAAGAACTCTACAGAACGACAAGTAGCCCTGCAGTGCTTAGAAATGGTACTGTCGGATATGGGGCTTCATGGTGGCAATGTGAAAATCCAGCGGGATGAAAAGAGATCAACTGCTGAGAAGGATGTCCCATGCAAACCATCCATCGGTGGGGTGAAGGCACGGAGGTTTTTATCTAAGCCCCAAGGTACAAGAGATCCAAAGCTAACAAAAGATGGAAAAATATATAACACATCTTATGTTAGCAAGGTAGAGTATGAGAGCTAGAAAAAGCTACATATTGCAGTCAAAGACCACGAACCAACTACTCGTAACGCGAAGGTTGAGGTTTGGCGATCAATAGACATCCTATTTTTGATGTGCGACAAAGATGACTGGTCACAAGGTGATATGAACAAGTTCAAGGAAAATCTCAACCTTCTGAAAAAATCATTCAAGATAGCATGGACAGACACCTAGATTACTCACTACATGGTATTATAATGTATTTCTTTCTCTCTTATGTGCAAATATGTGACTGTAAAACATTCTAACTAATCTGTTTTCATATCCAGCACATCATCTTCAATCATTTGCCATATTTTATACAGAAGTATGGGAACCCGGCAATATGGAATACCCAAGGGATGGAAAAGTCTCATTACATGGCGAGAAATGCTTATTTCAGGCACACACGACATGGTGGCTCTCGAATCAAGGCTAACAGTTTGAGAGAACTATTTGAATGGTTCTATCGTAGAATCATTCATCGAATGCAGGCAAAAGAAGTCTTGGCAAATTCAGCAACAGCACAAGCCATCAGACATTTACAACAACAAAAAGCTAAAAGATCAATGGCATACAACAACTCCGGAGCTCGTGAAAGTCAACGAAGGTGGAGAGAGACAATGGTGTATGTGAATCACAAGTGGAGAAAGATACTCTGAGTGGATGACATTGTACAAAATTTATGTAATACATGATCTTATACAATTGCTACTTGAAGTGTATCAAGATTTTGCAGGTTCAATTTTGTTTTTTGGCACGTCACCCTTGTAACGAATCATGAGATGTTTGCCATACTCTAAAAGTTCATCTGGGTTTTGTCTACCAAGAGCTAGTGCCATTGCTGTGTAGGTGTAGTAATACGTTGCCCGACCACCTGTATAGCCTGGGCAGTAACCAAAACAATCTCTAGCAAACACTTTGTCCACAAGAATGACTTTATCTGCACTTTTGGGCAGCACCGGTCCACCCAAGAAGCGTGATAGTGTCTTGAATGTGTAAGTTGCTATTGAACCCTCTTGTGACATGGAATTGTGAAAAACTACTATCGGTGACTCGCAAAGCTTTGAAAGGTACTGTGCTAGGGCCGCATCTCTTCCTCGATACTCTCTTGTCCGGCGCCGAAGGAAGTCATCCTTGTCAGCAATCCAAGACTGCACATACAATGTCAGAAATGACAGAGAGAGAGAGAGAGAGAGAGAGTTACCATGAAGCTCTCATCCTGCAGAAAGAGGTTTTCTTGCCACAGGTCTACAGATGTAGTTGACCCCTGACCTGAATGGTTAAACCAATCCTCCACTTCTTTGTTACTTTTCGATGGTCTTAGGCTTTGTCTTATTGCTTGGAAGGTGGCTTCATCAGGTAGTGTCTCCTTGTATTTTTCAGCTTTCTCAAAGCATCTTCGAAGGCATTCCATTGGATTGCTGGATGTTTCCATTGCCTCATCATCACTACTATCCTCTGAAACAAATCCACTCCTCTCCTCTTGGACTCTGGAAATAATAGCCAGGGAGAAATCCTCCCTTAAATAAAACACACTTTGCACATCATGTAAGAAGATATAGGTCCTGTCTCCAATCCTGAAGTCAGGCACAGCAGGCAACATCATCTGAGCATGCTTCTCAGTGAAGTTACTGACATCCAATGGAAGTTTGATTTCTGTGGTTTTCACAGAGAGCATCTTACTTCTTTGTACTTCAATTGCCTCAACCTCAAGGTCGACTGTGTCTTCAACCTCCTCGACTTCTTGCATATGAGTTGTCTCCTCGCATTCCTCATCTGGTGCTGCATCTTGCTCCTCTAACACCTCATCAGGATTCTGCATGAGGAATCCAAACAGGCTGTTCAGGTAAATCATAAAGCCAAAGGCTTCCTGAATGAGTTTGCATTCTTTTTGATGCAAAGGGCAGGCTGAATGTCGGCAAGAGGGTGGTAATTCCCTATACTTCTTCACTCCCTGTCCCTTTCCACCACAGTCATTTAAATGCACAAGAGTCATAGTAGGCAGAACAACCCTTCCTACCGGCACCATCACTTCAAACTTATCTCTGTAGGACTGCAAGAAATTACTGTGCTGAGCTAACAGGTCTTCAATGTCAAACTTTGGATTAAACATAGAATGAACTAGATCAAACTTGTCCCCAGCACCACAAGATGCTGCAAAATCAAACAACCTCTCATCGGTTGCAGCTGGGTCTTCCAGAGAAGACACATCCTCTTTGTCTTTACATTTAGTTGCACAGGGACTTCCTTCTAGCACATCTGTATCATCTGAGAAGTCTATATTCCTCTTTCTTGTATTTCTCTTCAGAAGTACTGTAGAGGGCACCACAGCCTTGTAGGGTGAGGGATCCTCTTGCCCTGGTGACCTCTCTGATTGATCTTCACCAATTGACTTTTCTTCAGATATGTCCTGACAAAAGTCAACAGTTCTTTTGGCAGATACATTAAGCAACTGAGCCTACAAGGGTTGAAATCCTGGCACAAGCTCTGGATCAGGTTTCAGCCTCTTCTGCCTACTAGACCTTAATCCTATTCATCAGGAAACATGACAAGTCAAAACCATCAGGAAACATGACAACTCTGCCAAAACCAAACCATCATGATCTCTCTCTCTCTCTCTCTCTTGATAGATATAAATATATATATATAAATAAATATATATATATATCTCTGTCTCTCACCAAAGCACAAACAAAAACACACCTAGTCTCTCTCTCTCTCTCTCTCTCTCTCTCTCTCTCTCTCTCTCTCCAAAGAACACTAAAAAAATACACACAGACTCTCTCTCTCTCTCTCTCTCTCTCTCTCTCTCTCTCTCTCTCTCTCTTTGTATTTTTCTATTTGACTAAAGGTGCGCAAGGAAGGAAAAGTGCGTTTTGCAACTCTCTCCGCGCCCCTTAAGTACAACTGAGGGAGAGTCATAACCATACTATAGGCGCGCGGAGAGAGCTGGAGCCAATATTTGGTTGGCTATGCGCGCCGTTAGTAACGTGTACAGAGAGGGTAGGGAAAGAGACAATGTATATATATCTGTGTGTGTGTCTGTGTGTATGTGTGTTTGTGTCTGTGTCTATGGAAGTATGGGTATTGAGGTGTGTGTGTTGAACAACAGTCTGGGTTTTTCTTTGTTTAGACACACACAGACACACACACACACACACACAATTTGTACCAACTGTTGGAAATACAGAGAGAAAGAGTGAGAGATCACCTTTTGTTGGTGGGGTTTGCAGGAACTCCAAGGGAGGTGTCTCCTCCATTTCTTTTTTGTGTGTCAAACTGACTCTGTCTCTCTCCCTCCCTCTCTCTCTCTCTCTCTCTGAGAGTAAGGAGTCCCTCTCTCTATCTCTCTCTCAATCTGTGTCTCTCCCTCTCTCTATCTCTCTCACAATCTGTTCTCTCTTTCTCTCTCTCTCTGTCTCTCTAAGACTCTCTCTCTCTCTCTCTATCACTCTCTCTCTTTCTCTGGCTCTCTCTCTCTCTCTCTTTCTCTATTGTTCTCTCTCTTTCTCTCTCTCAAAATCACACTTATAACGGATACACACGGCGGCGCCCCACGTGTCACTATAAATTAGAGTATATTTGCATGCTGTCACACGTGTGGTCATTATTGAGACCGTATACTTTTGTACGTCATATAAAGAGGTCAAGAGAGAGAAAAACCACACCTCGTGAAAGAGAGTGAGTGAAAGAGAGAGAGAGAGAGAGAGAGAGAGAGAGAGAGAGAGAGAGAGAGAGAGAGAGAGAGAGAGAGAGAGAGAGAGTGCAAGAGCCGTCGTCTGCGTCTCCGACAGCAAGCCGACCCATCGACATAACGAAGGTCTGCCTCTCCCTCTGCCTTTGCCTCTATCTCTCTATCTCTGTTTCTGTCACAGTACCAAGCACAGTCTTAGCAAACAACCCACACAAACAGTCTCACACACACACACACACACACACACATACAGACACACACATACACACCCACACACACACACTCACAAACACACACACACACATCTTTAAAATACAAACACACACACACACACTCACAAACACACTCACAAACACACAGACACACATCTTTAAAATACAAACACACACACACACACACACACAAATAGACACACACACACACACACATACTCTCTCTCTCTCTCTCTCTATACCAAAGGCGCGCGTAGAGAGGCATACCCGTAGTGCATATCTCTATGCGCGCCGTTAGTACTGTGCATTGACCAGAGAGAGAGAGAGAGAGAGAGAGAGAGAGAGAGAGAGAGAGAGAGAGAGAGAGAGAGAGAGAGAGAGAGAGAGAGAGAGAGAGAGAGTATGTGTGTATTATTTTACCCTATACTAACGGCGCGTGGAGGTGTTTGTTGAGGTAAAAACGTGCTCCGCACGCGCCTTTAGTAATGCGCACTCTCTCTGTCTCTCTCTCTCTCTCTATTTAAATATGCTAAGCTATAGAAAGGAGAGAGAGAGAGAGAGAGAGAGAGAGAGAGAGAGAGAGAGAGAGAGAGAGAGAGAGAGAGAGAGAGAGTCATAGAAAGAGAGAAGGGGATTGAGACTCTTCTTTTGGTGTACAGTGAGATGGCTAGAACAAAAGCCATTGCAAGGAAGGCAGGCAAGGGACCAGGATTAGCATCTAAAGCAAGTAGCAGATCTGCAACCCCAAAGAAAAGACCTGGAAAACCAAATAAAATCCTGAAAGGGCCAAGGATGAAGAAGCTGCAAACGTGCATGGGACTTTTCAGAGAAATCAGAAAGGCACAAAAATGTGTAGATTTATGCATACCAAAGCTGCCCTTCCAGAGGATGGTGAGGTCCATATGTGATGAAGCTACCTGGGGCACCAAAAGGTGGAAGGTGGTGGCATTAATGGCTCTACAGGAAGCAGCAGAGGACTTCCTACTGGAGTACTTCAGTGACATGACCATTGTTGCAGCCCATGCCCACAAGGTTACTATAATGGACAAAGATAGTGAGACACTGAAAAGAATAAGGTGGAGGTATGACAAACTACTGGTCCCCAATGTCTGCAAGGATAAGAAAATGAGGGAAATTTTGTTATACCCCCCGGAGCTAGTGCCACAACTCACACTTGTAGATGTCACACATGATGTGAATACAAGGGCAAGGGCAGAGACTATTGCTCGCCAAACAGAGGACATGAGGGAAGCAGAGCTTAAGGAGAAAGCAAAAGTAGCAGTGGAGTCCCAGAGGCAAACAGAGTGCAATGTGACCCTGTCTATAGAGGCAAGCAATCAAGAAACTCTACTTTCAATGAAGAATGGTTTGCTTGCAGAGATACCATTTGTAGATGGAGCCAGAAAGCTAGCTCTGGAAAAAGTGGACATTAATTTATTGCAGAATCCAGATGCTCAGATTTCAGACACAATTATCTATGCTTGTCTTAAGTAAGTGTTACTATCTTGCTAGCTTTGAAAACTTAGATAATAGGTTTGCTAACTCAGGTAGAGTCTCTGCAGCCTGATCAAAAGTCAACTCCCACTGCACACTCACACAGAGGTGTTTCTCCTTGATCCACAAATGTCAGTAATTATTAGACAAAAGAACAGTCCATCTGGGACCTTTGAGAGTTGGTTTCTCCACTGTACTATGCTGGAAGTTACTGTGATCATCTTTCCATATGAGAACAACCATCACTGGAGTCTCATATGCCTTGATGTTGACCAACCAGCAGTGTGGGTGTTCAATTCAATAAAAGGAACCCACCCTGAAATTAGGCTGTAAGTGTTTTGTATCAGAAAGTGTTTCTTATAGATATCCATGTAAAATTGAAGCCTCATGCTAACATCTTGACATTGCTTTGTGCAGTTGTATAAAGAGGTTGTTGCTTGCCTATGGCAAGCTATGTGGAAGGTATGAACTATACAAGGCCCCAATCAAAGAAGTACCTGTCCCAAATCAAACCGATGGGAATTCTTGCGGCTGGAGATGTCTTCTCCATGAAGAATATGTCCTGCAAAGCTACTTTGCATTAAAACCTTTTGTAACATTTAATGGCCTAAAATCTTATTTGTAGCGGAAATTAGCATGAACATAGTGGGCATTTCATTAGAATAGATTCTTAATGAGAATTACAAGAGTTGCTTGGGTGGAGAGAGCAACAAAAAGCATAACACCTAGTTAGATAGCATCGACAATACTTTCAAAAGAGAGAGAGCAATTAAGCTATTGACAACAGTTGAGGACCGGATTTGCATGGAGCCGGTCCCCCCTCCAAAAGGCTTTGTATTATGGTTTCTCCCATCAAGAGAGACATTGTACAATACAATTCTTTGTGTTCCTTCAAGACTAGCTAGTGCAATGAAGATGGAAGCTTCATACACCAAGCAAAACACTTAATCAAACACAACTTGAATTATCCCCGTTCTCAGACCCAAGACCTCACACACCTTCGAAGATGGTGAGAGCTAGCAGGGTATGAGAGTAGATTGAGAGGAAAAAGAAGTATCTTACGAGAAAGAAGTACATCTCCTCACATAATCACTCATATTAGCATAGCTTAGCTTAGTAATTAGCTTGGTAGAGAAGATGAGCATGCATTGAAGCTTGGCTCTTGGTTGGATTTGCATCCACATGCCAAGAGAGTGTTGATGTAGGCTTCTATCTCACAAGCTTGGAGTAGGTGATGAGCTCTCCATTAAAGCTTGGGAGGAGATAGAGTATTTTCCCTTCACACATGGTCAAGTGTGAGAGTGTGAGAGTGAATGCCAAGCAAAAATCAGCCCCCTCTCTCTCTTGGGCGAGCCCTAGCTGCTAAGTTAGTCTGGCTTTTGCCTCATTGGACCTCCCCAGGTCAAGCCAATAGGGATTAAGCAGCATAAGTGATAGCCTTCTGACATGTGTCCCCCTTTCCCCTTTTGTGAGAGCTTTAGATAATTAAATAATTAAACTAAACTCTCATTGGACCCCTTTGCCTCCTGGCCAATAGGAATCAGGCAAGCCATGGGGCTCCTGAATGCTCATTGGACCCCTTGGGAGACTGCCCAATAGTCTTCTAGGACACTTAATTCTTATTGGTTTCTTTTATTAAATGTTTTTAAATTAATTAAACTAGATTTACTCTAGCTTAATTCTCATTGGTCCACTTCAAGGGTCTTCCAATAGGAATTGGACATAGCTTGTGGGCATCTGGCCTAGGGAGCTGACATGTGTCCCTCATTCCCTTTGTGTAAAGGGAGCCTGTGTGTGTGTGTGTGGCTTTCTCTCTCATCCCCTAGCTTTGGGGCTCGCCCCCTCCCATGTAGGGATTTAGAAAGACTTTTTGGGCACACACTAAGCATCCAATTTTCCCTAAGGTTGACCTTTGGACACAACCTTTGAATTTTGGAACCTTAGCATTTTGGAAGTCTTAATGGGCTGAACCTTAGGGTCTTTTTAGCCCGTTGTTTCACATGGCTCTTTTGCAGATGGCCCCCCCTTTGGATCCCTATTTTCCCTCCTTTGGATCCCTACTGTGGCCGGTCTGCTAACTTAACCAATATTCTAGCTTTTTCTCCCTTGGCACTTCCCCACATTAAATGATCAGTTTAATATGAGAAAATCATTTAGGAGAATTAGATATTGATTATTATGACATTACCTCTCTCTTGAAATCATAGTCATCCTCGACTATGGTGTAGAGAAGATAAAGCATATGCATGAGTCCTTGTCTTAGCGGGTAGAGGATCCCTATGTTACCCTATGACATCATTCCATAATGGATGACTAGTCCATTTGGCGCTTGAGAGCCTGAGGCTGCCGCAAGCATGTCTGCACATTAGTCCTATCAGTCTTCCATAGTAGAGTGACAAGCTCTACTTGGTGTTCGGGAGACGTCGTCTCCGCAAACTTGATCTAAGCATGCATACTACTTCATTTTTGTGCACAAATAAAGAAAAAGAGAGTCTTATAAGACAAAATTTTTTGTTCATTTTTAACATTTTGTACATTTGCTTACTCTTGGGAAGCATTGTAAGCATTGACAAGGTTTAGGTTATCCTTTAATTGTATGCCTTGCATCCATCTAGCATCTTCAAAAGGATAATTCTTAAACTTAATAAGATATCGTCGGATAGTCTTACCGCCTCTTAATACCTTGTCTTCATGTCGGAGAATGGACTCGGGCTGCAGCACCTCCTCGTGGTCCTCGATCTCCGGTGGGTCTTCAATAGTTGGTTCTTGAGGTGGCTCTCCTTTGTAAGGCTTCAAGAGGCTCACATGAAAAGCATTGTGTATGAGCCAATGATTGGGCAACTTAAGTTGATAGGCCATCTCATTGATTGGCCTAAGAATCTGGAAGGGACCATAGTACCTTTTTGCTAGTTTAGCATAGTACTTTTGGTGGCCCGTAGGATTCTTGCCCGTCGTGTGCCTTAATCGAGCTTTGGGAAACTTTAACAAGACCCAATCGTTTTCTTTAAAGGCTTGGGCTCTTCTGTGCTTGTCAGCAACAGCCTTTTGCCTTTGCTGTGAGATAGAGATAGCATCCTTAATCTTTTGGAAAGATTCTTGTAGGTCTCGGCTATACTCATCTGCAGCGAAGATCTTCCCATGCACCTTAAGTAGCAAGGGACTTTTTGATCTTCCCTCAATTACCTCGAAAGGTGCTTTTCCTGTAGAAGTATGTACAGTGTTATTGTAAGCATACTCTACTAAGGGTAAGTACTTCTCCCATTGGGATCTTTGATCTACTTCCGTTACATAGGCTTTTAGTAGATCGAGAATAGTTAGGTTAGCTATTTCACTTTGGCCATCAGTTTGTGGATGATAGGCCGAAGAGAAGTTTAGCCTTGTTCCTAAATTCTCAAAGAGACCCTTCCAGAAATTACTGGTCATTCTAGGATCTCTATCCGACACTATGGACATTGGCAAGCCATGGTACTTGAAAATTTGTGAAATGAAGAGGGTTGCCATTTGATGGGCTTTGATAGTCTTTTTGACAGGTATAAAATGAGCTTGTTTACTGAACCTGTCTACTATCGTCCATATTCCCGTATTCCCATGGATAGACTTAGGCAATCCAAAGATAAAATCCATGGATATGCTCTCCCACGGTGAATTAGGGATTGGCAAGGGTTGAAGCAATCCAAGTTGCTTCCCTCTATCAAATTTTGTCTTTTGACATACCACACATTTGGAAACATACTCATGTATGTTCACTTTCATGGTAGGCCAATAGAAATATGTTTCAATTCCCTTTAGGGTAGACTGAATCCCTCTATGCCCCGCATATGGGGGAGCATGAGATTCATACATTACTTTCTCACGTAGTGAGTTAGTAACGCATAGTCTATTGCCATAGAGAAGATAACCATCTTGTAAAGTAAATGGTTCTTCTTTCTTCCCTAATGCAAGGGCTGAAATCACATCTCTAAAATTGGGATCAATAGCATACTCATCTATCATTGAAGATAGATCATTGTGAGTTGCTATGGAAACCGCATTCACTCTCGGTCGTCTTGAGAGTGCATCGGCTACTTGATTATGCTTGCCAGCAATGTGAGCAATATGAAAATGAAATTGCGAAAGGAAATTTGCCACCTCATTTGTTTGTCGGAGAGCTTGGTCTGCATCATGAAGTACTTAAGACTTTGGTGATCCGTTCTCAGAATGAAAGGAGTCCCCAATAAATAGTGCTTCCATGAGGCTAAGGCATGTAGAACTGCAAGGAGTTCTTTTTCGTATATGCCTAGAGCTTGCTCAACAGGGTCGAGCCTTCGACTCTCATCGCCTATGGCGTGCCCTTCTTGGAGCAAAACAGCCCCAAGGCAATCACCACAAGCATCACATTGGACCTCAAATGGTTTTGAGAGATCTGGTAGTGTAAGCACAGGTTGAGAGATAAGCTTTTCTTTAAGCTTTTCGAAAGCATTGTTCTCCTTAGCAGACCACGTATACCTAACATTTTTCTTTGTTAGGTCATGTAATGGTCCCGCAATTTGTGAGAACTTTTCTATGAAGCGTCTATAGTATGCACACATACCTATAAAGCTTCTTAGTTCATGAAGATTCCTTGGTTTAGGCCATCCTTTTATTACCTCTAACTTGGATGGATCCATTTGGATTCCATCTTGAGAGATAATGTGACCTAAATATTGAATCTCTTGCAAGAAAAATTCACTTTTCTTTCAATTAACATAAAGTCTATTCTCTCTTAAAACTTGAAATATTACCTGGAGGTGTTGCTTGTGTTCCTCTAAGGAATTAGAGTAGATGATAATATCATCAAAGAACACTCCAGTGAAGGTTCGATGAGGTCTGAACAGCTTCTCCATCAAGCGGTTAAATGTGGCTGGTGCATTAGTCAAGCCAAAAGGCATGACAATGTATTCGTAAAGACCAAATGTAGTACGAAATGCGGTCTTTACAATGTCTTGATCAACTATCCTTATTTGATGATAGCCACTTTTTAGGTCAATCCTACTGAAGTAGGTCGATCCTTGTAGCTTATCAAATAGGTCTTCTACCCGTGGAACGGGAAACCTATTCTTGATAGTGATCCTATTTAGTGCTCTATAGTCGACACACATACGATATGTGCCGTCTTTCTTTTGCACTAATAGCACAGGTGAGCAAAATGGAGATGAGCTAGGCCTAACCATGCCCTTCTCAATTAACTCATGCACTTGCCGCATAATCTCCTCTTGTTGAGCTTGAGAAACTCTATAAGGAGGTTTGTTAGGCGGTGAACTTCCTGGAAGAAGTTCAATTGCATGGTCGTCATTACCTCGTTTAGGAGGTAGCTCAGAAGGGATGTCGTCAATAAAGACATCTTGAAACCCCTTGAGAAAATTGGATAACTCTAATTCCTTTTGGTTGCTTTTATTTTCTTTTGCTAAAGCATTAGGTTCATTTTGAGAATCTTTAACAAAAATCATGTACACGGAAATAGAGCTCTTTATTGACTTGTTGAAAGCTGGTGTATGTACAATGGGGATGGTGTTACCCATCTCCCTAGCATCTATATACATGTCCTTTTCCCTGAACTTAAAGGAGATTCTCCTTTCAGGAAATTTAACATGGGCAGCCAGACGGTCAAACCATGGTGCCCCTAGGATTACATCCTCATGCTTGAGAGGAGAGATAAAGAAATCCTCTTTGTCCACATAGCCTTGGACATGAAGCCTCAATTTCCCGATTAAGGGAGTGACTGAAGCTTCTTGCCCCTTGAAGGCACTGTCTGCGGGTAGGATATCTCCCATCTCGTAGGATTGTATGCCTAGCTTGGTGGCTAACTCCATAGATATGAAATTGTGAGTAGAACCAGGGTCAAAGAGAATAAAAGCATCATGTTCTCTTACCTTTCCCCAAGCATGGCATAGAGGAGATCCTTTGTGGTGAGTTTGGTGAATCTCCTCCTCTTGGATTTCAACCAAAGAAGCTCTAGGAGGATCTTGGCGGTTGTTCTTTTGGGGACAAGCGCGGTACGCATGCCCTTGTTCGCCGCACTTGAAACACCGGTTATCTTTACGATAACGCTCAAGCTCTTCAGGAGAGAGTTTATTCTTTCCTTTGTAAACTCCCTTCTCTTTTGCTTTGTTGGAATTGCCCTTAGGAGACTTTTGGACATTGTCCTTCCCTTTAGGCTCATTGGAACCTTTGTTTTCCGGGGGCTTATTATTTCTTTTACCCCCCGTTTGGAAATTGATTCGCGAGGCCACCATAGTATGGTGTATTACTGCCGATATGGTACGTGGCCTTTGCGAGTTGACATACTCCGCCATTTCTTCGGTTAAGCCCGCACAAAATTGTTGCTTTTGCTCTCCAAAATCCAACTTTTTGAAGACAGTGGCTTTGAGTTGTAGGTCCCAAAACTTGTCTACATATTTGTGGATGGATTCATTGGGAGAGAGCTTTAAGCTTCGCCATTCGGTGAGTACTTTGTCTTTGGCATCGGTGGCCAAAAACTGCTTCATAATGGAAGCTCTTAAAGCCTTCCATGTTCGTGGAGCTTCACCGTTGGCTCGTAGGCTAGACCACCATTGTCTGGCGGACTTTTGAAAGTGCATAGCTACATGGCGTAGCTTAGAGGACTCCGTGAAGCCCTCATCTCCAAACGCCGCATCGAATTGCTGGATAAAGGCCAAAACTTTGTCTGTAGCACCGAAGGTGCCATCATAGGTAAGGAAAGAGATGCTCTTCCCTCCCTCTTTGAATTTCTTCAGCTTGGACGACCTCTTCCATGCGGCATAGGATTTCCTATGGCCTCTTCTTTTTGATGGTTCAAAAGTTGCACCATCACTTTCTTCAGAAGATGAAGAATTTGAAGAAGGTGGAGAAGAGGGTGACCTCTTTCTCGCCTTTTTCTTGTCTTGATCTTTGTCGTCTTCACCATAGCTTTCATAAGAGGAAGAGGATGAAGAAGATGGAGAAGAGGGTGTCCTCTTTCTCCCCTTTTTCTTCTCTTGCTTTTTATCATCCCTCTTTGAATTATGGCGTGGAGAAGAGTGTGATGGTCTTCTCCGCTTTGGTGGTGATGGAGAGCGTTTAGCCCGCCGTCTTCGTGGAGCCATCTCCGCCGAGGTGGCGGGAGACTCGCTTTTTTCTCGTTCCTTCGGTGGAGGCTCTTGAGTTCTCCTTTGGGAAGGAGATGCATCATCAAGAAGTAAGTTCTTGAGCCCTTCATATGGATTCTCTTCTTCTTCCCGAATCGGAGAGAGACCTCTTTTGGTAGTCTCACAAGGAGGCTTCCTAGGTGTTCTCTCGTCATGGTGATGAGCTTGGAGAATCCCGTGAGCACGGAGCTGCCGTTGCACTTCACTTTGGAGAGATGGATTGCCCATGGCTTGTTGAAGCCTAGAAACAAGATAATTAACAAGCATTGAAGCATCATTAGTAGCTTGCTCATGAGCAAAATCAAAGTTATCAACATTAATTTCACTCTCTTTAATATTGTCAGCCATTCTAACAACTTTTAGGTGTACTTTGGCACTTCAAGCCCTAGTTGCTACTCCTCTTTACCCCTTTAGAAAAAGCACTCAAGCTACTGTACCCGCGGCTCGAATACCATTAATTGCAAGGAATAGAAGAGAGGGTCTTTCGACACAAAAACAGCACCGGCGCCTGTCAAGCTTCTAATAGCTCAATAGTGGTTAAGCCGTAGGCAAGCCCCGTAGGACTCCATTATTAAGACCATAGCTCTCGACGGTGATGCCCCGTTAACTGCACAAAGGCAGGCGCACTGAAAGGCTGAAAAATCCCTATTCTACTTACTCACAGGCAATTAATAATACCAACCATTTGTAGCTAGCTTGAGGACCTCCCTTCTTGAGCAAGAAAAGAGAAACCTTGAGCTCTGATACCAATGTAACATTTAATGGCCTAAAATCTTATTTGTAGCGGAAATTAGCATGAACATAGTGGGCATTTCATTAGAATAGATTCTTAATGAGAATTACAAGAGTTGCTTGGGTGGAGAGAGCAACAAAAAGCATAACACCTAGTTAGATAGCATCGACAATACTTTCAAAAGAGAGAGAGCAATTAAGCTATTGACAACAGTTGAGGACCGGATTTGCATGGAGCCGGTCCCCCCTCCAAAAGGCTTTGTATTATGGTTTCTCCCATCAAGAGAGACATTGTACAATACAATTCTTTGTGTTCCTTCAAGACTAGCTAGTGCAATGAAGATGGAAGCTTCATACACCAAGCAAAACACTTAATCAAACACAACTTGAATTATCCCCGTTCTCAGACCCAAGACCTCACACACCTTCGAAGATGGTGAGAGCTAGCAGGGTATGAGAGTAGATTGAGAGGAAAAAGAAGTATCTTACGAGAAAGAAGTACATCTCCTCACATAATCACTCATATTAGCATAGCTTAGCTTAGTAATTAGCTTGGTAGAGAAGATGAGCATGCATTGAAGCTTGGATCTTGGTTGGATTTGCATCCACATGCCAAGAGAGTGTTGATGTAGGCTTCTATCTCACAAGCTTGGAGTAGGTGATGAGCTCTCCATTAAAGCTTGGGAGGAGATAGAGTATTTTCCCTTCACACATGGTCAAGTGTGAGAGTGTGAGAGTGAATGCCAAGCAAAAATCAGCCCCCTCTCTCTCTTGGGCGAGCCCTAGCTGCTAAGTTAGTCTGGCTTTTGCCTCATTGGACCTCCCCAGGTCAAGCCAATAGGGATTAAGCAGCATAAGTGATAGCCTTCTGACATGTGTCCCCCTTTCCCCTTTTGTGAGAGCTTTAGATAATTAAATAATTAAACTAAACTCTCATTGGACCCCTTTGCCTCCTGGCCAATAGGAATCAGGCAAGCCATGGGACTCCTGAATGCTCATTGGACCCCTTGGGAGACTGCCCAATAGTCTTCTAGGACACTTAATTCTTATTGGTTTCTTTTATTAAATGTTTTTAAATTAATTAAACTAGATTTACTCTAGCTTAATTCTCATTGGTCCACTTCAAGGGTCTTCCAATAGGAATTGGACATAGCTTGTGGGCATCTGGCCTAGGGAGCTGACATGTGTCCCTCATTCCCTTTGTGTAAAGGGAGCCTGTGTGTGTGTGTGTGGATTTCTCTCTCATCCCCTAGCTTTGGGGCTCGCCCCCTCCCATGTAGGGATTTAGAAAGACTTTTTGGGCACACACTAAGCATCCAATTTTCCCTAAGGTTGACCTTTGGACACAACCTTTGAATTTTGGAACCTTAGCATTTTGGAAGTCTTAATGGGCTGAACCTTAGGGTCTTTTTAGCCCGTTGTTTCACATGGCTCTTTTGCAGATGGCCCCCCCTTTGGATCCCTATTTTCCCTCCTTTGGATCCCTACTGTGGCCGGTCTGCTAACTTAACCAATATTCTAGCTTTTTCTCCCTTGGCACTTCCCCACATTAAATGATCAGTTTAATATGAGAAAATCATTTAGGAGAATTAGATATTGATTATTATGACACCTTTCATGACTAAGGTACCCATTTGGCAATGCATTCAGTTAGTTTTGGTTTAGTCTATAAAAGAATTCTCATCGTGTGGTCTTTCAATTTTGCAGAGTGCTTTAAAAAACTACACATATGATTATTTGCAAAGATACCGGGTAAGTTTAATACAACATCTGCTTACTATGTCTAGCCCTAGAGAGCTTGAAGATAGCGGCTTGGATGAGCGCACTATTGATCTTACAAAACATGACGTGCCACCACGACAAACCCCTACATCCGATACAGTGGAATCACAACGGGCCGAGGGGGTCATATCAGCAGAAGATGAAAGAGCCGAGGATGAGGAAAGGTCAAATGAGCATATGGAAGGTGCTAAGGTACAACCGGAGGAGACAATGAAAGAGCCAAGTCAGCCAGTGGAGGAGCCAAAAGAGCCTATGGCTGAAACCCAAGATGAGGAAAGCAGGCCTATAGATGAGCAAAAGGATATGGATGAGGAAAGCAGGCCTAGGGATGAGCAAAATGATATGGATCAGGCAAGGATGTATGAGGCAAGCCGATCAACCGAGGGAGACGAAAAGACCTTGGAAGAAACCTTGAATGAGGCAGAAAGAGCCATGGGGGAGACCCCTGATGAAGATGTGAATGATGACTATGAAGATAAAGCGGAGGAGAGCAACAACGACATGAACACTACAGAGACCCAGTATGGACCCTTGCTACCTGTAGATACGGTTGTTCCGGTAATGTCTATTCAAGTATGGCAAAATATGTTCAGCTTCTAACTACTTATATGTACTTGTCAACTTTTACAGAGGTTGATTATCTTGGACGTCAATGGATTGCTGCTGATGCGGGTGCCTCTCGGTAACAGAGGACCCTTTGAGGATTTGCAAACGTTTCGGATGGGAACTTGTCGAGTCGTGGTTCGTCCAGGAACTAAGGAATTTATTCAGTTTCTTCTTCCGCGCTTCAGAGTTGCCATATGGTCTTCAATGCAAAGGCAAAACTTGTCGCCACTAGTTGCAATAGTTTGCAGTGTATGCCAAGCTCACACGTCAGATTTTGCCTTTTTGTATGATCAAAGAAAATGCGTTACCGTTGAGGGCCACTACCACCCTAAAAAACCAGGCTTACCTCTTTTGTACAAACCGTTTAGCCAAATCGGTGTACCCTTTGATGCAACTAATACACTACTAATTGATGATACTCCTGAAAAGGGAGAACTAAATCCGCCGGGAACAACTGTCTCACCACCTTCTTTCGAGGGGCATTCCTTCAATTTTTACCTTGAAGACATTCTGATTCCATACTTACAGAAATTGTATCTCAGTCCATTGTTCACGGACGAGTTTGTACTTTCTAATGAATTAAGATGATTCTTCTATCATGTCTTTGTCTTGTCTAACATATATATATATATATATATATATATATATATATAGAGAGAGAGAGAGAGAGAGAGAGAGAGAGAGAGAGAGAGAGAGAGAGAGAGAGAGAGAGAGAGAGATTTGACGTGGTAAAGAAATGTATTTCAAGCACACTTTTTCACAGGGCACAATTGAAAAATGAGATCAATAAACTTCATGTCTTGAAAGTCATTTGTATACACTTGGGTTCACAAGAATATCTGTTACATTGACACTACTTCAACCCGACCATCCAACTCTTTGCACAAAATATCTTTTTCCCTTCGCCGCATCATCTTACGGCCAGCTAGGAAAAAGGAAAAATCTGATAGGTCCTTGTCCATTGACTCTTCAATGATGTCATTTCGCAAATGCTGAAGACTGCATAGCTCCCTTATTTTAACCACCAATAGTAGGCCATGCTCTTTATCAATCACTTCCACATCCACAGTAGGATTATCTTCCAAACCTGCAGAAACCTGGTCCATAGGAATGTACTTACCGTTTAGCATTTGTGATCGCATATACCAAAATGAGAGTAACAGTGATTGGCTTGCAATCATGTACTTGACAACTAGAGTATCAAGCGTGACCTCGCACCGTAAACCAATCTCTTCCTTTGCATACCATCCTTTGTCAAGAAGTTTGTCACAGGATGACTGCTGAAATGACTTGCACATGAACATAGTTTTTGTAACTCGGATGTTGTAGCTATGAAACAGCTCTATGAAGAGTGCAACAGGACAAAAGTTTGCAATTCTAACCAGTTTGGTAGGAATAGAGCTACGTAGAGACCTTTGTATATCCTTGTAGAGCTTACTTCGCATTGCCTCCACCATTGTTTCCTCGAGAACTGGCCAGTCCACAGTGTTCCAATCGGTTGGTAGAGGCACTTTCACCAACATGCCATTCTTATTCCCTGAGCTGAGTTGGTAAAAGTGGTCATAAAAAAAGATTCCCTCATCAACCAGTCTTTTGCTGCTCCTCTCTGAGTACTGTAGAGAACCAATGTGGGCATGAACAACATGGAAGAGGCCTATTATGCACTCCACAGGCTCCCATTGCTCATAAGAAGAGGGATAAACATCTGCAATATATATAAGAAGAGTTAAACTAAGAGTATCAATAAGTACAAATGACAAATCTAATGTAATTGAGCTGTGAAGAATGGAGACATTACTCATAACAAGCGGGAGAAACATTGCAAAATATATAAGAAAAGTTATAATGAGAGTATTAGTAAGTTCACATGTCAAGAGTACTTACAATTGCAACGTGGTTGATGTATATCTGATACATTTCCACCGTTTGCTATCACCTCTGGATGGGTAAACACATGCTGAACAAGAACTTCCTTTACAGATCTTTTGCCGATTTCAACTTTGAAATCCAACACCCTGGCCTTCCATGCTGAGCGGTAAACGTTGATACCACTAGACCTCTTCGGTCTTCTTGGTTGCATGAGGACCCATGAACCTTTGTTTATCCTTTGTCCAACCCATTGGTTCTCTGCACTTATTGAAGCTGGTATTGTAATTGAGGATATGCTACTACTTGGCCTTCTAGGCAAAGTGCAGTTGTTGGTTGTTGGTGTGAGAGACAGTAAACACCTGGAGGCTCTTGGGCGAGAAGACGTGGACGCCATAGCTCTCAGAGAAAAGCTTTAGTGGAGGGAGATTCACTTTGAAAGCATTCTAATGGAGGGAAAGTGTTTTAGAATTCCAATATCTTGTGCGGGCTTAATGGTCACCCTCCAGTACGTTAATGACCATAAGAGAATATCAGAAGTGGGACCACATGCAAGCACCTAAAAGCTCGGTAAAAGGAAGGAAATTACTATGCTACAATCCTACTTTCGTGAAAGTTTTATGCTATTTTCCTATTTTTTGAGTCTTTCCACGTACTTTCCTACGTAACGTAGCCTTCATGCTCATTGGATGCGCTCTATTTTTCTCTCTCTTCATATGGCCCTCCAAATGACCTCTGAAATTTCCTAATGTGAGCTAGGAATTACAGATTTTACCATAGACGAACTTATAGCAAATCTATCAAACTCATAAGTCACTCAGAAGCTTTTTGTAATCTCAAAATTATATCAAACTCTTTTCAATTGAGTAATTTCCCAGAACCTTGTTGTAATTTCAAACCTACATCGACTTTATGTAATTGTTATTCGACAAGATATTATCGACAGTTTATATTTGAGTGTGAGTGAATATGTGTGTATGAGAGAGAGAAAGAGAGAGGTTTTGATGTGAACGACAACGAGATAACACTTTCTTTCATCATATACAAAAACTTGTTGAGTAAGTATTACAATGGTACTCTCACAAATCATCTCCATCTTCAAAAACTGCAACCATATCATCTACTTGGTCCATATCTGAGCATTCTGAAACTATCTCCCATTCCATATCATCATCATCATCAACTTCTGCAGAAATAGCTTCATGCGTTTGGAAGACTCCATATTGCTTTTGAGCGGCTCTAGTTGCAATGTTTTGAGGCTTATAAATAAGTCTCATATTGCAAAAAACATACACCAAATTAGTAGCCCGTTTAGTATGAAGTCCGTTTCGCTTTTTAGTGTGCACAAAGTCGAATGCTGACCAGTTTTGCTCACAACTTCCACTTGATGCAGCTACTGATAAAACTCTAACTGCAATGTGTTGCAACTCCACTTTCTCTCCACCATACTCCTTCTACCATAAAGGTGCACTTGTTTTGCCAATGGCATCTATATGCCACGAATCCTGAAACATACCAGTTCTGTTGGCATAATCTACTTGCTGATGAAAAGTTGTTTTTCCATCTTCGTGCCCTAAGAGTTGGGAGGACACTGTTTTGAAGTCGGACATAACTTCTTTGTTGGCAGATTTTTGATGCATTTGAAACTTAGGATCCAATACAAAAGCCGCACCATGCAATGGCATATGCAACTGCACCCAACGCTTGTTAACAATTGTAATCATGGTAGCTTTATCCTTTGCACCAAAATGGACATTTTCTCTTAGCTTGCGTATAGCCTCTAACATATACCAGTAGACCCGACCAAAAATAAAAGAATCTGTGTCAACTGCTCTCAAAAGATCTACAAATGGCTTTGACACAGTTACTATTCTTTCTACATTACGGTAAAAGACTGGCGAGTTTACTATTTGCGCACATTGACCAGCTGCTTCTTGATAACTTGGATACTTGCTGAGCCATCCATCGCATCTTCTGTCTGCTAAGGTTTCCATCAATGCAGGCTTCAGCTCTTGCAAAGCAGCAAGAACATAATATGCCATAGCAAACCTTGTCGTGCAAAATATTTGCAAAGCTTTATTTGGTGACTTGGTTCAAAAAAGAGCATACGAAAATTGATGCTCTCTAATGAATTTCACCACATGATTTGCATCCAATAAAGTTTGCTTCACACATGCCATTTTACCAATATCTTTTAAAAGCAAATTTAAAGTGTGAGCTGCACATGGTACCCAAGAAATCTCCGGATACTTGTCTTGAATAGCTCTTCCTGCTCCTTTGTAGTTGGCCGCAATCACATTATCTGTGAGAATAGCAATCACATTCTTTGGTCCACCTGCCTTTGCAATTGCACGCTCATACACCCATGCTAGGTAGGTGATAGTCTTCTCTTTCAATGAGCTATCAATTGATTCCACGAACATAGCCCCTCTAGGGTTAATAAGCATTACATTGATTAAAGGTTTTTTCTGATAGTTAGTCCATCCATCCAATGCTATGGTGCATCCATATGCTGGAACAAACTCTAGAACTGTGCGTTTGAGAATGGCTTCAGTAATGTCTTTGACTTTATCAAGATATTCAGTTCGCATCTTGTTATAGTCAGGAAGCACAAATCCTTTTTGGCTGTACTCATCAAAGCATCTTGAAATATTGGATTGCGCATAGCATTGAACGATATGCCACACGCAACAAATGCTTGTGTCCATTTTAAATGCAACTCAAGCAACCATTTTTTACCTAATGCTTCAGGCATTGTATGTCCATTGGATGACGCTCTGCCGGATTTGCTTGTGCTAGGAACTCCTCCTGATGTAGAAGCATGTCCATGAAGAGGGTTTAATTGAGAACTTTGATCGTTTACTTGAGTGGTACACACCTCTTCTGTTGCCTCCTTGCATATAGATGGTTCAATATTCGCATGAATATCTTTAGAAACATCACCTTTATGTTTAGCTGCAAGAATCAACTTTACTTTGCGAGAATACATGGCAAATTTTTCATGAATATCTTTTGGTGTGCCCCGCACTTTTCAACATTGCCAGGGACTTCAAATAAAGGCTCTTTAATTCTGGTTGCATTACCACTGAACTCGTGGCCACAAGATTTACATTTAAGTCGAGATGTATTTCTCCCAGCTTTCAACTCATGCACATAACTCCACTCTTGTCCTTTCACCATGATGCACAAAAGTAATTTGCTAGTAAAAACAAAGTCAATGATCATTTTCATAATCAAAATCAATTAAAACATTAAACTAATTTAACTAATAATGATTGCACGAAATTAAAATAATTAAAAACTAATTTAAGTAATAATGATTGCACGAAATTAAAAACAATGATTGAGCAAAAATACAATAATAAAAAACAATACCATTGGATTACATATAAATTGCATCGATTTATCTAAAGTGCAAGCTTGTAGCTTTAACACATTACGATAATCAATAATTACAATTAAATCAAGTATTAAAATGATTATCATTATAAATTGCTATACATACAAGAGCTATAAGTGACATTTTTAAATGTCAAAACGATAATTACTTACAATACTTGATAATTATCATATCTATGTAAAGTGCGAACAAAAAGTTCTTACACTTTACCATATATTTTTAAGCGATTATCTATCTACAATGCGAGCATGTGTATGCTCTCACACAGTACGGTAGATTTTGCAGTCCAAATAAAGATAAGAGAATATCAATATTTTTGGACATGTTTTTCCTAAATTTTTACTCTAGTGAGAGCATAGCAGTGTGAATAGCTCTACACAAAACGTAAAAATATAATTTTGTTTCATTATATTCATTTTGAAGTGAGAGAAAATCTCTACACATCAAAATCGAACTTTAAATTACATAAAATTTTATGTAATTATATTTTTAAACTAATTATCTCATGTGAGAGTACACTTTACACACAACGATAATATCTTACTTTTTTTTTATTAGTCACTTTCAAGTGTCAATTAATTGAACACATTGACAAGTGATTCTTATAATTACAGTTTGTATCAGGTAGAGATTAAACTCTTCACAAAATACAAACTTTCAATTATTTACTAAGTTTTTCAAAACAAATTCATATATTTGAATCACAAAACTTAAAATTCTATTGAATTTTAATTTTTATTAAACTCAAATTATTTTATTTTTTACAAATTAATTTTTTGATCGTTTGGTGAGAGTACTTACATGGACAACACTGACTGTGAAAGCTGGTATAAGGCCTGTCGCGTGCTGCTATATATACTAACATATTCGATCGTTATAATTTTTGATCGAAAATAATTTCGATCGAAAAATTTCTCGATCGAAAAACCAAGAAGTTATACGATTAGCCGTTTATGCTGATGTGGCACCGTATAATACGGCCGTATAATTTAGATAAAGGATTAATACGCCCATTATTCACGTATTATACGTCTCCCGAATAACGAATAATTCAACTTAGATAGTTAATGAAGCCACCAAAGGAACCCCATGCTATAGGGTGCCTTTAACTTTAGCAGTTAATAAGGAGACATCTATGATGAAAGACGTTGCCAACAAAGGCAATCAATGTAGAGAATGAGTCAACTCATTGACGGGAGTGCAAATCAGTCACCAAGGATCGTTAGAGTTTAGGATCAACGAAACAATGCAAGCTATACAATGCACCCACACAAGCAACAAAGTAACTTTTAGTGGGATGTCTAATGGAGGGAAAATACGTGGCAGGCTCATTGTAGGATCTACTGTGGGAGTTTCAACTCCGTCTTTTGAAGGATAATGTAAGCATCCAAGGGGAATAGTCCACCAAAGGTTTTGGTTTGGTCCCAATCACGTGTTACATTGCCATGTTTTGGATATAAATATTGACACACGACCTTGGGTAGTACTAATCGTCTGGCCCATGCAAGTTGGCACAAACCTTACTTTGGAGGAGGTGCAAAAATTGTATGAAGGTGAGTATTGAGTGGATTTGGTTATAGGGGAGTGTGCTCCTAAAATGTGCATACTCCAAGGGCTAAGGAGTACGTGGCAAAGGCATCACATACTCTAATGCAAAGTGGACATTCCAACACTAGATGGAGTGTGGACAAAGTACGGCACAACAATTTCAATGGGGGATTTAACATTTGAGAGTTTTTCATTTCAAGTTTTTTTGACAATTTCATCAAACTTTTAAGTTTTTGCAACCAAACATGTGTCATAGTATAAAGTATCTATTTAGTGTAATTTTCAATCATCATAAGACTCCATATATGTGTGGTTGACGGAGAGAGAAAGTATAAATTCTAGAGAGATAGTATCTATGTGCGTTACCATTGGAAGAAGAGATTATAAACCCTAGAGAGAGAATGACTTCTCTTCTAAAATCTTTAGAGAGACAAAGTAAAATTCTAGAGTTGTATATCACTACGCACACCAATTCAAAGCTTATATAACTCTTGACTAGCCAAATAAACCCTAAACCTTGACTACATTGGTAAGCTATCAAAATTCCGATAGTATAACGGCGTGAAAATGCAAACAAAAAAATACCCACTCCACAATTCATGCCATCAAAGTCAAATAAGTCCACAACATATGCATGCGATAAAGTCTAAAATCATGCCAAATAGAGATAATACCATTTTTCCCAAGGTTGAGCTTTTTGAATCAAAGTAAGTTTGCGGATGTAAGTACATTCAGTAATCTACTACAGGATAAGACCAAAATTAGAGTACAAAAAAAACATAAATTCCATAAATGTAATGGTCACTCTAAAAGTTAAGTAATTTTTTCCCAAATAGCTTGCAAGTTGCTTCTGTCTTTTGTTTGAAATTTGAAATCTTGTGCTGCATAAACAATTTTTCTCTAAGATAGACGATCACAAGTGGAATAAACTAAAATAAATGCAGAAAAAAAGTTCAGTATCATAGAGAAATTATCTAGTTTAGTGAAAGATGCATACCAAACCAGCAGTAATTAAATGGGGAGAGAAATCCTCCTTGGTTGTCCTAGAATAAAGGAAACCGTGTTGTGGTTGATCCCCTTTTAGTGAATTACTTTGCAAATTCTTGCAAGAGCTATTCAAAGTTTGAAAAAGCCTCTATGTTCAATGGCTAAAACCAGGTCAACGCTATCCCTTTCAATGTTAAGCTGAATCCCTCATATTGTGGATGAAAATCAGCCCTTTAAAGACTTGTTTAAATAGTGACACATGTGCATGCAAATCCCTTGACCCATTGTACTTTGTCTTGACACATTTGGCCACTTAAGATGGTATCATTTGTGGTGGTTCAGTCACCAGTTTGAAAAAATTCAAGGTCTCTTGCAAAGTCGTCTCTCAATCTCTCTTCTTGTCTCTCGCTATCTCTTCTTGTATCACATTTGGCCACTTGAGATGGTATCATTTGTGGTGGTTCAGTCACCAATCTGAGAAATTCAGGGTCTCTTGCAAAGTTGTCTCTCACTCACTGTTCTTGTCTTGGAGAAAATCCTGGTGGAATTCTCTTTGATTTATGCTCTAGCATTGTTTTTGAAAATTTATAACCAAATCGTGGTCCTATTGACCCCCATATATTGAGACTCAACTCCTTGTGTTTTGGTCTCAAGGACCTTTGTATCCCCACTTGGTAATAGCCTGACCTGAGATCGATCTTGTTGAAAAATCTCGAGCCACCAAGTCGATCAAGCAACTCATCTATGCGAGGTAAGGGATACTTGTTCTTGACAGTGCACTGATTTAGGCCTCGAAAATCTATGCGAAGTCTGAACGTTCCATCTTTTTTATTTTGGAAGAGCACAGGAGCACACCAGGGAGAGACACCGGGTTTGATGAAACCTTGTTCCAAAAGCCGAGTCAACTGATTCTTCAGCTCTATGGATTTGGAAGGTGACATCTTGTAGGGAGTCCTTGCTATTGGTTGGGCACCAAGAATGAGCTCAATCTTGTGCACTAATTCCCTAGGCGATGGAAGATTTGTCAACTCCTCTAGAAAAATATATTGATATTCATTTAGCCATTGAGGCTCTGATTCTTCTGATCTGGTCTCTGGCTTATCGGGTCTTATAACATAAATTGATAGCCCTTTCTTTAACCCTTTAACCAAACGACTGGCTTTGACCACCTTCAGGGGAGCTTTCCCTGTTCTGCCTTGCACTAAGACTTGTTCACCCTTTGAGTTTGGAAAAGAGATTCTTCCTTCACTGCAATGGATGTTGGCTTTACTTTTGCTCAGTCAATCCATCCCTAGGATTCCTTCAAATTGACCCATCTTTAGGATTCTAAATCTTTGTTGGTTGAGTGACCTTCTAGTTGAAAGGATAGATCTATCTTCTGTTCATATGTTAAAATAGTGGATCCAGTTGCTAGAGAAACCCGTAACTTACGGCCTGTGGGTTGGGAGGTGACTTGCAATCTTTTTACAGTTTTAGGTAAGAAAAATGAATGTGAGCTACCAGAATCAATAAGAAAGGAAAGAGGTTTACCCTCAGACTCTCCCTTAGTCTCAAGAATGGAGAATTGTTGATTTTGGCCACTGGGATCCAAGGCAGCATAGATGTGGGCTTGCTCCTCCATCTCATCCTTTACTGAAATGAAGTTCACAGTTGATGTTCTAGGTGGGTTGTTGGTTGGATCTTGTCCACGAGGCAAAGGATTAGGTCTTGCCTGTGCTCAATTTCTCCCTCTGGTTTGTTGGTTTCTGAATTGTCCCCCTTGATTAGGTGGATTCAGACGGTTAACATGGGGGCCCAAATTACTGGAGTCATTTCCTTTAGGGCATTCGGCCTTCTTATGATCAAACTCTAGGCACTTGTAGCATTGAATTTGTCTTCCACTTTGAGTGACTGGAAGGGTGTTCACACGAACAAAGTGTGGTGACGGTTGGGGTTGGGTAGCTGGCTTTGGTATGAGTTTTACTTTATTTGCTTGGTAGGGTTGACTGTGGTAAGAAGGAAATTCTTGCTTCCTCTTAGTTGTGGTGCCTCCCTTAAAAAGGCTCTTATGCTTTGACTTGGCCCGAATTAAAGCGTCTGCGAGTGAGACAGGTCGGAGGGACTCTACTTTAGGAGCCAAATCTCCTCTAAGTCCAAGGATGAAGTGAATTAGATTCTATTCCTCTGTCGTGAGAGGAGCATATCGTGAAAGACGGACAAACTCCTCATAGTAAACTTTGATAGGCCTATTCCTCATCTTGCATGAAAGAAACTCATTCATCTTAGTGGTGAAGTAGTCTAGGGGAAGATAGCGTTCCTTGAGATGATGCTTTAACTCATCCCAACTCTGAGTCACCTTTGCTACTTGGCGAGTTTGACAGTTGAGCTTCCACCATGTTTTGCCAGATCCTTCTAGCTTGGATCTTCCCATTATCCCTTGAGCTAATGAATTGTAACCAGCAAGAGCAAATTAGTCATCCATCTAAATTATCCATTCTTCTAGTAGGGTAGGCACATCATCACCCGTGCCTAAAAATGGATGCGGTTGCATAGATTTGAGAATGGCCTTGAGATCCTTGTCATGACCAAAGTCCTCTACAAGGGCTACAACAAGCGACATTTGGTTGGGACGTGGCACAGGGGTGTTGGTGGCACTTGTGAATCGAGTGGTTTATGATCTGAAGCACTAACTATTGGTAAATACTCAGCAGCCTGACTTCTTGTGAGTCTACGTGGCATATTTTTATGGATGTGACAAAAAAGTATCCTTTCTCTTAGCAATCGAGTTGAAAAACCTTTAAGATATACAAGGCTAGTTAAATTATTTTTAAAGATAGACCTTTCAAAAGGTAAACTCTTTGTTCTTTTTCTCTCTTTCAAACCGTTTTTTTCTATTAGGCCAAAAAATTTTACATCTCGGGGAAATAATTACTGATATAAGCTTTTACTTCTTTCTAGACGTCAAGTTCATCCATCTCTTGCTTTGACGGTACAGACTTTAAAGCCTTAAGGTTACCAGTCACAAAAAATACAAGTCTGTGGACTCGAGAAGAAAGTGACTTACGAGCACATATAGCCTCACCAACTTGTTTCCAAGCATTATGTGTAAATGTTCCACTAAGTGTTGTTCTTTGTCGTGGGTAGATAAACATCTTATCATGGGGGAGATTAGTTATTAATATAAGAAGCTTGCTTTCATATTCTATGGCATGAGAACTAATAATACAATAGCGATTGGGACCTAGTTCCAATTTCTCCCTCATCATGGCCAAGCGAAGATTATTTAGAAGGTGTTCATGGCCCCAAAGAGTTACTTTAGTTATGTGCATTGGGTATCCCACATTTGTTGAGCTCCCATTGTCCCTTTGGCAGGAAAGAGGAGGTGAAGAAAGTGTTCCAACATGGCCTCCTTTTGTCCATAGTTGCTTCTTCCATTTAAATGCTTTTGGACAATTTCGAGTACTTCCTCTTCTTGAGAGGTCCACATCATCTGAAAGACTTCATGCAATTTGAGAAGTTAGTTATCATTCTCTCACTCTTTTCAAAAGTCAGTTAAAACCTTTATCTATCCAAGGACAAAAACCGCGCTCTGATACCACTTGTGAGGGCCATGCCCGGGGACCACCGATTGTAGCATCTCCAAATGGATACACCGTGATCTCACACATCCCTCTCGCTTGAGACCGACACCAAGACATGACTCTTCCTGCTCTTTGATGCCAACTCAAGGGGGTGATAACATTCAATTTCTCTCATATGGATCCCTTAGTCCCGAAGAACCTTTGCTTACCGATCAAACTTACCAATCAAAGTCATCAAACTAATGTTGAACTCAAGTCAATTGGTGGGAGTTCTTTAATTCACCCTTGGTTCAAGGTCATTGATAATTTTTCCCCGGTTATGGCTAAGAAAATCCATCAATGCGTTCCCCTAAGGTGAGTGCATTCTAATCTACATGAATCCCTCGATCCCAAGTTGTTCTCCCGCTCCGTATATCGGAATCCCGTTTCCCCGCAACATAAAATTGGGTTCAACTTTCTGGCCAACAGTTAACCCTCCAAAATCCGTCCACCCACCGAACTGTTTGATAAATGTACCTTCCCAAGGTAGTACTATGATACTAGAAAAAAACATTCCAATCATGTCAAACCAGAAATACATTGCAAGCATTTGAAAGCAGCATGCAAACTGTTGCATACCCTTGCAAATGTGAATTTATCAAGTTGTTCCCACCTTTTTCTTTTATAGAATATTTTTACTTCCTTTTTCCTTTATAGAATATTTTTACTTACCTTTTCCTTTAATATTAGTAAAATTATCTAGTTATCTTTCAAGAAATTACATATACTCCTCCAAGCATATCCCTATCTTCGTCCCAAGACTCGTGTATCTCCTTCATCATGTGTGGAGACGACACCTTTACACAAATTTCATTTCTTATTTTTCTTTATCTTGTGTGGAAATGGCTTCAAAGATAATCTATTTTAGGTTTCTTTTAGATCAATAATCCCGATAAGAAGAGCAAAGGTCCGACTTATGAGGACAATTGCAAAATAGCCCATTTAGGCTCCTAGCCTTTCCAAGGTTCCTCTTTACCAAACAATTTGAAGAGTTCCTTAATTAAATCACATCCTCCTCCCTTATCATGATCCCTCCATGAATCCTTTTTCCTTCCTCCTTTTCCCGTTGGCAGCATGCCTACTCGGACTAGGCCAATTTCTAGACGCATCCGCGGGTTCCAATCACCCGATCGGGGCACACTCCCATTTCTAGGGCAATGAATAAACCCAAGCTCAAAACATAGACCAACGGTTATCAGTCCTGGTAAAAAAGGACCATCCCCCGTTGTATCCCATATGTAAACACCTATGCCGGCCTTTTTTCAAACATGAAGACAAGTTCACACTTGAATCTCTATGTTATGCTAGGGCTATTCATGTCAATCTTCTCGGTAATGTTTTTTATTCCTAGTTTTAGTTTAGATTAAGCTCCTTGAGCTATAATCCTTTAATTCCTATTTCCTTTTAATTTTCTACTCAAAACAAGACCTTAAAAAAAAAGACGAATCTCTTGGAAGTTTAAGGTTTTGTCTCGTCGTAAGTTTCAAGTTAACCCCGACTTCGATGAATCACCTTTTGGTCCCTTTTCATCATTTCCATCCATGGGGCATCTCCATGGAAGTGATGGGAGTTTTATGTTTAAGCAACACGATTACGACATCCTTGAAGCTATCCCCTTACTCCCCCCTTTGAATTTGCAAAACAAACTTGAAAGTAGAGAAACTTGAAATGAACAATGCATATGCTTTCTAAAATGAGTTTTTCTTGGTGTGTATATGCATAATACAAATAAAACTTCAAAATGCACCAACTTGCAATATTGGACAATTAATCAAAAACTTCCTTTGAGTACTTATACAAGAGTGAAACCCTTCTATGCATGGTAGTGTAAAAAGTGCAAAGTTCCTAAGAGTGGACATGTTAGTGTAAAATATGCATATAATAGTGTATGGATGATTAACGAATTCTTCTTTAAGAAAGGATTTAGGCATACCTTCATTACCATGGAGAGGATTAATTATGTTGCTAGAAGAGGCTTATGGTTTTGGAACCTTCCATTTGGTAAGAGGGAAAAGAGGAGACGACTTTATGAAAAATCCTCTTTTTCAATTAACTTCTTTTGGTTATGCTAAATTAATTTTCAAAACCTCAACTTCTCCTTGAGAAAATTAAGTATTAACCTAATTTGCATTACTAAACAAAACCTTGCACATATACAACCAACCAAGAAGTTATGTTTTCCTCATAAGCAAAAAGGATTGCTTATGAAAATTGAAGAGCTCAAGCAAGAACTTAAGTAAGCATGAAAGTAAATCTCTTTCAAGAACGGAAAGTAACAAGATAACCTTACCTTAGTATGTATATGGTAGGGTCTTCTCCTTGCTTTGGAAGAGCAATGATGAAGTGTATTGAAGAATCCGGTTCTTTTCCGCTTTACTTTTCTTGAAACCACCGATTTGGCTATGAGAATAAAGAGAGGTCAAGAAAATTCAAGCTATGGAAAGCTTGTAGGTTAGGAGAGAGAAGGTGAAGAGTGTAATGGTAATTTGGATTATGGTTATGGCTTCTCTTGAGGAGAGAGGGTGTGTAGAGGTGTGTGTGAAGGAGGATTAGCTTTGGCTTTCATAGCTCACAATGAAGCTTGCACTTTCAAAAATGTGAAGAGAAATGAAGTGTTGAATGAGTAGGGAAGGCCTTCTTTTAAACTTAATTTGATAAAGCCCTTAACTTATCTTGATAAGTTAATTTTGCATATTTTGATATCCCTTTTTCCTTTTCAAAGCTTCTCCAACAAGCTACTTATGCAAGAAACTACTTTTTTAACAAGTGGCTTATGCAAAAAGCTACTTTTCAAACAAATTACTTTTTCATCTTACCCTTATTCTTTCTTTGTTTTCTTATGCAATTTTTTCTTGAGATAAAACTAATACTCCATGCATTGGTTATATCCACGTTCCCATGGTTAAAACCAAAAGCATCACATGGGTAGCTAGGGTGCTTGAATATAGCCCATATTTACTCGATCGTATTCGAAAAGTCGACGGCTTAGATATGTCATCAAGAGTAAGGGCTAAGAGGAGGACCTTACACCCTGGTGATGGATTATTTGTCATGGTTAAGGACCACTCAATACCCTCAAGATAGTCTTTAACAAGCCCACCTTGTCTTAGTGGAACTTATACCTTTTTGTCCTTGGCTAGGTCTCTCAAAAGTCGGGTCTTTGTGACCCTTTGGTCTATGGAAACTAGTTTTGGATACCCTAAAAACCTATTACTCATAAGATTTTATCCTAGCTTTACCTCACTTAATTTGGAGTTGTGTAGCAAAAGTTAGAGAATTTTGGTGAGCTACACTTGAAAAAACACTTAAAACAATCTCAAGACTAGGACACAGGAACTTTTGCTTGTATCTTGGTCTCTAGAGGGTATTTTTAGCTCAAACTTGAGGTACAAAATGTAATCAAGTATATCTAAAGGCTCATCAAGTCAGTTATCCCCACTATGAATAGGTACATGGATCGCGATCTATGACCCCCTATCAAATTTTGACAGTAGCTAGATACGGTCATCAATAAGCTCTATACCAATTTTCACCAATTTTTGAGTTTGGGGGACATGGATGAAGATCCATTTTCCACCACATTTGGACTTGATCTCTGAAAATCTTGTTACACTCTATGTCTAAAAGCTATATCTCAAATATTTTTGAATTTGGAATTGTTTTGATAGGTCAAATGCCAAAATTTAGGCCTCATCTACGATTTTGAGTCTGTCTTTTGTTTTGATGCCTTTTGACCCAAATTTGTTCTTTTTTTTTTTCCAAAATTGGACTTGGGGATATGTTTCCTTGTTTATGCACTACAATCTAGAAAATTTTAGGTCAAGCTGTCACCATGGAGACATGGATCATGATCCATGTTTGGAGACCAAATTGAGTTTTCTTGGTACCACTAGAATTAGCATGATTGCTAGATGCTATGGAATAAAACTTTTTAGGTTTGGGCCTCTAGATTGAAAATTAGGTCAATTTTTGCACTTTCTCATAGTACTTGGATACTCTTGAAATTTTGACTTAGATTTTGATATCCAAATGAGATAAAACTTTGAGATTAGGCTATAAATAGCATGTAGATCAAATTGGCTAGGTTCTGGCTCAAAAATTTGAGAAAGGTATATGAATCGCTATCCATATTTTGAAAGATTTTGACCCCAAAACTGAACCACTTATAGATGAAGGTATTTCTAGGCTATCCCCAAAGTCCTTTTGGATTTGGACAAGTTTTCGTGAGCCAAAAGTGAAATACTAGGTTTGTTTTAGTGATTTTTGGCGATCTTCTGTTTTAGGCCCTTTTTGTCACTTTTTTTAAAACTTTGTTTGCAAATTTGACTTTGGGAATATGTTTCTGTGTGTCTCTGCTACTCACTCTTTAATTTATAGCCAGAATGCTAGATGAGATACATGGATCGCGATCCATGTTCTACCTCCTTTTGACATGAAACTTTGTCAGCTTGTAGTCTTTGCTATCTGAAAGCTTTTTCCAAAATCTTTTTGGATATGGATCACAAAAAGTTTCAAACCCCCCAAATTTTGATCTACTAGGCTAGTTTCTAGGGTTCTTTCACCAATTTCTTGACTTTGAGTGTCGTTTTGAGCTCAATTTGACCCCAAAATTTGGTTTTAGTCAAACAAAGTCAATATCTATCAATTGGTCTTTGTTATACCCAGTATTTCTTAGGGATACATGGATTGCAATCCATGTTCCACCATAGATGAATTTTCTATTTTCATAGTTGCTAAACACCAATTTTCTCTAGCTAGTCCACTTGGTCTTTTGTAATTTGGATCTCAAAATCTCCAGATATACCCAATTTTGTGTCTCAAACCCCTGTTTCTAGGGTTTTTGCACTATGAACCAATTTTGATATGATTTTTGAAATTTCTTGCAACCAAAATTTCTCAGAGAAATGTTATACTGATATAGAGTGTCACTGACAACTTTCTTGCAAAAATGGCCTCTGGGGTACATGGATCGCGATCCATGTTTCTCCATAGATTCTGCTGAAACTTTTTAGTTTGCTTTTGATGAGTTTTCTGAGGCCCTTTTGCACCCTCTTCTTGGTTTTGGATCAGCTTTTACGTCTCCACCATCAGTTTTTCTTAATTTCAAAGTTATGATCATTTTTGCCCAAAATATGGTTTTTAGTCCTTTTTGCCTTGGGCTTTTAAGCCCAATTTGATAGTGATGGTTTCTACTTACTTTACTCCTATGTACTAGATAGTGTTGGAAATAGGATTGCAGGGAAATACACATAGGTTGGAGAAGATGAAGAAGCTCAAGGCACACAATCGAGAGTAGTATTGGTTAGTGCACAATGGAAAAATTGGTAGCCCTAGAATGATGGACGTATATACAATGCCCGGGGAAAAAAACCTCCTGTTGAGGAAAAAAATGCCTCGACAGTCCTAAGTGTGTTCACACACATCACTGCCACACATATGTATGGTAACGAATCCCCCCTAGGAGTGATGCAGTGAATGAGAGCTGGCACATAGCGTACAAGGAAGTGTCATGCCCTATCAGTCCACAAAGGTGAGTATGCCCAAAGCTTTGCAAAAGCTTTGAGCTTCTCACGAGATAATGCCTTTGTGAAAAGATATGCACGGTTGTCCTGTGTCAGCACATAAGCCAACGTGATCACTCTTGTTGAGAGTCTCTCTTTGACATAGTGGTAATGCACCTCAATGTGCTTTGTGCAAGCATGAAAAAATCGGTTCCTCACAACTGCCAATGTGCTCTAACTATCAGTGTAGATGATGTTGGCAGTGTCCTATCCAACACCTAAATCATCCATAAGGCGTCTAAGCCATACACACTCAACCGTAGCTATGAAGACTACCCTATACTCAGCCTCACAATTGGAAGTGTCCACAATAGGTTTCTTCTTTCTCAACCATGATATGCATGGACTACCGAGCATGAAACAAAACCACTTGTGGAAACTCGCGTGTCAAAACAACCAGTCCAATCTGGGTCCAAAAAAGCATGTAAATTTGGTGGCAATGATCCCCCCTTGGGATAAAACAAACCAAGATCCAAAGTGCCACTCAAGTAGCAAAAAATTCTCTTGATATCCTACCAATGCTTAGACCTTGGGCTATGCATAAATCTATTGACACGTAAGACTACAAACTAAATATCAAGCCTCGTGTTGCATACATAAATAAGGAATCCAATAGAATTTTGATAAAGAGTGACATTGGTAGGATCACCAGCATCATGAAGACTCAATTTCAAATGTGTTTTCATGGGAGTAGCAATAGGTTTGCAGTCCTCAAGTCCAAACTTACATACAATGTCTCTATGTAACTTGTTTGACACAAGCCAATACCACCATCACACTCCTTGGATTGTATGCCCAAGTAATGATGCAACAACCCCAAATCTTTTGTCTTGAAAGTAGCATTCAAATCAACCCTAAATTCAGCAATATGTGTCTCATTTGTTCTAGTGATCAACAAATCATCAACATAAAGAACAACGATGAGAAGTACATCATTCTTATGATTTACATGCAAAGTGCTTTCTGTTGGAAAGTTACAAAAGACTCGTTTAACCAAATGAGTGTCAACTTTCTTAAACCAAGCACGAGGAGATTGCTTCAACCCATACAAAGATTTCTTACATTTGTACACTTTATCTGATTTGAGCAGACAACCTTCAGAAGAAGTCCTCTACGGCTTCTACGACAAATGCATGTTCCTACCATCAAGCAATTTGTTGGCATTAGAAGAGGCTTTTTATACTGGAATCTTCACATGGTGGACAAATGTTTTTGGGCCAGTGATCAAAAATCTGACACCAAGGTTTGTTGGCTATTCTACCATTGAACTTAAAAGCAAAGTCACTATTCAATTTTTGCAAGTCCCTGACAAAGAAAGATGCGTCAGACATGAGAAAGCTCTACACGCACTTAAAGACCACCTCGCCACAGTCGTCAACCCAAAGACTACTTCAGTCCATGAAACTGTGTCAAGGAACGACACAGTCGAGAAAGGAGGGAATGTCAGCAGCAAGCTAACCCATGTAACATTTTTTGGGAGTTTTATTGTAAAAACACTTATTATTTTGATAAATCAAGAATATTGTAACTCCTACTTTCCAGGTGGATATTGAATCAATGAGCCGAGGCTATAAGCTTCGAGATTGTATCAACTTATCCTTAGTTAGAGCTCCCAGATTATTAGTTTTTGACCAAAGAAACCTTGGCTAATGTATAAAAGCCAATTTTTGTAAGTTATTTTCAAGTTTTGGATAATTGAAACACAGTGTGAGCTAACGGCTCTCACTTCTCTCCTTTTCACGCTTCCTACTCCCTTCCTGGTTGTCACATTGCAGTGCCGTCTGTTGCATACAACCGCAGGTAAGAGCTCTATGTATTGACGTAAACATACAATGGTAAACCATAGCTTTTGGCGTTGCCGACCCACAACCTAATTTCATCATAAGTAGGGATTCAAGCTAGGAAATCACAAAGTAAGCATAGGTGGGCTATTGGGGCATCATTGCTAAGCATTTAGATGCATTCGGGGTAAGAAACGACTAGGTAAAAAACTCACTACTATTGATAATCACGATTTTTTCACTTAATCAAAAGTGAGATTTGAGACCATAAACATGTGTACTTAAGTCTTTTATACTTGTTCTAGAAGTTTCATAATATTTGGATGTCGTTGATGCTATAACGGTCATGTTTCATTTTCCGATTTTAGCGATTTATCTTTTGATGACTTAGGTCATTTGAGTGTAGCTTGTGTTAGATGCGAGTTGTCTATTGTTTTCAAAGAGATTGATATCCTCTTGTACCCCCTCTATGCACTAGTCGAGCCAGCTTTGTTCCATGGATTGACAATTATGTTCGTGGTTCTCGCTATGTCTGCAATAAGATATGAGTGAGGTTAGACTCCCGTCCCACAACCATGGTTGAGTGAATTATGGGAAGCCATTAAAAATGCAAAGGAAGGAAGTGCAACAGAGACTCATTTTCTTTATGGACACATTGGATCTGTAGCATCAAATGATAGCACACCATGCACCTTGAGAACCGTATCCTCATACAATAGAGAGCATGAAGTCAAATCAAAGGTGAGAGTCATACCCTTGCAATGGAAAGCAATGTCTAAGATGATTGATACTAGGAATTTACAAGAACTATTATATACTCATATCCAATGCACAATAATTCTAGCTAATGTTTTAAAGATCAAACCATACGTGTGGGTCGAAGTGGAAAAAGAAATGAATCAGTTTTCCATTCAAAACCATAAACCAAAGGAAATAGAACATACAAGACAAAAGAACATAGAGGAGGTGCCAATGAACAAGGTGGGATATTACTGCAAGGGAGAAGAACAAAACACCACCTTCCCCATGGAATACAAAAGCATCAAAACATTGGCTATTCTTGGAAGTGGAGAAGGTGTAGCCATAGCTACAAAAGAAATCTAGGAAAGTGAAAAAAAAACCCCATACTTGAGGAAAATCCGTTTGAAATTATAGCTAGCACATGGCTATGCTAAGAAGGCTATGCTAGAGCAAATTGTAGCCACATCTTGTGGAATCAAATATGAATATACATACAAATAGTAGATGTTGAAAGTATAGTAATTTTGATGTCATTGTTGAGAGGTCCCCAACCCATTGACTCAAAAGACGTGATGGGGTCCTTGACACATCTCTAGGCCCAATGGAAACTCAGTTCCTAAGTAAGCATTGACAATGCTTTGAATCTATAGCCCTGAAAAAAGACCTAGTCCTATGTTGCTACTGAAAAAAAAAAACCTAAAAGACCTAAAACTTTTTTGGCACTATAACCTCCACATAGGGGCTAAGGAATCCTTTTACAATGCTTTTTTCTCTCTATGTATATGAGAGCACATCCATTGGTAGGCTTCCTTTTTGATGGGGAAGTCTACTAGATGATTAATTGGATGGGATGGAGAGTTACTTGGCTAATGGGGTCCACCCGTCCATGATCAACAACAACCTTAGTCAATCCCCACTTACCAATCCACACTCACACATGATTCTTAATGTTCTAAATATTACCATAATGCTTTGTGTTTGGCCATTTTAGCATATGGGCACCAACCTAGCTGGACACCACATTTCTAATATATTTATACTCTATTATTTTTTGATATTGTGTAGCTATACTATGTATAAATCCTTGTTCTAGAGTAGCATGTTGATTCTATGAGTTGTAACTTTTTCATATATTTGTAAAGGCCCATGTGAGCGTGGCCACTGGCCATTTAGAAAGCCATGGTATATAAGATAATAATAACCTATGTATGAAAAAGAGGCTTATCTTTTGGAGAAAGTGGATCTTTGTGTACGTACGCTCAAGCGACCAAATAGCTCTTACCTGTAATCAACTTATCTCATGATTAGGTAATCCTATTTTGATTCTAAAAAGTGCATTGTCTTCCTCTTCTCTTGCTCTATCATTTAAGCGCACGTTCAATGTGTCTGATGCTCCATGCTTCGAACTTTTTTAATAGGCCTTTAATTTTGAAGCACATTTCCTTCAATGAGGTGTTCTTGCTCTTCCACACACCCAGCACTTGCTTCACCACTAACAAGGAATCACCTTTTATGCTCAACCTTCGAACCCCATGCTTCAAACAAATGTGTAATCCAGCTTCCAGAGTAGCATATTCAGCCTCATTGTTACTATGAGCATCTAATTTGAACCCTCTCTTGCATACTAGCTTCCCCTCTGGATCATAAAGTGCTATACCCCCTGAAGCTGCATCATGGATCTTTCTGTATGAACCATCAAAGAACAACACATGTGCATTGATGATCTGTGGCACTTCTTCAACTACCTTTCTCACCACCTCTCCCTTAACAATAAGGGGATTCTCCTTGTAGGTCAACAAATCAGCTAGGGTAGCCCTTGTACTATCTTCCACGAGAAAAGAGAACTCAAATTCTTGCAGCTCAATTACCCATTTCTTGACCACATTTGACATGTTAGTACCATTAATTAACTGTGGCAAAAAGGCATAACTCGTCAAGAAAACAAAAGGTCGTGGTAGCAAGTAATGACGAAATCGTCGACAAGCAAATATTACACTGGCCATCACTAGCTCTACTTCCGAGAAATTTCTCTCTGCTACTAACTTCACTCGGCTTGCACAATACACTGGCCTCATATAATGGCTGCCCTTCCCCTTTTGCAATAGCATGGCTCCAATGGCATCATTCCCTACTGATGGATTTACATAAAACACTTTCTCCCAATCAGGAGCCTGCATGGCTGACAAACCCCCCTAACACCTCTTTCACCTCTTGAAACACTTCTTCACACTTGTCATCCCATTGCAATGGATCATGCTTTGCCACTTCTTCACACTTGTCATCCCATTGCAATGGATCATGCTTTGCCACTTGTTGTAATGGATAAAGAAGCTATGAAGACAATGGAATAAACCGTGCCATGTACTTCACTTTGTGTATAAAAGTTACCAATTGCTTCGTACTCGTAGGTGATGGAAGAAGAATAATATACTTAACCTTATCTGGATCAGCCTCAATGCCATTTTCTAACACCATATGGCCCAATAACTTCACCCTTGGCTATGCTAGATGACATTTCTTTGGATTTAGTTGTCCTCCACATTCATCATATCGAGCCAATACCATCTGTAGCTTCTCATGATGTTCAACCCTACTGCTGTAGACACAGAAGTCATCCATGAAAGCTTTAACACAACTACCAATGAATGGTTCCAATACCCAATTTTCTCTCTCTTGATAGAAAGATGGTCCATTTGACAACCCAAACGGCAATACTGTGTAGCAATAGCAGCCCCATGGCGTAATAAAAGTTGTCTTTGTGAGGTCTTTAAGAGCAATCTTCAATTGAAAATAGCTTGAAAAACCATCACACACACTGTACCTCTCATAACCTGCCACTGAATCCAAGATCTGATTAATGAATGGAAGAGGATATGGGTTCTTCTTAGTGGCTATATTTAAGGGTTTAAAATCTACACAAATCCTCCACTTTCCATCCTTCTTTGGACTGACCACTACTGGACTCACCCATACTGTGGTCTCCACTGGAACTATAAACCCTGCCTTCAATAACTTGTCCACCTCTTCTCGCAAGGCTTCCATTTTCTCTTGACCCATCCTTCTTAGCCTTTGCCGCACTGGCTTAACACCTTCTTTCAGCTCTATATGCATCTCTTTACCCTTGAACCCTCTGATCTCTTCATATGAAGTAATGAACAAATCAGGAAAACTAGCCAGCATGTGCAAATATATCTCCTTCTCCATAGCTGAGAGATCTCCACCGATCATTTATGTCATCAATTCCTGCTTCTTTGACAATTCAACCTTTGTTTGCATCAGCCCTTCAATCACTTCATAAGGCCCTTCACTCTCATCTTCAACTTCATTCGCAAATGCAACTAAACCAGACTCCTGGATTCCTTTGTCCATCAAAAGAAATGCAACATCAGCATCTTCATCACTGCTGGTAGTGCTATCACTGTCCTCATCTGTCACCGTGGAATAGTCTTCATCACTAGACTCATCCTCATCTTCATAAATCTCCTCTAATCGTTTCCTTGTGTCCATATTATAAATCTTCTTGGTACCTGTCTTTCCATAGAGGCTAATCGTACCATGTCGCCAATCTTGAACAGCTCCCACTGCACGTAACCATGCTCTGCCCAGTATAATAGGATATGCTCCCAACCCTGCTGGCATCACATGAAAATCAACCACTGCCTTTGCATCATATGCCTCCACTTCTAAGCTCTTTACAACACCCAAGCATTTTACTTTTTGATGGTTTGCCAATTTGATCCGAAAACCTGACACCCCAGCCACTGTGAGACCCATCTTCTCAACGCATGAGTGTGTTATGACGCATATTTGGGCTCCGCCATCCACATAACCTTGTCCCAAATTTTTCCTTTTATGCCACACATCTACTATTGGACAAATGTCTGGTAGCTCATCCATTGCCAACACCTTTACTAAACCTCTCTCTGGCTCTTTCTCCATTGGGTTAACCATCCTCTTCCACTGTCGCTTTAGCTTAGGCACCATCTCTATAAGCTGCCCAAAAGTAACATCTACCTTCCTGCTCGTCAGATCCTCCTTCAAGTCATAGCTTAATTGCCCATCCCCTAGTGGAAAATCTGAAACATGAAACTTTCGACGAGATCTCCTTTTGCTCTTGGCCTTGACATCCTCGCCTTCATGGCTCTTTCCTTTCTTCTTACTAGGACCTGGGGCACTTCTTCCTTCCTTATCCTCTGTGGTCCTCTTCCCAATAGGCATCACTAATGTATCGTCTAGCTTTGATGCCTTCTCCAAGGTGACTACACTTAGCACTTTTGTCTTTCCCTTTTCCTCTTGGGTTAATCCACTGGTTCCTTCATCTCCCTTAATTTCGATGCCATAATCATTTGACCTAGTTAACACCTGTCTTGGCAATGGATACATGTCTCCCCCCATCCTTGGTGGCTTATCACATTGCGGGCTGATGTGACCCAACTCTCCACAATTGTAACATGTGGGCGTCTGCCTCCAAAACCTACCATTGCTTTGTCCAACACCATTCCTAGGCCGTTCTTCACCTCCTGGCTGATTTGCAAACCTCCCTCGACCTCGATTATTTCCCACTTGACCTAGCATGTTTAGGCTGAGATTCTTCATCAAATCTACCACTTGCCTCATGTCTTGCCTTAGCCCATCATCTTGCACTGCTGTAGTGACCACTGTTGGCATAACTTGAGGAGTAACAGAAACCACTGGTTCATGATGAACCCGGGCATGCGATCTTGTAAAGAGTCAATAGGCTGAAATTCAGACCTCATGGGCAAAGACTCCACCCCTAACTGTCTCATTTTCCTTAACTTCCACTCTTTGTTCCTGGCCACCTCTAGTGCATCTTCATATGTCCTAGGCTTCTTTAGCTCCACTCTCCAATGTATATTCTCCCAAAGACCAGCCAAAAACCTGTCCTTCTTCATCATGTCAGGCGGTGGTACTTGTGGTGCTAAGGCCTTGCACATTCGCTCCCGTGCCAATGAAAACTTTCGTATGTACGCATCTACTGGCTCACGTTCCTTTTGCACTAAAGCCTGTACTTCTTGCCACACTTTGTCAGGATCTTCTGTCTTCACAAACTCCACTTCCAATCCATTCCTTAGATTGTCCCAACTCAATCTTACAGGAAGATCACCTACACGCAACTCCTCTTCAAATGCTTTGGACCAAACTCGTGCATCACTCTTCAAACAAATTTGGAGAAGGCGTAACATCTGCGCCGGGTCATGAATTTGGTTGCTAATGCAGGCAACCTCCATATTTTCTAAAAAGTCTTCCACATCGTCATCACTTCTTCCATGAAACTCCGGATAAGAGAAAGCCATGGCTACCCAAGTTACTATGATTTGAGAACCCCTTCGAACACACGTGCAAGAACCCAAAACTTTTCACTGACTCAACCTCTAGAAACTTCAATGGAGCTTGACTTAAGATAAGGACAAACACATGCACATCAAATGAGTTTTCATAGTTGATCATCGGAATTACAGCAGGCAAAGGGCATTCCAAGATCTCTCTTAATCTTCTTGGCCCGAACATAAAGACTATGCGCTGCTGGAAAAAAATCTTTATGGACACATGAACATTTATCTGGATTCTTTGAGTTAAATGAAAAGGAGTGAATTGAGGTCCATTTTGATCATCCATTAAAGCCAACCATGAAGCTCCCAAGAAAGCACACCTGTCTTATCCTCTGATTTTGCCAAAATTTCAGCAGCATAACATCATAAATGGCTCAAAAGACCAAAAAACCAGCCATCACAATTTGAAAAAATTTTGACAGAGTTTCCCCAGAAGTAGAGCAGTAAGAACCCAAAATATAGCCTGTATATGTATGCATAAACTGTCAACAATAGAACCCGAGCATCAAATAGGACTCAGTAGTACATAGCCTATGGCGAGGTCACAAAAAGGGTGCTCCAGCTACCTGTATCACCGAAAGGATCTCCACATTTGAGAATCCCCCGGCTCAATAAAACCTCACGCTATCGACCCTCACACGAAGGCTTATGCAAATCTCGTATAGTCAAGTCTCGGAAATGACTATCTTCCAGACCAAGTCTCAGAAATGGCTGGGACTGCCAAATAAAACCAAGTATGGCTCCACAAAGGCGTACAATTGGCAGTTTCCACAAGTAACGTACAATCCAACAGACAATGCGCTCAAACAGGCGCCAACTGATGCATACCCACAACAACTGCAAGTGACACCAATGCTAGTATATCATTGTACTCCAGCTACCTGTACCTGTGTGAATCACCTGTACCTGTACCTGTCCCTGTAACCTGTAACCTGTAATCTGCAACCTGCAACCTGTAATCCCGAATCTCGAAGCTTGAAGCTCGAAGCAGAAGGTACTCGAAGAAGATCCTTCGTGGGGACGCCAAAAGAATGTGAGCGGGATGAAAACACACACAGCGCCTCTATAACGACCCGACACACACTCTTGGAATGATACACATACACACACTATGGGGCACCACTCGGCTTACACAACACACCTGGCCGAGACAGGGAACACACCTCTGGAGTGAGAGGAGAGAGACTATCCACTTGCCCACTCCACACAGACACACACACACACCCCCCCCCCCCCCCCCCCAAAAAAAATCAGCTCAAAAGAGGAGAATTTATGATGTTTAGATACAATTGAGCTTGGGCCAACACCAATGGGGCAAATAGCTCACACAATATGGGTAAAAGATACCAGATACAATCACAAATTAGAGCAGAAGCTTCGCTCATAGGAGAAACTTACACAGCCAAAACAAAAGAAAAAGAGTGAGGAATTTGGCAAAATGGACAGCGCCATCGCGTCCAGAACGGCCCAAAACCTCAGGCTACAATGTCAAAGTGCTCAAATCCGACCTCGAATGAGCAGTTTACGGCCAAAAACAGGCTCCAAAAACCCCAAAAACACACCTGCGGCTGTTCCTTTTCTCTTCTCCATGTTTTTTCTGGTCTTCTCTCTATTTCTTCAGTTCCCACACTTAGCTTTATTAGTTGGGCACCCTTGGCCTTTTAGATGACCTCAAACGGACCTCGAACAGGCCAAAAACTGACCTCGCAGTGCATAGTTGTCACCTTTTTGCATCATCCGCACACCTGGCACTCATTTTTTTTCAATAATGCATCTCGCAACCACGTGAAGTGGCCCCAAAAAGTGCTCCTAATGATGAACTTTCTGCATAACTATCACAAGAAAACACCCACGTTGTGTCCGTACTTCTCCACGTGCAAGTATTGACCCCGTTCGACCTCCTGACGCCACTAGATGCCATCTGACGCACCTGCTTACCTCATGTCGTCGGCCCGCGGATAGCTTCCTCGAGAAGTTTTACGCGCTACCAACTCCTCATTATTGTAGAAAAAACACACTGGTACTGGTAATAGTGAAAATCGATGCACTATGTACATGCTGTCCTACCTGTACACATGTGGGTCCCACGTAACCACCTGGCTCTGAAAAATGGGCAATTCTTTATTTGATGCACCATGGATGTATATGTACATATGCGCAATCCCTTGCTCCAAAAAACTCCTGACAGCGTTATAACTAGTTTCAATTAAGTACACCTCCCAAGTACTAAACTAATATGGGGCTTGTACCATACCGCTATAATAATGGTATAAATGGAAACATATTGGAAGTATGTGATACAACAGGGATGACAATAATTAATCGATGTGGTATGCAGATGATCAACATGATAAGAAAGAACACGATATCTTGTCTCGGAGTTTGATGGGAATGCCTGGAAATGGCTTAGAAGCAGCCTCTTATGGAAACCCTATGCTAAAGGCATTTACCATACAATGATGCTAAAGAAGAATTGGTCTAGCCCCCTTAACAAGATATGGAAGAAACAATGGTCAGAGGAAAGATGGGGGCAAATAATGGAGAACATATGGGCGCCAAAGGTTCCGCATTACATGAAGTCATACCAAATGGTAATGGTATACACTAGAAGGACATCAATACCATAATAGTATGAAATGATATCATACCCGTAATTAGATACATTAATATAATGATATGATAATGGTATCATGATTGGACAAAGTAACATACAATGTCACCCAAATATCATAAAAGAATCACACTACTATCACTTGCAATACTACCACATAGCTATCATATCAATAACACATGTACTAGGACATGTATTACACTAGCCTCACACTATTATCAAGATTATCATGATACCCAAACGCTAATATACCAATATCTTAGTGTTTTTGCCTGTTCACATCTTTAATTGTATTATTTTGATACCTTACTACTATTATACCAATACCCAATTGATTTCACACTGTTATCAATATAGCAGTATATCATTCTCCTTGCCATATAAACTAAAATTTTAACAATATCATACGTCCATAATTCTTCTTCAAGGGTAGGACCCGATCTTCCTCTAGGTACATCTTGCCAACTGCCCCCTTTCTAGAGAGATACCTCATCATACTTTGGTTTGCTCAAGCTTCACGTGCATTTTTCCAACTCCTCTTGTAGTCAAGAAAACACACATCAAGAGAGAAGAAAGCACACAACCTCACATGCATATGCAATTCCAAAGGATGAGAACATAGTAATTGATGACATCTACAACTTGTTTTTCCTTGAGAGAGACATGAGTATTGGGAAGCAAAAAATTCAAGCGAAAATCCAACTAGCTTGAGTTGGTAGTTCAAGAGAAAAATCAAAATGAAAACAAACATTAAGAAGATGTTGATATAATACTAGCATTAAATAGCAATCCCATATTAATTCCTAAAACCATGTAATAATGCTTGTACCCTTTTATTTCATCCGCTTGGGGAGCCACTAGGCTCAAAACCAAAAAATGAGAAACTCAAGAGGTCTAGGTCCAACCGAAAGCCTTATAAAATCCCATCAATCCATAGCCCTTTTCACTATTGTATCATTCAAGTGCAGCCAATAGTAAGCATAGAGGCTTACCTACAAGAGATATTTCTTATTGTTGGTAGCATCTCACACTATGAAACTCTCTGATTGTTTATCGCGGCCCTTTTATCGTGTTCTGGAGGGGGAGAGAGAGAGAGAGAGAGAGAGAGAGAGAGAGAGAGAGAGAGAGAGAGAGAGAGAGAGAGACCAAAATCAATTGCAGAGGGAAATGAGAGGAGGGCTGGGGGGGGGGCGGGGGGGGGGGGGGGGGGGGGGGGGGGGGGGTCATTTCAAATATTATAGCATTTATTATTGCGCTTAATATCATGATAGTTGCCTTTGTTATTGTCGTGAAAATTACCACGTTTATTCTCGAAACCCGGTTTAGTGTCTAAATATTCAAATTTTGGCTTAAACATTAAAATTTTACTGTTTCCCTTTGTTTTGATGTTTCCCTTCCCCTTGATAGAAATTAAAGAACATTATATGAAAAAAAAAGACATGAAAACATGGAACAAATAGTTAGCTATGTGGATAAACATGAAACAGCAAAGGGCCTGCTCTGTCTTAAAGTAATGCATGTGGATCCACGTAAAGTAAGCTTTGTTAGAGATGCAAAGCTAAACATGGATGACATCTTTTGTCAAGGCATGGGCATGATAGAGTGAAGTGTGTCCACATTTTACGAGATGGTAGCACCTATGTTAGTTTCCTCAAGCTTTATTTTGCAACAATGTGCACATGGTCTACACTTTTGTTATCAATTAAATTGATCACTATCACTTGATTAACATGATTTAGCATGCTTCCCAAAATTAGAGAGAGGAAGAGGGGGGAGAGAGAGATGAATGGATGACACGACCAAAAAAATTCATAACTAAAGTATATAAAATGTTTATGAATCATCTTCCAAAAGATCCCTACAAGAAGCATCATCCAATTCTAAGCCCATGGCTCCTAAATAAATAAAGAGAGAAATAGAATTGTTGTTTGTTGATGCATTGACTTCATCATCTTTGAATTTGTCATTCTCCATCTCATCATCATCATCATGACAATCATCCTCGCGAAGACTTGCGGCCACCGGACTTCAATCATCAATCTCCCTCTTCTCAATCTCCCCCTCATCCAAAGTAGGAGGTGGAAGAGGGTCAAAGATGGTATCCACTTCATTAGTGGAAAAAATGGTTATCCCCAAAGGTGTTACGGGAATTACAAACCAAAGTTTGGTTGGTGGATTGTTGGGATATAGATGACATATAGAAGAGAAGCTCAAAGTGAGTAACATTGGTATAATTAATGTTACAAGAAAATAAGAATAAAAATGGTAGTCACTCACCTTATCATAAATGTGTAGAAAACTAAATTGTCATACCTCCCTGTGTGATGCACACTAGAGCGCCATGTAGAGGCCATTCTCATGCCTCGTCTAGACACATTTGCAAACCACTTGCACTAGGCGATGAAGGTATGAAAGGTTCTAAAATTAGCCTTTAGTATCCTTTCATTAATTCCACAATACCTGGCTTTATCACCATCTATGTCAAAGTTGCCCATGATACCACAGTCCATGGTGGTTCTACGCTTGTCAATGTGGTGCGTACAAAAGTGATGACCCTTTGACCACATAGAGTTAAAGGAAAGGCACTACAAATAGGAAAATATCTTTTATCAATTACAAAGATAAAATCAAGAAAACATTATGCAACATGGTTTAGGTATATGAGTACTCTACCTTTGGTATGCAGCCTCGTGCATACTCCCATTCTTTGTCGGTGATGTCTTCTCCGTGCGCTTTTGCTTTGGTCATTCTCTCATGAATCTACTCCGCACTAATGAGATATGGGAAACATGCAAGGTGTCTACGCACTGGGGGTGGCCTCCTTCCTCCATGTACTTGTTTCCATGCTTTTCTCTCTTTCAAACGCCTTGCCTTTGCCATTGTCCACCACAAGTCCACCCACTTGGTCCTAACCTTTGCATTGAGAATAAAAAAGTTATTGACCACTCAGGATAGATTCATAGCCATGTTAAAATAATATTCCCTTTCCACTTTTGGCAAGTGTGAAGTCATCCTTGCATCCTCCTTGTCTGACCACATTGCGAGGCATTGAGGGATCAACTTGTGCCAAATAATTTCATATGTAAACAAATGCCTCTTGCACAATCCACCCTTCGGCCATACATGCCATTGGTTGAGACCACAACCGCACAAAATCTTTGATAGTCTTTAGAAACCTCTCTAAAAATAACATCCATCGTGTGTGCACTACTCCGCATATAGCGACCTCTTCAACCACGTGAACCAAGAGGTGGATTTGACTAAGAAGAATTGATTGAGGAAATGCATCCTCAATGGCACACATAGTTTCTGTTGCAAGTGTTTGAGCATCATGGATAGCATCTATTTCAATTTCCTTGGAGCTCACAAATTTGCAAGAAAACACACAAGAATACACTAAGTGCTAGTTGAGGTTATTGTGTACATAAAAAGTGTGATTGAGTGGAGTCTTGTGGTGTACCTTACTAGCCCTCCAAGTTAAAAAATAGCATCCCTCACTTTCTTGTCCTGGCATATACACATACTCACCAACAGAATGAACTACAATGCAAATTAGAGGAAGGGAAAGTGAGAGAAAATCATACACAAAAATCATATGTATCCTAAAAAATGAACAATAGAGAGAATATAGAAAGGGACATTACCTCAAGCATTTTGTGCCAATCATGGGACTTCAACCCATACAATTGAACGTTTCCACCTTTCTTTGCTTTTGTGAAAGCTCCCTTTAGCAACCTCATGTATCCTGTTGGTGTGTGAATAAACGCAATGGTACCCTTAACTTGGTCCGATTATTCTTTGGCTAGCATTCATGGTGCTTTAGGAAGCACAATCTTCCCATTGGGGGCATGACATGGAGTAGAAAAGGCGGGAAGACATTTCAAGACCCTCAAATCTTGCCTTGTCCCCAATGAGTCCTTCTTGTCAATAATGTGGTTCCACAGGGTGTGGGCTACATTCTTGAATATGTGCATAGGATCCAAGAGGTATTGTATTTTTAAGTCCTTCCAATATGGAAGCCTTATAAATATGGAATACCTTGACATACCTTTTAAAGGAGTACTCGGAGCCGAAATGTTGTTGTAGTGTTGTTTCCAAATAGTTGCCCAATTTGCCATCGTGAGCTTTAGAGGCGTCTTCCCATTTGTTGAAACTTGTGCTTGCTATGACCTTGGGGTAAGAAAAAATGGTTGTTTGGATAGATTATATTACACAAGGCATCCGGCCTCTCTGTCACCAATGATGGCTTGGAAGTAGGACATGCATTGTGGTCTGATATGGAAAACCCTGCATACATATCATATCATTAGAGAGAAGCTTCAAACTAGAGGGAGAGAAATAGAGAGAGAAGGGAAAGGGAGATACCAAAAATCTCTCCAAGCCCAGGATAGTTGTGCATAGTCCATAAGGATTTCCCTCACAATGGCTTCTCTCCCCCCCTTTGCGAGTGAGATATCTATAACAGGGATGCCTCTCTATAGCTTCTCCAACTCCTTGATGAGGGGCTCGAGGTAGACATCAATATTCTCCACTTTGTACTTCATTGGCACAAGCAAGGAAAGAAGTATATTTCCCTTCTTGGTTGTCTCCCACGGTGGAATATTATAGTTGACAATCACCACAGGCTAGGTGCTCCATGAAGGAGACTTAGTGCCAAAGGGGTTGACACCATCACTTGCTAACCCAAGACTCATGTGTCGAGGCTCCAACCCAAAATCTGGCCATTGAGTTTTGATGTGCCTCCATGTAGGTGAATCGGTAGGGACACACATCACTCCATCATTTGAGCGGTGGTTGGCATACCACGTGAGAAGCGCCATGTAGACCTGTCATAAAATCTAATATCTAACCAACCCAAATGATTTTCTCATATTAAACTGATCATTTAATGTGGGAGAATAAACGGAAGTCCTTTGAACTTAGGCAAGCTAGGGTTGTGCTTGAGGTTTGAACCCGGCCCAAGCTTTAGGTGCTTGCTGCCTAAGGTGCTTGAGGTGCTTGCTAACTAAGGTGCTTCAGGTGCTTCATGGCTAAGGTGCTAAGGTGCTCCATGACTAAGGTGCTGAAGGGTTCAAGGTGTTTCCAAAGTCAACATGATACCTACTCAATGGGGGGCGAGCCCTCATTGTAGGAGCATGAGAGAGAACACAGACACCCTCACACAAGGCAAGCTTGGTCTAAAGAAGCAACAAGGACGCTTGTCAAGTTCCTCTCCATGTTTCCCTTGTGGTGTGCCTAAAGCCTATTGGTTGGCCTCTCAAGGGGTCCAATGATAATTTAGTTAATTAAATTAATTCTTTATGCATTTATCAAGTGCTAGCATGGTTGCTTGATGTGACTAGAGCATGTGATTGGATAGGCTTGTAGGGGTCCAATCAAATTTCAGCTTGAGCTACAAGGAGGGGTCGACCAAGAGAAGCTAGGGGTGTTCTTGGGGGGTATACTCTCTCTCTCTCTCACACACACACACACACTCACAAGCTCATTCTCACTTGTGCAAAGTGCAAGAGCTCCATCTCCTTCTCCAAGCTTGTTGAGAGATTGAGAGCCTACACCAACACTCTTGGATATGGAATGCAAATCCAACCAAGAGCCATGCTTCAATGCTTAAGCTTGCCATCTTCTCCAATCTTCATTACTATGATATTATGCTATGCTAAGCAAGAAGAGTGATGATAAGTGAGGATATATATCTTTCTCCTATGAATGTTTCTTCTTATTCTTCCCTACCATCATTCCCCGCTAGCTCTCTCCACCTTTGAAGGTGTTTGAGGGCTTGGGATTGAGGCTGGGATGGTTAATGATTTTACAAGATTCTGATATGCTCGTGATGCATAAAGCTTTCCATCTTCATTGCATCAACTAGGTCACAAGGAACACAAAAATTGTATTGTACCAAGTCTCTCTTGATGGTAGAATCTATAATACAAAATCCTATTGGAGGCAACTGGCTCCACATAAATCTGGTCCTCAATTGTTGTCAAGTTCTTTAACTCTCTCTCTTGCAACAATATTGTTCATTCCAAGTTAATTAAATGTATGGTTAAGTTTCTACTGTTAACTAAGTTCACCCTCTATGTTCTCAAAGTAGTCTCATGAAAATGTTCACTCTGATGATCTTATTTCCGCTATTCTCAAAGTTCTTAGGCCATTTCCATTACATTGGTATCAGAGCCATTGGTTTCTCTTTTCTTGCTTAAGAAGAGACGTCCTTAAGTTTTCCATGAAAGGTCGGACCCTGTTCATTGCAATAGGGTAAGTGGGACATGGATCTATTATCTTGGTTGAGAAGGACTTAGTTTGAGGTACACCGTTGGGAACTATAGTCTTAATAATGGAATCTCTCGGGGCTTGCCTTTGGCTTAACTATTATTGAGCTACAAGAAAGCTCAATAGGAACCATAATCAACCGAGAGCCATGTTAGACTCTCTTCACTAGTATTTGCAATCAACAGACTCTAAACCATGGGTGTGGCTGCTTGAGAGCTAATTTTCAAAGGTAAAGAAGAGTAGCGACTAAGGTTTTTGAAGGTACAAAAGCACAAAGTAATCTATACAGAAGTTTAATTAGCACGGTTGACAATAACCAAGAGAGTATAATGAACATTGATAACTTTGATTTTGCACATGAAGGTGATCATGCCCCCATGTTTGTTAATTACCTTGTTACTAGGTTGCAACAAGCTATGGCAACCCTAATTTGCAAGCTGAAGTTACTCAACAACTTCATGCTTATGGGATTTCCCTTCCTCTCCAAGAGGAGAGAGAGCTTAGGAGGCCTCTTGATGAGACTCCCAAAGAAGACTCTCTCCCATAAGAGATGAGGAATCCAAAGAACAAGAAAGAAGAAAATCCCTAATTTCCTCTGAAGATGTGGCTCCACAAAGACAACGATCTAGACGTTTTCCAACTCCTCCTAAGAGGAAACAGTTAACCGATAGTCCTTCTCCTCATCACTCCGAAAGGGAAGAGAGGAAACAAAGGAAAAAAAAGGCAAGAAACAGGTCACCCTCTTCTCCTTCTTCTTCACCTTCCTCCTCAACATCTATTTTCCTAGAGAACACAAGAGGAGAGGATATTGTACATCTCAAATCTTACCCTGCATGGAGAAGGTCTTAAAAGCTCAAGAAATTCAAAGGAGGAGGAAAGAGTATCTCTTTTCTTACCTATGATGGCACCTTTGGTGCCACCAACAAAGTATTTGCCTTCATCCAGTAGTGTGATGCGGCCTTTGGAGACGAGGGCTTCATGGAGTCTTCCAAGCTACATCATGTAGCTATGCACTTCCAGAATTCTACTTGTCAATGGTGGGCTAGCCTTCGTGGCAATGGCAAAGCCCCAAAGACATGGAAAACTCTACGAGTTTCCATCATGAAGCAATTCCTTGCAAGCGATGGAAAGGACAAAGTGTTTACCGAATGGCAGAGTTTGATGCTGCTCTCCAATGAGTCTATCCACAAATATGTGACAAGTTTTGGGATTTATATCTCAAGGCTACTATCTTTCAAAAGATAAAATTTGCTCAGAGATACCTTGCAAGCGATGGAAAGGACAAAGTGTTTACCGAATGGTAGAGTTTGATGCTGCTCTCCAATGAGTCTATCCACAAATATGTGGACAAGTTTTGGGATTTACATCTCAAGGCTACTATCTTTCAAAAGATAGAACTTGCTCGAAGATAGAATTCACCGAGCGGGATTACCTGAAGAAATGGCTGAGTACGTCAATTCTCAACGGCCTCGTTCTCTCACCAAAGTAATCCACCACACTATGGTTGCTTTGCACATCAATTTCCAATAAGGGGCTAGAAGGAATACCAAGCCCATGGAAAGCGAAGACAAAAGTGATGCAAAGGGGAAAAACAATGCCCAAAATTCTTTGCAAGGCAACTCCAACAACAACAACAACAATCGGTCCAAGGAGAAGGGCGCTTACAAAGGTTTAAAAAAACTCTCTCCTGAAGATCTAAAAGCTTTTTGTAAGGACCACAAATGCTTCAAGTGTGGGGAGCAAGGACATGGCTATCGTTCTTGCCCCAAGAGAAATGCCCACAATGAGACTCCTAGAGCTTCCATGATCGAAGCTCCAAAAGAGGATGCTCATTTCAAAGGATCACCTCTCTTCTATGCTTGGGGAAAGGTAAGTGAGCATGATGCCTTCATCTTGCTTGACCCTGGATCTACTTACAACTTCATATCAACAGAGTTGGCCACTAAGTTGGGCACTTGAGCTTTTGAGATGGGAGATATTATAATTGTTGATGGAGCTTTCAAGGGACAGCAAGACCCCATTACTCCCTTGATTGGGAAGTTGAGGCTTCATGTCCAAAGCTACATCAACAAAGAAGACTTTTTCATTTCTCCTCTCTAATGGGTGCTAATGCGGAGTGTGCAAGAGAGGGAAGGAGAAGAGAATTGGGGAAGGGGACGAAGCAGAGCCAGTTGGGTTAGTGGAGAGGAAAGTGAGAGAGTGGTCAATTGTCTCTCACTTTCTCTCCCTATATTGAGTAGGAAAAAAAATGAGTAAGGGTGGTTTCCCACGCCCACCTGGTCTACATCCCAACAACCTCTCACTTGAAGGTCATGGTGGCCAATAGTGGCTGAGGCTGGGGATGGTTAATGCTTTTACAAGATTATGTTATGCTCGTGATGCATGAACTTTCCATCTTCATTGCATCAATTAGGTCACAAGGAACACAAAGGTTATATTGTACCAAGTCTCTCTTGATGGGAGAATCTATAATACAAAATCCTATTGGAGGGGGGACCAATGCCGCATAAATCCAGTCCTCAATTGTTGTCACGTTTTGTAACTCTCTCTCTTGCAATTATATTGTCCATGCCAAGTTAATTAAATGTATAGTTAAGTTGCTACAATTAATTAAGTTCACCCTCTATGTTCTCAAAGTAGTCTAATGAAAATGTATACCCTAATTCTCTTAATTCCGCTATTCTCAAAGTTCTTAGGTCATTTTCATTACAAGACCTACTTTTAAACATGTGTCGAATGCAAGGGATTAATGGAAAATGTCTCAATATGTTGCGGGGTAGGTGCATCTCGCTCTCTCCGGTCTTGTAGCATGCTTCCCCGCACACGGGACACGAGGTAGCATGTGCGTGCTCATTGCGATATAGTATGAAATTGTTGACGCACGCATGGATGTGCTGATACTCCATGCCAAGTGCAATGACATATGATCTAGCTTGTCGGCGATTCGGAGGCATGTGGTGATCTTTTGGCAATATTTTTCCCATCAAACTACAACAATAAAGCATACTAAATAAAATTGCAAGGAGGCACCATGAAGCGAGAGAGATGTATAAAAAGCCATATAACGAACTTACCCAAGGAGTGCATTGACACTTTGGGATTGCTCCAACCGAATTTTGCTCGCACGTTGAGGACTTCCAACGATGCCCAGAGCACCGAGTACTGTGCACCATCATAAAGAGGTATTCGGACACTCGTCAAAATTGTGTCTTCTATTGTCATTGCGCGTCGAGTGCATGGCTGACAATCCTCATTGCACACGTCGCGTTCATGAGCCAGTAACTCATCACACGTGTCAAACATGTGGTCATCCTCTACCTCAAAGTGCTCCTGAGACGCCAGAGGAGGAGCTACCGAAGTAGAGCTAGTGAGAGGATCACCATGCACCATGCCTAATTCGTCCAATAGCTCTTGTCTCTATCATTCGGCCTTCCTCACCGGCGCACCCCCACCGAACACAGACCAATAGGGCACCTCCTCAAGCGAGGGGTGAGCGGTGCTCTCATCTCTTCGAGCGTTTTCTTGAGGACGTCAAAGCCCTTCGTTCTCCACGTGCCCCAAAGCAATGCGTCTCAATCAAGATATTACCTTTTGCACTTGGCACAAGGACAAGGGAATTTGTCCTTGAGCCATTGATCACGTTCAGGGCCGTTCAGAGGGCCACGATCATCCCAGTGGTCCTGCACACTCGTGAAAGAGAGATTATAATTCAAAAAAATTATACTTAGCCATATGTGTCCTAAAAAATAAACAATTAATTAGAGAAAATAGTGTCAATTATATATTTCAATAAAAAGAAAGAAATGACTAAAAATAGAGAGAGAATAAAGAGGAATGAGTGCTACAATTTTTAAATAAAGTCCAATCAATACTTATACTAAATGTCTTAATTGTTAATCGCAAATGTTACAAAAGGAATTAAAAAAAATCATCTAAAAAAACATTTAAAAGTGCTAAAAATAAACATATGCTAATTATTTAACTACATGTTAGTATAAAATATTCAATACTATCAATTCAAAAAAAGAAAAGAATTATGAAAAAGAGAAAGGCTATGTATGAAATTATGCTAATGGTGGTGGGTTTGTACCCCCTCCCCTTCTTCCTCAGTTACCTCGGATACGTTTGTATCCGTTTGAAATGACATTGCACGATAATAGGTGTGATAATGCACGTGGTAATAGGTGTGGTAATACCCACACTAATATCAATCACAAGCGCCTAAAAAAGAAACAAGGGCACAATATGCCACGTATTTGCGGCATACTTTGCCCTTCTATTCTCCGCCATTGCACCTGCACCTTGCGCAACCTTCCCTACTTGCACCTGCACCTGCACCTTGCGCAACCTTGTTAAATAAATCCTAATGTAGAGAGAGATAGAGTCATTGAATGTTAGAGTAGTGAGAAAACAGTGTAGGTTAGAGAAAGAGAAATAGGGTAGAGAGAGAGAGAGAGAGAGAGAGAGAGAGAGAGAGGGATAAAAGGAGGGAGAGAGATAGAGAGACAGATATAAATAAAGAGGGAAAGATTCAAAGATAAGGAGAAGGAAGGAGAGAGAGAGAGAGAGGGATAGAAAAAGAGAGAGAGAGAGGGATAGAAAAAGAGAGAAAGAGGGATAGAGGGGGAGAGAAAGAGAGAGAGAGAGAGATAGAGGGAGATAAAGAAATAGGGATAGAGAGAAATAGAGAGATAGAGAGAAAGAGAGAAAGAGAGAGGGAGACAGAGAGAGATATAGTGAAAGAGGGATAGAAAGAAAGAGAGGGAGAGAGAAAGAGAGGTAGAGAGAGAAAGAGGAAAAGAGAGAGATAGGAAGAGAGAGAGAGAGGGAGAGAGGGATAGAGGGAGAGAGAAAGATAGAAAGAGGACTAGAGGGATATATATACATACATACATACATACATATATATATATATATATATATATATATATATATAGATAGATATATATATATATATATATATATAAATATATATATAAATATATATATATATATATATATATATAGAGAGAGAGAGAGAGAGAGAGAGAGAGAGAGAGAGAGAGAGAGAGAGAGAGAGAGAGGCATAGAGAGAAAGAGAGAGAGGAAGAGAGGGAGAGAGAAAGACAGAGAGGAATAGAAAGAGAGAGGTAGAGAGAAAGTGAGAGAGAGATAGAGGTAAAGATAGATAGAGAGAGAGGTATGTGCATGTGAGCTTACAAGGAGATAAAGAGCAATGGTTGTAGGCAAAGCAAGCGGTTTGTGGTGTGCGCAATGCGGGTATGCTTCCGCTTCTGAATAGTGCTTTGAAAAAGACATTCTTTACGTGAAAACAATGAAATTTAGAAATGACTTTATATTCTCTTCTTCTTACCTTCTCTATCTTTCTCTCTCTCTCTCTCTCTCTCTCTCTCTCTCTCTCTCTTTCTATCTCCCTTTTACTTTCTCCCTCTCTTTCTCCCTATGAACGCGGCATTAGGTTGGAAAGCTTTCAACGGTACCGTACCTCAGAATGGAGGCAGGCATGCAATGTGCATATTGATCCCTCGAACAAGGAGCTGCTGTGAAGAGATGCTGCGCAAGCCTGCACAATAAAGAAACTCTTCTTCAAAGCACTCTACAGAAGCGAGAGCACTCTCGCACTACGTACAACACAAAACGATGGCTATATTTACAGCCAAGCTCTTTATCTCCACTCAAAACGACAGCTACATTTATATGCTTGTATATACTTAAATTATAGGGGGGTTTGTACGTATATATTTTTTTATGCATGTATGTAGACACTAAGTACGCAAGCATAGCACCTGAAGGTCTCACCATTCCTCTTGGGTATAGTCTTTTTTTAATCGTGGCATTGTGATCATTGATCCACTCATGCAATATGGATTACCGCAACATACCTTTGGTTTTACTACAATTGAGACTGTGATGATATCTAAAGAGGTGCCACTTGACCTTTAGTACTACTAGCTATTAGTATGTATATGTATCTACGTGCTTGTGTGCATATATACTTGTGTACATATATATAGATGAGTGAGTAGAGGGAGAAAGCTTAGGTCTATTAGTATGTATATGTATCTACGTGCTTGTGTGCATATATACTTGTGTATATATATATATATAGATGAGTGAGTAGAGGGAGAAAGCTAAATCTCATATTTCTCTCTGTAATGTAGATGTCAGACGAGAGACCATCTAGTGGGAGCAACCATCTAGTTCTTCTTTTGGTTGGTTTACATCCGTGTGGGCTCCTGACCGGGGCAGACATCGCTTCTAGTGGACCCGAGTCTTGAGGCAGCGAGACCAAGCAAAGAAATTAAGATTATTTGTGGTTAGTTTTTTGTGACATTTCTCTTTGTTATTTGCAGGCATGGCCATCCTACACCTACTCTACTCAGGTTCCTCCACCGATGGCAGATCCATACCTACAACGGGCGCTCTCTTTACGAGACCAGTACCTCCGTTCGGTGAAGGGATTGTTTGGCTGCTACACTCCGTGCAACTTGGAGGCTATGGTCTTTCTCCGTAGTCCACACCATGGGGGGGTCAAGGAGGGACTCCTTACATCCAGAGGCTCGTATCGACGGCACCTCAATCTATGGCCCCTTCTTACCATCCTACTCCCCTTCCATCGCAGAGTCCCACTCCCATAGCATTGCAAGGTCCCCTGCCACTCCATTCCATTCTTGCTTTGCCTGAGCACTTTCGAGGCACTTCTTCTAGCAACGCGCATCGACGCTCGTCTTAGGGCAGCGAGCGTCGAGCGAGACGGAGGGATTTTAGTTAATGATTTGTTGTTGTTATTGCTAACTCAAGAGAATATCACTCTTAGTAGACGAACCAGAGAGATGGTCAAGGTTTGGGAGCGGTATACAGAATATGAAACTTGGCGATGATTGTTGGAGAACAACCACATCTCTCACGAGTAATTCGACTCACTGGTTGGATCACTACAAGCGATAAGTTTAAACAAATAATATTGTATCAATTGTTTTGAGCTGTTGATATTTGTTTAATTTGGTTTGGGTTAATGTAAAGTTAGGGCAATCAAACATACGTGCTTGTGGATGACGATGAGGAGGAGGAGGATTAGATAGAAAATTATTTGTTTAAACTCTCATAAAGTCTCAAATTATGTGGCACAATGTATATACAACTATTTTTATTTTATTTGTAACTTTTTAAGTTGATCTTCTGTACATTAAATTGTCAAGATAAAGTATATTCAGTTTTTTTTTTTTTGTATACTCTTTCAAAAAACAACTAATGTTTCATATGTTTTATGTAGGTAAAAAATGAAAGTGCTTGACAGCTGATATTTAGGCGCGGTAATAGTGGCAGCAATAGTCGTGGGTATATTCCCATGTCTATTATCGGATATATTGCTGTTAAACCACTACCGCGTCAGTTGCCGCTGTTCATTGTCACACACACAATATTTTCTCTTTTTAGTTTCCTTTGTTAGCCCACGACAATGCTAGCAGTTTTGTAATTTTTCTCTTATAGTGTCGTGGCCGCCTGTTCTGGAAAGTGCAAGGAGGAGCCTCCTAGATGGACAGTGGGAGACTATGAAATAACGCCTTCACCTTATCAAGTTCTCTCGGGGGTAGTGAGTCGCTAGGATTTACTCAATATATGGTGGCCACCATAGGATTGAATAACTGTTAAGTTAATCAAGAGAATAGGTGCACTCCATGATATGTGGCTTCAATTGAGGGAGCAAAGCAGCGATAGGGAAAGATATAAGGGATATGGTTGAGATGGGAGTATCCTAGACAATTATGTGGGGTTGAGAGGGTGTCTAGCTAGAGGAGACACCCCCTACACTGGACAACACTTTGCTTGCCATAGGTGGCCACCTTGCGAGATCAATCGATGTAAACACATCCGACTCACTTTTAATCATAAATGAAGCCAATTGCACTGACAATAGGGTTTTGATTTTGAAATGTTTGCATTTTGGGAACTCCCAACCTTTAGATACTCTCCCCCAATTTGATCGCCCCAAGCGAACCTCTCAATCAATAGAGATTGTGCCACTTTTTTTTATTAGTACACTTCTATACGTTTAACATGTGCAAAAATTGGGGTTAAATAACCCTCCCTGTTCTCGGGGGGGGGGGGGGGGGGGGGCGCTATGTAATCATGTTAATGTAACACGTGACTTCAACAAGGGGGTTTTTAAAATATAAAAAAATTTAGGCAATTTAACAGAGATACATTAAAACAAGAAGTTTTTATATTTCATTTTGAAAAACATTCCTAAAATAAGGGGTCATTTTATATAGTTAAACATGTTAAAAAAGAGGTTTTTTAATTATCCCACGAATGTACGTTATATAGGGGGTATTGAATAGTGACCCGCTTCCCCCCCCCCCCCTCGAGCTTCTATTGAGCCCACATGCTCTGCTTACATATTTACAAGTGAATTCCTTGCGTGCTCGCCCTACCATATTTAGATTGTTTCTCCTCAGTGGATGCTTCCTATAGTGCATCACAGTGCATTCATTCAAGCTATTACTCGGGTTTTGGAAGCTTGAAGGCCTTATTACTAAAGAGAGCATTAGAGCAACAATGAGCAAACCAGGGTCAAGATCTCCCAATTCTATCTTCTCTCTCGCGCTCTCTCTCTCTCTCTCTCTCTCTCTCTCTCTCTCTCTAGAGAGAGAGATTGGAGCATGAACAAGTTGTCTCTTTTTGCTTTAGGACATACAATGTAGTACTCATTAGCTTTCCCGCACTCTACTTACAACAGAGTAACACTTTTGTGAGGGTGGGCCTATGGGCTCCAAGACTCCATAGCAGCACATGCTTGATGGCATACAAAATGGATAAGCAATATTGCAGCAATTAGTGTAGGACGCACAAAGACACACTTAACCAAGCATGACTAGTCTCTTGGCTGAAAGTTCCACAACCCAGCCAGATTTCAACCTCACCTTGAAAAAACTTTGCATAATTTAACTGTAAAACGTGCCAGCTTGCCAAGTTCTCTGCCAACTTGCCCATATGAAAAACCGCCACAACTCGAATTGGGTCCTGTGCGACTAGTCTGCAAGAGTCACTCTTGGAGTTTGGAGAAACGCTGGTCAAAAAGCTAAAGGTGGTGAGCTGTGAAGGCGACTAAAAGTCAAGAGCCCGTGAGTAAAAGAGGTTACGGTTGACTTACAGATGAGGGTCTGGTCTATATATCAGCATTGTATGGAGTCCTTTGGCAATGCGCAAGCCTGTGAATACTAAGGAGAGAGCTGATCATACACAGCGTGTGTGGGCAGGCAAGGATTCAAGGATGGGGTTGAAGTTGGTAGTAGTAATCGGGTTGGTAGTAATGGCCCTGCTCTTTTCGCCCACCATTGCAGCGGGTGCCGCCCCTGCCCCTAGCGGTGAGCCAGATTTTTTGTGGCATTTATTGACTGACTCCTGACTCTCCCCCTGCATTTAATTAATGGCTGACTTAATGCATCGACGTGCTGAGCTGCAGGTAGCATGATGAGTGCCCAGCAAGTGGAGACTGCTTCACCAGCTTCGCTCTCTGATGTACATCTCTTCTACTCTATACATCACCTCACTTACGCATACAAGAAGATTAATTTTCTCATGCAGAAAAAGGGGGTCTTTCTCAGTGTTTTTCATACAATGCATAACATCATGAGCTTCTGTGAGGGAGGCACCGTAGCCTAGCTAGGTACGATTGGGGGCAGGGGACCACCGCCCCCCCCTACCGGACCGACGGTCCCCTACCCTTAATCGTACCTAGCTAGGTATGCGCCTCCCTCACAGAAGCTCGGATGTTGAGGTGAGTCAAAATATGAGAAATATTGTGAGAATTTGTCCAAAACTTCTTGTGACACAGCTCTTCTCATTTTCTTGGGCTTTTTGCAGTCACGCAAGAAGGCGGCTGGCCGCAAAGGAAGCGTCGGCAAAAACTGCTGCATCTAATTGCCATTGGAGGTTTCACTTCTTCACTGAGAGAGGCTCTTCTTTAGGTTTGGTACTGCACACTGCCCATGCTCGAGCTTAGCTGGGCCACTGCTTGTCATTTGCCAACTTGAACTACACCATGCACCATGGGCCTACAATCAGACAATCCATACAATATGGCCTTTGACTATGTCCAACGTTCATCACCAATAGATAATACCTTTATATCTTAAGGTTGCAATGGCTACATGCGCAAGAAGATTTTCTCATGTAGGAAAACGGAGTCTCTTACAATGTTTTTAATACAATGCACAACATCATGAGCTTTTGTTCGAGAGGCACCGCATACCTAGCTAGGTATGCAGTGCCTCTCGAGCAGAAGCTCATGATGTTGAGGAAGTCACATTGTGGGAATTATTGTGAGGATTTGTCCAAAACTTCTTGTGGTGGGGAATACTTCAGAGGTAAATTGGTGATATTTGAATATTCTCATAATAAGTTCGTCCAAAAATATCATGTTTCTCATCTTTCCTTTACTTTTATGGGATAAATTCTAAAGCTTGCAATTAGGATCATGCTAAAACTAGGTTTCTTTCAAGTTCTGCTAGCCTTGTTGCAGAAGTGACGGTGCAAGAAATGCAATTGGAAAAGGTACATTCAAGTAGCTTCTCTATATTTAATCCCTCAAAACCATTGAGTGAATTAGCAAGCACTTACAAAAATGTTGCATTATCAAAGATTAATGACCCTTAAAGCTTATGGACATAAAAAGGTCTTTTCAGCAAAAGAAAAAACAAACAATAATCCAGGACGTAATTAAGCTTGTCTATTTTTTAAATACTTACTTGAGATTGGCGCTCAAAGACTGCTCCATATGGGAAAAATAAGCAAGAATCAAAACTCCTCACTATTGTTCGTAGGATCTATCTCTATGCTAGCTCTCTGCTTATGCCTTATGCTATGAGGGCACTCCATCGTACTCCCGGGGCGGTCACTTATCAAAAGCTTCCTATATCACGTGCGTTCAAGAGGTTATTAATAATACCTCAATATACATACTATATTTACACTACGTGCCTATTGAAAAAACCCCCACCCCCCTCTGTATGTGTCATGCCAAGGGTAGGACTAGACGGGCACGGCCCGGGCAATGTGCCGGACACACATGCAGTAAAGGGGTCTATATATAGAAGAGGGCCAGGGGCCTATATATAGGATGGTTGGGAGGTAATTCGCATGTCTGTCTACCCGCGGGTCTTACATTGGTATCAGAGCTCAGGGGAGGGAGCAACCATGGAGGAGGGGAAGAAGCAGGGCTTTCTCTCGAGTCCTCTCTCTCTCTCTCTCTCTCTCTCTCTCTCTCTCTCTCTCTCTCTATCTTTCTCGAAGCATGGAGAAGCGTAGGCGAATCAATTTTCGAAGTTTCTTTCGCCATGGAATTGGCATAGCATGGGAGATGGAGGGGCTGCAGGTCGAAGGGGCTGCATGCTGCTCGTGGAAGCTTTGCATGATGCTTCAGTTTTGCATGCAAAGCCCTTCGGAAAGCTCCGGTTATGGATCCCACAAGGCGGGCAACGCCCCTTGGACAGCTCGACATGCAGGGCCGTGGGAGCGGCTGCTTGCACACAAGGAGAGCGAGGACCGGACCTGAGCCGAATTGAGTGTTCTCGGCGTCTTTGGGATCGCAACAGGGAGAGGAGCACTTTTCGACTCTATAGCCTTGGCCCTCGATGGCCAGTTAGTGTTCCATCTCAGGTTTCGACTGGGCGTACGTCGCCATGAAAGCTGAACAGGTTTCGTTTTTTTTTTAATGTTTCTTTCACATTCGTCTTCGATTGGGCGCCTTAGGGTGCCCAAGGGGCCACCCTAGGGGCCCCTCCCACCACAGCAAGGCCTGGTGCAAGCTTTTTCTTCAACCGTGGCCTTCCACCGCTTGCCTTGGCTTTGATTGGACCTTCCAAGGCACGAAACTGGATGACAAAATATTTCAGATTTGCAGACCCTCTAGAATCAAGAACATGCGTGGTCGCCAAAGCTGCGAGCATGCACGGGCATGCAACGGCATGCAAGGCCGACTACGAGCAGGATCCTTCAACGGCTATGATGCCTTCATGGATTTTCTCCATGATTCCAGAGATAGGTAGAATTTATCAAGCAAGGCTTGAATGATTCTACGGCAACGCTCTTGTTCAAGGTGCACAGAACTCGGCAGGGCCGACGCACGGTTTGTGTAACACCCCTGGAGCATTGAAGTTGCTCACAAGATTCCAAATTGATTGCGAATTGGGCAAGGCCCTTGACAGCATAAAGTGGAGTACTTATTGCAGATGTGCTTTGTAACTCTTGTATTCAATGGAATGAATAATCACGGCTATCATTCATAATGCCAAGCAGGTACGAGATGCATCACGGGCACGTGTTTTGCTTTTTTTCCATTACGTTTATAATTCGACACGGTCAATTTTTTATGCATGCTTCACAAGGTCGACTCTTTTTGCTATGTCATCGGTTGCTAATAGCATTTATTGGCAAAGAGGCCAGACATAGTTATATGAAGCATGGCTTCTCCTGAGTACCTTGATGGAGCACGCTCATCACAGGTTACTTTTTGCTTCAAAGGCAGGGCCAAGGGCCAGTTTTTCAGCATCTCACGGTGACGGGCATGGCATATTACTGGATTTGTTGAGGGCAGCAAGTTGCTCGGCATGGCCGACTCCTTGTCACTGTTTCTACAAGCCAACATAGGATGCTTGTCACACAATACTGGTTAATTTCACTTGAAATTGCTCGACAAGGTCGATTCTTTTTGTCATGCTATTTGCAGCCACATCCGTTGGCTATTAGCAGTACCAGATTTAGGTGAAGCAAGGCTTCTATTTTTGCATCTTCCATAGTGACTCACCACGTTTGGCATATGCTATGAGCATACAAACTTGGGAAGGCTTTGGCAAACGGTTTGCAGATATTTCATTCCGTATACGACGGATGTATATGATACAAAAGGGCGTATATCCATATGTGACAACTCTTTCTCGTACGGCCGATTTGGCTATGAGGCACCTTTACGCGAGCTTTCCCTTTCGAATCTCATAACAACCGGTTGCAGCAGCAACTACCAGGTTAGCCAAGTTTAAGTTTTTCTTGGTTTTTTTTTCGTTGTTTACACTTTACTTGGCAATTACTGTCATTGTGCAAAGCAAAGTGCTTTGACAATTTTACGTGAAGCACGGACTTCTCCCTTGTGTCGAGATACTGCCATTGATTTGGAATCAAGGGCTTTGGCACACAAGATTGGGGAACTGGCAAAATACGGAATGTCAGCTCACAGAATCCCTACCAGTTTATTCTGTGCAAGGCACTTATGGTTTCGGTTCTCATGCTTGAGACCGTTATAGTAGCCAAGGGCTTTCGTTTTTTCATGCAAGGCATGCTAAGCAGGTGGCATGGATTCCACCACTTTATGCATTATGCTTCCGCTATCACACTCGCAAATCTGTCAAGGACAGACTAAGTGATGGATTGTTGAAATTGACGGTTGGTTGCTATCAACACCCCACATCACTAAAAGGAACCTAAATCTAGGACTTATTTCACAGGCAAAGTGCCAATGCTATGTCATTTTCATACAATCACGACCCTACAAAGCAGGTAGATCAAGATGTGATTGTGTTTTTTTGTTACCTCTCTCAATGAGAGAGTCATAGCAGAAACTTGTTGCATGCTTATAGGATACGCTGCACGTTAGGCATAAGATGCACACGAGCATGGCAATCAACTATACACGTCATAGTCGTTCAAGGAAAGTTACGCAGCCCAGCATGCTCTTCTTCTCTCTCGTTCTCTCTCGTTAAGGGAATAATGAAAATCTTCTAAGAACCTTTTGATACGTGTTTTGCTCGTGAGTCAGCCTGAGCCAAGGTGTTCTAACTCTCAGCTAGCACGTGGCTAAGATGCTACTCAAATTAGTCTTCATCGGTTCGTCCATTGAACACTAATTTGCACAAGGGCTATGAGCCACACCGGCTAAGAGCCATTGTCATGCCAAGGGTAGGACCCAACTATTGCCATTCTTTGGGTGATTGTTTTCAAGAGTGAACAGATCTATCTAGGGAAGTATAAATCAACGTTAATGGACAAGCAAGGGTCTTGTCATTCAGGATGTTTACAGTGTCATTTTTGCACTGCATGTTTTCAGTACGACACTCAAGTTGAGTTTTTGATAAATCTTCAACTCACAGCAGCTGATCTCTACAACTCACAGCTAAATCACCCCCTAGGCATTGAGGATCACAGTTTGATCTCTCCCAGTTAAACTTTCAAGGAAAGACTTCCGCAATCTACCACACGATGGCGGACGAATTCAACTTTTTGAGTTGATTCCAATCATTATGTACACGGTTAACTATGTTGATTACCGTTGCCTGCTAGTTGAGCAGTTTCTACAGAGGGTCTTACCAAGGGGTTTGACTACGTAGATGTTACCCAAAGGGGTTGGATTGCGCAGGCAACACCCACGGTTTTTAGTACAAGTCGTATAAATACGCTTGAATGTTTCAAAGCCATGCCAAGGGCATGTTGGAACAGAGTATTTTGGACCGTAGCGTCCACTATACCTTATGTTGTTACGACCCTAGTTGTAGGGTTCGATTTGGCACATGTTGTCACATGGGATACAACATGGTCTAGGAACTCAAGGAGTTCAGTTTAGCTAGTGTGGAGTATGATAATGAGGGTCCCTCTCACTCTTGTCGCGGAGTGATAGCAGTTACCTCCACACACAAGTACCAGCTCGTACTTGATGGATGTCTCTTTTCTTGATATCCTTGTTTGAGACATATTCCACATGTGGAGAATATGAGTCTCTGGGACTGACACTGGTGCCAACTATCTAAAAATGTGTCACGACAAAGTCCCTAGATGTTGGTCACATCCATGGATTCGACCATTTTGAGCACACAATATCAGGAGCAATTTCAGTGGCCAGAAATTGTCGGGCACTAAGTACAAACTTATTATGATTACAAGTGATGTGAAACCACCTTAACGGAGGGTTGTTTCTACATATAGCTAAGTATGCTATGTACATGAGAATGTCTCATGGTTGGTACCTAGGTGTGACTGGGTTGTCACATTCTATTATGGTCCAACTTTTATTGCAAAGTATGCTATGTTCATGAGAATGTCTCATGGTTGGTACCTAGGTGTGACCGGGCTGTCACATTCTGTTATGGTCCAAAGTCTCGTCATGGAATTGCGATTCGGATATGTTTGTGTTAAATGCATGCACACTAGGTGTTATGGGCCCTAGTGTTTAACACAAATTTATTCGGAGCGGCATGCAAATTCGTGGACTTTATTCTTTCTGCACCCTTTTGCACTGCCAGTGCAATCTCTCTTGCAGATTCAGTATGAGTTGACACCCTGCCATACAAGGTGATGGCTGAGTATAGGTGTTTGTGATTGGCTGCTTGAAACTCCAATCTACTTTCAACCTAGTTGGTTGTCTCCATTCCATATCGAGTATATGCCTAGATACTCAATGATTGAGTCATAGTTTGTCGTCAGTCGTGGGCGACTGTCTGTAAGTGGTTGGGGGAAAGCACCTCACTCTTACTGTTGCTATTCATCCCACGTAGGATGAGCAACTTACAAGCATTCTATTTAGTACTAACGGATATGCAACGTGCATACGTTAGTAAAGCATGCTAAAGGATATGCTAAGTGCATACGTTAGCAAGAAGTGAAACAACTAGATCGTTTACTTTTCTGGTTTGGAGTTCGTTTCATATGATGAAAGGCATGTTATGGCTAGTTTTAGTCTTTGCCTATTATTCTCAAGTTATCAACCTTAATCATCAGTTTGGATGAGGTTGATTATTGGCAAGAAACCACCGCAAGTCAAGGACTTGGTTGCTGCTGATGAGTATGTCAGCATAGTACTTTCATGGAAAGATGAGCCGAGGTTATATTGCACATTCCAGTACCTTCAGAAAATCTGAAACCTGGGTATGCATTTAGACACCTCTTAGTTGTGATAACTCGTTTAGTATTCTCCAGTGAGTTCTAAATGGAGCCTTCACGCTCTTTTGATTATGGGTCGGTTAACCAAGACGGTTGCAGAGGGACAACAATGTGGAAAATCAAGATGTTACTCTTGATTTCATTGAACCTCCCAATGAACCGGGTTCCGATTCAACGAACGATTCAACGAACCGTTGGATCCATGAGGGATGCCACGGTGGAAAAAATTAGTGTTCTTATGAAGATACTACCACTTGTGTTTTCGAGGACGAAAACGCTTCTCCAAGGGGGAAGTAATGTCATGCCAAGGGTAGAACTAAACGGGCACGGCCCGGGCAATGTGCCGGACACACATGCAGTAAAGGGGTCTATATATAGAAGAGGGCCAGGGGACTATATATAGGATGGTTGGGAGGTTATTCGCATGTCTGTCTACCCGCGGGTCTTACAGTATGTATACATTTTGATACATTTTGATCTTTTAATAATCTTCTCCGGTTAACTCACATGATAGCATACACATTCTAAAAAGTGACCGCCCTAGGATCGTACTATGGTCAAATCAATGAGGTCACTTGTATTAGCATGTTGGGCTATATAAGCACTCTGTTGTACATTCGGATATATAATGATGTTAATTTGTCTACCTCTCTCTCTCTCTCTCTCTCACACACACACACACACACACACACAGTTTCCAACATGGTATTAGATCCGGATTAGGAATTTCTTTACCTAATAAGCTAATTAGTCTTGAATAAGTTCTTGGCTTATTTAAGAATTTTTTAAAGTAAGTAACTCTCTTAGTTTGGGTGTCTCTTGATTAAAAATTAGCATCAAATCTTACTATGACCATGGTTAAACTTCTCTTTTTTTGAAGAGATCGTCTTTAATTACCTTCCTCCCTAATTTTAAGTGTTGGTTGGGTGTCCATACTTAAACATCGTAGCCGTCATCCAATCGGCAAGGCATATGGGCGATCACTTGTGGCTACTAGTATCGAGACACTTCTTCCCTTCTCTCGACCTCTTGTGACATGACACCCTTTCCTTCATTCTCTTGTAACTTGGGGGATGTATGTGCGTAGGTGTGAATAGTGGCTTTCCCAATCCCTCAATGGTCCTCATCTTAAAAGAATCCTTGACATCTTTGAATGTCAACCTTGAAGAAGTGGCACCCTCTTTAAGCATCGGCACCATCAATCTTGTCTCTTCAAGACTCCCAAAAGGTACACCTCCTTCATAATCTTTTGGATTAAGTTTTGAACTCACTATCGACAACTCCAAGGATTTTCTCTCAACTAAAGTTTCCATCTCACACAAACAACATTGACAAGGGATGACATTTAGCTCTTTGATCTCATGGCCTTGGCATCAGTCAACATTGATGCACAAGAATATTTTCAACCCTTGATTTGAAATTTTTAGCCCACATACACAACAATGATCTTATACATGCAAGTACCATATTTGACTTGTGGCCTACTGTGCAAGCTCAATGGTGGATTTCACTCAACTCCATGGTTCTGCATGTATGTTAGATTTGGTGCCGGTGCTCCTGAAGACTTACCAAGCCACATTCAAAGCTTCATTGCCATGGAAGGCTCACATGGTTGAATTACTACCAATGGGATGTTTTTCACAAGCTTGGACTATTCAAGAAAATTTCTTTGTAATGACTCACCACTCCCATTGCAAATGCAATGTCTGCGTTCGTAACCACCATCACATACATGAGAATGTCCATAGCTGAGGGATATGGAATCTTAGCCATCTCAGCCTTCTCAACATTTGATTTAGGAGAATCATCCTTGCCAAGTTTACAATATTCTTTAATGGTTGCTCTTACAAGTCATAGCATAGGTCATGATTGCCCTCAAGGAATAACATTCAGGTGGCATCTGTTTGTTGAGCTTGATGGAGTGTCTATAAACAAGTGAGAAGCATCTTAAAAATTTTGACCAACATAACGCAAGCCAAATCTGGTATCCAGAAAAAGTTTTGTATCATTGATGAGATATTCTCCACCATATAATCTTCGGTTGGCTTGCCATTTGGTGGTGGTGGGATTTGTGGGTAAGTGACTCAAGTTATTCGCTTCTGTTTGATGATGGATTTTTGTTGCCAGCTGCAGACCCTTGGGACTGGGCACTGCACCGAATCTTGCTTGATTTCTATTGGTACATTGGGTGCCGGTTTAGCTAAATGTCACGCCACTTAGGATGTACCATTGTTTGATTGGAAGCGAGCTCTTTGAGTAGCCTTTCTTTAATATGCAGCACTTCAAACTTGATTAGCGGCTAGGGGAGAGCTTGTTAATGCCACTCTTCATTGGTATTTTCCATTGTTAGAAGATTGAAATTGATTGAATGAGGAACCTCTCCTCCCATTGTATGGCCTCCTTCCATACTTGCTCGGTTTTGTCTTCTCCTTGCTTTTTAAGCAAGGGTTCTTCTTCTACAATCAAGCTTGTTGTAGATACAGAGGGACCGAATTCTTCTTGTGTAACCACAATCTCGGGGAGACTTGCTTTTGTGGTTAGTGTTTCTTCAAAATTCATGAATTGTAAGGTATCTGCATCTCCCATGTTAGTCTCTGGTTGGTCCTCGCCAGAGGTGGATGCCTGAGCTTTGATGGCCTCTTGAGATTTTTGAAGCTCAACTTTGAGATGTGCTATCTCCTTTTGATAGCCTTCTTCTCTTTGCTTAAATCCGATGGATAGCTCTCGGCATTGCATCTGCTCAAGCTTGATTTCCATTTCCAGTTCTTTGGTCTTTTGCTCAAGTGCTTTGTAGGCATCATCAATATCTTGCAATGTGGCCACAGTGGGACTTGTATGCAATTTGTTGAGTAGTTGAGTTTGCTCTTGGCATTGAGAATCTGATTCTGCTAACTGAGCATTTGCTACATCAAGCTGGACTTGCACTCTTTGAGCAAAAGAGCTGGTATTCTGTAAGGCCGTGGTAACCTCTTTCAGGTGTTGCTCTTTCTGCTGCATTGTTGCCCTTAAGGCTTCTAACCCTGCTTCAAATTTGGTTGTCATATCTTCCACTTTTTTGTTGGTTGTCTCCATTGCCTCAGTATATGCCTCCTTGAAAGATTACGCTACCTCAAGCCTCGCTGTTGTGAGCTTTAGCTACTATTGGAGGTGATGTAGCCTTCAATCCCTCATTAAGGAGACTTCTTTACGTTCAAATCTTTGAATAAACGCATTGATGCTCAATACATATGGAAACTTTACTAGAGGAAACTAGCGGCTATGTATTCTCAAAAGAGGCTCTGAATGATACAACGTCTAAACACTCATGTTATTTTCCCCTACCATGAATCTTGTCTTTGTCTACCTCCCTTTCTCTAAGACCTATGGTTTGTGGGTGATGTACATCTAGATTTTTCCTTCACGAAGGATCTATTGTTTATACCCTCTTTGAGACCTTTTGACTCTGTTGCATGGACCCCTTTATAACCCTTTTTGTAACTATTTACCTTGATTGTGTAATAGCTATACGCAACGCCACTAAAGGCAAATGGAGTTAATTTTCGAGCACGAAGCTATTTTTGGAGCGTAATTCTAGAGTGCATGAATACTGCATATAGATGAAGAGAGAGTCCGAATGATGAAGAGAAGGAAGGATGTTAGGTTTATTGTGCGTGATTTTGCAACAAGTTTAAGCTAAAAGGAGGTGTGTGACAAATGTAGGAGAAGGCTGCAGAGCTTCCTAAGATGGATGGCAACTTGGGGTATTCAAATTCATGACGGTCTTGACATCGTGGAGGGTGTGAACAATGTGGCGAATTTGGGGTGCGTGCAGCTTACGATTTCTAGGATGGTGATGCCATTGCTTTTATACCAAAAGATGCCTACCTGACCTTGAGGACAACAGGGGCTGCACACACAATGCACAATTGGGAGGAGACCTTGGCTTGGTAGTTGCCCTCATGTATGAACGTAGTTGGCTTGCTTATCGAACCAATCAGTTGGAGATAAAGGAATGGTTTTCTATGATCAAATGATATTGAAAGGTGTGATACCCAATTATATTACATTCATATGTGGGTTCAAGGCTTGTGGCTCTGAGGGAGTCATCAATGGAGGCTTACAATTACATACTGACATAATCCTTTTCGGCATGGAAAGCGATATTCAAAGTATGCCAAACGCCGACTCGACGAGGAAGTATGGGGTCGTTTAAGAAGTATACTTCAACATGCGAGTGTCTCCAGAGGCTCTTTCATACATCTATGTCTTGAAGGCATGTGGTGATCCTAGGGCATTTGAAAAATGCTAAGAAATACATGCTACGATTGAAAAGATGGTCTTGAGTCAAGTTTGTAGGTGCTTGGTGGTGCTTTGATGGGGTATATCAACACACATACTAGTGGCTAGGTGGTGGAACAGCGAAAGGGACATTTAGCAGTTGATCCACATCAGATTTATCCATAGATGAACGTGATAACGATTGAAGAGCTTTTGTGATGTCCAACGAAGGGACGCTGAGAGAGAACACAAGCCGACATAAATCAACGATAATGAGTTCTTCCTCGTGCAATTGCAAAAATTTTTAAATAAGAAAGTCCATCCAACACTAGAGGAGAAGCATAATAATATTGGAGGGGATAAATGTGGCTTACGGTGCCAACTGCACACCATACATACATCATACGTATGTATGGTCTTTTAATTTTTTTGATGGGCATAAACATTCCATTGCACAAAATGCATTTCCTTCCATCTTTAAAAATTATTGTGCAACCTTCACATATCCGTTAATGCCAAATTTCATTGCGAGGTCGTGCAGCTTTTGGCAAAAGCTTCGAGGAGAGATGCTCCGAAGCTTCCAAAATAAGAGAGACGATATGAGATGAAAGGTACAACAATGCTCTTCTTGATCATTTGCACTATGGATCAATCGAGGCAAACTAGTTCATCTTCAAATAAGAAAATTTCACATTGTTTCTTCGTGAGATAAAACGAAATACCAAAAACCATTCTTGCATACCACATCCACTTTCAAATCATTGGCCATGATTTCATAGAGAAGAGAAGGATCTCAAAAACCTTGGCCTCAACGCTTTATTGGAAATATATGCTAACAAATCCAACAAACTAGTTATTTGTGCCAATCATGCCTCGTGGACTTTATAAAGGTGGAACAGCAACACCTGTGGAACAAAGTTGGCAAATCTTTTAAAAAAAGACTAGGTTTAGTATACTCCCACCTCTAAATTTGGAGTTTTCCCTAAAATTTCAAAGGAAAGGTGAGAAGGGAGATATATCGTTACAACCTTCTGATATAGTCAATTTACCTCTATTTTTTTTTAGATGTAGACATCCAAGTCTTGGCTACCATGAATTATAGTTGATTAGTCCACCTAAGGTAGATGGAGAGGGTCTTCTTGCTGTGATAAAAAGAGATGCATGTGCCAACAGTGCCATGAACATGGAGATGAAGTTGCTTTGGAAATTAGCAGCAGTTCTGTCTGAAAGATCCCTGTTGGCCGTTGGATTTCTTGGATGACTGCGGATGAAGCCAAGCGTCAACGTGCGCAGAAGTCAGAAAATGAAGAAGAGGAGTCATGAGAGTAAGGGTGATAGCCTATAGGGAAGTAGGAGAATACCGGATCATCAGTGGGTTGCTGAGGATGCGAAGGTGATGGTTCTCTCTCCAGTTCCTGGGGGCCATCTTTAACTGTAGGACAGACAGTATAGTCACAAGAAGTTTTGGACAAATAATACTCACAATAATTCCCACATTGTGACTTACCTCAACATCATGAGCTTCTGTGAGGGAGGCGCCAGGCGCCGCATACCTAGCTAGGTATGATTTGGGGTAGGGGATCGCAGGCCCGGTGGGTCCCTTGCCCCCAATCGTACGCAGCTAGGTATGCGGTGCCTCTCGAGCAGAAGCTCATGATGTTATGCATTGTATGAAAAACACTGAGAAAGACTCCTGCATGAGAAAATTTCTAAATCTTCTTGTGAGTGCATTAAATGCAGGAGGAGTACGGTCAATTAAGTGCCAATGCGCAGGGGTGCAGTCACTACAGAGCGGTAAATGCAGGAACAGAGTGCGTAACTTAATACCTCTCAACAGCCAAGGCCGCAGTGGTGGAAGAAAAGAGCAGGGCCATCACCAGCAACCCGCTTAAGAACCACCCCATCCTAATTGCAGTAGCCTCGTCTGAGCTCTGTCCCTATAAGCTCACCAAGCTAACTGCCCCTGCCTACCTAGAAATACCCAGCCCACTGTAGGCCACTTTTGAGAACCTCGTAGAGTCGTATAATTTCACAAATATCCTAATCCCTGGCAGTCTGTCCCTTGACCTTTGATCGCCTTCACAGCTCACCACACCATTGCTTTTTGACCAACTTTTCTCCAATTTCCAAGAACGGCCATCGCAGAGTGACCTTGAAAATTGCAAGCCTTCCCATCAAGCATGGCAAGATTTGCCTCCACAGGCACGAGGGGATCAGGGGATCAATGGTTGCGTTGATTTGGGCCGTCCGTCGATACACATTTGTAAGTTCGGGACATTTGGAAATTTCCGGGAGAAAAGTAAATCGGGTAGGCTTGCAAATTTGGAACGGGTTGCACCCCATGTCTCGAACCCACCACCTCCCCACTACGAGCCCTGTGTTGTAACCACTATGCCCGCTTGCATTCCTTGAAATATAGGGAATTTGAGTATGTCGTATAGTAAATGCGGGGGGGATTTGTAAATTTAGGGAAGATTGTAAATTTGAATTGCCCTCGCACCATCAGATCTGACGGTCCATGATTGACGCGCCCCCCATTTTTGTCGTCCACCATTGATCCCCTCATGCCCATGCCATTGTGAGATAGTGTTAAGGCAAGAATTGTGCAATGTGTAGTTCTTCCCAAGGATAGGCAAACTGCACAACAAGCTGCCCTTTTTCAAGGAAAGGGTTTTAAAATACAACCCTGCGAATATTCATTCTTATATATGTAACATATACAAGTGATGAAATCACTAGGCCTGCCAAATTGCCAATTGAAAGTAGAAGCATCGGAGTATGTTGAGAGCATATAAGCTAGATATAAAGAAAGCAAGTGCAAATTTTTTGTAACTAGCACCACCACTCAAAGAAAACATACATGTGCAAGACTTTAGCAAAGTACCAAGTGATAACTCACAGAACAATGAGCCTAGAGCACATGAAAGTTGGCAAGGCTTACAAAGAGCTAGCGAATGCTTATACACAACACTAAATATTGCATCAAACCAAAATTGTTGCAATTTTAAGAAAAACGAACTTTACAAGCATATATCATAGTCCTCTGAAAAATCCGTAATTCGAAACCAATGCTGACAAGTGAATCTTGAGGATGCAACTTTTGAAGGTTGTTTGCACAAACATGCAAGTATCACAAAACATGCACCCAAAATACTACTATTTGCAAAAGCCATTTTTTATAGACAAGGAGGAAAAACTCCAATGATAGCTCTCCTAATTTTCATGTTATTTTGAAGGATTTGTTGAATCACACTAAATTGAGTACAAAATTTGTTGGGTTTTCTGCAGAACATGCAATACAATGGGTTTTCATAGCTCCACGAATATTGCAAAAATTTAGTGAGAACCTCATACATTGATGTTAATACAAGGGGCATGGTCGACCCGACTAGTGATGAGAATGGGATCGTGCAGCTAGGGTGGATGGAAGACAAACATAATGCACACAAGTAAGTATGTGTAGGTTAGATAATTCCACATTTTCTCCATTGACTCATACTCTAGCGACTCAAGGACAAAGCTCACATCTTACAATCCTCCCCTTGAGGTTTGGATTAGGACAATACAATGAAGATTCTTTATCCACTAAGGATGACACAGTATCCACACAGGATGTCAATACATATCTCCACTAAGGATGACAAAAAGAAAAAGTCCTCCCCTTGAAGTTGAGAGGCTTCAATCTTCAAAGTATGTCGTCACAGTAGACCAAGTTGCTTCGCCTTGGTCTTTGTCTTCTTCTTCGTCCACCGCTACATTAGCTGATCCTCTTGAAAATTTCTTGCCTATTTAATTTCTATTGTTGATGCTGATTTTTCCACTGCTATTGCCTCCACTTGAGTAGCATCGAGAGGAGGATGCCCCTTCTTACCACTTTTTTTGCAAGACTTGCTGGTGTAGCAATCCTTTGCTACAGGTCCCATTCTTCCACAATCATAACACTTCTTTACACTTGATGATGATGTTGAATATCCTCCCCTTGGTGATGATACGACAAAAGCTCCTCCTGATGATGTCGATGAGCTGTAGTGACTGAAACTCAACGTACATGAGAAATCGCGCACAAACAGACACCAGAAAACTGCTGCATGCAGTAAACATATCCTTACGAGGATATTGGCTCTCAAAAGAGCTCAATAGCACCGTGTGTGCTCAAGAAAGTATGCATCCATCAACGCATGACCATCCGCAAACAAACTGGTGCCAAAGTGACTGCCAAGGGTGTAATAATCAAGCGCCAAATGGACTAGTCATCCATTGTGGAATGATGTCGTAGGGTAACATAGGGATCCTCTACCCGCTAAGAAAAGGACTCATGAATATGCTTTATCTTCTCTACACCATAGTCGAGGACGACTATGATTTCAAGAGAGAGGTAATGTCATAATAATCAATATCTAATTCTCCTAAATGATTTTCTCATTTTAACCGATCATTTAATATGGGGAAGTGCCAGGGGAGAAAAAAGATAGAATATTGGTTAAGCTAGCAGACCGGCCACAGTAGGGATCCAAAGGAGGGAAAATAGGGATCCAAAGGGGGGGCCATCTGCAAAAGAGCCATGTGCAACAATGGGCTAAAAAGACCCTAAGGTTCAGCCCATTAAAACTTCCAAAATGCTAAGGTTCCAAAATTCAAAGGTTGTGTCCAAAGGTCAACCATATGGGAATTGGATGCTTTGTGTGTGTCCAAAAAAGTCTTTGCACATCCCTACATAGGAGGGGGCGAGCCTAGCATGTAGGGGATGAGAGAGAAAGCCACACACACACACACACACACAAGCTCCCTTTACACAAAGGGAATGAGGGACACATGTCAGCTCCCTAGGCCAGATGCCCACAAGGTGTACCCAATTCCTATTGGATGGCCTTGGAGGTGGACCAATGAGAATTAGGCTAGAGTAAATCTAGTTTAATTAATTTAAAAACACTTAATAAAAGAACCAATGAGAATTAAGTCCTCTAGAAGACTATTGGACAGTCTCCCAAGTGGTCCAATGAGCATTCAACAGTCAATGGCTTGCCTGATTCCTATTGGCCAGGAGGCAAAGGGGTCCAATGAGAGTTTAGTTGAATTATTAAATTACCTTAAGCTCTCACAAAAGGGGAAAGGGGGACACATGTCAGAAGGTTATCACTTATGATGCTTAATAGTCATTGGCTAGCTCTAGGGAGGTCCAATGGTAGGACAGCAAGAGAAAATAGCAAGGGGGCTCGCCCAAGAGAGAGAGGGGGCTGATTTTTGCAAGGAATTATCACACACACGCTCACACAATCTCATGTGTGAAGTAAAGAAGACTCTCTCTCCTTCTCAAGCTTTAATGGAAAGCTTACCACCTACTCCAAGCTTGTGAGAAGGGAGGCCTACACCAACAACTCTTGGCTTTGTGATGCAAATCCAACCAAGAGCCAAGCTTCAATGCATGCTCATCTCCTCTACCATGCTAATTACTAAGCTAAGCTATGCTAATATGAGTGATTATGTGAGGAGATGTACATCTTTCTTGTAAGATACTCCTTCTTCCTCTCAATCGACTCTGATACCCTGCTAGCTCTCACCATCTTCGAAGGTGTGTGAGGTCTTGGATCTAAGACCGGGGATAATTGATGTTGTGTTTGCTAAGTGTTTTGCTTAGTGCATGAAGCTTTCATCTTCATTGCACTAGCTAGTCTTGAAGGAACACAAAGAATTGTATTGTACAATGTCTCTCTTCATGGGAGAAACCATAATACAAAGCCTTTTGGAGGGGGGACCGGCTCCATGCAAATCCGGTCCTCAACTGTTTTCAATAGCTTAATTTCTCTCTCTTTTGAGAGTATTGTTCATGCTATCTAACTAGGTGTTATGATTTTTGTTGCTCTCTCCACCCAAGCACTCTTGTAATTCTCATTAGGAATCTATTCTAATGAAATGCCCACTATGTTCATGCTAATTTCCGCTACACACAAGTTTTTAGGCCATTAAATGTTACATTGGTATCAGAGCACAAGGTTTCTCTTTTCTTGCTCAAGAAGGGAGGTCCTCAAGCTAGCTATAAATGGTTGGTATTATTAATTGCCTGTGAGTAAGTAGAATAGGGATTTTTCAGCCTTGCAGTGCGCCTGCCTTCGTGCAATTAACAGGGCGTCACCATCGAGAGCTATGGTCTTAATAGTGGATTCCTACGGGGCTTGCCTACGGCTTAACCACTATTGAGCTATTAGAAGCTTGACAGGAGCCGGTGCTGTTTTGGTGTTGAAAGACCCTCTCTTCTATTCCTTGCAATTAATGGTATTCGAGCCACGGGTACAATAGCTTGAGTTCTTTTTCTAAAGGGGTAAAGAGGAGTAGCAACTAGGGCTTGAAGTGCCAAAGTACACCTAAAAAGTTTACACCTAAAAGTTGTTAGAATGGCTGACAATAGTAAAGAGAGTGAAATTAATGTTGATAACTTTGATTTTGCTAATGAGCAAGCTACTAATGATGCTCCGATGCTTGTTAACTATCTTGTTTCTAGACTTCAACAAGCCAAACAAGCCATGGGCAATCCATCTCTCCAAAGTGAAATGCAACGGTAGCTCCGTGCTCACGGGATTCTCCAAGCTCATCACCATGACGAGAGAACACCTAGGAAGCCTGTGAGACTCCCAAAAGAGGTCTCTCTCCGATTCGGGAAGAAGAAGAGAATCCATACGAATGGCTCAAGAATTTACTTCTTGATGATGCATCTCCTTCCCAAAGGAGAACTCAAGAGCCTCCACCGAAGGAACGAGAAAGAAGTGAGTCTCCCGCCACCTCGGTGGAGATGGCTCCATGAAGACGGCGGGCTAAACGCTCTCCATCACCACCAAAGCAGAGAAGACCATCACACTCTTCTCCACACCATAATTCAAAGAGGGATGATAAAAAGCAAGAGAAGAAAAAGGCGAGAAAGAGGACACCATCTTCTCCATCTTCTTTATCCTCTTCTCTTATGAAAGTGATGGTGAAGACGATGAAGATCAAGACAAGAAAAAGGCGAGAAAGAGGTCACCCTCTTCTCCACCTTCTTCAAATTCTTCACCTTCTGAAGAAAGTGATGGTGCAACCTTTGAACCATAAAAAAGAAGAGGCCATAGGAAATCCTATGCCACATGGAAGAGGTCATCCAAGCTAAAGAAGTTCAAAGAGGGAGGGAAGAGCACCTCTTTCCTTACCTATGATGGCACCTTTGGTGCTATGGACAAAGTATTGGCCTTTATCCAATAGTTTGATGCGGCGTTTAGAGATGAGGGCTTCACGGAGTCCTCTAAGCTATGCCATGTAGCTATGCACTTTCAAAAGTCCGCCAGGCAATGGTGGTCTAGCCTACGAGCCAACGGTGAAGCTCCACGAACATGGAAAGCTTTAAGAGCTTCCATTATGAAGCAGTTTTTGGCCAACGATGCCAAAGACAAAGTACTCACCGAATGGCAAAGCTTAAAGCTCTCTCCCTATGAATCCATCCACAAATATGTAGTCAAGTTTTGGGATCTACAACGCAAAGCCACTGTCTTCAAAAATTTGATTTTGGAGAGGAAAAGCAACAATTTTGTGCGGGCTTAACCGAAGAAATGGTGGAGTATATCAACTCCCAAAGGCCACGTACCATATCGGCGGTAATACACCATACTATGGTGGTCTCTCGAATCAATTTCCAAGCGGGGGCTAAAAGAAATAATAAGCCCACGGAAAACAAGGGTTCGAACGAGTCTAAGGGAAAGGACAATGTCCAAAAGTCTCCTAAGGGGCAACTCCAACAAAGCTAAAGAGAAGGGAGTTTACAAAGGTAAAAACAAACTCTCTCCTGAAGAGCTTGAGCGTTATCGCAAGTATAACCGGTGTTTCAAGTGCGGCGAACAAGGGCATGTGTACCGTGCTTGTCCCCAAAAGAACAACCGCCAAGATCCTCCTAGAGCTTCCTTGGTTGAAATCCAAGAGGAGGAGACTCACCAAACTCACCACAAAGGATCTCCTCTATGCCATGCTTGGGGAAAGGTAAGAGAACATGATGCTTTTATTCTCTTTGACCCTGGTTCTACTCACAATTTTATATCTATAGAGTTAGACACCAAGCTAGGCATACAAGCTTACGAGATGGGAGATGTCCTACCTGCAGATAGTGCCTTCAAGGGGCAAGAAGCTTCAGTCACTCCCTTAATCGGGAAATTGAGGCTTCATGTCCAAGGCTATGTGGACAAAGAGGACTTATTTATCTCTCCTCTCAAGCATGAGGATGTAATCCTAGGGGCACCATGGTTTGACCGCCTGGCTGCCAATGTTAAATTCCCTGAAAGGAGAATCTCCTTTAAGTTTAGGGAAAAAGACATGTATATAGATGCTAAGGAAATGGGTAACACTATCCCCATTGTACATACACCAGCTTTCAACAAGTCAATAAAGAGCTCTATTTCCGTGTACATGATTTTTGTTAAAGATTCTCAAAATGAACCTAATGCTTTAGCAAAAGAAAATAAAAGCAACCAAAAGGAATTAGAGCTATCCAATTTTCTCAAGGGGTTTCAAGATGTTTTTGTTGACGACATCCCTTGTGAGCTACCTCCTAAATGAGGTAATGATGACCATGCAATTGAACTTCTTCCAGGAAGTCCACCGCCTAACAAACCTCCTTATAGAGTTTCTCAAGCTCAACAAGAGGAGATTATACGGCAAGTGCATGAGTTAGTTGAGAAGGGCATGGTTAGACCTAGCTCATCTCCATTTTGCTCACCTGTGCTATTAGTGCAAAAGAAAGACGGCACATATTGTATGTGTGTCGACTATAGAGCACTAAATAGGATCACTATCAAGAATAGGTTTCCCGTTCCATGGGTAGAAGACCTATTTGATAAGCTACAAGGATCAACCTACTTCAGTAGGATTGACCTAAAAAGTGGCTATCATCAAATAAGGATAGTTGATCAAGACATTGTAAAGACCGCATTTCGCACCACATTTGGTCTTTACGAATACATTGTCATGCCTTTTGGCTTGACCAATGCACCAGCCACATTCAACCGCTTGATGGAGAAGTTGTTCATGCCTCATCGAACCTTCACTGGAGTGTTCTTTGATGATATTATCATCTACTCTAATTCATTAGACGAACACAAGCAACACCTCCAGGTAATATTTCAAGTTTTAAGAGAGAATAAACTTTATGTTAATCGAAAGAAAAGTGAATTTTTCTTGCAAGAGATTCGGTATTTAGGTCACATTATCTCTCAAGATGGCATCCAAATGGATCCATTAAAGTTGGAGGTAATAAAAGGATGGCCTAAACCAAGGAATCTTCATGAACTAAGAAGCTTTATAGGTATGTGTGCATACTATAGACGCTTCATAGAAAAGTTCTCACAAATTGCGGGACCATTACATGACCTAACAAAGAAAAGCGTTAGGTGTCTACTAAGGAGAACAATGCTTTCGAAAAGCTTAAAGAAAAGCTTATCTCTCACCTATGCTTACACTACCGGATCTCTCAAAACCATTTGAGGTCCAATGTGATGCTTGTGGTGATTGCCTTGGAGCTATTTTGCTCCAAGAAGGGCACGCCATAGGCAATGAGAGTCGAAGGCTCGACCCTGTTGAGCAAGCTTTAGGAATATATGAAAAGGAACTCCTTTCAGTTCTACATGCCTTAGACTCATGGAAGCACTATTTATTGGGGACTCCTTTCATTCTGCGAACGGATCACCAAAGTCTTAAGTACTTCATGACGCAGACCAAGCTCTCCGACAAACAAATGAGGTGGGCAAATTTTCTTTCGCAATTTCATTTTCATATTGCTCACATTGCTGGAAAGCATAATCAAGTAGCTGATGCACTCTCAAGAAGACCGAGAGTGAATGCGGTTTCCATAGCCACTCACAATGATCTATCTTCAATGATAGATGAGTACGCTATTGATCCCGATTTTAGAGATGTGATTTCAGCCCTTGCATTAGGGAAGAAAGAAGAACCATTTACTTTACAAGATGGTTATCTTCTCCACGGCAATAGACTATGTGTTACTAACTCACTACGTGAGAAAGTAATGTAAGAATCTCATGCTCCACCTTATGCGGGGCATAGAGGGATTCAGTCTACCTTAAAGGGAATTGAAACATATTTATATTGGCCTACCATGAAAGTGAACATACAAGAGTATGTTTCTAAATGTGTGGTATGCCAAAAGACAAAATTTGATAGAGGGAAGCAACTTGGATTGCTTCAACCTTTGCCAATCCCTAATTCACCATGGGAGAGCATATCCATGGATTTTATCCTTGGATTCCCTAAGTCTAATCCATGGGAATACGGGAATATGGACGATAGTAGACAGGTTCAGTAAACAAACTCATTTTATACCTGTCAAAAAGACTATCAAAGCCCATCAAATGGCAACCCTCTTCATTTCACAAATTTTCAAGTACCATGGCTTGCCAATGTCCATAGTGTCGGATAGAGATCCTAGAATGACCAGTAATTTCTGGAAGGGTCTCTTTGAGAATTTAGGGACAAGGCTAAACTTCTCTTCGGCCTATCATCCACAAACGGATGGCCAAAGTGAAATAGCTAACCTAACCATTCTTGATCTACGAAAAGCCTATGTAACGGAGGTAGATCAAAGATCCCAATGGGAGAAGTACTTACCCTTAGTAGAGTATGCTTACAATAACACTGTACATACTTCCACAGGAAAAGCACATTTCGAGGTAATTGAGGGGAGATCAAAAAGTCCCTTGCTACTTAAGGTACATGGGAAGATCTTCGCTGCAGATGAGTATAGCCGAGACCTACAAGAATCTTTTCACAAGATTAAGGATGCTATCTCTATCTCACGGCAAAGGCAAAAGGCTGCTGCTGACAAGCACAGAAGAGCCCAAACCTTTAAAGAAAATGATTGGGTCTTATTAAAGTTTCCCAAGGCTCGATTAAGGCACGCGACGGGCAAGAATCCTACGGGACACCAAAAGTACTATGCTAAACAAGCAAAAAGGTACTATGGTCCCTTCCAGATTCTTAGGACAATCAATGAGACGGCCTATCAACTCAAGTTGCCCAATCATTGGCTCCTACACAATGCTTTCCATGTGAGCCTATTAAAGCCTTACAAAGGAGAGCCACCTCAAGAACCAACTACTAAAGACCCGCTGGAGATCGAGGACCAAGAGGAGGTGTTGCAGCCCGAGTCCATTCTTCAACATGAAGACAAGGTACTAAGAGGTGGTAAGACTATCCGACAATATCTTATTAAGTTTAAGAATTATCCTTTTGAAGATGCTAGATGGATGCAAGGCATACAATTAAAGGATAACCTAAACCTTGTCAATGCTTACAATGCTTCCCAAGAGTAAGCAAATGTACAACATGTTAAAAATGAACAAAGTTTTTTGTCTTATAAGACTCTCTTTTCTTTATTGTGCACAAAAATGAAGTAGTATGCATGCTTAGATCCATTTTATGGAGACGACGTCGTCTCCCAAACACCAAGTAGAGCTTGTCACTCTACTATGGAAGATTGATAGCACTAATGTGTAGACATGCTTGCGACAGCCTCAGGCTCTCAAACGCCAAATGGACTAGTCATCCATTGTGGAATGATGTTGTAGGGTAACATAGGGATCCTCTACCCGCTAAGAAAAGGACTCATGAATATGCTTTATCTTCTCTACACCATAGTCGAGGACGACTATGATTTCAAGAGAGAGGTAATGTCATAATAATCAATATCTAATTCTCCTAAATGATTTTCTCATGTTAAACTGATCATTTACTATGGGAAAGTGCCAGGGGAGAAAAAAGCTAGAATATTGGTTAAGCTAGCAGACCGGCCACAGTAGGGATCCAAAGGAGGGAAAATAGGGATCCAAAGGGGGGGCTACAAAAGAGCCATGTGCAACAATGGGCTAAAAAGACCCTAAGGTTCAGTCCATTAAGACTGTTAGTGCCTGATTTATCAGGGCTTTCAGGGCAGTCGGGCTATTACTTTTTGAACTGTAATTAAAACCTTTATCTTTGAACCTTAGGGATAAGTGAACATGGGTATTTTATATTTTTGGGAAAGTTAGTGTGTGTCTCGTGAATTCTCAGGACGAGAAGCAGTTATGGGCATTCTTGTCGAAGCAGTTCTCTCTCTCCTGATCTCGTATTGCTGTTTTTACTCTGTAATTAGGTGATGATGATCAAGATAACCTGATGGCAGTCTCTTTTCCTCTTCCTTATGGTGTTCTTTGCTTATTTACTTTGCAGTATGGTGTTTGAAGTATGCAGTTTCCTGCTTCCTGTTTGATATGTACTGTATGTTAACTGCATGGGTTGTTTGTTATGGCAATGTGTGCCTAACATTTGGCGATCCTGCTATTGGTTCGAATTTTGCCTAAAACCATATGGGTGCTAAGGAATGAATCACAGCGGCGACCTGTTCCCTGATAGTGACCGTTTGCGGGATTTTGCGAACTGGAAAACACCGGGGGAAGAGTCTGAGGAGTATGCAACAGAATTCTTGAAAGCATTCTACCCACAACTGCCTCGCGAAGTCAGAATTCTCATTCTCGAAAAGGTAGTTACAAAACTGTTACCCTTTGGAGCCTGTAATTTACCTTCAAACTACAATGTGCATAATAAAAGAATGCTAGTACAGTATTCTAGACAAGGAAGAAGCAGCAATGCATGAGTGAATCAGGACAGGGGTCCAATGTTCCACAACATTAATATGGAACAAGGTTTAGACTTAGAAGGGAATTATCTGCAAGAGGGAGACAAGGAGATGAGTTAGATGGTGATGATCAACAAGAACCAGTAGGAGAACTTGCTGCAGGGGCAGAAATTGTTGGGGAGGGGACTGAACTGCATGAACCTGAAGACAGGGTGCAGGAAACCCCACCTGCAAACCAAGAAGGCCAACAAACAACTCCACCCCTAGTAAACCCACTATTGGGACAGTTGGTTAATGCATTACTAACTCAAACACTCTTAAAGACAAGAAGGCAATTGCAGTTTGTACCTGCAAGAACAGGTGATTTACCTTTTAATCCACTTCTGGTAAGAGTACCTGCACCACTTCCAGCACCACCAATGGCTGCACCAAATCCCAAAGTGGGAGCGGCTAAGTTCAGCGGGAAGAAAACCCAAGATGCTGATAGCCATGTTGGTCAGTTTCAAACAAGATGGTCTGCCAGTGGGTATGAGGCACTTCATCCAGATATAGTGAAGAAAGAACATTTTGCAGCAACATTGCAAGGCAAGGCCATGGATTGGTTCATCCAGTATGGCATGGGAGCTTTTGCTGATTATAATGACTTGAAGCTTAGATTTCTTTTAAGGTTCAGGGAGGACAAGACACCTGAAGATATCTTGAAGAAATTGAGAAGATTGAAATAGGAAGATCTGCTAGTGGAAGAGTATTCACAAAAGTTCAGGAATTTGAATAACAGGTTGGAAGCAGCCCAACAACCTTCAATGGAGCAGTTGGGAGATTATTTTTGTAAAGGACTGAAAAAGCAGTTCAGGAGTGCAGTTGCAGGGAGACCCCCACTAGCCACGGCACAGGATTTTACTGAATTGGTGGAAGCAGCAGCTAGAGCTGAAAGGAGATATGGAGGCAAAGCAGAATTGAAAAATAAGAAGAAGAAAAAGACTGAGGATTCAGATTCTGAAGCAAAAGATTCAGGATCAGATACTGAAGATTCAGATCAGGATACTGAAGAGGAAACTGATTCTGGAGATGAAGAATGGGCAGAAAAGAAGAAGAAAAAGAAGAAGAGGAAGGGAAAGAAAAAGCAGAAGAAGGACAAAGATAAGGAAAAGACTGATAAGAAGCAGGGAAAGGATATGGTTACTGCAGAAGCAATTAACAAGATTGTTCAGGAAAAACTACAATCAATGGGGATGAATCAGTTTGCAATGTCAGAGAAACCTTATTGTCAGGTTTGTCAAAGATTTGGTCATGAATATGAGAATTGTTACTATAATCCAGATTTTAGGGGAAGAAGACCTAAGTACATTGTTCAGAAGATGAGGGAGGCAGCATCAAATGTGGTAGCTCCACAAGGTAATCACAGGAGATATCAGGGACCTGCACCTCTAAGAAGATTTCAAAATCAAAACAATTGGGGATTTCAGAATAGGGGTCAAAATAACATGCAGCAGTCACCTTGTAATTATTGTGGGGAAACAGGACACAGACAAGGTCCTGATTGTGAGCTATGGTGCAAACACAGAAATGATAGAGGTATTCCCATCATCAGATACAATAATACTAACAACAATAACAACAGGCCTCAGGGGCAAAACCAACAAACTCCAGTTCAACAGCAGCAGAGACCTCCAGGGGAGGCTAATCTTGTGGTTTTGGAAGAATGGATAGATGAAGAATGGGTTCAGGACAAAGTACCATGCTGTCAGGATAAGCAGGAATCTGTTGACAAAGTTCAGGAATGTCAGTATACTCAGGGAATGTGCAAGCAATGCAATTGTGACTGTGCAACATGTATCCAAATTGAAGATGTTCCTGAAACCAGTAAGTGCACTGATGTCATGATAGTGACAAGATCAAAATCAAAACCAATGAAAGAGGTTGTTCAGGAAAAAGCAGATAAAGGTACTGTTAACTGGAAAGAGCAGAAAGAAGTGAGAAATGAGACACTGAAGAAACTACAGCAATCTCAGGATGGGAATGTATTCACAGATGAGTGGGAATTTCCTGCAAATGCTTTGGGCAAGCAAGGTAAAGATTTGTTGGGACAAGGAAAAGCTTACTGAAAGAGCTGGGCAGCAGTGATGAATTTTATGAAGCTTTGTTGGCAGCTCCAATTACATTTACTGTAAAGCAGATGTTGAGGTTGGTACCTGCTTTTTCTCAACAATTGCTAAAAAAGTTAATGAATGAAGTAAATGGTAATCAGGTAATGAGTACTGATCCTGAAGAAAATAATATTGGAGAGGCATGTGAAGTTTTGCCAATGGATGTGGATTATAAAGTGCCAGTTGTTGGGGTATCTATTGGGAAAGTTTTTGTCCCAGGAGTTTTCTTGGATGGTGGTTCAGGAGTCAATATTCTTCCAGAATCTACATGCAAAAAATTAACTCTCTTGGACTGGGATCCAACACCTTTTCAGGTAAAGATGGCAGATCAAAGGAGAGTTCAGCCTTTGGGAATTCTCAGGAATTTGTTAATTTCAGTGGGAGGATTGCAGTTTGTTGCCAACTTTGTAGTTCTCAGGTTGGAAGAAACAACATGTTCATACCCAATGATGTTGGGTAGACCTTGGTTGAGGGCAGCAAGAGTAAAGCAGTTATGGGGAGCAGATGCTATTGTAATCAAAAGAGGGAAGAAGAAAGTGAAAATGCAAATGGATGCAAAGAAAGTTCTACCACCAGGATTTAGGGCATTGCATGCAGAAGGACTTAACATGGTGGAAGAAATTGGAGAAGATGCAGAAGAGGAGTTTCTGAAGACTAATTCATCAATAGTACCAATATTTGAAGTGGATGTGCAGAAGATTGCAGATAGATATGTCCTACATTCAGTGGATGATGGAAAACAATCAGAATTTCATGAATCACTGATTACTCAGGGAAGTCGACAACCAAGCAACAAAATGGGTAATGATTTACTAAAGAACCTGCAAATTCAAAAGAAGGAAGAAGAGGAAGCTATTGAAGCAGTGAAGCAAGCAGAAAGGGCATTTGAGCATCAGATGGCAAATACTGCTAGGGTAACTCAGGATGAACTGCAGGAACTGAACCTGAACACTCAGGAGGAACCCCAAACAGTGAAAGTCTCAACAGATATTGATGAGGAATTTAAACTGAAACTTAAGGAGTTATTGTTGGAATTTAAAGACATTTTTTCATGGAAGTACACAGATATGAAGGGAGTTGATGCTAGTTTTTGTCAGCATAAAATTAACCTGAAGTCTGATGCAGTTCCTGTGGTACAACAAAGGTACAAGATGAATCCCAATTATGCTAAGTAGGTAAAAGAAGAGATAGATAAGCTTTTGGCTGTTGGTTTTATCTATCCTGTAGAAGAAGTTACTTGGTTATCACCAATTGTTGTAGTTCCAAAGAAGAATGGGAAGATCAGGGTGTGTGTTGACTACAGGAAGCTTAATGTAGCTACCAAAACTAATCCTTTTCCTTTGCCTTTTTGTGACACTCTACTTGATGCAGTAGTTGGACATGAGATTTATAGCTTCTTGGATGGATTTAGTGGGTATAACCAAATTGCAATGGCATTTGAAGACAGGAATAAAACTGCTTTTGTGACTGAATGGGGGGTGTATGCAAGTAATGTGATGACATTTGGTTTGAAAAATGCTCCTCCAACATTTTAAAAAGCAGTGCAACATATATTTTCATAGTTTTTGACAACCTTCATGAGAGTTTTCTTGGATGATTTCAGTGTCTTTGGAAAGAAACAGGAGCATATTGGACACCTGAGACTGTGTTTTCAGAAATCCAGGGAGCTCAGGTTGTCACTAAATCCAGCAAAATGTGCTTTTGCAGTTAAGAGGGGAGTCCTCTTAGGGCATATCATTTCTGAAGAAGGAGTTTCTATTGATCCTAACAAAGTGGAAGCCATCAGGAAAGCACCAGAGCCCAAAACAGTTAAACAGTTGGGTAGGTTTTTGGGACAGGTAAAATGGTATAACAGATTTTTGAGGTATTTGGCTCATGTGTGTATACCATTGACAAAACTTACAAAGAAAGACAGTGTATTTGAATGGAAGGAAGAGCAAATCAAAGCATTTCAGATTCTGAAGAATATGCTAACAGTAGCACCTGTACTGATTGTTCCTGATTGGAAATTACCATTCCATATCTTTGTAGATGCATCCCATGTAGCAGTTGGAGCAGCATTGATGCAGGAGCAAAGAAGAGGATGGTTCAGACCCATTTATTATGCCAGTAGGGTATTAACACCTGCAGAGAAAAACTACACAGTGACAGAAAGGGAGTGCTTGGGAATGGTATATGCTTTACAAAAGTTTAGGCATTACTTGTTGGCAAACAGGGTAATTTTTCATGTTGATCACCAAGCATTGATTTACCTGGTCAATAAACCACATTTGTCAGGAAGGTTAGCCAGGTGGATATTGTTGTTGCAGGAGTTTGACTATGTGGTTATACATACTCCTGGAAGACTTCATGTCTTGGCTGATTATTTGAGTAGATTAGAGTCAGGGGAATATGATCCTGAAGGTGTACCTGATCAATTACCTGATGCAGAACTTTTTCTTATTCAGGTGACTGGCCAGTCAGGGGACTGGTATGAGGACATGTTGCAATTTTTAACTTAAGGAGTTTTACCTGAAACAATGAACAAGGATCATAGAAAGAGGTTGGCCCTAAGAAGTAAACCATTTACAGTGATTGCAGGGGTGTTGTATAAGAGAGGAATTGACCAAGTGATCAGGAGATGTGTTCCTGAATATGAACAAAGAGCAGTTCTTGCAGAGGCTCATGCAGGCAATGCAGGAGGCCACTTTTTAGGAGATGTTACAACAAAAAAGATATTTCAAGCAGTACTTTGGTGGCCTACTGTGATCAAGGATGCTCAGGAATTCAGTAAAAACTGTTTGTTATGTCAAAGAGAGGGTAGACCATTGAATGTAGATAGGATGCCATTACAACCTGTGCTACGTTTAGAACCATTTCAGAAGTGGGGCTTGGATTTTGTTGGTCCTATCAAACCACCTGCAAGATTTACACAGAACAGGTATATTCTGGTTGCAACTGATTATTGTACAAAATGGGTTGAAGCAATAGCTTGAGTGAATGTTTTGAGTGTAAAGGCTTTGGGACAGGGGTATCCCAGTGAGGGGATGGTGTTCCTTATGTTTTGTATAATTCTGGTATGATTTGGTGAGTTTCCTTCCTTTTGTGTGTATGTGGGATGGGTGGTGTAGTTGAGAGCAGAGAGATTCTTGATTGTGGTTTAGTTAGCCTTCTAGAGTGTTGTATGTGTGGGATGGTCTCAGCCTGACAAGCTAAAGAGATTGCCTCCATGCACCTATCGTGTCATCTCTATCCTCGATTGACATTATGTTGATCTAGGTACTGTTGCATGCACTTTATAGGTGGTGTGATTCTCTCCCACAACATGTACGCATAAATCAAGAAGGTCTTCCCTATCCATTCATCTTCCCAAGGCAATACATCCCATGTGGGAACTAGTTTCACTTTCTTTGCCAGAGATATATACTTAGTCTCCACTCATACTTCAACATCTTGAGAATTATCAAAATCCTCAATGACTTTGTACATTTCTATAGAGCATACCTTCACAACCCAATATCCCATATGCAAATTGAAATTTACTAAATAATTCAAGTCTTGAATAATATCCACAAATGAACACTCATCACACACACCTGCAATGCATTCATCATCTTCTAGTAAACCATTGGTCCTCAAACCTTTCTTTGCACTATTTACATATTGTCTTTCACCCCGCTTCAAGCCCTCACAATGCCTTTTCCTTTGATCTTCTTCTTTGGCTTGCAATCTAGCTCTTCTTGTTGGTTCTGAGCATCTTTAGCTTGATTTGTTGGAACTTCAATATGTTGTTCACTTTGTCTTGGTTGAGAGGTTGAAACAGTTTGGGATGGTGTTGGAGACTAACGCCTAGGACCTGCGTGAATTTGAATATCTTGTTGGTGTTTCTCCTCCTCTTTTGGCATGTTCCTTTCAACTTTTTCTTTGTCTCTTTCTTCTTCAGAACTCTCTTTTGTTCAGCAACTAGCTGTAGCACCTCTTCTTCTTCTTGCAGCCTTGGTTGCTCATCAATTCTTCTTTGTGCTTTGGTCGGCCTTTGTAGTCTTAACTCTTGTGATGCCTTGGCTTTAGCTTATCTTTTTCACTCAAGCCTACATTTCTTATGTGATTTTGTCTATAATCTCTCAGATTTCCTCTTCGCTGGTCCAAAAGATCTATGTACACTATGCTTTGCTTGTTCTTTCATTTTTGCTAAAAGAGCCTCCATCTCTTCATCCTCTTCAATAGAGTCTTCCTTGTTAGTGTGTTGATAATAATCTTCTTTTTTTTATAGATAAGTATTTAGTATTTAACTTATTTCCTAGCTTTGTTGTTGGCCTTGGTGCCTTCCTTGGAACTTCCTCTTTGGGTTGTAGCCAAATGTTTTGGTCTACTGCAAGTAGTAGATTGTCAGCCATGCCAAGTGCATGGTAGGCTAACTTGGTCAGGGCCTCATGGCCTTCATGTAGTTCACTTATCACACTTCTTGGCTGGTAGCTTAGTCAAACACTCATGCAAATACTTGGCCAAATTAACAGTCCTCTATGATCCTATAGTAATTTGATGAGTTATGGTGTTTTCTATCGTATGGTTTTGATTAGTACCTTGTAGGTTGAGTCTTTGCAAAATTTGTGTGAAAGATGACCAAAATTTCTTAGTCTAGGAGATGTCTACATGCCCTCTTAACCTTGAGCAACCATACATCACTGCTACTTGTATGGAAACAAAGGTGATGGACGATGGATCAGCTTACGCTAGGATAAGGAGTAGGGATGAGAAGCATGCAGTCCAATTCCTTAGTGTTTGTGTGGACCAGAAAAGGAACTATGAAAATCTTAAAGAGAAACCCTTGTCAAAGAGGAGTAAAGGGTTCAAGGACTACAAGGATATGAGGGGTTTTGGCCATGTACCATTGTGGAGCGAGATTGAAGTGGTACAAGAGGAGAAAAGTTCTCGCATGTGATCTTAAGATTTGACCACATGGCCAAATCTTAGCCAAAGTTTTGAGAGCATGGCTTGAAAGAGCTTTTCAAGTACTACCTTGTGGAAGGATTTTTCCTTAAAAAAAGGTTGAGATTTGTCCTGGAAAAATCTTTAAGACATTGGTGATTCCCAAATTGGCTCCAAAGTCTCAAAATCTCTAATATGGTGTTATATGCAAAGGAGGTATTTTCTATAGGATTTGTGGGATCAACAGACTAGAAACACCATCAAGATATTCCAATTCACACTTCTCCTAGGCCTCAATCTCCACCACCAATCCAAATTGTGTTAGAAAATATGACGTAGCTAAGTAGATAATTGAGTAGATCACTTAATGGAGAGATAATTTTCACACACAAGAGATTATAGAGTAGAGAGAGAGAGAGAGAGAGAGAGAGAGAGAGAGAGAGAGAGAGAGAGAGAGAGAGAGAGAGAGAGTACACATGATATACGTGGTTCACCCAATGTGGGCTACATCCATGGGAAAGCAGCCACTTAAAGGCTTTAGTACTTCAAACAAGAAGTAGGTTACAAAGGGATTATACCCTTAATCTCGGGGGGTTCACTATGTGTAAAACTACCATATCACGTGCGTTCAAGACATGTTTGTAAAACCCCTTATCTGTAAATTTTTTTAGGAATATAATGTACCCTTTTCTTTAAAATTTGTAAGTTTTTTTCGAATTTGAAAAAATAATGCCCTTCTGTATATATATTTCTGTAAGTTTCAAGAACTTTAAATACCCTTCTGTTGAACTCGGCAAGCGATTTTTATTTTTGGCGAGTGACTTTTCTTCACACACGATGGCTCTCCTCATAATGGGGGCCTTACAAATGTGCGTTTTTAATACAAAAAAATACAAGGGGTAAATGAGGCTTCATACTTAACAAATTGTTCCAACCTCTCAACCAAGAAAAAATGAACAACAAATTGAAGTTCCAACAAATCAAGTTGAAGATACTCACACTCAAGAAGAAGAGAAGGAGATGGTGGGAGTAGATTGTTCTAGGCAAGGTAGAGAAAAGAAAGCAACTTCCCGACCAGAAGAAGCTTTGCAAAGAGAAGCTCGGCTAAAAAGATAACATCAAGCCTTCAAACTAGAGAGAAAACTAAAGGGATGTTTTGATGAGAAGTGGAAGCCAAAACCAAGGACACTATGTACAAAGAACATATGTATTGTGCAACAAGCAGATCCACAAGAGGAGATTAGGAGGATATATAGGGAGAAGGAGGTTAAGAGAAGCCTTAAATCTATCGTTGACAAAGAAGTGAAAGATGAAGGATCTCAGAGTGCTGAGGAACAACCCCACTCACCATCATTGGAGCACTTACAAAAAACATTCACTGTGTCAAAGAAGGCGGAAGAGAAAGTGCAAGATTTTGCTAAAAGCCAACATGGACATCAAAAGTAGAAACGCCAAAAGAAGCTATTGTAGCCCAAACAAGAGATGGGGATGAACAAATAGACCAACCAAAAGAGGCACAACCCAACACAAGTTTGAAAGAACCCAATGAAGATATGCAATAAGTTGAATAGTATACCAAGAAAATGCATGACTTGGTGGATCAACGAAAAGGTGATACGTCTAGCCGCCAAAAAGAGATAACAAGATTGAGTTCTAGATTGAGCTATCTAACAACATAATTGAAGGTTGTAGATAAATATAATGAAATGTATAGAAAGAAGCTAGAAATCAAGGCAATGGCCATCAAAGAGATGCAGGGACAAGTCGACCATTCCAAAATAGAGGTTCAAAGATGACAAGAGGTGATATAATGGCAAGAAGTGGAAATGTAGGAAGTGGGATGATTAATTAAAGCCCTTATAGAGATATATATTAATCATGTAGAAAATGTCAAAGAAGTGGAGATGTAGGAATTGGGAGGATTAATTGAACCCCTTATAAAGATATATATTGATTAGGAAGAAAATGTCAACAAAGAAGTTACCACTACACTCATTCATGAGCACCAGTCAACCAACCTAGTAGATGTAGGTTCATTCAAACTTATCAAACACACAATTGCAACAAACAGAAGGAGGATTGCTTGATCAAGATAATCTTTTGAAGCAATTGAGGGAAGATTCCTCTTTAACGAATGCGTTAGGTAAAGATGATACAAACATCACCTTGGCAAAGAGAAACAAAGACAAAGATGTGATTTATCACTGCAACATTTGCAGAGGGAAGAGAGCATGTAGAAGGAGAATGATTTCCCTAAGGAAGAGATAAAGAAGCTGAAAGGCAAATCTAGCTCTAGAGAGACAACACAAGAAGAAGGCATGTGTACTAAAGGGCACATGAAGGACCAAGAAACTCTCCAGTTCTTTGATTCCTCGGATGAGCCAATTGCACTAGCCATAGCTATGAGTCTATATCTCTTTGAGGTTCCATTGTCATAAGGCGACACAAGTACATTGGTACCTATTGAAAATCTGACTGCAAAAGCTATGAAAGAGCTCCAAAGTGTCATCCTCTTTGAAACTGGTGAAATATGAAAAGGATCCATCAAATGGGAAAAGAGAATTTTACACTCTATCAACATCACATAGCTACTCTATATCTAACACTAGAGAAGATAAATTAAGAATGATATTAGTGGGAACTACCTTTTCTTTTAATCAAGTTTGAGCTATAAGCCACTCAAGATACAATAATTGACGAATAGCCAAAGTGGGGATCACAGAGGGTACACCTTGTAGGTATGTAGGTGTGTCACATGGAGATCACGGAGGGTGCACCTTGTAGGTATGTAGGTGTATTACATGCGCTCGACAGGAGGGTACATTATAATTCATATCAGGTACATGTTTACATTTATATAAAGGAGGAAAACTTTTAATCAAATTTTTTTTTAAAGTATACAACTTTATGAATAAAGAGGGATAGTTTCATTTCAATCCAAAAAATGTGTAAAAGGGGGTTTTAATTCGGCTTTGATCCCACGTTATATAGAGGATTTTGTAAGGTGAACCCTTTGAGGTGGAGAGATGGATGGTTGGTGAGGGTATCTCATATTTCTTGTGAATGCACCTACAAAAATCATGACGGATCCTACTTATTACCCAATATTGAGAGTACAAGATTGGAAAACACACTCTATTGATGAAAAAGAGCCCATAGTGGCTTAACTACCTGCCATTGTCACCACCAACAAATGCAATTGTCACTGAAGAGGATATGGTGAAAACCCTAATGAGTGCCTTAAAATATTAAGATCTATCTAGTGTAATGCTAGTGAAGATTCCAAAGATGATTCTTACCTACCTATAAACCTTCCATAGATTAGAACAAACAGATGCACCATGGATGTGTTTTTTGGAAGGCCCTAAACGATCAGCCTCCTCAAGAGATTCTATGTGGATTCTATGCTTGCCTCAGGATCTTGTCATTGTATTATGTGCAAACATTTCAGGAGGCATTCTAAAACGGGCTTGTTTACATGACAAACACTCGTCTTATATGGGCTTCTTTTACCTTGCAAGCTAAACAACCACATTATCACATAGTTCATGTATGTCCCAAAAACGTAGTAGAGGCAAAAATACCATCAAATCATGGAAAACTCAAGAAAAAATTGTTGGGTAAAGGCTGCCACAGTCGTGACCCGCGTGTATCCTCCCTACACAATCTAACTCAATTAACTTTACTTATCTCTTATACAAACAAAATAAAGAGACACAAGCTAGAGACTACAGCTCTGTGTTTCCCCAAACCTCTTCTCTTCTTCTTCTTCTTCTTCCCCCTTCCTTGCACTCACTCGCACGGGGAATTAGCCCCTTCAATTGGTATAAGAGCTTGCCAATCCCGCTCCTCATCACTGTGCGTGCAGTCGTCCTTGGAAGCAAGGAATCAAGGAAGTGAGCAAGCAGACGAAGCAGGTCGATTGCAAGAGAAGTGAGCAAACCTTGGAGAGAATCAAACAATTGAGCCTTGGAGAGCTTGAAACTGAGGAGCAAGCAAGTTAATCAATAGTCAAAACACACACAGGTCGAGAGAAAGACCAATCGGAGTTTGTGTGTGTGGGATCTCTATAGGAACAATCGAGCAAATCGAGCTCGTAGTGAAATCAAAGGCTTCTGAGCACACACCTTACGGAATCCGGTAGCGCTAGTCTAGACTGATTCAAGCAGAGCAAGTACACACACACACACAAGACATGCAACTCGTCATGACTTCCTCCATTGGTGACATTCGGCCATCCCGATCTGCTTTATTTGACTAGCGATATCGGTGACACATTACGCACAAGTCTCGCACTGCCTTCAATGACGTAGGCATAGAGAGAGAGAGAGAGAGAGAGAGAGAGAGAGAGAGAGAGAGCACTTGCTATCTCGGCATTTTGGATCGGCGTTCGACACCGACATCCGTGACTACCCCCAGGCTTTTTTTTCCTGATATCTCACATTACGCGACAGATTCTTGACATCCGACCCCAACACCCACATCCCCACGGGCGAGTGGTTTCCCGCGGAGGATATCGCTCTTGACATGCACGGGTGAGGTACATCTATCATAGAGGAGTGAGACCCGACATCTGTCGCGTGTTCAACATAGTTTTGGATTTGACCTTTAGACGGGTACTAAACTACCACATTTTCGTCCGTCGGCGGCGGAAATTGACATCAACTTCCATAGTCTGCATCGACACTCAGGTTTACAAGGGGGGCTTTTAAGCCCACATACACTCATTTTTTTTTGGTTTTTAGACACACACATGTAAAGCACCTTCATAGGCACCCTTTGTAACATTTAATGGCCTAAAAACGTGTGTGTAGTGGAAATTAGCATGAACATAGTGGGCATTTCATTAGAATAGATTCCTAATGAGAATTACAAGAGTGCTTGGGTGGAGAGAGCAACAAAAATCATAACACCTAGTTAGATAGCATGAACAATACTCTCAAAAGAGAGAGAAATTAAGCTATTGACAACATTTGAGGACCGGATTTGCATGGAGCCGGTCCCCCCTCCAAAAGGCTTTGTATTATGGTTTCTCCCATGAAGAGAGACATTGTACAATACAATTCTTTGTGTTCCTTCAAGACTAGCTAGTGCAATGAAGATGAAAGCTTCATGCACTAAGCAAAACACTTAGCAAACACAACATCAATTATCCCCGGTCTTAGACCCAAGACCTCACACACCTTCGAAAATGGTGAGAACTAGCAAGGTATGAGAGTAGATTGAGAGGAAGAAGGAGTATCTTACAAGAAAGATGTACATCTCCTCACATAATCACTTATATTAGCATAGCTTAGCTTAGTAATTAGCATGGTAGAGGAGATGAGCATGCATTGAAGCTTGGCTCTTGGTTGGATTTGCATCACAAAGCCAAGAGTTGTTGGTGTAGGCCTCCCTTCTCACAAGCTTGGAGTAGGTGGTAAGCTTTCCATTAAAGCTTGAGAAGGAGAGAGATTCTTCTTTACTTCACACATGAGAATGTGTGAGTGTGTGTGTGATAATGCCTTGCAAAAATCAGCCCCCTCTCTCTCTTGGGCGAGCCCCCTTGCTATTTGCTCTTGTTGTCCTCCCATTGGACCTCCCTAGAGCTAGCCAATGACTATTAAGCAGCATAAGTGATAGCCTTCTGACATGTGTCCCCCTTTCCCCTTTTGTGAGAGCTTAAGGTAATTTAATAATTCAACTAAACTCTCATTGGACCCCTTTGCCTCCTGGCCAATAGGAATCATGCAAGCCATTGGGCTACTGAATGTTCATTGGACCACTTGGGAGACTGTCCAATAGTCTTCTAAAGGACTTAATTCTCATTGGTTCTTTTATTAAGTGTTTTTAAATTAATTAAACTAGATTTACTCTAGCCTAATTCTCCTTGGTCCACCTCCAAGGCCATCCAATAGGAATTGGGTACACCTTGTGGGCATCTAGCCTAGGGAGCTGACATGTGTCCCGCATTCCCTTTGTGTAAAGGGAGCTTGTGTGTGTGTGTGTGTGTGTGTGTGTGGCTTTCTCTCTCATCCCCTACATGCTAGCCTGCTCGCCCCCTCCTATGTAGGGATGTGCAAAGACTTTTTTGGACACACACAAAGCATCCAATTCCCCTATGGTTGACCTTTGGACACAACCTTTGAATTTTGGAACCTTAGCATTTTGGAAGTCTTTGTTAGGCACACATTGCCATAACAAACAACCCATGCAGTTAACATACAGTACATATCAAACAGGAAGCAGGAAACTGCATACTTCAAACACCATACTGCAAAGTAAATAAGCAAAGAACACCATAAGGAAGAGGAAAAGAGACTGCCATCAGGTTATCTTCATCATCATCACCAAATTACAGAGTAAAAACAGCAGTACGAGATCAGGAGAGAGAGAACCGCTTCAACAGGAATGCCCATAACTGCTTCTCGTCCTGAGAATTCACGAGACACACACTAACTTCCCCAAAAATATAAAATACCCATGTTCACTTATCCCTAAGGTTCAAAGATAAAGGTTTTAATTACAGTTCAAAAAGTAATAGCCTGACTGCCCTGAAAGCCCTGATAAATCAAGCACTAACACCTGGCACACCTGGTGGGCAAGGTTTCTCAAACCTTGTGAGAACCCATCCCTTGATCAGCAATTTCATCCTCCAGGTTGTCTTTAGTTTCAATTCCCTGTAAAACTGTTGCTGCAGTCACAGCTTCTTTGTCAGGCCCTTCACAATTTTCCTCCACTTGAACTGTAACTGCTTCCTTAATACTCTCTGTCTCCTGAGAAAGAATCTCAGCCACAATGTTCTGAACTGAAGCTTTTAAGCTATGCTCTTCTCCTGCAATCTCCAGATCCTTCACTTCAACAACTTGATCTTTCCTTGCAATTACTGCTCCCCCTGAATCTTCAGGAACAAGCTCCTGAATGGTAGCTGCATCCTTAATCCCTGCACACATGTCAGAATCTTTAGTAATAATCACCTGGCCAGGTTGATTTGCTCCTTTATGCTGCAACTTTTCCTTCAAAGTCTCCAACTGCTGTGTCAGTTCAGTACATTGTTGTTTAAGCTCAGAATTTTGCTTCTCCATTAACACATTCTCCTGCTTCATTTCCTCTTCTGCAAACACTTGATAGGGCTTGCTGACAACATCACACATTTTTACTTTAATATGCTCCCAGATTCCCTTCATGTAATCTCTCATTTCAACCTGCATTTGGTTGACATCCACTGATGCCAAATACCAACCATCTACATCCAGCTCTTCATCAGACATCTCCCTAATTCTTTCCTCCACTCTTTTACAGGCTGTGACTCTGTTCATTAAAACCCTGTTGCTACTTTCCAAGGTAGCATTCAATGTATTCATCTCTGTCATTTGATCTTGCAGGACTGAGAACCATTCTTCTTTCCATTCAGCCAATCTAACTGAAGTCTTCTCCCTTGATTCCACAATCTGCTTGTAGACTTTCAACTCCTTTTGTAATACTTTCTGAGCTTCAGTTAACTGATGTACCTGCTCCAGCAGTAATTCTTCGTGAGTAGTACTTTTCTTACTCTCCTCCACTTCATTCTTTAACTGCTCTAATTCTGAATGCAATCTATTGTTTTCCCTCTTGATCAATGTGCTATCCATTATCTGCTGCTCCACATACTCCTTCATTACTCCAATTGCATTCTGGACTTCATCCAAAGATACATTAGCAAAACTAACTTTGCTAACTTTTGGTTCTTGAATAGCACAATCAGGAACTTGTATGGCAGACACCCCTGCCACTCCCTTAGCCTTGACTTTCTTCAATTTAAAGACTGTTTTTACTGACATAGGGGTTACAATTTTAGTACCTGTCTCCAAAGCAGTTTCAGTGAATAAATCACCAAATTCCCTATCCAAATTGACCTTAACTGTCTCCAAAGATTCCTTACTGGTATATCCTGCACCCATCAAACCTTGAACATCTTTGGTAAAGTGTAAAAAACTTTGATCTTCATTCAGCTTTTGTCTTTTCTCCTTTCTCTGAGTCAACCCTGAATCTACAGGTAACTGTCCCTGCTCTGGCAAAATCTTCCCCTGAAGTATACTTTTGTTGGTAACATGCTGGAAAACTGCTGCAAGATATGGGCCTACCTTTGTTGTTTTGTCTTTCCTTTTCTGCTTGGTATACAACTCAAACTTCATTCTATCAAACAGAATGTTTGCCCATCCCACTTGTCTTCCATTTTCTGCAGCCATTAGTATGCCATAGTTCTCCCTGCTCATATATTCTGATTTAACTAAAAGAAACACCCTCTCAATCAACCATCTGACCTGCTGCAATCTGACTTGATTCTTCATCCCAGACAATTGATAGTAGTGCCTATTGCCCTGTGATTGTCCAAAAGCCTTAGTCATCTCTTTATCTATAGCTTTGACAAAGTCAGTATCCTCCTATGTAGGTATTTCAAATACCTCTGCCACCAACTCTTCAGTCAGATAGTTTTCAGCAAAGATTTTCCCATCATTAGCCTGTAACTGAGACAAGTACACCTTGGCCATATTGTTTTGCCTCTAGGACATCCAAGGAAGCCTTGCAAAGTTCAAGAGACCAATATTTCTCAACCAAGAAATATTCTGTTCATTGAGAACAATTTCATACCTCAAGTCTACAAAGGTGTAGTCTGATGAAGCTTCTTCCTTGGAGATGGATGAGGTCTGAACAGGGTTATACTCTTCTACGTCATCGTCATCCTCACTGGACATCTCCACTACCATTTTCTGCAAACGTGTTTTACGTACCGGTCGCTGTGATAGGTAAACCTCCTCCTCCTCACCATGAAAATCATACTTGGAGGCTATGGATGCTCTGCGTGGAGTAGACATGGCTACGCGCGCAAGAAAGAAACGCAAAGGCTGCAAACGCTGGTCGCGTATCAACTCAAATGTTTGAAAAATGATGGCTCCACTCTCTTTTCCACATGTGCGAGGAACCACGATCAAATTCACTTCATGAGTTTTTATTCTCTTTTTTGTCCTCCAGGTTTTGTCCAAAGAAAGGTTTAAGTCGGAAACCATTTATTGGTTTGACTATGACTTTGCCTGCTTCATCAGTTAAAATAAAAGTGTTTGGACCAACTGCCTTGAGAATTTTAAATGGCCCCACATACCTGAGCTTCAATTTACCAGGTCTGTGCCCCAGTTTACTGTTATAAACCATTACCCAATCACCTGGAGAGAAAATTTTAAACTTAATGTTCCTGTTTATCCATGCTTGTCTTCTCTGTTGAATTATTTCTGCAGTGTACATGCTTTGAATCCTATCCTCCTCCAGCTTGAGCAGTTCTTCTTTTCTGTAATTTATTGACTCCTCAGGGGACAACTTCTAATGCACTGCCACCCTGAGACTGGGCACCAAAAACTCCATGGGTACCACTGCTTCCAGTCCATAAACCAACTTAAAAGGTGTCATTCTTGTTGTGACTTTGAATGCAGTCCTAAAAGCCCAAAGTGCAGAGTCTAATTTCTCATCCCAGTCTGTCCTGTTTTCATTTACCAACTTCCTAATTATCCTGACCAAAATCTTATTGGTACTCTCTGCCTGTCCATTTGCCTGAGGGTAATACACAGTTGATTTCTTGTGCAAAATCATATGCAGTTCAGTCAGTTTACTAATCACTTTGTTAATGAAATGACCTCCCTCATCAGAAACTAGCTCAATTGGACATCCAAACCTGGTCATGATATTCTTGTAAAGAAACTTTGCCACACTCCTTTTTCATGTTTGTTTTGTATTAACAAGAAATGCCACAACCATGCTTGGAGTCGCCACTAATGTTTGTTCAATGAAACCATTGAGTATGTTTATGAGCCATGAGAACATTAGAGGATGACTATTCTTTATTCCATCAATAAGGTCGTCCGTAAGACTATGCTTGTGTTACCATATACACGTGGTAGTGATGTGTGTGAACACACTAGGACCGCCGGGGCATTTTTTCCCTTTTTAGGAGGTTTTTTCCCCCGTGCATTGTATATATGCCCATCACTCTAGGGCTATCTATCTTTCCATTGCACACTAAGAAAAACACTCTCTATTGTGTGCCTTGAGCTTCCTTTGTCTTCTCCAAGCTGTGTGTGTTTCTCTGCAACCCTAATTCCAACAATTGATATCAGAGCAGGTCACGTCCTCCCGGGCTTAGTCACCAGCTGCTCCAGCACACGCCTGCTCACTTTCTCCGATTTTAGTGAGCTTTGGAAAGCGTTCGCAAGGCGACAAAAATTTTGGAAAGCTCGAAGAGCTTGTTCTGCTCAGAATTCTGATTAGGGCTCATTTCGGCCTCCGTTTCCACTACAGGCAGTACTGCACAGGCTATTTCGTCATTTTGTGCAGAATTTCTGTCAGTGCCGTTTTCTGCATAACAGGTGCCTTACAGTCTTCTACGGTTTGTGCTATATAGCACAGGTTGTTCCCGCTCCGTTTCTCCTATTTTCGGGCAGTTTTCACATCAGGTGCAACATTTACCATGGCTGACAACAACAACATAGATGTGTTCAAGATGTTTGCTGCTGAGGACAAGTTGGATGGGGACAACTACCCTATGTGGGCTTATATGATGCAACATGTTCTTGTGTCAAAGGGTGTCTGGAACATTGTGCAGGGCATTGATGTACGCCCTGGTTCTGAGGATGTAGGCGATGTTGAGGATGTTGCAGGTCTTCCTGCAAGGATTGCAGCTGTTAGAGTTGTTTTGCCTACGGTAGAACAAGCTCGTTGGGATGTTAAGGATGCGCAGGCTCATGCATTGATTGCGTTGTCTGTGAAGCGCACCATTGTTCCTCACATCCGTTCAACAAAATCTGCAAAACAGGCTTGGGATATTCTAGCAGGTCTTTATGCAAGCCGCAATGAGGCTAAAATTGCTTTGCTGCGTAAAGAGCTGGAGTCGAATATTATGCATGAGGAAGATGATATGGACACTTTCCTTGCTAGTGTCAAGGATATCAATGAGCAGCTTATTTCTGCAGGTGAAGTCATTTCAGACAGTTCCCTTGTGTAGACTGTTCTTGATGCCTTACCAGATTCCTACCAGACTTTTGCTAGTACTTGGAGACTGATGACCCAAGGAAATCCTAAAGTTGTCAAGTTTGATGCATTATGCACATTGCTGTTGCAAGAGTCACTTTCTAGAAAAAACACGTGCAGTTAAACAGGCTTTTATTGCTTCTCAAAGAAAGGGTGGTAACAGTAATGCAGCCACTTCTTATGGTTCTGCTGCGAGTGGCAAAAATTATGTTCCTAATGTTTCTACTGGCAGTACTTCGTCTGGTAATTCTGGTGATAAGGGCAAAAAGAAGATGCGTTGCCATTATTGTAAAGCCAATGAGCACTTGATCAAGTCATGTCCTAAGTTGAAGGCCAAAGAGGCTAAGAAGAAAGAGGGTGGTTCCACTGCAAATGCTGGTTCCACTACAAATGCAGCCATTGTTGAGTCTTCTGTGAAAGGAGACTGTGTTGCTGATGTTGATGCAGAATGGGCTTTTAGCGCAGAGTACACTTACAATCCTACTATCCATGATGCATGCTTGTCAGTTGCTGCAGATTCACATGTGTGGTATTTCGATAGTGGTGCTACAAAGCACATTACCTCACATCGTGAATTGTTTACCTCTCTCGAGTCTGTCCCTCATGGGAATTCAGTCACTTGTGCCAACAACGCCTCTTATCCAATTCAGGGAGTTGGAAAGATTGTGCTTACTGCTGCTAATGGCAGTTCTTTCACACTTGTTGATGCACTTTATGTACCTGGGATCAAGAAGAATCTCTTGTCTGTATCCGCACCTGCAAATTTGTGGATAACAGATGTACAGTTCATGATCTCAGCTTTGGTGATGAAATTGTTGCATCTGGCCTTTTGTGCCGTGGGCTGTATAAGCTCACTTTGTATGACAAGTGTGGACAAAATTTTGCAAATGCTGTTGCAGATTCAAGGGCTATTTCAGATGAAAAACTTTGGCATGCACGTTTTGGTCATCTGAATTTTGCCAGTTTGCTGCGTTTGCAGAAATCTGATATGGTTGCTTCTTTGCCGCCTCTTGAAGCACCTGTCAAACATGTTTGTGAAGGCTGTATTTTGGGTAGGATGCAGCGTTCTAAGTTTCCAAAGGATGGTTCAGTTCGGGCCACATGCAGGTTGCAACTTGTGCATAGTGATGTTTGTGGGCCCATGCAAACTCCGTCCTTGGGCAATTACCTGTACTTCATGACTTTCATTGATGATTACTCCAGGCATGCATGGGTATTTCCGCTTAAAGCGAAGTCCGAAGTTTTTATGTGCTTCAAACAATTTCTGGCTATGGCTGAAAATGTCTCGAAATGTACTATGGGCACCCTCCGTTCCGATCGAGGGGGGGAGTATATGTCTCATGAATTTAATGCATTTCTGGCTAGTCGTGGGATAAAACACCAATGTACAGTGCCTTATACGCCTCAACAAAATGGTGTTGCTGAGAGGAAAAACAGGTCATAGACGGAAATGGCACGATGTATGGTCAAAAGTCAAGCTTTACCGCATTCTTTTTGGCTTGAGGCCATCATGTGTGCCACTTATGTACTTAACAGGTGTCCTACAAAAGCTTTGCAGTCTATTACTCCATATGAAGCATGCCATGATAGAAAACCTTCTATTAATCACATGCGTGTTTTTGGCTGTTTGGCATATGCTTTGGTGCCACAAGTGCAGCGCAGAAAATTGGATGATAAGGCTGTAAAATGTATTTTTGTTGGTTATAGTGCTGAAAGCAAAGGTTACAGATTGTATCATCCGCAAACAAAATGTATTCTGGTTTCTCGGGATGTAGTGTTTGTGGAAGATTCTGTTCAGCCCTTGCTATGTACTAGAGACAATAATGTAAGCTCATAGGACACTTATGACACTTTGTTGCCTCTTTTCAGTGGTGGAAATACGAATGTAAGTTCCAATGAGGCAAATGTACAGCCTATGGGGGTTTCTGAAAATGTTTTAGATCAGCCTATAACTGATGCAGATGTACATGATGTACTTGATGAGGAAAAGGCTGAAAATGAGCAGGCTAGAGTTATGCCAAAATGGCTGGTGTACACTTTGCGTGACAGTAAATTGGATGCACCTTTGTCTAGTCATACTCGTTCAGGCTCTCGCCATGCATCCTATGCATCAGATTGTTATGCTTTGGCTATGTCTAGCTTACATGATGTTGAGGAGCCTCTGACTTTTGATGAAGCACAGAATTCAGAAAATTGGATGGCTGCCATGCAATCAGAATATGATGCACTTATAGAAAATAACACATGGACTTTATGTGATTTGCCTCTTGGCAAAAAGGCCATTGGTACGAAGTGGGTTTACAAGTTGAAACGCAAGCCGGATGGTGAGATCGATCGCCATAAGGCTCGACTTGTTGCAAAGGGTTATGCACAGCAAAAAGGCATAGATTATGAAGAGACTTTTGCTCCCACTTGTCGTATGACTACTGTGTGTTTTCTATGTGCATTGGCAGCTCATTTTGGTTGGGATGTACATCAATCAGACATTGTTACTGCTTTCTAGAATGGTGACATATTTGAGGAAGTTTATGTAACGCAGCCTCGCGGTTTTGTCATAAAAGGACAAGAGGACAAAGTGTGCAAATGTAACAAGGCTTTGTATGGGTTGAAGCAATCTCCTCGTGCTTGGTATGAGAAAGTTGACACTCATTTGGTCAAACAAGGCTTTTGTAACAGTCCAACAGAAAGCACATTGTATGTAAAGCGTGAGGGTGATGTATTTCTCATCGTGGTTCTTTATGTTGATGATTTGTTGATCGCTGGACCAAATGAGAGACATATTGCTTAATTTAAGGCTGATTTGAATGCTACTTTCAAGATGAAAGATTTGGGGCTGTTGCATCATTACTTGGGTATATAGTTTAAGCAGTGTGATGGTGGTATTGCTTTGTGTCAGAAAAGTTACATAGAGACATTGCTATGTAAGTTTGGACTTGAGGATTGCAAACCTATTGCCACTCCCATGGAAACAGGTTTGAAGTTGAGTCTACATGATGTTGGCGATCCTGCTGATGTCACTCTTTACCAAACTGCTGTTGGCTGCCTCATTTATGTACGCAACACAAGGCCGGATATTCAGTTTGCAGTCTCACAGGTCAGCAGATTTATGCATAGCCCAGGGTCTAAGCATTGGTAGGCTGTCAAGAGGATTTTCCGCTACCGGGCTGGTTGTTTTGACACGCGAGTGTCCACATCAGGTTTTTGTTTCATGCTTGGAAGTTCATGTATATCATGGTTGAGCAAGAAGCAACCTACTGTGGCCACTTCGAGTTGTGAGGCTGAGTACAGGGCAGTCTTCACAGCTACGGTTGAGTGTGTATGGCTTAGATGCCTTATGGCTGATTTGGGTGTTGGACAGGACACTGCCAACACTATCTACACTGACAGTCAGAGTGCATTGGCAGTTGCGAGGAACCTAGTTTTTCATGCTCGCACAAAGCACATTGAGGTGCATTACCACTATGTCAGGGAGCAGGAGAGATCAGCTTGGCTTATGTGCCAACACAGGACAACCTTGCAGATCTTTTCACAAAGGCATTGTCTCGTGAGAAGCTTGAAGCTTTCCGCAAAGCTTTGGGCTTACTCCCCTTTGTGGAATGATCCTGTCCTCAGGGCATGGCACTTCCCTTTACTCATGTACCAGCTCTCATTCACCGCATCACTCCAGGGGGGATTTGTTACCATATACACGTGGTAGTGATGTGTGTGAACACACTAGGACCGCCGGGGCATTTTTTCCCTCTTTAGGAGGTTTTTTCCCCCGTGCATTGTATATACGCCCATCACTCTAGGGCTATCTATCTTTCCATTGCACACTAAGAAAAACACTCTCTATTGTGTGCCTTGAGCTTCCTTCGTCTTTTCCAAGCTGTGTGTGTTTCTGTGCAACCCTAATTCCAACAGCTTGGATACAAAAAGAAAAGTGTTTCTCATAATCTTCTTTGTTTTCACAATACCTCACATTGAATCTTGTAGAGCTACTCTAGAGCTTAGTTTTGATAAAAAAGTTTTTGAATCCGATATCAGGAGCTCAAGTTACGGCCAAAACAATCAACCTGTGTGAAGAGACTTAATACGTGTATGATGTCTACTGACTCAAAATTGCTCCAAACTTTAACTGTAGATTCTCCGTGATGTACTCTAACCACTCCAAGTCTTAGTTTGTGATTCTGACACTTTTAGTCAGGTATATCACTCCGGTTTTTGTCTGGTTTCTTGCAACTTCCCGGGGAGGTTAGCTAAGCCAAAAGTGATCCAAATTGAATGAAACTTGGTCTCTAGGTCTATTTTGCGATGACAATAATTCTATAAGCTCATATGCGAGTTTTGATCTCTAATTTGGGGCTTGAGACATCATACACATATGATGTCTCCTCTTGCAAAATGAAGCGAGTTTTATCCCAAACACTTTTTATCACTCAAGCAGCTCTCAACAACTTTCAGAATTCAATTTGAACACTTTTTGTGCAAGTTATGACCAATACAAGCATGTATCTTGCCCAATTTCCGTCTTTTGACACTTTTTAGCCCAAATGTGCTCCAAATACAAGGAAATTTTGGCGAGGGACTTCTTTTATGCTCTAGGACAATAGGGTAAACTTAGATGTCTGATTTGACCTAGATATGGCCTTTAAGACATCATACGCGTATGATGCCTTTTGGCTCATATTTCACTTATATTTCTACTCAAGGTGCTCCTTGATGCATACAACAAGAATATGTGCTCATAAAAAAATTTGGATGTCAAAATTGCTCAAAATCACTACTTTTTCACCTTTTCCTTCTTGAATTTGCAAAAATATGCTTCGATTCAAAGATATGCGTCCAAATGAGATGAAATTTTGCAAACAAGATTAACACATCATTTCCAAACCTCCCGTGTGCTCAAAAGTGCAATTGGATCTTTAGACCTTGCCTTGAGACAGCATACATGTATGATGTCTATGTGCTAAGAATTAGCCCAAACTTGGTCTCTAAGCTTGTTTTATGATGCTAAACACCCTGGTATGCTCTAATGTCAACTTTGGTGTCTAAAAATTTCCTTTAGACATCATATGTGTATGATGTCTAATCGATCAAAATGAGGTGAAACTCACTCCAGAGGTTCCTCACTACATTGGCAATTCACAAAAACTTTCAGAATTCAATTCCAAGACTTTTTGTGCAAGTTATGATCAATTCAAGCATTTACTTTGCCTAGATATGTCTTGTGGCCTTTACAAGCCTAAAAATGCTTCAAATTCAATGGAATTTGGCCTATTTGCTTCCTAAATACTTTAGATCATAAGGGTGCACTCAAATTTATATTTTGACCTCAAATCTAGCCTCTAGAAAATCATACGCGTATGATGTCTATCTGGTCAGAATGGATTTTTGTTTCTACCCTAGGTGTCCATTGATGTGTACAACATGAACATGTGCTCACATCAAACTTTGGATGTCAAAATTACACAAGATCACCACTTTTTGACAAGGAAATCCCCCAAAAGAGTAAAATATCCTCAATTCTCAATCTATATGTCCCAATAAAATGAAATTTGGTGTATGTGCTCAACACACTTGCAGAAGATGATTATAATGTCAAAAGTTTATTTTTGATACCAAAATTATCCTTTAGACATCATACGTGTATGATGTCTGTGTTAAAGTTTTGGCATCTCAAGTGAACTGCCCAATGTGATCCCATTATTTAATTTGGCTTTTAGATATTTCTTTTACTTATTTGTGAAAGTCTTGGGTAGGGAAATTTACTGGGATTTCTATATAAGAAACCCCTTGCCTCCATTGTATACACATTCAATTACTCATTGCCAAGGTTCTCTCTCTCTCTCTCTCTCTCTCTCTCTCTCTCTCTCTCTCTCTCTCTCTCTCTCTCTCTCTCTCTCTCTCTCTCTCTCTCTCTCTCTCTCCGCTGGTCTCTACCCTTAAGCATCGTCGACTTTGACATGGTATGAGAGCATATGGCTTGAAGCCTTTGGTGGAGGAGCAACCCCGTGAGGAAGAGAGGTACTCACTGGTTGCCGACCTCCAATTTTCCCATCTCTGTTGTAGGGTTTTAAAATGCAGCCCAGAAGGGGGCTCTCTACTCCTCCCCCCTGCAGTGGAATGCTGCACTTTTTAAAAACGCTGACACCACTGCCCGTTTCCACCTCCCCTCCCAACAACGTGTTAAAACGCCGTGCCCGGTAGTGCTTCCCCTCCTCTACGTGTTTTGAAATGCTGGCCAACTTGCGACTGTTGGGGTGATAAAGCTCAATGTGCCGCACCTGAGTGTTGGGCGGCCGGAGACTAACCTGGAACTAACACTGACCATTCATTCTACATAAAAGAATAAGGACTCATAACCCTAACACTATTGTGTTTTGGAGTCCACCCAAATATGTGTCTCATCTCTTCTCAATTGCTGCACACATACACACGCTCTTTCATGAGCACTTCAATTGGTATCAGAGCTCAGGGATTGGGAGTATCATTGGAGCTCAACGGGGGGGCAGCGGAGAAGCAGCAAAAACTACAACACATTTTTGTAGATCTATTTTGGCCTACCAAAACTTATTCATTCAAGCTGATTCTCATGTTACCTGACCGGGTTTTTGTCCTCTTCAACTTTGTAGAATGAAAGTTTTCTCAAAATCTTCACCAATTTTGAGATATGTCAGTCAGACTGCCTGTAGGTCGTGAAGTAGAAGTTGCAGATTTTCACAGATCTATTTTGACTGTAAAAACAACTTATTTCACGCTCATTCTCTCAAATCTCAACCGTTTTCGCATGGTCTACAACTTTGTAGAAGGAAGTTTTTGCAAATTTTGCATAGTTTTAGAGATATTCAGTTCATACAACATGGTGGTCTACCGTCGTCGGTTCTTCTGTGTACAGGTTTTTGTTGTAGACTCTTTCTGTAATCTTTGTCACATGCATATTTGATGTAAGTTCTAGAGGGTCTATTTAATCAGACAAACCGCTCCAGCGGCTACAAAAAAGGGTTTCTATGGTTGATGTAAGATCTTATGCGGTTTATGTATTATAATGGAAATATGCAAAGCCTATTGTTGAGGGTCGTGGTAAGGTTTTATTGAGCTGGGGGATTCTCAAATGTGGAGATCCTTTCGGTGATATAGGTTTTGGAGCGAGCCCCTGACATCCCCATAGTTTTGGCATCAACATAGGATGTATGCTTATGCGGTTAATGCAGTATTTGTGTGCATCTGCTGACCCGCCATTGTCGGCATTGGTGTCATCTTTATGCGTATGCATTTGACAGTGTTCAGTTGGTCAGAGATACTCTTCTAGAGTTGGAGACACTGACAATGATAGTTCTTTGAGATTTTATCTTGCCGATTTAGCCACTTTGATCAGTGTTTCAGTCATTGTACACATTTTTTTTGGGTTCAAAAGTCAGTTTTACAGGGGATACTTTGCCAAAAAAATTCAGGTTTTCTATCTTTAGTGTAGCGGATCTATCACTTTTGTTCCCTATCGAGTGATGGCTTCATCATTGGAGAACTCTTTGTTCAACATTGAGAAGTTAGATGGCACTAACTTCCCATTTTTTGGAAGGAACAAATTTACAATGTCTTAGTACAGAAGAAGCAGATCCGGCCGATAAAGATGAAGGGGATAAAGCCTGAGGATATGGATGAGTATGATTGGCAGGAGCTGGATGAGCTTGCCAGGTCCACCATCATGCTGACTTTGTCAAAGACTGTGTACTTCAATGTGAACATGGAAAAGACTAGCTATGAGATGTGGAAGAAGTTATGTGACATGTATGAGAAGCAAAGTGCAGCATCACAGGTTTATTGGCTGAAAATGTTAGTTGATTTGAAGATGGATGACACCCATGTGCAACCATCTCAATGAGTTCAACACAATTTTCAGTTAGCTTTCTGCGCAGGGAGTCAATTTCAACAATTCGGTCAAACCAATGTTCTTGCTAGTTACATTGCCAGAAAGTTGGGATGCTTTTCGCACATCCATAAGTAACTCAATACCTCCTGATGGTTTATCATGTGCTGATGTTGAGGGCAGTTTGCTTAATAAAGAGGTTAGCAGGACGAATCTTGATACTTCTTGTGGTACTAGCAATGCTCTTGTTGTCCGTGGTCAATCACAAGAAAAGGGTAAGCAGAATCAGAGAGGAAACTCTCGTAGCAAATCACGTGGCAGAAAAGACATTGAGTGCTTTCATTGTCACAAAAAGGTTCATCTGAAGAAAGACTGTCGCAAGTGGAAACAAGAGAAAGGTAAGGACAAGAAGGCAGAAGAAGGAAAGACTAAGGAAAGCAGTAGTACTCCTCTTAGCCTTTGAAAATAATCACTTAAGTGTTAATTATAGAGAGTAATGGCATGGGTCCAACATAGAAAAATTGCCAAGGGATATCTCCTTTCGGACTTCTTAGGGCTCAATAATGGTAAAGCCGTAGGCAAGTCTAAAAAGAACCCATTATTAAGACCAAAGCTTCTGAGGTGTGCAACATATCCCACATAGTGGGCTCAACAAAACAGATATAGATTCCAATCCCACTTACCCTAATATAATCAACAAAATCAACCATTCATAGGTACTTAAGGACCTCTCTTCTTAAGCAAGAAAAGAGAAACCAAATGCTCTGATACCAATGTAATGAAAATGGCCTATGAACTTTGAGAATAGTGGAATTAAGAGAATTAGAGTGAGCATTTTGGAGAGATTACTTTGAGAACATGGAGGGTGAACTTAATTGATGGTAGCAACATAAACATAGTACTTATTTAACTTGTCATGAACAATACTTTTGCAAGAGAGAGAGTAGTAGAGAACATGACAATAGTTGAGGACCGGATTTACTTGGATCTGGTCCCCCCTCCAAAAGGCGTTTGTATTAAAGATTCTCCCATCAAGAGAGACTTGTTACAATACAATCTTTGTGTTTCTTGTGACCTTGGTGATGCTATGAAGATGGAAAGCTTCATGCATCACGAGCTTAACATAAACTTTGCAAAAAACATTAACTATCCCAAGCCTCAGTCCCAAGGCCTCAAACACCTTCAAAGGTGGAGAGAGCTAGCGGGGAATGAGGGTAGGGAAGAGGAAGAAGAATCATCCATAGGAGAAAGAAATAGTTCCTTACTTATCATCACTCTTCTTGCTTAGCATAGCATAATAGCATAGTAATGAAGATGAAGAAGATGGCAAGATTAAGCATTGAAGCATGGCTCTTGGTTGGATTTGCATTCCATAGCCAAGAGTGTTGGTGTAGGCTCTCTACTTCTCAACAAGCTTGGAGAAGGAGAGAGAATTCTTGCATTTTTCACTCTACACAATGAGAGAATGTGTGTGTGTGTGGGAGAGTATACCCCCCCTCTTTCTCTCTCTCTCTCTCTCTCTCTTTTATTATTTTATTATTTCATTTGGTCATGTGTCCTCTTTTTTGTTTTTGAGAGAAAGAACTTAATTATTTATTTTTATGTATAAATTCTCACTGGACCCCTTTAAAATCTATCCAATAGCATTCAAACACATCATGAGGGCCACATGCGGAGGATCATTTGAACATGTGTCTTTTATGCTTATTAAGTCATTTGGTTGAATTGAATACTTCAAGGACTTAATCAATCAAGCATGGAAACGGTCATGCCTCTTAAGAGTTATCTTTGAATTGAATACTTCAAGAACTTTAGTCATTTAAGCATGTGAGAAACACCTCAAGCTTTTGGGTAAGGTTCCCACTAACACTTAGCAAGCCAACAAGCACCTCATGCTTGGGTAGGATTCCCACCTCAAGGTCATCCCTAGCTTGCCTAAGGTCAAAGGAATTTTGAATACTAACTTTTGGAGGTCTTTAATGAAGCTAACCCTACGATCTTTAAGCTCCATTAGGTAGCATTGCTCTTTAACATACCATCTCTCATTTTGGACCCCTTTTAACCTTGGCCCTGTGTTGAGACAGATCCATAAACACATGTCTATATTCTAACCCTTGTTCCCGTTTATTATCCCACATTAAATGATTAGCTTAATATGAGAAAATCATTTGGGTTGGTTAGATATTAGATTTTATGAAAATCTTCAATCCTCAAAATTTCTTGATTTCTTGGTACATGTGCATCTTCAATCCTAAAAATTTCTTCTCTTCCAATGGACCAGTAATTACATTCTTTATGACTCTTCTTGTTGTTGATGCTCTTTTATCTACATATTAGTTATGGAGTCCTCAACCCTGAAAGTCTTTCTATGTTGGCAAGAAGTTGGCGTGCTTTCTAGGAAGGCATTGGACCTCTGGCTGTGAGAGCTTGTGAGGATGTAGCAAAGAATTCACTCCATGAAGTGTAGTGTTTGGTGGTGAATACTTAAAGTGTAGCCATAGAAGACTCTCACTCACCCTCTCATGTACACATAGAACTTTAAAAATAAGGCAAAGATGAAAATGTTAAAGCTTTGATCATATCTAATCAAGGGTAGGATGAAAGGATTTATGGATGCATTTATAGCAGCTGATCTTTATCTTCGAAACAAACCCCAAATTGTTCTTTGAAACTGTAATTTTGTACTCACAAAGATGTATATAATTTTCCTAGAGATTGGAATGAGTTGTGTATATAAGTCTTTGTTAGCTGCTCAGCTACTAACAATAGCAAAAGAAGAGCATCAAGCAGGACTCCACACATGTTTTCAAGCTTAATGATTGTAATCAAACCCATTTTATTATTGAAAAATCTCGCAAGTCCAAAGCCGTTGTAATATTATTGAGTACCAGTGAGTCTAAAAGGGCCAATGGCTTCCACATTTGTAATTATATGCAATCTCTTAACCTTATACTCGTCCCCAATTAGCTAGGAATCCATTTTTACACCTTGGCTAAGGTATAAAAGCCAATTTTTGTAACTTTAACACATAAGTTTTGGATAATAAAGAGTAAGCGTTTTTACAACAGCTCAACAACTGTCTATAGTTTCTTCAATCTCTTGTCTCTCTTGCGTACAATATTGCATTGCTATTCTGAGCATACCAATGCGTTCGTAGGTGAAAGCTCTCTCTTTTGATGTAAGCTTCTCGTGATAAAGTGTGCTTTTAGTCATTATACGAGATTTTTTTTGTTCCTTATGCATAATACACGCACTAAAGCTGGATTTTGACCTTAGGGATAGATAGAGCACGTCTAGAGGAAGCTATAGAGCCCTTCTGGGACCGAAATCAACAACACTAAAATAGGCCGTTTATCTTATGCGCAATTTTGTCCAAGTGTCAAAAATGACATTTGAGCACATCAGAGTGTAGAAGATACCCTGTCCATGCTAGATATTAAGTTTCATTTCATTTGGAGACCTATAGCTACACAAATTTGTCTGGATAAGGTTGTGGTAGAGAAAGTAGCTTTTGGTGTCTGATGACACACACTTGAGACTTAGATAAGTAGAAGCGACATAGACTTGAGTTTTTCAAGAGATTGGCTATCTCTTGTAGCCTCCATGCACTAGTTGAGCCAGCTATGTCCCACGGATTCACATTTTATATCTGTGTTTCTCGCTTTGCTAGCATTGATATGGTGAGGCTTGGCAGTCAGCCAATAGCTTGGCGCCGTTGCCGGGGATGAGGCAACCTAGACTAGAGAAAAACCTAAAACACTCACTTGAATTTCCATTACTTCCTCTAGTTTCTACTAGAGTATCACATTTTCTATGCTTATCATGACTAAGAGGTGCTTGAGAGTAGAGATACTCGGTGGACCTCGGGAGATTTATATACTAGGACGACTAGGTATAGGATCCTTGAGACTGGCTAGTGGTTGGTAAGGGTGTTACCTAAATAGAAAGTAGGGATTTGATATTGAAAGTTGCATTTTCCACTTTTTGCACTCTTTTTTATGTCTAGTAGGAGTAGTATAAGTAGAAAACCATTAGGAGTGCATCTGCTCAAAGATGCATTGAAGGAAACCAAAACAATTTGAATAGTCTATCTTCAGCGTGTCCAAGATAGACATGGGGTTTCTGAGACTAAAATTGAAAAACTAAACTTACAAGGTGGTAGAGAAACTTAAGTAGATAACTCCCATTGATTTTGAAACCATTTGGATTAGTAAAACACTTAGCCAAGCACAAAAATTGGAAAAAAACGTAGACCTTGGAGAAAATCAACTAGGAAGAGTCAAAGCAGGCTAAAACTTGAAACAAGGGTGTGTATAAATCCTAAAACTACTGAGAAAATCAATCTGTGAAGAAAAAAATAAAAAATGTTAGAATATGGAAGAGATTTATTGTACACTTTGTCGTACATGTCGAAAGCTGAGAACTTTCATGTGCACTGTGTGCGAGCCTTGAAAGGATGCAAACACACAACTAAAAGATCCTAGCAAGCTCAAAGGAATAGGAGTGTGTTACTCATCGCTCACTGCTTCTGTCGTGAAGGATCTTGTGCTGCGAAGAAGAGCACCTCCAAGTCCCTTGGATTTGCCTGACCACTAGCAAAGAATCACCTTTTATAATAAGTCTTTGTATGCCTGATTCTTTGCATTCTTCTAACCCAAGGGTTAGAGCAGCATACTCAGCCTCATTGTTAGAGTGAACACTGGGTAGAGTGATACCTTTTCTAACCATTACCTCCTTTTGTGGGTTCAAAATGATGATTCCCCCTGCTGCTTTGTCTTGTTGGCATTGATAAGCTCCGTCAAAGCATAAAGTATGGGCATTATCAATCTCCTTCACTTTGAACTGTTTTGAGCCTTCCTCTCTTTGTAGTCGTGATCCTTCCCTTTCTCTCACTTTGTAGGTGAGAATGTCTGCAAGTCCTGCTCTTGTGCTATCTTCTACAAGGAAAGTGTATTCAAATTCTTGGAGTTCAAGCACCCACTTTGCTATTCTAGATGAGAGGCTCATGTGTTGTACTACATATGGTAGATTGTGCTCTAAGGTAAGAAAAACAAATGGCACAGGGAGAAGATACTATCGAAACTTCCTTACCACAAACAAGATTGCAAAGACCACTTTCTCCATTTCAGTGTATCCCTGCTCGGCCGGAGTCATCACCTTGCTTGCAAAATAGATCGGCCTCATGTATGATGTTTTAGGATCTTTTCGCATCAAAACAACACCAATTGCTTCAAAACCTACACTTGAGTGACATAGTAGGTCTCCTTTGGATCTGGTGGCATTAGGATTGGGAGAGAGCTAAGAATGCCCTTCACTTCCTCAAAAAATTTTGCATGTTCCCTCCCCCATTCAAATGTAGATTGGCTTGCCAACCTATGCAAAGGGGCGATGGCTTCTGCTAGGAGATGGATGAAGCGAGACATGTACCTCACTTTGTGGTTGAAGGTCATTAGCTCCTTATTTGTTGTTGGTGGAGATAACAACCAAACATGGGAGTTGGTTGAGTTGCCTAAAGGTAAGCGGGCACTTCAAAACAAATGGGTGTACAAGATAAAGGAAGAAGAAGGTGGGAAGAAAAGGTACAAGTCTAGGCTTGTGGTAAAAGGTTTTTCTAAAAAGAAAGGTATTGACTTCAATGAAATATTTTCTCCTGTTGTAAAAATGAACTCAATTAGGCTTGTCTTAAGCCTTGTGGCTGCTCATGATCTAAATCTCGAGCAAATGGATGTAAATACGGCATTCCCTCACGGTGACTTAGAGGAGGAAATCTACATGCTTCAACCAAAGGGGTATGAAGTAAAAGGTAAGGAGAAAATGGTTTGCAGATTAAAGAAGAGCTTGTATGGTTTAAAGCAAGCATCAAGACAATGGTACTTGAAGTTTGATCGATGGATGTTGGATCATGGATTCACAAGATGCAACTCGGATCACTGCGTCTACACGAAGAATTTGGGAGATGGGAAATTCATCATCCTAATGTTGTATGTTGATGACATGTTGATTGCAAGTGCTAACATGCAGGACATCAAAGACCTAAAAGAGGAGCTGTCCAAATCTTTTTCAATGAAAGATTTAGGTGCTGCAAAGAGGATACTTGGTATGAAAATATCAAGGGACAGGACTAAGAAAACAATAAAGCTATCTCAAGAAGATTACATCAAGAAGGTACTAGAAAGGTTTGCAATGCAAAATGCAAAACCAGTTTCTACACCTTTGGCTGGTCATTTTAAACTAACGAAGGATATGTGTCCAAAGACACAAGAGGAGATAGCCTATATGTCTAAAGTTCCATATGCTGCAGCGGTAGGTTCTCTAATGTATGCTATGGTCTGGACAAGGCCAGACATTGCACATGCAGTGGGAGTTGTGAGTAGGTTCATGGACAACCCAGGTAAAGAGCATTGGCAAGCTGTGAAGTGGATACTTAGGTATCTAAAAGGGACAACAACAAATGCTTTGTATTTTGGAGGAACTGATATTTTTCTAGAAGGGTATGCTGATGCAGATATGGCAGGTGACAAAGATACTCGAAGGAGCACTACTGGCTATGTGTTCACGGTTGGAGGCACAGCAGTAAGCTGGGCTTCAAAGCTGCAGAAAATGGTTTCACTTTCTACCACGGAAGCAGAGTATGTAGCAATGACGGAGGCAAGCAAAGAAATTCTGTGGCTTCACAGATTCTTAGAAGAGCTTGGATTCAAACAAGACAATTGTGTCTTGTACAGTGATAGCCAAAGCGCTATCCATCTTGCAAAGAACTCAGCCTTTCATTCAAGGACAAAGCACATTGAGGTGAGATATCACTTCATACGCACTCTTTTGGAAGAGGGACAACTAAAGCTAGGAAAGGTGCATACAAGTGAAAATCCTGCAGACATGTTTACAAAGGTGGTCAACAAGGAGAAGTTGAGCTTTTGCTCATCTTCAATCGGCATTCAAGGATAAGAAGCCAGAATGGAAAGCAGTCACAGGTTTGGTTTGGAGATCAGTCTCCAAGTGGGAGATTGTTAAGTATGGAGCCTGATTTACCCTTGTAATTTTCTGTGGTAAAAGTGCACATTTGTAAGGCCCCCATTATGAGGAGAAGCCATCGTGCGTGAAGGAAAATCACTCACCGGAAACCAAAATTTTCACGGACAAGAATCAGGGGCTTTTTTTTCCGCCGGAATATTCTTTTTCGCCGGAATATTATGGCCGGACGGCGGTCGGAAAGTGGTCGGAAAACAATGGTCGATGGCCGGTGGTCGGAAGTCAATGGTCGGTGGCCGGTGGTCGGAAGTCAATGGCCGGTGGCCGGTGGCTGAATTCAATGGCCGGTGGCCGAATTCAAAAGCAGACTTGTCTTCTCAAGGGCGGCCACACATGGGCGGATTGGAGGGTCCGATTTGGACTTATTCACACAAGGGCGGCTACACATGGCTGTCTCTCATAAGAGAGGGCAGCCCTTTTGGCCTATAAAAGGAGGCCATTTCTACACACATTTCATAGTGTGAAGTTGATGCAACAAGGTGAGTGTGAGGTGGTGAGAGTGAAGCAAGGCGGGAGCTCCATTAAGGGTATAATCCCTTTGTAAATTACTTCTTGTTTTGAAGTACTAAAGCCATTGAGTGGCTGCTTTCCCGTGGACGTAGCCCACATTGGGTGAACCACGTATATCGTGTGTACTCTCTCTCTCTCTCTCTCTCTCTACTCTATAATCTCGTGTATGTAAATCTGTCTCTCTCCATTAAGTAATCTACTCAATTATCTATTTAGCTACGTCTTATTTCCTAACAACTATGCCGGTGTCCCAGTCTTGCTTAGCTCTCATAGCCATAAGCCAAGGCCTCCCTAGAATGATAGTATAGCCCTCTCCTTTGTGTGGCATGACAAAGATGTCCACATCTACCTCGGTGTTGAATGCCTTTATCCTAACTGCATTTATGACACCAACATATTGAACTTTTAAATTATTTGCCATTTTGGCTCGGCATGGTGCCGGCCGACTCACCTCTAAACCCAAACGGTGCATCATTTTTTCACTCATGACGCATATTTGTGCGCCACCATCGATGTAGATATTGAAGATGTGTTGCCCTTTGATGTAAGCATCCATCACTGGTAGTATGTCGTCTAGATTCCTCCCAGAGATAGCCCCAGCTATCTTTGGCTTTGGTCGCCTCGTGTTAACCATCTTTGTCCATTGTCTCCTAACCCTAGGTGCTAGGTGGAGTAACTGGGGCCAGGTGATTTTTGGGCCCTGCACAGAAACATCTTGAACCAAATCATATGGTTTAGAATATTCACCCAAAGAGAAATCTACAATGTCAATTTTACGTCATGACTTGGACGGCTTTTTGCTAGATTCCCGTTTATTCTTCATCTTTTCTTCCTTTTGAGAAGATTCACCATGCCTAGCGCGTTTTACCCCAATGGCATCTACTCCTTTAACCTTGGTCTTATCCTCCTCCACTTTCTCCTTTCCTTTACCTTCAAGACTGAGGACGCTTACTGTTTGATTGCTAACTGGTGGTGGGGGTAAGGGTGGAATGAGAAGTTGTGGTGGTGGTGGTGGTGGTTGTGGTTGAATCGGTGGTTGTAGGATTTGCACGGGTGGTGCTTGTCGTGGTGCCCTCGGTGGTGGTGGTCTTGCTCTTGGTGGTGAAACCTGGTTTTGTCTGGCTAGCTCCTCTGTTGAAATTCTGCCTCCTTGGTTGTGGACAGTAGTACATGCCATGACCATCCTCCCCACAATTGTAGCAGTGGTATTCTTGGTTTTGCCTTCGTTGTCCTCTCCCTTGCTCTTGGTTGCGATTGTGTGCATGCCCTTGTTGTATCAAATGGACTGAGAGATTCTCAAGTTGATTGGTGATTTGGTTGAGCAGGTCTTGCTGATCTTCAATTGGTTCTTGTGGTTGAATCCTCTGGGAGACTGTTGTAGGTGGTGCTAGAGGTGGTGGGGTCCTAACGGCTTCCTCTCCATCGATATTCCTGGCTTGTAGGCGCAACTTCTTGTCTTTAAGGCAGGCCACTTCAACTGCTAGCTCATACGTAGCAGGAAACCTTCCCTTCACCTTCTCTTTAAGAGTTGGCCATAACCCAGCCACAAACCGATCCTTCTTTAGGAAATCAGGTGCCCCCTCATCCTCTCTTAGCGATGCAACCCATCGCCCCCATAAATCTACAAACTTTGACTCATATGATGCGTATTCCAGCATACTGCCCTGCTTCAACTCTATCAACAATTGCCATAGTTTCTCTGATGTTGTGCCCTCTCCAAAACTCTTGACAAAGGCTGCCCTTAATAAGTCCCACCGTTCCTTGGTTTCTTGTGCCAAGGCATTGTACCATGATCTTGCCTCCACCTTCATTAGAAGTGGGAAGATGCGCAAGCGCGAAGCATCATCATCTCTCGCAGAGATGACACATGCTATTTCCAAGTTGTCTAGAAAGTCTGCAGCATCCTCGCCCACCTTACCAGTAAAGGTTGGAAATGCTACACTTGCCATGATTACTGAGAGAGAGCTAGAAAGACACACTTCTTAACTTGCAAAAAAAATTTCTTCTTTACAAGGAGGCGTGTATACCCTATTATACTAGGACATAGATTAAAACTTCAAACGGTACATTGCCTTGTACCAAAGGTAAAACAAATGGCTGATCTGATGCCAGAACCTCAAAAAACCGCTCCCCACCCGGCATGGTGTCAATGAAGTGCTGGTAGTGAATCTTCAAGTCCAATATTACCTTGATTGAGCGTACACGTGTTGGTATGTGTGATCTGTCTTGAGGTAGGTTGTCCTGATTCATGTGAAGCTTAGAGGTGCTTAGTCACTGTCCAAGCTTGTAGGAGAGGGTGGTGTTCTTTCCTGAAACAAACTCAGTAGATCCCTAGTTTCTCTAGTGAGAGTGTGAGCCAATGCTTTTGTTATCTGTGCTGCAGCATCAGGTGCGACTTCAAAACTGACTATGATAATTACCTCGGTGACTTGAGTTACCCGATTCTCAAAGTAGAATAGTGTTGATTCTCTATTGTGCAGAGCTCCTTCCATTTTGTTGTTGTTGGTTGGTTGTAGGTTGCGGACATGGTTTCCACCTTCTCCTTCTTCTTCTTGGCACTTGGCCTATGTATATACACTGGGTTTGGCGCGTTGGTTGACTCTCCCACTTCAAATCGATTACAGTTACGCCTGGCACTCGAGCTTCGATGGAGATGCGGAGTTCGTCTAGTTGTGCTTGGAGCTCTTCTTCTTCTGTCGTCCAGTTAGAAAATCCTTCATACTCATTCATCCATTCACAATAGTTTAGGGTTTTCAGTCTTGTAAACTGAAGGGTTTCAAGAGCCCTCCTCAGTGGGGGCACCAAATGAGAGGCGGAAGTGAAAAAATAGACCCGGTGGCCTCTACACCAAGACTATGCACAATGGCTTCATCATGGGGAATACACAATAGGGGCACCACCTAGCAAGATATGCGGCTAGGACGCATACATATACACAATGAAACATGCATGGAAAACAATTTCAAGATCCACGCCCAAATGTGGAATGGGGTGGTCGGAGAATAAGGTGAGAGGAGTGGTGAGTGAGTGAGAATGGGCTCGCTACGCGTGCATGTAGTAAGGAAGATAACGAGGTCAGGGATACATGCAAGTATGCTCACTTCTCATACAAAAGGTGGCGAATCCGAACACCTTAAGATGGAAGTAGCAAGATGATAGGAATATGAGAGGGAGAGAGAGTGTGTGTGTGTGGTGGCGAATCCGCACACCTTAACATAAGCAGAAAAAAAATGGCAAGGAACAAGTATATACCATACTCACAATGAGATGTATCCAAAGCGACACAAAGTATGGTACCAATATGGAGTGTGTTGATTGCTTGCAAAAGATGAATACAATAGGTAGCGTATGGCAGGAAAATGAGAAGGGAACAAGATCGTAGGAGGCATAATGGAGAGATGGGAGTCAATGGCGAGGAATATCATGAGTGTGTCCACCCTTATTCTTCTTGAAATTGTGCCTTCAACCCTTAATTACAAGTGGTGTGGAGGTGTGGTGCTCATCTTTTGTGCATGGTGATGGTGATGATGATGGTGTTGTGATTATGTGATTAGGGTTCATGCTACAAGCATGTAGCACAAGAGTGTGTATGGATAGGGGTGTGTGTGTGTGTGTTCTCTCCCCCAAGTGAGCTCTCATGGCCTCCTTATATAGGGAAGGAGGGAAGGATTTAGCAATATTTCTATTTGAGGTGAGTGTCCCACTTTGGTGACTAGGAAAATGGGGTGCATGTGACTGTGGCTCCCATCTTGTCTCCTCATTATTTAAAATACCAGAGTCAATAAAGAGAGAAGAAGAGAGAATGTGGGTAGGATGTAGAGGATAGGAAATATTTACAATAGTCTAGCTTTGGATAGACATAAGCTTATTAGGGAGAGAAGAGAGAGGTAAGAAAATTATAAGAGAGGTTGTCGAAGGTGGATATTTGTTGATGAGGATGGATCCTCCAAAAATGGTGATAGAATTACTCTAGACTAGCCAAGACCTCATTAAAAGAGCCTTGTCTCTTGTAATCATGCTTGAAGACTTGTAGAACCATAGCCATTCTAGAAGGAAGAAAAGTGGGGATGGCCTGTGTCACCATTACACGAGAAAACTGGGGTCCACTACAAAAATCATATCTCCGTGTTCATAACTCCAAAAATTCTGAAAAAAATTGAGCTAAAAGTTGAGATCACGAGCTACATCTTTTATGTTGAACGCTCCTTCAGATTCGGGGTTCTTCTTTACTTAAAAAATTCAGCCAAATAATGTATTATTTGTGGTTGCAAAAGTCTTTTGGTGGTCCCCTTTGAGTGGACTTCTCTCTTGCCTTCAAGTGTAAGCTCCTTCATGTGTATGAAAACATGACCTAGAGTGTTGAAAAGATTGGCAATCATCTAGATGGAGGTATTATTGAAATTTGAAAGTGGGGTTGAGGTTTGAAAATGAAAACTAGTGAATAAAATATTTGGTAGAGTGGAATAATATACATACATGAAAAAAAAATATTAGAAAATACTAGAATATATATATTTAATATTTTTAAGGTCAAAAGAGAGATCAACAAAGAAAGCTTACTTATTATGCTACATCGTGATTGATTAGCATAAGTATTATTTATTTAATAAAGGCTAAAATGTTTGTGAAAAAGGAAGAAAAAAATCAAAAGTAACTTATATAATGGGAAATATTTTGATAAAAGGGCAAAAATATATGGGGGGTTCCCATGCATGGAAAAGCCTGCCTCAATAGTTTGGGTACTGAAGAAAGAACGATTTGTTCCACCTAGCTCAAGAACAAGGACGTCAAATGAATCTTATTCCTCTTCATGTAGTGGTTCAATAGAAACACAAGCTTGACACAACCTCCACCTACCATTTTACATATCCATACAAACAAGAAAGAATTTGCACCTCCCGTTGTAAGTTCACCACCTACAACAACATTACAAATAAAATCATGAGAGAGTACCTTACCACCCTTGCAACTAGATGAGACGCCTAGGGCAGTCCAAAACTATTGGTCAAAGCCTTCACCCATAACAACTTGGAAAAATTGGTTTCAAAGGGTGACGACATCGTTCCAAAGGTATGATCTACCCAAGGAAGGGGGAGTGTTTGCTAGCATCCATCATTCACTTGCTTCCCTCTTAACCTTCCTCCCTGACCTCTTGACCTCCCAATCTTAGGGAATGTATATAATAGCCCTATACTCATACAAGCAAAAATAAAAAAGTAAAAGAGCAAGAGCCACCCAAAAAAAATCTGGAAACCTACAAGTGCTAGTACATGACCCAAAACCATAAAAACACATTATGCACAAGGACACAACCTTTTGGCAGGACCCTTATAATATTACACTAACCATCATCTATCTGTGTATACAGATATGACTAGTATGCCAGAGTCATCCACTCCTACCTTGGGTGAGAGGTACCCTCTTTACTTTTCACAAGTGTTTCACATAGTCTACCTTGTGCTTGCCTGTGAATGGAATTTGGTAGATACGCTAGCATGTGAGAGGCATTTCAAGTAATTAGAATCGCTGATACGTCTCTTGACCATGACTCATGATCCATACTTAGTAGAGGACTTCTCCTTAATTGCACAAGACTACCCTCTTGACCAAGATGACTATAGACGTCTAGTGATGTTCTTAGTGAACATTTGTGCCTCTAATGACAAGGAAGAGTTACATAATTACACGGATGGCACATATGGTATCACGGATGATGACTTTGTTTTTCTTAATGATGACGAAGATAGGGGCTTATACCTAGGCTACCTGCCCATCCATTCAATATCCTACTCCCTTGACTCTCTAGGGGGTGCAAATAATTAGGTTAGGGTTCCTTATGTTGTTTGATTGTGTTCAATAAGGGTTGGTGATTTTTCCCACTGATGTGCCTCCTAGAGGTATTCTTTGTGTTTTCTAGTGTGTAGAGCAACGTGCTGCTATTGTTAGGATTTGAAACTTCATGGAATCTTTCTCTCGTTCATTCTTCAAATCAAGCACGATCATCAACACGAACACGTGTTTATAGATCATTATCATTGCCCCTTGTCTTTGTTTTTGAATCCATGTTTGCCTGTTATAAATGTGATTGCTACCACAATATTCATCACATTCGCTTATATTAAACATTAGATCCTATAATTTTTTGTCATAATCCCTTGTCTAGGTTAAAGAATCAAGCAGTCTGACTAAGCTAGCTTGACCAAGATAGGTGTTAGAGATCTTATCTTAATACCATAGGGAATTCCTTCCTAATAATCACAGGTTGCTTTAGGTTCTTCATCCGATTTAAGTAGCATTGTGTGCAATGTACTAGGGCTTTCTAGTGGGCTTATTCCCTATTGACCTTTAGCTTAAGTATTATAAAGGGAGTTTACTAGTTGATGAGTCTGGGGAGGGTAACAGTGCTATATGACCCCCCAAAGTTACAAAATTAAAATGATAAAAACGAACAAACAAAAAAATCAAAAGTGCCATAATGTAAAATATTAAGCTGGAAAAGAAATTCCAGCTTGATTTGGTACTTCACTCACATGTAGCGCCTATGTTACTAGAGCCCTAGAGGTTCCCAGTGTGCCAGTGCTTTTCCTTGAAAAGCAAAAAACACAAGGCATACAAAATAAGCACACACATCAAAATTGAATCAATGTGAAAAGACTTTGGGGGGTCAAAGAAAAGGGAATAATTCAGGCGACGATTTCATGATCAATTACTTTTATCATAGCTTAACTATACAAGTCTTCTAGCTATAGCCTCTAGTCATCCCTTGAACATGAAATACTTGGCTCTCGTGATTAAACATCTTAATTGACCAAAGAAAATTGAGAAGCTTGCCCGTGGTCTTGATAGTTGACCTCTAGTGCCTTTCGACTGTTAAATTATCAACCCCATACTTGTTTAGTTTTTTAGCTTTTCAACTACTTATGCATTTGATTATATTAAAGTTTAATATTTAATGTTGACAAATTGTTTAATATTCTACTACCAATCAATTTGTGTGCCTACAACTACATATGATTTTTAATTGTATATGAGAATACAATTATTGTGCCAGTTTTGGTTGATTTTTCAGTGATTGAAGAAGTCTAAGGACATTCAATCTCAGATGCTCTTCCACCTTGACAAACGGTCTTCATATCAATAGTTTCTGATGATGGAATCTACATCAGGAAGGGGGGCATGTTAACCCTCACGGAAACCCTATCACCTCCTTTGACAGACACATATTTTTTATTTGATTGAGTCATGGATCGGGCTTGTTGGTCCAATAGGTGTGTAGGTGATTGCTGATGAGAGGTGCATCACTTATCTTATTTTTATAGTAGTTTTGCAATGACCGGGCACTTGCTCTTGGTCCATCTATGTCTCCTTCTCCTTTGTGTGCTCACGGGTGTGTGTGTGTGTGTGTGTGTGTGTGTGTGTGGGTATGCTTGAGAGAGAGAGAGAGAAAGAGAGAGAGAGTGTGTTGCTTTAGTACTTCAAAACAAGAAGTAATTTACAAAGGGATTATACCCTTAATGGAGCTCCCGCCTTGCTTCACTCTCACCACCTCACACTCACCTTGTTGCATCAACTTCACACTATGAAATGTGTGTAGAAATGGCCTCCTTTTATAGGCCAAAAGGGCTGCCCTCTCTTATGAGAGACAGCCATGTGTAGCCGCCCTTGTGCGAATAAGTCCAAATCGGACCCTCCAATCCGCCCATGTGTGGCCGCCCTTGAGAAGACAAGTCTGCTTTTGAATTCGGCCACCGGCCATTGAATTCAGCCACCGGCCACCGGCCATTGACTTCCGACCACCGGCCACCGACCATTGACTTTCGACCACCGGCCATCGACCATTGTTTTCCGACCACTTTCCGACCGCCGTCCGGCCATAATATTCCGGCGAAAAAGAATATTCCGGCGAAAAAAAAAGTCTCGGGGGCCTTTAAAGTTGCCCCTGATTCTTGTCCGTGAAAATTTTGGTTTCCGGTGAGTGATTTTCCTTCACGCACGATGGCTTCTCCTCATAATGGGGGCCTTACAAATGTGCACTTTTACCACAGAAAATTACAAGGGTAAATCAGGCTCCATACTTAACATAATCCAGATGAAGGATGCAAAAGGAAGGCCAATACTTTACGACATGAAGATAGGTCAACAACGCGACATGGATCTAGAAACCTCCGAGGATGAGTTTTCTAGTGGTGACTCTTCAACCACTTCAGAGGAGGAGTCAACAGTGAGTGAAGAAAGTGACAGTAGCATTGAGGTGATGGGGATCATTCTCAAGGACCCTAAGAAGATGGAGCAACCTGATGCCTCATCATCAAGCCAAGGGGAGACACCAGGTATACAACCTCTGGTAGAAGCAAGTAAGCTACATCAAATGCTCTCTAGTGAGTTGTGTGGGAAGGAGCGTGAAGATTATATTTTGATGCTAAGTAATTTTACCACATTGTTCATTGATGAATATGATAAAATCAATGGCATCACAGTAGTTCAACATCACATTAAGCTCAAGGAGGGAAGTAAACCTGTAGTGCAGAAGCTCAGGCGGCTAGGAGTAATTCAACAAGACGCCCTACTTAAAGAGGTGAGGAAATTGCTAGAAGCCGGTTTTATCTATCCTGTTGAAGACTCAGAGTGGGTTTCTCCAGTGGTAGTCACACCAAAGAAGAATGGTAAGTGGAGGGTTTGTGTTGATTACAAGCCTCTTAATGCAGCCACAAAGAGGGACCATTTTCCTCTTCCTTTTCAAGACGAAATACTCAATGAGGTAGCAGGACATGAGCGCTACACGGTATGTGATGGCTACTCAGGCTACTTCCAAATTAGCATCGCTGAAGAAGATCAAAAGAAGACAACCTTCATCACACCATGGGGATGTTTTGCTTACAGAGTTATGTCTTTTGGTCTCAATAATGCTCCAGCCACTTTTCAGCGATATGTGACATTTGTTTTTCAGCCATTCTTTGGAAAATCAATCCGTGTTTTTATTGATGACTTTTGCATCTATAGCTCTCGCTCTCTTCATTTGGAGAAAGTTTATGAAGGTCTAGCTAGGCTACAAGCTTTGGGTGGCCAACTCAATGTGGAGAAATGCCACATTGGTGAAAGCAAGGTTACTCTTCTTGGCCATGTGATCTCAGCCAACGGCATTGAAGCTGACCCAAGCAAGGTTCAAGCCTTGGTGGCTTTGACCTCTCCCACCACAACAAAGCAATTGGTCTCTTTTCTTCAAAAGGTGAGGTATTTGAGTAGGTTCATTCACTTGCTCTCCCAAGTGGTTCTCCCTTTACAACAAGTTACCCATCAAGAGATCTTCACTTGGAGTGAAGAAAATGAACAACAATTCAATGAGGTAAAACAAATTCTAGCTTCACTTCCCACCATAGCACCTCCAAAGTGGGACGAGCCATTTTATGTAAACCCTAGTGTTGGCAATGACACACTTGGGGCTGTATTGATGCAAAAGGATCCTCAAACTTCTTTCATGCGTCCTATCTACTTCTCTAGTCGAATGATGACCCCATCAGAAAAGGGATACACGGCAGTGGAGCACATGGTGCTTGCATTAATGTTTGCTACCACCAAATTTCGCTCTTATTTATTGTCTAGACCATTCATAATCTTAACAATGGAAGAAGTATTTCCTTATGTAATGCAGCACATGGATGTTTCTTCTAGGATTTCCAAATGGCTCACAAGGCTAGAAGAGTTTGACTACACAATGCAAGTGGAGAACTCCACAAGCGCCAGTCTAGGAGGTATTCTCACTCATCGCCACTATGAAAAGAAGCTAAAGATAAAGCCAAATGATCAAGATATTACACCCGTGCTGGAAGTCCCTAAGGTAGAGGAGGCTCACTCTCTTTTCTTTGATGGAGCCTACAAGAGGAAAGTGGACAAAGCTGCAGCAGGCATTGTCATCTTCAACGAGCAAGGGGACAGGGTTTTCTCCATTGGGAATCTCTTGGATTCTCACTCTAACAATGAGGCAGAATATGCAGCTTTAACTCTTGGGTTAGAGTGGTGTGTGACACAGGGCATTCAACGGTTAAATGTATTTGGTGATGCCATGCTTTTAATAAAACAAATACAAGGAACTTGGGCTTGTAAAAATCATATCTTGCTAGGCCATTTGCGCAAAGTCAAGGAAATTTTAGAGAAATTTCAAGTTGTACAATTACATCATGTCCCTCGAGCAGAAAATCAAGAAGCAGATGCTCTAGCTAGAGAGAAGTTACAAGATGTTTCAGTGGTGGGTGCTATCAAGTTGAAGCTGCCTCTCTTCCAAGGTAGCGATGCTATGTCTGACATCATGAGGTTTTTGGACACAGGAGAGTGTCCTAAGGATCTTACTAAGGGCCAAAAGCAGTGGCTTGTGCGCAAGGCAACAAAATACTGCCTTATCAATGACGACCTCTACTGCAAGGGTAAGGATCAAATTCTTAGGCGTGTACCTCTCTCTAGAGAGATCACTGAAATCATTTCAAGTTGCCATGATGGTGTTTGCGGAGGACACTTTGCACTTGACATCACTAGTAGAAAGATTCTACAAGCCGGGTTTGTATGGCCTAGTCTACATAGGGATGTGCATCATTGGTGTAAAACATGCAAGGAATGTCAAAAGGCAGGGGATAGGAGGCTCACATATGAGCCACAGACTCCTATAATCTCATATGGACCATTTGAGAAATGGGGAATTGATGCTATTGGGCCTTTGCCAAGGAGCCAATCAGGTAAATTTTATATCATCATGGGTGTGGACTACATGACCAGGTGGGCTGAAGCAGTTTCCACCACCCGGATTACAGCTAAGGAAGTGGCTAAGTTCGTATTTGAAAACATTTGTTGCCGTTTTGGCACTCCTCTTGAAATAATTTCTGAGAGGGGACCAGGTTTTAGAGGAGACCTTGTAGGAGAGCTAATGGAGAAGTTAGGTATCTCACGACGACACTCAACTCCCTACTACCCACAATGCAATGGTTTGGTGGAAAAGATAAATGGTATGATCTGCAAGATCATCACTAAGCATGTAAACAATCACAAAAGTGATTGGGACAAGCATGGGCTTATCGCACTTCATTTCGCACATCCCTTGGGTTCACACCATATCACTTGGTGTTTGGTAAGGAAGCCATTTTACCCATTGAAGTACAATTGGCTAGTCTCAGGGTGCTAGCTGGGCAGGTGGAACGTCCTAATGCTCATCTCCACAACCACATTCTTGATCTAGAGAGGCTTCAACTAGACAGAGAAGATGCTATCAACTATTATGCAGCACAGGCAGAGCAATGTCGACTTACCTTCAACAAGGGACTTAGGGCAAAAGGTCTCAAGAAAGGTATGTTGGTCCTACGGTATGATAACAGGTTTGACACTAGGAAGGATAAAAAGTTTTCACCCAGATGGGACGGGCCCTTTGTCATTAGAAAGCGCTACGCCAATGGCAGTTACCGATTGATGGATGCAGATGGTAGGCTCCACAAAACACGTGTCAATGGATGGAGGTTGAAGCAGTACTTTTTGAGATTTGATCAAACACCTATGATGGAAATCCCCGAGGAGGGAGACTCCTCCACCTCAATTGAAGAAGAATCAGGTACAACACTAGAGGCATGAATACCTCTAGTCTTAGGGGGAGGGCTAATGAGGCAAGCTTTTCCATGCATGGGAACCCCCCATATATTTTTGCCCTTTTATCAAAATATTTCTCATTATATAAGTTACTTTTGATTTTTTTCTTCCTTTTTCACAAACATTTTAGCCTTTATTAAATAAATAATACTTATGCTAATCAATCACGATGTAGCATAATAAGTAAGCTTTCTTTGTTGATATCTCTTTTGACCTTAAAAATATTAAATATATATATTCTAGTATTTTCTAATATATTTTTTTCATGTATGTATATTATTCCACTCTACCAAATATTTTATTCACTAGTTTTCATTTTCAAACCTCAACCCCACTTTCAAATTTCAATAATATCTCCATCTAGATGATTGCCAATCTATTCAACACTCTAAGTCATGTTTTCATACACATGAAGGATCTTACACTTGAAGGCAAGAGAGAAGTCCACTCAAAGGGAACCACCAAAAGACTTTTGCAGCCACAAATAATACATTATTTGGCTGAATTTTTTAAGTAAAGAAGAACCCCGAATCTGAAGGAGCGTTCAACATGAAAGATGTAGCTCGTGATCTCAACTTTTAGCTCAATTTTTTTCAGAATTTTTGGAGTTATGAACACGGAGATATGATTTTTGTAGTGGACCCCAGTTTTCTCGTGTAATGGTGACACAGGCCATCCCCATTTTTCTTCCTTCTAGAATGGCTATGGTTCTACAAGTCTTCAAGCATGATTACAAGAGATAAGGCTCTTTTAATGAGGTCTTGGCTAGTCTAGAGTAATTCTATCACCATTTTTGGAGGATCCATCCTCATCAACAAATATCCACCTTCGACAACCTCTCTTATAATTTTCTTACCTCTCTCTTCTCTCCCTAATAAGCTTATGTCTATCCAAAGCTAGACTATTGTAAATATTTCCTATCCTCTACATCCTACCCACATTCTCTCTTCTTCTCTCTCTATTGACTCTGGTATTTTAAATAATGAGGAGACAAGATGGGAGCCACAGTCACATGCACCCCATTTTCCTAGTCACCAAAGTGGGACACTCACCTCAAATAGAAATATTGCTAAATCCTTCCCTCCTTCCCTATATAAGGAGGCCATGAGAGCTCACTTGGGGGAGAGAACACACACACACACACCCCTATCCATACACACTCTTGTGCTACATGCTTGTAGCATAAACCCTAATCACATAATCACAACACCATCATCATCACCATCACCATGCACAAAAGATGAGCACCACACCTCCACACCACTTGTAATTAAGGGTTGAAGGCACAATTTCAAGAAGAAGAAGGGTGGACACACTCATGATATTCCTCGCCATTGACTCCCATCTCTCCATTATGCCTCCTACGATCTTGTTCCCTTCTCATTTTCCTGCCATACGCTACCTATTGTATTCATCTTTTGCAAGCAATCAACACACTCCATATTGGTACCATACTTTGTGTCGCTTTGGATACATCTCATTGTGAGTATGGTATATGCTTGTTCCTTGCCATTTTTTTTCTGCTTATGTTAAGGTGTGCGGATTCGCCACCACACACACACACTCTCTCTCCCTCTCATATTCCTATCATCTTGCTACTTCCATCTTAAGGTGTTCGGATTCGCCACCTTTTGTATGAGAAGTGAGCATACTTGCATGTATCCCTGACCTCGTTATCTTCCTTACTACATGCACGCGTAGCGAGCCCATTCTCACTCACTCACCACTCCTCTCACCTTATTCTCCGACCACCCCATTCCACATTTGGGCGTGGATCTTGAAATTGTTTTCCATGCATGCTTCATTGTGTATATGTATGCGTCCTAGCCGCATATCTTGCTAGGTGGTGCCCCTATTGTGTATTCCCCATGATGAGGCCATTGTGCATAGTCTTGGTGTAGAGGCCACCGGGTCTATTTTTTCACTTCCGCCTCTCACTATCTCTGGAGCAAGTGTGTAGCATGCTATAATTTTTTCCTTTTAGCGGTCTTCAAATCGTTTTGAAGTTACAGGATTTGGCCTACATGGATCTTTAGTAGGTGATAGAAGAGAACACAAGGTACATTTAGGTACCTAGATTTAATCATTTCCGTCATAGTAGCCTTAGGATGCTAATAGTCTCTTAGGAATTGAACGTAACATTTCTTTACATTTCTTGGGGCGAGTGGGACATTTCTTAGGAGGCTTTTGTTTTGAACCAGATTGAGCATCAAAATTGGTTGTCAAAGAAGCTTTAGGGAACCATTCGTACGTTTTCTCAGTTATATTGAGGTGGATCTTGTGTGTCTCAATTTTTGTTTCAACTACAGAAGTTGAAGCTCTAGAGAGTTGGGCTATAGGGACATATGGTTCAACTTCTTGAACATGCAATGTTCCATTCTGTGTTCCCTCAGGAGGCAATAACTCAGGGACTATTGCTTGAGTGGTAGGACTGAGAGTTTGTTTTTGTATTGTGACACTCCCAATCCCCCAATCAATAGTGAATTTTTTCGCTATGATCCACGTGCATCCTAGGTTTATATTACCTTTCATAGTTCCAGCAGGCATGACCAAAAAGTATTGAGCTACAAGAGGTTGTCATAACTAACAGAAGTGTGCCAGATTCCAAAAACCGTAGGTTTTATCTTGTTGACACCCTTGACTTGAATAGTACTTACAGATAGGGATGGCTTTCCTAAGTGACACCACACCCCATATGAGAGAATATTATACTTAGCACCTGTGTCCAATAAGGCGTTATATGGCACTTTCCCATAGGCACTATTTAGCTCAATAGGGTATCATAGAGGTGTGTCAGAGTCCAACCAATCATCCTCTATTTCAACGTAGAATTCATTTGTAACTCCCAGGTTGGCCTCTCGTTGGCGTCTTATACATTGTTGTGGCTACTTAGCCTCATCTTGAGCTTGTATCTTCTTCAACTCATCTTGTGCCCTGGCTGCCCTTTTTTGATGGATGGCACGTAGTTCCTCTTGGGCTAAAGCATATATTGGTGGTCCAAAATGTGATGATTGGACACTACTTTGATAGCAACTTAAGGATCCCAATTTCATGTGCCCCATATGAACATACCAACCATGTTGTATACCATTGGAAAGATTTTGATAAGGATAATCCAAAATTGTAATATCCACAAAATTTTGATAAGATTTGCAAAAAAATTAGCGTGTCCTACTTTTTGCTAAGCCAACCACCAAAAAGTGAAATAGTGGTACCATCGATATATACTTTTACCCCTTTGTCTTAAAGTATCATAATATCTTTTAAATTTTCTCCCATTGAGGAATCCAATGGTTTCAACTCCAGCAAGAGTTTCCACACAAAAGGTACCTTGTGGGGTGATTTTGCATACTCTATATGATCCTTTTCCCGAATATTTCAACTTTTTATTTTTTTTTACGCACTCCATACATAAGGAATTTATCCCCAACATTAATATCTTTGTTCTTTAGGTGACGGTCAAACCATTTCTTTCTCCTACTTTTTTCCACAAGTGCATTTTGCACAGCCAGTTTCCTTTCTTCATATAACCTCTCAAGGATATATAAATGCTTAACTAAAGGGTTACCATTCCAACCTTCTTGTGAAACTAGCTGTGGACTAGGAATTACAAACTCCCATGGCATAACTGCTTCTTGTCCACATACCATTTTGAATGGTATATAGTTAATAGCCACTTTGTATAAAGTACAATAAGCCCATAGAGTTGAAGGCAGCTTCAAATCCTAATCTGTGCGATGAGCTTCCACTGTTTTGGTCAAGATAGAAATGAAGGTCTTGTTAGTGCCCTTAGCTTGACCATTTTCTTGTGGATAATAAGGTGTGGACGTATGGTGGGCTATCATGAAGTTGGTAGTGAGTTCCTTTATCACTCCATTAATAAAATGAGTACCATTGTCACTCACAATCTCAAGGAGACAACCAGATTGCGTAATAATGTTCTCAAAGAGAATCTTAGCAGTTGACCTTGCATCTGCTTTGCGTGTCACCCTGGCTTCCACCCACTTTGTCACATAATCAATGGCAACAATAATATATCGGGATTGAGTATTATGAGCTGTCGGACTAATTGGGCCTACAAAGTCTAAACCCCATTTTTCAAATGGTTGAATCACTTTAATAGGATGTAAGGATATCCTATCCTTTTGTTGCGTGATCTTGTAATGTTGGCATTCATCACACCCTTTGGAAAAAAATGATACATCCTTGAATAAGGTAGGCGACCAATAGCCTGATTGCAACACCTTCCTAGCAGTTAATTCCCTGAGAAATGTCCTCCGGCTATAGCCATATGGGCTTCTTGTAATATTTCTAAATACTCCTCCTCACGTGCACAACATCTAAGAATATCATCCTTCCCTAGCTTGTAGAGAGTTCCTACAATTAAAGAACAAGATTCACATTCTTTTAACAATTTTTAAGTTAACAATTGTTAAGCTATATCCTTACAAAGCTCTTTGGGTAGGAAACCATTAACTACAAATTTCACAATCTTCTCACTCCATTCAAGCATGGTCTTGACTAAGAATAGGGAAGTATCGGGCCTAGAGCTTAAGGTGGAGGAATAATGAGTGCCCGCGTAAACGAAGACACTCTCTATGTGATCGTCCTCTAGCACACGTCCAGAGCATAGGTGCATGTGACCTCAACACTCTAGCAGTGTTGGTGAGTGCCCGTGAAGACAACTCACCTAGGTTTTTGGACGTTTGCAACTCAAATTTACTCTCATTTTTTTGTTTTTATGGTCCTTTTTTCTAACCAAGCCATGTAATATGGCATGTGATAGCTCAAAACAAGCATCTTGGCTAGAGGACATGCCGTGCGCTACAACCCCAGATTTGGTTATGTACAGCCCTCGAGATTCTAAAACTAGTCTTTTCCTAGGTGGGGATAGGGCTAGAATTAGTAAGTCGGAAGGGTGAGTGTGAAGGGGATAGTGGAGGACTTGAGTAACTTGTGGCACATGCCCTCCCTTCACTTGAGGTCCTAGTCTTTATATATAAAGTAGTGTGTATAGTATATCATAAGACTGAGGACTAAAGCCTGGGCCTGGGCTCAAGCTTGGGGCTCCTAAGAGTTTTGTCTAATATCTTTTCAACTAACACAACTAATTAATAGCTAATTAATGCTAACTGCCTCTGCTAACACACTATCACACACAGTACGTTGCACACTCATAGACAGTCAACTCTACTACTCACTTTCTACACTCACTATCAGATCTACTAACACCTGCACATTACAGATCATGCAAAACTAACAAAAACAAGACTAATATAGCTTATAGCCACTTAACAAAAGCTGACAAAAGCGTGCTAAAACTGTGCATTACAGTCACTTAACAATATCTAACAAAAACCTGCTAATCTGCCCATTGCAGCCACTTAGTTCTCACACAACTCAACAAAAAACAAAAAATAGATGAAAGAAAGGCTTACAGAGATAGCACTGAGTGCTCCTCAAGCTTAATGCAAGGCATTCCTCGACAACGGCGCCAAAAATATATGCTTTGTTGTACGTGTTGAAATATGGGAACTTGTTTGTGCACTGTGTTCAAGCCTCAAAAGGCAGTAAACACACAACTAGAAGATCCATCAAAGGGGTAGGGGTATGTCACTCACCGCTCAATGCTTCCGTCGTGAAGGATCTTGTGGTGCGAAGAATAAGGAGCCGCCACCGATGTCGCGCTCAACCACCTCACCTCCACCGATGCCGCCACAATGCTCGATCACTCTCTCTCTCTCTCTCTCTCTCTCTCACACACACACACACACACACACACACACACACACACACACACTCGTGAGCACACAAAGGAGAAGGAGACAGAGATGGACCAAGAGCACTTCTTAGCTTAAACCTCAGAGAATGAGGATTTTTAGGTCAAATGGACCTTGTATAAGAGTTTGACCCATTCACACATGGGTGCCCAAAGTGCCCGGTCATTGCAAAACTACTGTAAAAATAAGATAAGTGATGCACCTCTCATCAGCAATCACCTACACACCTATTGGACCAACAAGCCCGATCCATGACTCAATCAAATAAATAATATGTGTCCGTCGAAGGAGGTGATAGGGTGTCCGTGAGGGTTAACATGCCCACCATTTTTATGTAGATTTCGTCCTCAAAAGCTATTGAGATGAAGCCCATTCGTCGAGGTGGAAGAGCATCCAAGATTGAATATCCTTAGCCTTCTTCAATCACTGCAAAATCAACCAAAATTGGCACAGTAACTGTATTCTCATATAGAATTAAAAAAGCATATGCAGTTGTAGGCACACAAATTGATGGGTAACAAAATATTAAACAATTTATCATTAGTAAACATTAAACTGTAATATAATCAAATGCATAAGCAGTTCAAAAGGTAAAAAACTAAACAAGTTTGGAGTCGATAATAAAGTCAAAAGGCACTAGAGGTCAACAACTTATACCACGGGCAAGCTTCTCAATTTTCTCTCGTCAATTAAGATGTTTAATCACAAGAGCCAAGTATTTCATGTCCGAGGGATGACTAGAGGCTATACCTAAAAGACCTTGTAGTTAAGCTACGATAAAAGGAATTGATCATGAAATCATCGCTTGACTTATTCCCTTTTCTTTGATCCCCCAAAGTCTTTTCACATTGATTCAAATTTTTGATGTGTGTTCTTATTTTGTATGCCTTGGGTTTTTTTCTTTTCAAGGAAAAGCTCCCACATTGGGAACCTCTAGGGCTCTAGTACCAAATCAAGCTGGGATTTCTCTTCCAGCTTAAGATTTTACATTGTGGCACTTTTGATTGTTTTGTTTGTTCGTTTTATAGCATTTTAATTTTGTAACTTTGGGGGGTCATATAACACTGTTGCCCTCCCCAGACTCATCACACTAGTAAACTCCCTTTATAATACTTAAGCTAAAGGTCAATAGGGAATAAGCCCACTAGAAAACCTTAGTACATTGCACACAATGTTGCCTAAATCAAATTAAGAACCTAAGGTAACCATTGATATTTGGAAGGCATTCCCCATGGTATTAAGAGAAGATCTCTAACGCCTATCTTGGTCAAACTAGCTTGGTCAGACTGCTTGATTCTCAAGGGATTATGACAAAAAATATAAAGGATCTAATGTTTAAATATCTCACTAGAATGGATATGTTGCTCATTTTTCAATCTCCAGGGTCTATTACGGTTATAATACAACTCCTAAGCAAGTTTCATCATGTAATGGAATTTGCCTATTCAATTTGAGAATAGCGGAATTTAATGAGAGTACTTTCAAGAAATGATTTTGTGAGCATAGCGGTAGACATAATTGAAGATAGCAACATAATCATAGCAATTAGTTAACTTGGCATAGACAATACTTTTGCAAGAGAGAAAGTTTAGAGAACATGACAACAATTGAGGACCGGATTTATGTGGAGCCGGTCCCCCCTCCAATAGGCATTTGTATTATGATTTCTCCCATAAAGAGAGACTTGTTACAATACAGTCTTTGTGTTCCTTGTGACCTAGGTGATGCCATGAAGATGGAAGGCTTCATGCACCACAAACATAACATAAACTTGAAGAAAGCTTTAACTATCCCAAGCCTCAGTCCCAAGACCTCAAACACCTTCGAAGGTGGAGAGAGCTAGCAGGGAATGAGGGTAGGGAAGAGGAAGAAGAAACATTTCGTAGGAGAAAGAATTAGTTCCTCACTTATCATACTCTTGTTGCTAGCATACATAATAGCATAGTAATGAAGAAGAAGGAGATGGCAAGCTTAAGCATTGAAGCATGGCTCTTGGTTGGATTTGCACTCCATAGCCAAGAGTGTTGGTGTAGGCTCTCAACCTCTACTTGCTTGGAGAGGGAGCTCTTGCACTTTGCATAGCACACAATGAGAGTGATTGTGAGTGTGTTTGGGTGAGTATACCCCCTAGGCACCCCCCTAGCTTGCTTGGGTCGACCCCCCCTTGTAGCTCATGCCTGAAGCTCATTGGACCCTTCCAGGCCTAGCCAATCACAAGCAAGAGCCATTACAAGCAACATGGGTAGCCTTGGGACAAGTGTCCCCCTTTCCCCTTTGAGAGAGAGGACTTGATAAATGAAAAATCAATTAGATAATTCAAGTAATTCATCATTGGACCCCTTTGAAGCTTAGCCAATAGGCTTCAAGCAACACATGAAGGTAACATGGGTAGGGGCCTGACACGTGTCCTTGCTGCCTCTTCAAGTTGGGGCTTCCCTTGTGTGTGTGAGTGGGTGTTCTCTCTCTAGCTCCTAGGAAAAGGGCTCGCCCCCCCTCTTGTAGGAATGATTTTGACTTTAGGTGATCAAGCACCTTACTCATCAAGCATGACAAAGCACTTGAACTAGGGGGTGTTCCCACAAGCATCTCAGGCAAGCTTCTCAAGGCACCTCAAGTACTTTAATCATGCAGCAAGTCAAGCACCTCAAGCATGGAGCCAGTCAAGCACCTCAAGCATCTTAATCAAGCACCTCAAGCATGAAAAACACCTCAAGCATGACAAGCACCTCAAGCATGACAAGCACCTCGATCTTGGGCCGGGTTCCCACCTCAAGCTCAGCCCTAGCTTACTTAAGGTCAAAGGACTTTTACACACATTTATTGGAGGTCTTCAATGAAGCTAACCCTAAGGTCTTATGCTCCATTGGTTAGCCTTGCTCTTTGATAGACCATCTCCCTTTTGGGCCCCTTTACCATTGGCCCCGTGTTGAGATAGATCTATAAGCACATACCTATATCTTAACACTTGTTCCCGTTTATTCTCCCACATTAAGTGATCAATTTAATATGAGAAAATCATTTGGGTTAGTTAGATATTAGATTTTATGACATTAAAATTGGAGCTGTGCAAAAATCAATACACGAAGGGAATTGTGAAAACTGGCCTTCAAGCTCAAAAGGAGATAAAAATATTGGTAAGCGGTCAAAACTTTGTGAAATTCATGTTACAAGCTTGAAATCACTTGAAGAATCCAACCCAAGCCATAAATTGCAAGAAAAAGTGAAAAAGAAGAAGATTTATCTTTGGTGCATTTAAGATAAATCTCACACCAGGGAAGTAATTTTGCGAATTTGACATAAGGGTTTTTTTGGGCAAGCTATAAGGACTCTATTTATGAGTTGAAAGTTGAAATTGGGCCTACCTATGAGTGCAGCTATCTTTGGCCACCTAAGATAGTCTGAGAAAATTCACATCCTTTTTTGCACAAAGAGTCTATCGAGGGATAGAGATAGGAAATTTTGTATCTTTTTGACTCCTTATTAAACAAATTGACGTTAAATTGTGGAATCACATACGGTTTTAAGTGCTAGTGTGCAACGACTCGTGACTTGGTGACGAATCAAGAGCAAAAGCAAAAGCATTGCAGTTGAAATCAAGGCCATTTTTCTAGGTTTGAAGTATCAATTCAATTGAGTGAATAAGTCCATATATGAACCTAAGATCTGGTAGAGTTTTGGGAAACTTGAGTGGTATAGGAGAGAAGAGGAGTAGAGCATCCACAAAAGAGAGTGTAAATCAAGGGAGACCTTTGGAAACTATCGCAAAAGAATTACCAGACACATATTCCGACTGAAGCTCAGATATGTCTTCCTTTTCGACTCAATCAGAAACAGGGATCTCACTCAAATTCAAGCATATCCTGACTTTCTTCACGACCAACAAATACAAAGCCCAAATTTACTTGGACCCAAATGAGGAGTTCGCAATGTGGATAGATGACCATACCATCGATTTTGAAGAGGAGCTCAGAGAAAACAAACAAGACACCCTCTACATGGACCAAAATGGAGTACAATATCATAAGATATAGGCTCAAAGGGGAAGAACAGGAAGAAATAGCCCCCTCAATGATGCTAAAAGGGAAGGAAAAGAAAGACCACCATCAACAAGGGAGGAATGAGTGACACAAGGACAAGAAAAGGTCCACATGAGTCGCATTTACCAGAGAGCTAGTTTGAGGGATTAATGGGAGAGACACCGGTTAGAAGGGACATTGCAGGTGCAGAGCAAAACTGTAGGGTCAGACCATCAAATTTCCAAAAGTGGGTCAAAAATACAGTGGATCGGTGGATCCATATGACCATTTTTCCAACTTCATACAGGTTTTGAGAGCTGAGTGCATAACCAAATTTCATATGCAGTTTGAGGGGTCTGGGATGACCTTGGAAGGCAAATCTTTGACTTGGTTTCAAACCATACCACCTGGATCGATAACCGACTTGCCAAAATTGGCAATGAGATTTGTTGCTACTTGTTTTGAAATGAGGATAAAGCACAGTACAATGGCACAAATCTATAGTTTCATGCAGAAACAGGGAGAGACTATAAGGGATAGTGTGAGTTGAATGAGGCAATATATAGATAGATGTCTAAAGCTGGAAATTACAATCAAGGAAAGACTCGTGTCGTTATTTTTGGAAGGACTTTTAAACAAGGAATTACATGCTATCTTGTACAACAAAAAACATAAGACTTGGGAAGCATGTAGTCTAGGCACGATCAGCCTGAGTGATAATTACAAGATTTATAATGAGGAAAGTAAAGCTAAAGATGTACAAAGAAAATGGACAACAACCATTGTGTCGACACAAGCTGGACCAACTGTTACGACTTTTTCCAGTTCTATAGAGGACACGCTGAAGCATATGAATGATATGATGATCAACACGCAAAGGATGTCATTGAGAGGCCCAACGCAGGGACCAAATCAAGGACAAGCGCAAATGCAATAAAAATGGTGCACCATTGAAGAAAAATGGATAGATCACGAGGTAAATGAGTGCTATTACAAGCCTAAATACAAATGAGGACACAAGGACAACACATGTATTGCTACTCGCCAAATGTGGAACCCATGCAGAGATCACCAATGAATATAGAGGGACCACAACCAGTATTAGGACAACAACCACCACTCTCTAAAAATAATGTTGTATCGGTCAATCATATGCTCGAGGGACAAATGGATGAGCAAGCTCTAGCAGCTATTACTCCATAACCTAAAACAAGCTCCGTAACAATGGGGATAGAAGAAGAGTGGTATAGACAACCTGCTCCAATCCCTATAGAGCTGATGTGCCAAGCACCTCCTGAAATAGCACCTGTTAAGTTTATTGCAAATCAGGGGGACAAGACCACCAATGTTCAAGCCAATGCCCAAACAAAAAACTGGAAATTTTTATAACTGTGGAGCGGATGATCATTGGAAGAATGACTGTACCAAACCGGATAGGAAATAGAGGCTTATTGTGGGGCATGTGAACGAAAGGGAGGACACTTTCTTGAAGATTGTCCTAGGAACCCAACCAACAAAGGAAGAATTAACAATGCCAAGTAGTTCATGAGAAGGGAAGCCAACAATTCCTGTTAAAGTTTTGACTAGAGCCCAAGACAAGGAGAACAAGCAAAAAAATGCAAGTGGATCTGACAAATCCAGTAAATCCTCTAAAAATTACAGGAAAAAAAGACGTAAGAGGTACGAACTTAAGAAACGAAAATAGAAAAAAGAGACTGAAGAGAATACACAAAAGGAAACAAAAGAAATTTAGACTCCTTCAATAGAATTCAAGGAGCCAAAATCAAAATTGGTTGATCAGTACCGATCAACCAAATCTACAAACCAATCAATACAGCTCTTGAGGCTTTTCAAGCTGGGTTGAAAGTGGGTAAAGTCCTACAAAATCAATGGAGAAATTATCGAACAACAGCTATGGAAGCATCTAGACTAGAAGCTTACAGAAACCTTGTGCAAATCACACAAACCATGATGGAAAAACAGAATCTACAACACGAGGTTGCGGAAAAATCGGCTGAAAATGAGACCAAAACCATTAAGGAAAGTGTTGGAGTTAGAATTGCAAGAAAACACACACAGCTTGGAGAAGACAAAGGAAGCTCAAGTAACACAACAGAGACTGTATTACTTCGCGTGCAATGGAAAGATAGATATCCCTAGAATGATGGGCGTATATCCAATGCGCGAGGGAAAAAACCTCCTAAAAGGGCAAAAATGCCCCGGCGGTGTGGGACACATGTCTAACCTCACCACCCTATCTTATTGCAGTATTAGCGAGAACCACGATTAATTTGTCAAACCATGGGATGAAGCTGACTCGACTAGTGAATAGAGGCTACAAGAGGTTGTCAATCTCTAGGAAAATAACTAACAACTCGCATCTAACTCATGCTACACTCAAGTGAATGAAATCACCAAAAGCCAATCCCTCATCGCCAAACAAATCACATTCGTTACAGCATCAAATGACATCCAAACTTAACAAAACTTCTAGGACAAGTTTATAAGACCTAAGCACACATGCTTATGGTCTCAAACCCCACTTTAGGTCAAGTTCCCAAATTGCAATTATTAATAGCAGTGGATTTTTGACCTAGTCGTTTTTTACCCAGAATGCATCTAAATGGTTAGCAATGATGCCCCAATACCCTGCCTATGCTTAGTTTTTGATTTAAAAGTGTAATTCCTAGTTATGATGAAATTAGACCGCGGGTCGGCGACGCCAAAAGCTACGAAATACTGTGAATGGCTTACGTCAATGCGTAGAGCTCTTACCTGCGGTCGCAATGCAACAAACACACTCGTAATGTGACACAAATGGAGAGGGAGTAGGAAGCACAAAAGGAGAGAAGTGAGCACCATTAGCTCATGCTGTGTATTTTTTATCCAAAAACTTGTAAAAAACTTACAAAAATAGGCTTTTATACCTTAGCCAAGGTTTTTGAGTGGTAAAAACTAATAATCTGGAGTTCTACCAAAGCTAGGAAATGATTGGCTGATACAATCTAGAAGCTTGTAGCCCCAGCTCATTAATTACAGAGTTTATCCGTGAAAATAGGAGTTACAATATTCCCAATTTATCAAAATAATAAATGTTTTACAAAGACAACTCCGAAAAATGATGTCCGTGTTAGCTTGCTGCTAATAGGGGGTCCTAAGTGTGTTCACACACATCACTACCACATGTATATGGTAACAAACCCCCTCGAGTGATGCGGTGAATAAGAGCTGGCACATAGAGTAAAAGGAAGTGCCATGCCTTGAGGACATGATAAGTCCACAAAGGGGTGTAAGCCCAAAGCTTTGCAAAAAGCTTCAAACGTTTCACGAGAGAATGCCTTTGTGCAAAGATCTGCAAGGTTGTCCTCTGTTGGCACATAAGCCAAGCTCATCTCTCCTACTGAGAGTCTCTCCTTGATATAATGGTAATGCACCTCAATGTGATTTGTGAGAGCATGAAAAACTGGGTTCCTTGAAAATGCCAAGGCGCTCTGAATGTTCATGTAGATAGTGTTGGAAATGCCCTGTCCAATACCCAAATCAAACATAAGGTGTCTGAGCCATACACACTCAACTGTAGTTGTAAAGACTATCCTGTACTAAGCCTCACAACTAGAAGTGTCCATAGTAGGTTGCTTCTTGCTCACCATGATATACATGAACTACCAAGCATGAAATAGATACCACTTGTGGACACTCGCGTGTGAAAACAACTAGCCCAATCTGAGTCCAAGCATGAAATACATGAGCTACCAAGCATGAAATAGATACCACTTGTGGACACTCGCGTGTGAAAACAACTAGCCCAATCTGAGTCCAAAAAAGCATGTAAGTCTGGCGGCAATGATCCCCCCTTGGGATAGAACAAGCCAAGATGTAAAGTGCCACTCAAGTAGCAAAAAATCCTCTTGACAGCCTTCCAATGCTTAGACCCTGGGCTATGCATAAGTTTGCTGACCTGTGAGACTACAAATTGAATATAGGCCTCGTGTTGCATACATAAATGAGGCATCCTATAGGATTTGCAGGATCACCAACATCATGAAAACCCAATTTCAAACTTGTTTCCACGGGAGTGGCAATAGGTTTGCAATCGTCAAGTCCAAACTTACATAGCAATGTCTCTATGTATCTTTTCTAACACAAGGCAATACCACCATCACCCTGCTTAAATTGCATACCCAAGTAATAATGCAACAACCCCAAATCTTACATCTTGAAAGTAGCATTCAAATCAGCCTTAAATTCAACAACATCAGAGACGTCAACAGAGATACCGCAGAAAGCGAGAAAAAACTTGAGGAAGAAAATCACAAAATAGCCGTTGGTATAGCGCTCAATTTTTAATGACAGCAAACGCTGCGGATTGCATAAAAGACAAGGTGGCTGGAAGGTATCTTGACTCGAAACTTGAGCAACAAACCCAAAAGAAACCAGAAATTTACAAGCCTAAAACAACCAAGGGGAAAGAGCCTCCAATGACAAAAACAGAGTGAAAGGCTAAATACAAAGAGTTGAAAAGGATCTTGAAAGAATTTTGGACAAAGAAAATGGAATCAGATAGTGATAAACATGGAGAAATCAATGTTCCATCTCACTATAAAAAATACACTTTGCAAGATCGCAGGATTGTTGTCAAGCAACCATTATGACAGTCAACAAAACCGGAAAATCCTATGAAGGGCCAAAAAATGCAAAACAAATCAACCTAGCAGAGCCTAAAGAAGAGCCAAGACCTGCATACATAGCTATGGATCTATCGCAAGAAGAAGAAGAGATTCTCATAAAGATGTTGAAGGAATATAAAGATGTTTTTGCATTGTCATATAGAGATCTCAAAGGAGTCGATCCTAAAATATGCCAGCATACCATCCCTTTGAGAGATGATGCCAAGCCAAGTCGACAAAGACCATACACGTATAATGAGATCTTTGCCAAAAAAATCAAAGAAGAGTAAAAAAAACTCAAGGAAGCAAAGTTTATCTATGATATAGAACACACAGATTGAGTATCACTAATTGTTCTGGTGCCTAAAAAGAATGGCAAACTCAGAGTAAGTGTAAATTTTAAAGAAGTGAACTCTATCACTATACGAGATAGCTATTCTCTTCCCATCACTCATCACGTGCTAGAATGGGTAGTTGGCAAGGAAGCTTATAGATTTTTAGACATCTTCTCTGGGTACAACCAACTGAAAATAGATCCCAAGGACCAACATAAACCAGTCTTTGCTATAGAATGGGGAATTTTTGCATATAGATTCCAATACACTGGCAAAATTCCAAAGACTGATGAGCCATGCCTTCAAGGAATATCTATGAAATTTCTTAGAAGTATACATGGATACTCTGTGTGCAGTCCACCAAACGAGAAAGTCATTTTGAGAAGTTACGATGTGTCTTTGAGAAATGTCGCTTATATAGGATTTTCCTAAACCCTAAAAAATGCGTTTTACTGGTCAGACAAGGAAAAATTCTTGGACATATTGTGTCTATGGACCAATGAATGCGAAGAGTCGTTTTAAAAGCTTAAGCAATATTTGACCTCAACACTGATACTAAAAGCTCCCGACTAGGACAAAGTATTTCATGTACACGTTGATGCTTCAAGTTTTGCTATATGCTGTATCTAGCTCAGCCAGAAGAGGAGACCATGGATTTTCCTATCTCCTATGCTAGCCAACAATTAAACCTAGCAGAAAAGAATTATACAACTACGGAAAGAGAAGGGCTTGGTATGGTGTATTTGGTCAAGAAATTCCGACACTACTTGTTAGCCAACAAGTTTGTCTTTTTTGTTGACCATCAAGCATTACTCTATCTGGTAAAAAACCCTGCAATACTGGAAGGATAGTAAGATGGTTCATCATCCTACTTGAATTTGACTTCACAGTGGTGGTTAAAAAAGGCACCACACGCCAAAGAGCGAATCATCTATAGAGACTCACAATAGGGGAAGCACCTAAGGGGGTAGATGATGATTTGTCAGATGCATATCTTCTCTTTGTGGAAATGGTTCCAAGATGGTCAGACTCACCTTGTGACCCTAATGACCATCGCGCAAGTAGATTCTCAAATATCAACTCCCATTACACCACGATTGATTGAGAAATCCACATTGTATCAGTTGCTGGTTGTATCAAAAAAACAAAGAGGGACTCTTGCTCTTGTGCATCAATCCTAAGGAACAAGAAACCTACTTGAATCAAGTGCATACCACAATAGTAGGACTACACTTTGCACAAGACCAAACCTTAAAACAATTAACTTGGTTGGGGGTTTATTGGCACAGTATAAAGAAGGACGTTCATCAATATGTGAATGAGTGCTCTCAGTGTAAAGTAAAAGCCGCCATACCCCATGCCACATTATTCCATTGGAGCGGTTACCTGGAAAAATATCTGACAAACAAAACCTTTTTAAAAAACACGAGTAAAAGACGAAGGAGGGCAATAGAAATGAAATTCGCCAACTACATCTTGATTGGAAACCAGCTTTATTGGTATGTTTATCTGTGGCGGCTCTGAAGTGCCTACCTCTTCCTGCGTATTTGGTTTTCCATCCCTGAGGAGTTGATTAATTTGCTTAAGTTCTGCTATCTCCTTTAGAAGCTCCTTCTCTCTTTGAACCCGCATCAATGCCAGGTCCCTGCGTTGTGATTGTTCTAGCTTTAATTCCAATTCAAGGTCTTTATTTTTCTTCTCAAGTGCCTTGTACACTTTGTCAATTCCTTGATCGAGGCCACAACTGGATTTTGTCTGTTTTACCGTAAGAAAATGGCCTGAGCATTGATCCTCTGTTTAGAATACTGCAGAGAAGCATTGGCAACATCTAATTGCACCTGAATTTTTTGAGCTGAAAGAGATGTCGTAAGAAGTTCATTCTAACAACTGTCAGCTACATGTCTTTTTCTTTGCAGGCATCAGATAATTTGGTGAGTAGATCACCTAACTCCTTAATTCTTTTTGTTGCCTATCTCTGGCTAACTGATGTTGTTCAGCTTCTGCCTTCAGCTCTTGCACCTGCCTTTGAAGATCGGTGATGACAATCATCCTGTCTTCTAACTCTCCTTGGAGAGCGTCGATCACCATCTCAAGTTCCTTGGCCTTTGTGCTGCGGTTTAGTGCTACTGAACGGAATCTCTTCGTCATTTCCTGCATCTGTCGTGCATACTCATTGACATGTACTATTACTTCGTCATTTGACTGCCACTCCTCCTGTCTTCCCAGCTGGGATGTTCCTGCAGCCTCATGTGTGGCTTCCTGCTACGTCGTAACTGCTGGTGGTTCTTGTGTAGAGGTAGATGTTCGGTCTTCTTCTTGGGTATCCTAAGGCTTTGATGCCTCGGCAGTTTTTGACTGAGTAGAGGTAGAGGGTGTTGGCTCAAACCTTGCTATCTCTTCAGCTGTCGGCCTTTCTTCCTTCTTTGGCTCAAGTTCCTTCTCATGGGTAGTGGTAGACTCTTTTTCCGCATCTTCTTCTTTATCAAACTCTTGTTCAGATCCACTTGCCTTTTTCTCTTCTGGTTTTTGAGTATCTTCTTCGGCCCTCTCTTGTTCCGGCTCGACCTCTTTTTCTTTTTGTTCGTCGTGTTGGTCAGCTTCTTTTGCGGATTCTGTTTTTTTGGTGGACCTGAAATCTTTGTCTTTTTCAGGCTCTACTTCTTCATTGGTGTCTTTGCCCGCCGATGATGGTGGTGGGCTAGGCATGGGATGGTCTTGTTGTTCAGTATGCGGTGAGGTTGGTCGAGGAGATCCATAACTTTGTTCTTGTCTAGCCGTTTCCTCAACTTGCCTTTGTTCATCCGCCTCCTTGGCTTTCTTAGCAGCTTCTTCTGCCTCCTTCAGCTTTAGAGCTTCAGCCTCTTGGTACATTCTTTCTAAATGCTCTGTTAGATCATCCACCTCTTTTCTTGTATGATTCTTCGTGCGAGGGCCTTTAAGTCCAGTAGGTACCCATTTTTTTGGGTCCTTCCCTTGTGCTTGCCTACTGCACTGTATGCCAGTTTCTCTCTTTCAAAGTGCGCTTGTTTTTGAGCTGGCTCAGTGTGCGGCCACAGCTTTTCTCTTCATCTCTTCTCTCCGAGCTCTCTTTTCTTTGTTGTCAGAGCTCTCGCTGCTATGCCATTCCGGCGAGCTATCAGCTGACTCTTCATCAGATTTATATGATATTTTACCTGACCTTGTAGCTCTTGGAGAGAGTTGTGCTTCCAATATCCATGTGTGCTGATCAGGGGTAGGCGGTAGGTTGTTGGCCATGCGAATGGCATGATATGCTATTCTAGTTAAGACCTCTGGCGCACCCAAGTACATGATTTCGCCTTCCTTCTTGGTGCCCTTCAAGGTCAAGACATACTGCACGTGGTCCACTGGTTGTCTTGTTGTCGACTTGAGAACCTGAGTGAATGTGGTGGCCACGGCGTGATTTGGTGTAGTGTACCTTGGTGCCCTTTTTGCCAAGAAATGAAAGTGCTGGCGGTACAAACGGGCTGGATCTTCCACTTGTTTGTGGATAAGGTCGGCAAATGTAGCCACGGCTGTCTCTTTGGTAAATGTGCCTGCGGTTTTTGTGTCTCTTGCTCGCATGGTCATTCCTTCTGTGGGCAGTATGAGTGCCTCTGCCACTATCTCTTTTGTGATCACTACTTCGACCTTGTTCCCTTGGGTGTCGGATATCTGTGCGGTTCCGTCTTCTTTGATGGTGGATAGAAGCTCATAAGCCTTCTAAAAATCCACTCTGCAAGGCTCTTGTTCGTAGAAATCCCTGAGCCCCAGCCTGTGGTTAGCTTCTTTGGTTTCTGGTTTGGCAACTACATCATAGACTTCTTTGCGCAGGAGTTGCAACTCTACTTGCTCTTCACTTTTGAACCTGCCAATGAAAATTGTAGTGTGGTGCTCTTCTAGCTGTTCTCTAGAGAGGTGGGATGCCTTTGCTGCTTTGTCTGACTCATGGTCTAGTTGATAAGCAGGCAGTTCTTGTAGTTTCTCTTTTTGGTTGAGCTTCTTTTTAGCCCTCTCCATTGCTTGCATGGCTCTTATTCAGTGAATAGAGTACAAAGTTAGCAGATTTATCGGAATCTTCTCGAAAATGTCCTTTAGGCTGAAATGGTGACAATTTGGTCCAATTTGCTTCAAATCAATTTTTTGAACAAACAAAGATGCATAAAGACATACAAGGAACAAAACTGTATGGTCAAAACAAAAATTTGCAACCAAAGTAAATAATCACGATTATTCATAGTTGAGGAAAATTTTCAACTTTTTGCAAACTTGGCTTTATAGGCTTGAAGTATATACCAAATACATGCTCTGAGTGAAATATGGACTCATTTGGATGCATAGGGTGAAATGGTACCAGGTTTTGGCTTTAGGTCTCTGAAACAATAGATATAAAGGAAATTTGAGATTTTGAGCTCCAAATTGATTCAAAATTAGCTAGTGGGCTTAACACATCATGTACTTTGGATGTGTGATGGCAAAATATCAAAACTCCCCAATTTTGACCAGAAAGTAAATAATTGTGATTATTAACTTTTCTTCCAAGATTGACATTTTTTAACTGGTTCTAAGCATTGTATAGACCTTGGGTGTGAGATATGAGGTGATTTGGATCAAGAAATGTTATCCATTACCCAGATTTTGGCTTGCAAAGACTTCTTTGTGTTTTTTGACAATTTTACAAGTTATGGGTGGCCATTTTGACTCATACTTGATTTTTGGCATGTAATAGGTGTGTACACATGATAGGTGAGATGATTTGACAATTTCCAAGCAAAACTGATACAAATGTAAATAATCGCGATTATTTACAACAGTGACAAAGACTTTGCAAAACCTACAAATTTTGACCTAGACATGTTCAATACACCTAATACAAGTCCTAAATTGAATTTGATCAAGTTTGGTCATGCCGGCATCACTTTGTGCTCTGTTGACTCTGAAATCATCGCTTTTTGGGACTACACTTCCTGTTGGGTTTGTCGGTTAACTTTGAGGCTTTGGACTTGTCCGCAACATAGTCGTGAAGCAACCTGTCCAATTCTGGCTCATTTGGAGTCAGTTTGACCTCGTATGTCGAATTTGACGCTTTGTAACCTTCGAGCCGTTTTCTGCTGTTCGAGGGCTTTGCTTGATGGATTTCACCAAACCAATCATATACATTGTATATGGACCTCATAAGCAAGCCATTTGTGGAGTCAGGTCGGAATTCTGGCATTTGCCAAAAACCTAACTTTTCTACTGGGGACCCCCTCGACCCCAGCCGCATGGTCATCTGATGGTATAGAAAGGTTCTATTATGTTAGGGCATGGTATGGTTCAAATCCCATATGATTTGGTCAAGCTGGTGGGTCGCTATGGTCAGTTTTAGGTCGTAGGTCTTCGTGCACTGCTCGACTTCTAGGGTTTTTTCTAGGGCTTTAGACTAGCTACCGGCCGTACAAAATGGATCACGGCGCTGAAAATGGTCAACTGTGGGATCCAGAAAAGTCGCGCGAAAGAGGCCGAAATCTCTCTCTGCAAAGGCTCCAAGTGGAAATGAGGTGGTTTTAGCCTACCTTGGATATCTATACCCAGACTTTCCGAACCAAATTTCCCTAGATTCCCCCGTTAGTCCTACTAGGCCATGAAATCTATATTAGACTCAAAAATTTCCCTGATCGGATTCTTGTAGCTCATTCTGCAAGAAGTTCGCAAAAGTAGGGTTGGCCGCCTAATTTAGGCTTCCCGCTTCCATCTCCTGATTTCATTGAAATTTTTTGTGCTTGTCCGCCTTGTCTTTCTAATCACCATCGTGTCTTTCATTCTTTCATCTGAGCTTTCCTGCTATTTATTATTAATTTTTGACCTGTTTATTTGAAAAAAGCAAAGAAAATAGCAGAATTATCTAAAAAAGTAAAGTAAAAATCCAATAATTAAGAAAATACCTTGAAAAACACAGATTTATTGTTTTTTGTTAGAATTTTCTTTTTTTAAGCCTCATTATAATTAAAAATGATAAGAAATACCCAAAAAGGACTATTTTTGATGATTTTTTGATAGAATATATACTATTTACACTCATTGGGAAGATATTATCAGTAAATTTTCCCTTGATGATGAAGTAAAAGGGCATTATTAGGTAATTTTGTAAAAAAATTACACGTTAATATCAAAAAATTTCCTCCCTCTTCAAACATTACCCTTAATTACTTAGTACTTAGTACTTAGTGCCCTTCCACCCCTCTTAAATGGCGTACTCTGGGACGATTGTGTGCATGGGATGAACAATTGTGTCTATGCATAGCCATGGTTGGCTCTACCATGCTATGAAGATCAATGCAATACAAAACAATATGTTGTGCAAGAGCTGGGTCTTGAGTAATTAACTCAAGGGTTTCCGATGTCGAGGTTTGCTGCTGATGTCTTCCAAAGAGAAAATTGGTACCACTTTTGACTGTTGTCGAGCTTTTTCTCGCCATTGGTAGCTTGGTCGGCTTGGTGCTGCATGGCATGTTGGAGTCTTTCGAGACTTAACTCACCAGTGCTTGATTGGTTTCGCGGTTTGTGGAGAAGATAAGTGCTCCTTTTTCTTCCAAACCATTTCCATGTTAGGTTCCTTGCTCGGAGATGCTCGTCTCTGTGTTTAAACCCTTGGAACCTTCTTTTGTTTTGTCGGTGAAGTTTTAGGCACCCAGATTTGAATCAATTCATCCTTAAGGTGTGCTTTTGGTACCCAAATTTTTGTGACTCCTTGCATGCTATATGTAGCATTTGATTGTCGAGGGGATGGAGAAGATTGACTTTGTGGATTGGTTTGCTGATTGCTTCTTTTCCATTTCTCCTTGCTTTGTGCAATTGGAACAATGAGTTGCCCTCCTTTAGGTGATAGCTTTAGCTGATTCGTATCCCAATCTGGTACTTCTTTGTATGTACGCATCCAGGGAATTCCAAGAATCATCGTCTCATTCATGTGTTCATCGGGAAAGAATACAAACTGATGAGGACATGAACATCCATGTACTATCACGTTCAAGTTGACTATTCCCAATGTTGGAGTTGGGTTCTTGTTGCATCCTTCGATTGTCGTTATTCATGCCATCAATGCTTGACTTGTGGCCTTTTTGTATGTGGAATAACTGACTGCATTTACTCTAGCTCTTGTGTCGACCAAAGCATTGGTGCTATGATTGTTGAGCTGTACTTTGATGCGCAGGTCCATTCCATCTAACCAGTCATCATCTGTTGAAACTATGTCTTTAGGTAATTCCCATTGTCTATCATCTATTTCCAAAGTGTTGATGGGAATCGGTATCTGTTGATTCTTGAGAGTAGCTTTCCGCTTGAGTACCGGAAGCCTAGATTCCTCTTGGAATTCGTATAAACTATTGTCGTTTGATCTTCCTTTGTTTGGCTGCATGCATTGTTTCTAGAAATTCATTGGTTAGTGGAAAATTGCATTTCTTTAAACGACATCCACTAATTCAATTAGCCATTGGTTCACCGTCTAGGGTGGACAACTTTATTGCTCCACTTGGAGATACATCTTCAATATAAATGGTCCATTTTCCTTTTTCTTAAACTTGGGAATGTGTTGATTAAGGGAATAGACTAGAACTAAGTCCCCTTTCCAGAAGATCTTTGTGATTAAGTGGGAATCAAAAAACTGTTTTTGTTTCCGCTTTTGTGCATAGATATGAGCTATAGCAGTTAGCCTTTTCTCGTCTAGATTTTCCAAATCTCTGAGTCTTTTTGACAATTCATGTCCAGTCCACTCAAGATTCTATGCTACCCTTAATATCGGCAATAGAAATTCTATTGGCAGTATGGCATCAAGACCATAAACAAGGTTAAAGGGTGTAGCATTTAAAGTTGTTTTGAATGAAACTCGGTAAGCCCATAGAGCAGTATGGAGATTCATTCTCAGTGTGTCCTTACTGAACTAACCACTTTAGTAAGCATTGAGCTAAGAATCTTATTCGTATGCTCAGCTTGTCCGTTTGCTTATGGGTGATAGGGAGCTGATTTGTTATGGATGACCATAAACTCATTAAGAAAATACTCTATTACCTCATTGAGGAAATGAGTTCCCCGATCAATGATAATCTCTATTGACAGTCCATACTCATGAATACATACTCATATAAGAATGCAGCAGTGGTTCTGGCATCATTCTTTTGAGTTGCTTTAGCCTCGGTCCACTTGGTCAAATAGTCCATAGCTACAATAGTCGGTATTCCTTTAATAATCTCAACAAAATATTTTCTTCTTCTTCTATTAGGTCATTTGCAATGTAAGCAGGTCTAGGCTCTTCTCCTGGTTCAGCCAAGTCTATCTTTTTAGCATTTTTAGGCCCTTTGTAAGACTCACCTTTTTTGTGTAGTTCCCTAACAGGTTGTTCAACTATGATTTTTCGATCTTGAAGAGTATACTTTTTGTAATGGGATGGAACATGCATTACATCCTTACCGTCCTCTTCCGTGGTTTCCATTTCGGTTATGTATATCTCCTTTAGAGCTTTTTTCAACTCTTGATATTTCTTTTTCCGCTCGACTCTGGTCATGAGTGGTTTCTTATATTGTGATTTTCCTTGAGTACCCTTCCTTGTCTTTCTCGATGTCTGAGACATTTCTGAGTTTTTGTTTGAAGGATATCTGCCAGTTATTTTGTCCTTGACGCAATCATTAGCATCTATCTACATCAAGAATTTTGTTTTACTGGAGATTGATGGCATAGGTCATGTTTTCATAATTTTGGTGTCTCTCTTTCGTCTATACCATTTTTATCTTCTTGATTTCTGGTTTGGAAAGTAAAAAAACTTTTCCTCCCCTCCTTTTAAGAGTAACTTAGCTCTTGTATGCTCTTTTTTTGACCCCGAATCTTTTGAGGTAGCTGAGTGTTCATCTAACGCATCAATTGCATCGTAATAGGGGTCCAAAAAGACATGTTGGGCTTTCATTAAGTCCTTGGGTTCCTCATCTTCGTTTTCAATGTTGAGGATTGAAATCATTTGGATGGGAATTATGTCATTGCCATCCTCATTGCGAAATTGAGTAGGCATAGACATATTCACACATACATCCATTGTTGCTAAAATTTGAGTCCACTCGAATGGCTCAAATAAATGCTCTGGAAAGGGTTCAGGTACGTAGGCTTCGTCTGTGCAGTCCCTTTCTAGGATACATTCTTCTCGTCTTAAGCTTCCTTTTTCTGAAGCTCCACACATCCAAATAGGAATGTCTTTGTTTAACCGGGATGGGAGTTTAGTTTCAGCCGAAGAGACTGAATCAAACTCTTGGATGGGTGTTTTCAAGAAATCTCTATAAGTGTGATCTTTTAGATTTACTCTTGTTATAGATCCCACTTGCTTCAAGTACAGATAATTGCTTCCCCAATCTTGGATAAGCTGTACCTATTGCATGAAAGGTCTTCCCAATATGATTTCATAGTTGAGTTTTTTCCCAGAGTCTACTATGGCAAAAGTGTGTTGATATTCAATTCCATAGGAATTGACTATCAATTTTTCAAGCACCCCTAATGGTCTCTCAATGTGTCCGTCAGCCAAGTGCAATTTCATTCAAGTTTGTCTAATAGCTGGCTATCCCCAGGATTCCCATACTGCTTTAGTGTCTATTGCTATGCTAGCTCCACTATCTAGGATAGCCATGGTTTCAATATTATTATATTTCACTGGGAGGGTGGTGTTTCCTTCTTCCCCTTCATAATATTATCCGACTTTGTTCATAGGAACTGATCGAATCTCTTTGTTTTCCATCTCATTTTTCAATTTTTCCAAATTCTTCGAGATTAACCCCGTTATCCCCACCTTCTCTAGGGTTTTCTGTAAATCATTCCACAAGTATGGTCTGAGTTTTAACAGTTCTCCCAAGGTAAGAGTGCATTGGATGGGTGTAGACATGATTGAATGAATGTTGTCTACTTCTAGGGTCTTGCACAAGATGTATTCATCTTCGTTATCTCCCAAGTAAGAAGGTAATGTTTTTAATGTCAATGGTTTCCTGAAGCTTTTGATCTGCAATCCCCATACAAGGATTTTAAATCCATGTTCATATCAGAAGGTAGGTTATCCAACCAGACTTCCTCTATAGGAGCTGACTTTAGAGTTAGGCTCCCATCATTGATCTCTCTTACTTTTTCCCATAAGTGTCCTGGCCAGTCTTCCTCTACGAATGGAATTCCGTCTAAGGCATCTTCACTGTCAGGCACTATGAGCTCTGGTTCGTTTGTTTCAAGGTGGGGTTCTGCCACCACATCAAATTTTGCTTCCATTTCTTTTACCACAAGCTCTTCCGGTTTTGCAATAATTTCAAGCTTGGGTTTTTGTTTTTCCAGCATTTCTTGAGTGATTCTTACCAAATTTTGATAAGCTTCCAGCTTAGCTTCTTCCATGTCTAGAGATGGATAATTTTTTCATTTGTTTTCCATGTTTTGGCCTGCTTTAAGCCCTGCTTGGTAGGATTCCAAAGCAACATTAATAGGCTCAAAATTTTTATCAATGGATCCCCTAGATTTTACAGTTGTTTCCTTGAATTCACTGCTAGTTTCTTTCAACTTTTCCCGAACTAGATTCTTTGCTTTCTCCTTGATTTCAACCCGTTGATTTTGTTTTCTCATCTCATATCTTTTGCTTCTGCTCCTTTTGATTCTTTGAGAAGAAACTTTTGTATTTTTTGAATCATCAGAGACGTTGTGTTTCTTTTTCTTTGCCTGGGCTCTAGTGATTACCTTGATTGGAACAGTCGGTTCTCTCTCTAATGAGCTATTAGGCATCACTTGGACTATGGTTACTACGGTTTATCCCTTGTTCAAAGGATTTTTAGGACAATCTTTCAGAAAATGTCCTCCCTTTTTGCAACATTGTATGCAATAGGCTTCAATTGGTTTGAGGTTTTTGTCAGGCTCTGGACATTCGTTTTTCCAATGGTCATCAGCACCACAATTATGATAGTTTCTTGTTCTCGGCTTCATCATGGGTCTTCCCACGGGAGGTCTAACACCTTGATTAGCTACATAATACATTGGTGCTAGCTCTGGTGGAGCATAAGTCACTGTTTCTTCCATTGGTGGTGGATGTAAATTATACCAATCTCCTTCTACCATTACTGTAGATGGACTAGGCTCTGCATAGGGTGTAACATGCACTAATGGTTGTTCATCTATGATTCCTTCAGAGTGCATGTACTTTACAAGCACTATATTATGTCTTGGATACGGAAGTTATTGTCCCAACACAGGTTGAGGTCTTTCCATACCCATTGGTGGTCTTTGAGCTTGGGCCATATTAGGCTGATATCTGTACATGGGTTGTCCTTGTGGCCTCATGGGCACGTACTGAACATTTCCATCATACTTTGGTCTGAAGTAGCACTCATAGGTCTCATGGTTGGTCCATTTATCCTCGATTGCACACCATTTTTGTGGCTTAATTGGTTGTCCCTGTGGAGGTATCCCTTGTCCTGGTCCTCTCATAGGTGCTTTTTGCATGTTGTTCATCATGTCGTTCATCCTTTTTAGCATATCTTCTATGGATGAGAGTGGTGCCGGAGCAGTCGTTCCCACTTGTGCTAGTTTTGTGGATGCTGTCTTCTTGCTTTGGTTATCCTTAGGGACATATTCTACGTTGAAAATCTCGCAATTGTTTCCTAATTCAATAGCATCAGTCACACACGCTTCTAGGGTTGTATGCTTTTTACTATAGAGTATAGCATGAAGTTCTTTGTTTGGCAGTCCCTCCAGAAATAAAGACACAAGTCGTTCTTCTACAGGTATCTCCATCTCTGGGCATCTAGCAATGTATTGTTTCATTCAAGTTGCATAATCCCTAACAGACTCACCATGTTTCTGTTTAAAGCTGTAGATTTGAGCTTCCATATTATGTTTGATCCCCGTTTTGGAACAAGCAGCTACAAACCCTTGAGCTAATGTGTTCAAGTCCATGATTGACCTTTGTGGAATGTTTTGGAACCATGTCAATAATTTTCCTTCTAATTTCATTCCAAACCCTTCGAATTGAGTATGGAAATCGAATATACGCTCTGCTCTTAGCACTTGCTTAAAGCTTGCTAAGTGGTCTTATGGATCCCTTGATCCACTGTATTTTCTGACCCATTTTTGAAAATCAACTGGTTTGACGCGTCTCTTTGGTTTAACTCCAGGTCTTCTAAGAGTTGGTCCTGTTCCGAGTCCTTCAAACCAGTCTGTTGGAAATATTGACTCATGTAGCCTGGATTGGCCTTAGTGTCACCCGGTTTCCTACATGATGAGGTGGTTTCTGGTTTCTTCACATTACTCTCAGATGATCTCTCACGGTGTTCATATCTTGGAATCGTTTCTGGTCCTTTGCCCAATATCCAATCCCGTATGGAATACGCTTGGTATTTGGTTTGTTCTACCTCCTCAGGGGTAATCATAACAAAGTTGTTGTTATAACAATACCTAAACAGATAGGTTGGTAGGTCTACTGATCCCTTATCTTTGATCTTGAAGATATAGATGATCTTCATGGCCGTTAATTGTTCTGGTTTTGGCATGAGAAGTCCACAAAAGATCTTTTATGTTTCTATATTCCCAACAATTTACTCCGATCCTAGGATTATCCGTACTAAGCTGTTTCAAAGGCTTCAAGTGTACTTGATCATATCCCTCGAATTCTAAAGTTGGTGGTCCTTCTTTTGCTGACATATCTGGGATTATGGTGTTTACTTCTAACCCCCATTTGTCTATCACGTCAGGGTTTTCGACTTGTAAATATTGAGTTCTGTTTCGATCCATGTACATTTTTTCTTGTTTGTTTTCCCTAACCTCTTCTTCGAACTCAATACCATGGTCATCAATGAGAATAGCATACTTCTCGTTAGGGTCCAAGTAAACCTGGGCTCCATAACAGTTAGTCTTGTAAAAAGATTGTATATGCTTATGGCGCACTGTCGTTCCTGTTTCCGAGTGAGTCGAGTAAGAAGACATTTTGGATGTTGAATCTGAAAAAGTGTCTGAGACTTTTTTAGGAATTGTGTGCAAGGAATTTCCTTGATTCACGCTTTCTTCGGTAGATACTCTATTGGAGGTTTATCCGAGTATGCCCTGATTTCCTAGTACACGACCAAATCTAAGGTTCATATAGACTTATGAAGCCTTGGATAGAGTGCTCACCTTTGTATTGACTTGTCGTCGATTTCCACTTGATTCAATTGCAATTTTCTGTCAAGCCATAGATTCCTCGTCTGCAACTTGATTCCTATACAAACTTGATCAAGTTAGCTATTCTTCTGTAAGGACAATAGAGTTTTTGCTAATCTCGTCATTGGTCTCTGTGTATCACTTCAAATTGAGCTATGAGAGTCAAAAATTTGACTTTCAAATTCGACTTTAGCAAAAATCAAAGGTTTGATCTGCAACCTAAAAACTAAGTGTACATGTATCAATTTTGATCCAATTGAACCCAAAATTGCCATGTGGCTTTATATTATGTTGTTCTATCATTGTATAAGCTCAAAAGTCAAAATTGATGTCTCTGGATAGCAGAAGTAAATAATCGTGATTATTTACTTTTGTCAAATTTTTGCACTTTTTTGATTGGTTTGGCAAGTATACAACTTGTTAGAGTCCTTGGACAAGTTTCAACAAGTTTAGAAAAAATCTGATCAAGTTTATCAACGTTTGGTGTCCGCAGACTCTGATTTCAAGAATCTGGCTTAAGTCACTTTTGTGATCCAAATTTCACCAAAATGGATTTGTGAGGTCTACTTAATGTGCTTGACCTTGTAGTATACTCAAATTTGCAAAATCATCAAGTTAGAAGCAGATGTAAATAATTACAATTATTTACTCCAACTATATTTTTGCAAGTTTTTGTCCGAAGTTTGACACAAATCTGTTAAGCACCCTTAGTTAAGGTCATTAGCCAATTTTCATCAAGTTTGGACAATTTCTGGCCAAATGGTCATCAATTCTCTGTCCGCAGACTAACTTTGCACTTTTAGTCACAAATTTCAATCCAGTGATCCAAATCTTACCAAATTTGGTTTGTGGGCTTATTACAACATGCTGAAACTAGTGGTATGCAGACTTGGTCAAAAAAGTTGAAAAACAGGGCAGATGTAAATAATCGCGATTATTTACATTTGACAATTTTTTGCAATTTTTTTGTCAACTCAGCATATGCACATGTTTATCACATCAACATAAGCCTATGAATCAAATTTTAACAAGTTGGGATAAATTTTTCCCCAATTTATACTCAAGATTCAAAAAGTCAGTACAAACTTTAGTTTTTACCCAGTTTTTTGCCAGTTTATTGATCCAAATCTCTTGGGCCTTTACAAAAGTTATTTGTACACATGCAATGAGTCAATGGTATGAACCTTGGCCAATTTAGAGCAGAAAGTCAATAATCGTGATTATTAACTTTAGGCTTGAAATGAACACTTTTTTGTAATTTTTTCAAACAGAGACTTTATATGAGCTATTCTAAGCCTATGAATCAAGTCAAAACTTAATTTGGCCTAAAATGTCAGGAAAAAGTGAATAATCTGATTTAGTCAACTCTTGAAATTTTTTACCTCGAAGTTTCTTTCAGCTTACCAACTGGTTCAAACAACTCTTAGGCTTACTCTCTAGTCGGATTGAGTGGATTTGAGTCTTTTCGAGCTATTTCTAGCCGTACACCTGAAATTCTGCAACTTCCAATAACACTCACATGAGATTCTTTCAGAGAGAGCAATGTTTTGAAATCCACCTTGGATCCTACTTACCCTACTCCTAGATTCTCATGCAATGAGGTTGTGGAAAGTGTCCACAAACGCTTGTTTTCTTGTGTTTTTTATGTTTTTCAGAGCCTTGATCTTAAGACTTGTCTCATCTACCAATCATTTTCCATATCCTAATCTAAATACAGTCCTACAATCCTAATGGTACTCAGCAAGTACGTTACTTCCAAGCTACCTTTACACAGCAAAAGACGACAATCTTAACCTATACGATTTCTAAAAGAAAATTTTGGACTCTAGGCAAACCTAGAGGAAGTTAAAGGACGACTACACAAGACGTTCATCCCCCGCAAGGGCGGCAAATGTGGGACGCATGTCTAACCTCACCATCCTATCTTATTGCAGTATTAGCGAGAACCAAGATTAATTTGTCAAACCATGGGACGCAGGTGACTCGACTTAGTGCATAGAGGCTACAAGAGGTTGTCAATCTCTCGGAAAACAACTAACTACTTGCATCTAACTCAAGCTACACTCAAGTGTGAAATCACCAAAAGCCAATCACTCATCGGCAAACAAATCACATCCGTTACAACATCAAATGACATCCAAACGTAACGAAACATCTAGGACAAGTTTATACGACCTAAGCACACATGATTATGGTCTCAAACCCCACTTTAGGTCAAGTTTTAAAATCGTGATTATTAGCAGTAGTGGATTTTTGCATCTAAATGCTTAGCAATGATGCCCCAATACCCCGCCTATGCTTAATTTTTGATTCAAAAGTGTAAATTCCTAGTTATGATGAAATTAGGCCACGGGTCGGCGATGCCAAAAGCTACAAAATAATGTGAATGGATTACGTCAATGCGTAGAGCTCTTACCTGTGATTGCAATGCAACAAACGCACTCGCAATGTGACAACCGGAGAGGGAGTAGGAAGCGCGAGAAGGAGAGAAGTGAGTGCTGTTAGCTCACGCTGTGTATTTCTTATCCAAACACTCGTGAAAAACTTACAAAAATTGGCTTTTATACCTTAGCCAAGTTTTTTGGGTGGTCAAAACTAATAATATGGAGTTCTACCAAAGCTAGGAAATGACTAGCTGATACAATCTGGAAGCTTGTAGCCCCGGCTCATTAATTATAGAGTTTATCCGAGAAAATAGTAGTTACAATATTCTCGATTTATCAAAATAATAAATGTTTTACAAAGAGAACTTCGAAAAATGGTGTCCGTGTTAGCTTGCTGCTAATAGGCGGTCCTAAGTGTGTTCACACACATCACTACCACATGTACATGGCAACAAACCCCCTCGAGTGATGCGGTGAATAAGCGCTGGCACATAGAGTAAAGGGAAGTGCCATGCCTTGAGGACATGATCAATCCACAAAGGAGTGTAAGCCCAGAGCTTTGCAAAAATCTTCAAACTTCTCATGAGACAATACCTTTGTGAAAAGATCTGCAAGGTTGTCCTCTGTTGGCACATAAGCCAAGCTGATCTCTCCTACTGAGAGTCTCTCCTTGACATAATGGTAATGCACCTCAATGTGAGTTGTGCGAGCATGAGAAACTGGGTTAGCAATAAGGCGTCTGAGCCATACACACTACCCTGTAGTTGTGAAGACTACCCTGTACTAAGCCTCACAACTAGAAGTGGCCATAGTAGGTTGCTTCTTGCTCAACCATGATATACATGAACTGCCAAGCATGAAATAGATACCACTTGTGGACACTCGCGTGTCAAAACAACTAGCCCAATATGAGTCCAAAAAAGCATGTAAGTCTGGCGGGAATGATCCCCCGTTGGGATAAAACAAGCCAATATGTAAAGTGCCACTCAAGTAGCAAAAAGTCCTCTTGACAGCCTGCCAATGCTTAGACCCTGGGCTATGCAGAAGTTTGCTGACGTGTGAGACTACAACTCAATATCCGGCCTTGTGCTGCATACATAAATGAGGCATCCAATAGCAGTTTGGTAAAGAGTGACATTTGCAAGATCACCAACATCATGAAGACTCAATTTCAAACCAATTTCCATGGGAGTGGCAATAAGTTTGCAATCCTCAAGTCCAAACTTACATAGCAATGTCTCTATGTATCTTTTCTGACACAAGGCAATACTACCATCACACTGCTTAAATTGTATACCCAAGTAATGATGCAATAGCCCCAAATCTTTCATCTTTAAAGTAGCATTCAAATCAGCCTTAAATTCAGTAACATCAGAGACGTCAACAGAGATACCGCAGAAAGCGAGAAAAAAACTTGAGGAAGAAAATCACAAAATAGCCATTGGTGGTGATGGCCGGAAATGACATGCCATATGGGGTGGCCTCTATACCACACATAGCCTGAACATCCCAAGTATCATCTCAAGGTAGGAGTGATCCTATGGGTACGAAAGGGGCACCACCTAGCATAAATGCGGCTAGGACGCAAACATACATGACCTAGGGTAGCAAACGTGAAAAAATTCTCTCTAGGTAGTCAATATAAAATGGTGGTGTAACAACCGTTCACATGTAGAGAAATGCCTCATCACAAGTCATTAGTGTGTGCACAAGAGAGATATGTGAAAAGCTCGGAACAGGGCACACTGATTGGCGGGAGAGATTGCACATGATGGATCACAAGTAGGGTGATATACAAGAGACAAAACATCCCGTAACCATGGGAGATCAGAATAGAGGATGGACCCCAAAGGATCAAGACAACATTACACCCCTTATTGGCGATGAAGATACTTACAAGTGGTGGTCTTGACGACTACAAACCTGGCTCTTGGCATTTGGGATGCAACATGGGATAGGAGCACCATATGGTGCGCGACGAGGTTGGAGTTAGTGGGAGGGTTAGTTAGGGAGAACAACAAGACAATGCAGCTATCGAAGACCTCAATCACAAACATTGAGAGCACACCAAGGTGGCGTGGGGTTGATACCTTCAATCCAAGTGTGCTCATGTTGCTTGGTGGGAGAGTAGCGACTACTTCATGTAGCATAGAGTGGTCGTGATTAGTAACTCAATGTGGTGTGGTGAATCATGGCGAGAATGGTGATGTTGCCAATGCTAAGTGCCCAAATCTTGCAACCAAACATGATGCCATTATCTCTCAAGCATGGGTGCACTATGTGCTTAGTGGTGCTTACAATGCAGAGTGTATGGAGCTAGTATGCCCCTCCTTCACTTGAGTGTTCTTTTTTGGGTGTCTCCTCTCCCCTGTGTATTGTGTCCCCTTTGTGCTAAGCGGAGGCCTCTTTATATAGGCTTGAGAGGTGGTCCTTACCCACTGGTCATTGAAAATATCCTTTGGTCACTGTAGAAGGCCTAGATGCCTCTCTAGTAAGAGAGATAGAGAGAGAGAGAGAGAAGGTAGAGATAGAGAGAGAAAGAGTGGGGTGGGGAGAGTTTTGTTTTACAATCTACTAGCCATGGCTAGGTTAATAGGGAAGAGTGGGGTTTTAGGGTATTTACACGGGTTTTGTCAATGGTTCGGGTGGTCGGTGTGAGGTTTTAGTGCTGCTAGAGTCGGTTTTTGTCGTGAGAAGCCAAGATGTTTTGAGTTACCTCCTTTCGGTGCTGGCCAGGGCATGCCTTCGGCGCCCTTGCTCGTTTTGGTGTTGGCAACACGTGACTGGACCTCCTTCTTTCTTTTGTCTATGTCGATGTCGTTTGGTTTCTTTTTTTATATTTTTTAATGCTATGAGTGTGCGTATATGCGTGCATGTCTATGTGTATGGGTGAGTGTGGGTCTGTGTGTGTATATGTGTGAGTGTGCGAGTGAGTGTATGGATAAGTGCGTGGGAACGAGGGAGTTTATATATATATTCTCTTTTCTTTGATTACTGCAGAAGTGGCGAGAGTGGGAGAGTGGGAATGAGAGAGAGAGAGAGGGTGTGCTATATGCGTGCGTGTGTGTGTTTGTATGTGTGTGAGAGAGAGAATGTGTATGCTTTGATGCAACGCCTGCATAGGATGAAGAGAGAGAGAGAGAGAGAGAGAGAGAGAGAGAGAGAGAGAGAGAGAGAGAGAGAGAGAGAGAGAGAGAGAGAGAGAGAGAGAGAGAGATGATGGACAGCAGGCTGCCTGCGGGCTAAGTGGGTGAACATAGCGCGAGCGAGAGAGAGGGTGAGGTGAGTGGCAAGGGAGGGAGAGGGACATAGGGTGTGGGTGTGTGTTGTCTGTGCTCAATGCGCTCACACGGGCTGGGTCCGGGAGCGAGAGAGAGAGAGCATGGCGGTGTGGCCCGTATCCGACAGAGGTCGCAAAAAAGGGGGGGAGGGGGTATAGTCAACAAAAAAAGGGGGGGGGGGGTTGGAGTTATAAAGAGAGAGAGAGGGTGTTCTTATGGCGGGTTCCCACCGTGGGGGGAAGAGAGTGAGAGAGAGTGTGTGAGTGGAGAGGAATAGGAGGGGGGGGGGGGATATGATAGGGAAAGAGTTGCTATGTGGAGGGGAGTGAATTGAGAGAGAGAGAGAGAGGGAGAAATTCTCTTCTTTTGTTTGCGGGACCGCGAGAGAGAGAGAGAGAGAGAGAGAGAGAGAGAGAGAGAGAGAGAGAGAGAGAGAGAGAGAGAGAGAGAGAGAGAGCTAATTGGAGGGGAAGATGGGGGGGGGGGGGGGGGGGGGGGGGGGGGGGGGGGGGGTTAGGAAGAAAACAGGGGGGGTATGGGGAGGAGAGTGAGGCCGAACGGATGTGGACGAGAGGGGAGATGGAGGGGTGTAGTATGGCGGCCCGACATAGCTGGAATATGGACAAGCTAGGGCCGTGAGGTGGACCGGGGCATTGCCGAGATTTCTGACGGTGTTGCCAAGGCTCCGGTAGAGGAAAAATAACTTTTTTTTCTTTGATTTCCAAAAATCAGCTATCATTAGCCCTTCCCTTTTGGTTAGAGGCATTCATGTTTCTAAATCATTTGCTTGATCATTGTCGTCGGAGGTGGCGGTTGATGGTGTATCCTCATCTGGAATGTCGATAGGTGGAGCCAGGTTAAATCGAAGAAAATAAATTTTGAGCCACCAACCATTTACCATGGTTTTATGAAGTTTTCCATTAGCTTCCATAAGCTGGTAGCTTCCATTGGCATACTTTTTCTTGATGATGAAAGGGCCTTCCCATCGGAGTAGGAGTTTCTTATCTTTGCGCATGTGAAAGCGATTGTCATAGCGGAGCACCAACATTCCTTTCTTCAATTTTTTTTCCGAAGATGCTGGTTAAAGCTAAGGCGTCTATGCTCTGCTTGTGCTGCATAATAATTTATTGCTTCTTCTTTGTCCAGCTGTAGTCTTTCCAACTCAATGATGTGATCTCTCAAATGCATATTGGGCCGTTGAAGTTGGCTTGCCATTACTCTGAGACTTTGTAGTTGCACTTCAATGGGCAAGATTGCTTCCTTACCAAATACCAGATGATACGGTGTGAATCCCAAGGATGTACACAATGAGGTTCTGTAGGCCCACAAAGCTGGTAGTAGGTACTTATCCCACTCTCCAAGATGATTGTTTACCTGCTTGGTAATAATTTTAGAAACCATTCCATTCACCTTTTCAACTAGGCCATTACATTGAGGGTAATATGGTGAGGAGTGCCTCCTTGTAATGACAAGTTTCTACATTAATTATCCTACCAAGTGTGCTCTAAAACTTGGCCCTCTATCAGAGATGATCTCTAATGGTGTGCCAAACCTACAGCATATGTGTTCGTAGATAAACTTAGCTACCTCTACCGCTGTGATTCTAGTAGTGGCTGTAGCTTCTGCCCATCTAGTCATGTAGTCGACCCCCATGATGATGTAGAATTTTTCTGAGTAGGCCCTAGGTAATGGTCCTATGGCATCGATACCCCACTTTTCAAATGGTCCATATGAAAGAATAGGTGTCTGTGGTTCAGACATAAGTGACCTAGTTCCGGCCTTTTGACACAACTTACACGTTTTTCACTAGTGGTGTACATCACGGTTGAGGCTAGGCCATATGAAGCCAGTTTGCAAGATTTTCCTACTTGTTATTTCTAGGGCAAAGTGACCACCACAAACTCCGTCATGACAGCTAGCAATTACTCCTGTGATTTTATGAGAGAGAGGGACCTTCTTGAGTATTTGGTCCTTACCCTTACAGTACAAACCGTCATTGATGAGCCGATACCTTGTGGCCTTCTACGTCAGCCATTTCTTCTGTCCCTTTGTTAAATCCGATGGACATTCCCCTGCTTCCAAAAAATACATGATGTCAGGTAAGGCATCACTACCTTGAAATAGAGGGAGCTTTAGCTTTATAGCCCCAACCAACACTTCTTGCAGTCTTTCACTTGCTAGGGCATCTGCTTCATGGTTTTGAGCCCTTGGGATATGGTGTATCTGAACTTTTTCAAACTTACCCAACAAGCTTTTTACACCAGTTAAGTGAGTCCTCAGGCTAGGATTCTTGCATGTCCATACTCCATTTACTTGCCTTACCAGAAGTAGAGCATCCCCAAATACATTAAGGCGTTGTACCCCTTGCGAGACGCACCATTGTAGACCCTTGGTTAGTGCTGCGTACTCAGCTTCATTGTTACAATGTGAATCTAACAAATGGCCAAGCGAAAATATTTTTACCCCTTTGTCATCAAAGGCCACTATGCTTGCGGCTACCTTGTTGGATGCTCATTTGTAGGCTCCATCAAAGTAGAGAGAGTGTGCTCCTTCTACCATCGGTGGTATTGGAGGTAATCGAACTTCTTCCCCTTCAGATTGCTTCTCCTTCCTCTCAAAGACTTGGTAGGTCATGAGTCCCCCCAAGATTGCCCTTGTCGTACTTTCCACATGTACTGTGTGGTCAAATTCTTGTAGACGAACTAGCCATTTAGTAATCATAGCAGACACATCCATGTGTTGTACAACATAGGGAAATATCTCATCCGTGGTTAGAATCACAAATTGCTTAGGCAGCAAATATGACCTAAACTTTGTAGTTGCAAACCTAAGAGCTAGGACCAAGTGTTCCACATGGGTGAAACCTTTCTCTACTGCTGTCATCATTCGACTAGAGAAGTAGATTGGCCTCATGAAAGATGTCATCGTATCCTTTTGGAGTAGCACAGCCCCCAATGAGTCATCACCCACACTTGATGTGACATAGAATTTTTCATCCCACTTAGGTGGTGAGATAGTTGGCAGGGTGGCTAAGACCTACTTTACCTTGTTGTAGTGATGTTCGCTTTTCTCGTCCCAAGTGAAAGTTGATTTTTGAGTGAGATGTTGCAGTGGTAGAACAAGTTGCGATAGTAGATGTATGAATATACTCAAGTACCTCACTTTTTGTAGAAAAGAGACCAGTTGACGTGTGGTTGTTGGTGAAGGTAGGGCTATGAGTGCGAACACCTTACTTGGGTCGGCATTGATACCTTTTGATGAAATTTCATGGCCTAATAGAATGAATTTAATCTCCCCAATGTGGAATTTATCCACATTTAATTGCCCGCCTAAGCTTTGCAACCTGGCCAAACCTTCAGTTACCTTTTCTAAGTGTGAAATGCGGGAGCTATATATACAAAAATCATCAATGAACACTCTTATGGATGTTCCAAAGAACGGTTGAAAAACATATGTGACATATCATTGGCAGGTGCATTTGTGAGAACAAATGGCATAACTTTGTATGCAAAACAGTCCCATGGTGTGATAAAAGTGGTTTTTAGCCGATCTTCCAAGGCTATGCGTATTTGAAAGTATCCCGAATAATCATCACACACGGTATAGCATTCAAAACCCGCTACTTCATTCAAAATTTCATCCAAGAAAGGGAGAGGAAAGTGGTCTCTCTTTGTAGCTGCACTTAGTGGTTTGTAGTCAACACAGACCCTCCACTTACCATTCTTTTTAGGCGTCACTACTATGGGTGACACCCATTTTGAGTTTTCTACAGGATAGATGAATCCCACCTCCAACAGTTTCCTTACCTCGGCTAGGAGTGCCTCCTCTTGTATGACCCCCAATCGTTGTAGCTTTTGCACAACTGGTTTTACCGCTTCCTTCAGCTTAATATGATGTTCCACCACTATAATGTCAATGAACAGGTCAGGAAATCCCATCAAAATTTGCAAAAAACTATCTTTCTCCTCAAGTGTTAATTCCGTGGACAACATACCCTTCAACCTACTTTCTCCTAGGCCAGGTGATTTGATCTCCTTTCCATTGTGTTGCCCTTCTGGTGATGGATCACCAGTTGTGCTTACCCTTTGTGGATCCTTCATGATGATACCCATCACATCGATGGAACCGTCACTTTCGTCGATGGATGTGGTCTCCTCCTCAGAAGTGGAAGATTTTCTAGTGGTTTCATCTACCGATGTTTCTAGATATATTTGCTTCTGCTTGCGAGTCTTCATGTTGTAGTAGATTGTCTCCCCTTTCTTACCAGTCATGCGTAGAAGGCTAGTGCCCCAGTCCTGTTTTGCCTTCATGGCCATCAACCATGGCCTTCCCAAGATTAGTGGATAGCCCTCCCCCTTAAGAGGCTTTACAAAAACATCTACCTCTACCTCAGTGTTGAAAGATTTTATCTTCACGGCACTTACCACACCCACACACTTTACTTTTGCATTGTTTGCCATCTTTTCCTTGCATGGAGAAGGTCTGTCAACCTCGAGCCCTAATTGAATCATCATAGCTTCGCTCATCACAGAGATTTGTGCACCTCCATCAATGTAGGTGTTTCCAACCCTCTTTACTTTTATGTTGATGTAGACAATTGGAAGGATGTCGTCCATGTTGCAACCCGAAATTGCTCCAGCTACCTTTGCTTTGGAGCGTCTTGTACTTACCATTTTGGACCATTGCCACCTTACTTTTGGTGCGAGATGTAGCAGCTGTGGCCATGTAATCTTTGGTCCTTGCTCTGCCACATCCAATGTTAGATCATAGGGCTTAGAACTTTCCCCTAACTGGAAGTCTTTGATGTCCAATTTCCGTCGTGGCCTAGATGGCCTCTTTCTAGTCTCTCCTCTCATGCTTCTCTCATCATCTGATTGTGTGGCTTTCTCCCTCCTAGATCTTTTCACAATCATGGCTTCAAGTGGTTCTAAAAAGGTAACCTTCTCCTTACCCTTCCCTCTCCTTTGCTTTGGGTGGATCCACTACTACGGACTTTTCTTTCTCTTCTAGCCTTATGATGTTTACAAGGCGATCAGGTGGTGGTGCTGGTGGAAGAGGTGGGATGGATGCTTGTGGTGGTGTCTGGGGTGGACATAGGATTTGTGTTGGTGGGGCTGGTGCTCGGGGTGGGGGTGTTCTTTCTCTAGGGGGTGATAGTTGGTTCCTCCCGCCTCCTCTATTATAGTTTTGTCGTTGTTTGGGATAGTAGTACATACCGTGAACATCTTCTACGCAGTTGTAGTAGTGATACTCCCTGTTCTTTTGTCGTGCTCTTCTTGGGTCTTGATCTCTTTCTTGACTCCTTCCTTATTGTATTAAGTGGACAGGCAAATTCTGCAGTTGGTTAGTAATATGGGCCAACATATCTTGTTGGTCATCTCTTACCCCAAGAGCTGGTGGTGGTGGTGGAATGGTGGTTGTTGTGGTTGTTGGTCGACGCGATGTTCCTGATTTTGTTGACTCGATTTCGTTGGCTTTCATTCGCAGCTTCTTGACCTTAAGGTGAGCAATCTCAACGGCTAACTCGTACGTAGCCGGGAATCTACCCTTCACCTTCTCCTTGAGAAGCGGCCATAAGCCATGCGTGAACCGGTCTTTCTTTAGGAAATCAGGTGCAGCTTCTCCCCTTGCCAGTGACTCAACCCACCATTCCCACAAATCCACAAATTTGGACTCATAGGTGGTATATTCTAAAAGACCCTCCTGCTTCAACTCTCTCAACTTGTCCCACAACTTCTCTGAAGTGGTACCTCCCCCAAAGCACCTCTTAAAAGAGTTTTTTAAGGGCTCTCAGTCATCCTTGGTTGCTTGTGGAAGTGCATTGTACCATGATCTAGCTTCTAGCTTCATGAGATGCTTAATGATTCTAACCCGGGATTCATTCGTATCTTTGTTGCTCACTACACATGCTACTTCAAAGTCATCTAGGAAGTCTGTTACTAAATCCTCCCCCTTCTTTCCTTTAAATGTTGTAAATGCTCCACTTGCCATGATTATTGAGAGAGAGTTAGAAAGACACATTGCTTAGCTTGCAAAAAGTTTATTTTTCCTTCTTTACAAGGAGACGTGTATACCCTCTTATACTAGGACATATATTAAAACTTCAAGTGGTACATTGCTTTGTACCAAAGGTAAGACAAATGCCAGAACCTCAAAAAAATGCTCCCCACCTAGCATGGTGTCAATGACGTGTTGGTAGTGAGCCTTCAAGTCCAGTATTACCTTAATTGAGAGTACACGTGTTGGTATGTGTGATTTGTCTTGAGGTAGGTTGTATTGATTCATGTGAAGCTTAGAGGTGCTTAGTCACTATCCAAGCTTGTGGGAGAGGGTGGTATTCTTTCCTGAAACAAACTTAGTAGATCCCTAGTCTCTCTAGTGAGAATATGAGCAAATGCTTCTGTTATATGTGCTGCAACATTAGGTGTGACTTGGAAACTGACTATGATAATTACCTCGGTGACTTGAGTTACCCGATTCTCGCAGTAGAATAGTGTTGATTCTCTATTGTGTAGAGCTCCTTCCATCTTGTTGTTACGAGTTGGTTGTAGGTTGCGGACATGGTTTCGACCTTCTCCTTCTTCTTCTTGGCACCCGACGTATGTATATCCACTGAGTTTGGCGTGTTGGTTGACTTTCCCACTGCAAATCGATTACCGTAACGCCTAGCACTCGAGCTTCGATGGAGATGCGGAGTTCGTCTAGTTGTGCTTGGAGCTCTTCTTCTTCTGTCATCTAGTTAGAAAACCCTACTATCCATTCATCCATCCACAAAACTTAAGGGGTTTCAGTCTTGTAAACTGAAGGGCTTCATGAAAAGTTCCTCGATGGGGGTGCCAAGAAAATGATGGCCGGAAATGACATGCCGTATGGGGTGGCCTCTATACCACACATAGCCTGAAAATGCCCAAGTATCATCTCAAGGTAGGAGTGATCCTATGGGTAGGAAAGGGGCACCACCTTGCATAAATGTGGCTAGGACGCAAACATACATGACCTAGGGTAGCAAAAGTGAAAAAATTCTCTCTAGGTAGTCAATATGAAATGGTGGTGTAACAACTGTTCACATGTAGAGAAATGCCTCATCAAAAGTCATTAGTGTGTGCACAAGAGAGATATGTGAAAATCTCGGAACAGGGCACACTGACTGGCAGGAGAGATTGCACATGATGGAGCACAAGTAGGGTGATATACAAGAGACAAAACATCCCGTAACCATGGGAGATCAGAATAGAGGATAGACCCCAAAGGATCAAGACAACATTACAGTTCCAATTGTAAAAGCTCGAAACTGAAAGCTCGCAAAAATAAAACCCCCGCGTGGCGTTGATACCTTCAATCCAAGGGTGCTCATGTTGCTTGGTGGGAGAGTAGCGACTACTTCACGTGCATAGAGTGCGCGTGACTAGTAACTCACCATGGTGTGGTGAATCATGGGGAGAATGGTGATGTTGCCAATGCTAAGTGCCCAAAGCTTGCAAAAAAACACGATTCCATTATCTCTCAAGCATGGGTGCACTACGTGCTTAGTGGTGCTTACAATGTAGAGTGCATGGAGCTAGTATGCCCCTCCTTCACTTGAGTGTTCTCTCTTGGGTGTCTCCTCTCCCTTGTGTATTGTGTCCCCTTTGTGCTAAGCGGAGGCCTCTTTATATAGGCTTGAGAGGTGGTCCTTACCCATTGGTCATTGCAAATATCCTTTGGTCGCTATAGAAGGCCTAGATGCCTCTCTAGTAAGAGAGATAGAGAGAGAGAGAAGGTAGAGATAGAGAGAGAAAGAGTGGGGTGGGGAGAGTTTTTTTTTTCAATCTACTAGCCATGGCTAGGTTATTAGGGAAGAGCGGGGTTTTAGGGTATTTACACGGGTTTTGTCGATGGTTCGGGTGGTCGGTGTGAGGTTTTAGTGCTGTTGGAGTCGGTTTTTGCCGTGAGAAGCCGAAATGTTTTGAGTTACCTCCTTTGGGTGCTGGCCAGGGTGTGCCTTCAGCGCCCTTGCTCGTTTTGGCGTTGGCGACGCGTGACTGGACCGACTTCTTTCTTTTGTCGATGTTGATGTCGTTTGGTTTCTTTTTTTATGTTCTTTTATGCTGTGAGTGTGCGCACGTATATGCGTGCATGTCTATGTGTATGGGTGAGTGTGGGTTTGTGTGTGTATATGTGTGAGTGTACGAGTGAGTGTATGGATAAATGCGTGGGAACGAGGGAGCTTATATATATATATATATATATTCTCTTTTTTTCGCTTATTGCAGAAGTGGCAAGAGCGGGAGAGTGGGAATGAGAGAGCGAGCGAGAGAGAGAGAGAGAGAGAGAGAGAGAGAGAGAGAGAGAGAGAGAGAGAGAGAGAGAGAGAGAGAGAGAGAGAGAGAGAGAGAGAGAGAGAGAGAGAGAGAGAGAGAGAGAGAGAGGGTGTGCTATATGTGTGCATGTGTGTGTGTGTGTGAGAGAGAGAGAGAGAGTGTATGCTCTGATGTGGCGCCTGCACAGGCCGAAGAGAGAGAGAGAGAGAGTGAGAGGATGGACAGCGGGCTGAGTGGGTGAACACAATGCGAGCGAGAGAGAGGGCGAGATGAGTGGTGAGGGACATAGGGTGTGGGTGTGTGTCATCTGCGCTCAATGCGCTTGCACGGGCTGGGTCCGGGAGCGAGAGAGAGAGAGCATGGCAGTGTGGCCCGTATCTGACAGAGGCCGCAAAAATGGGGGGGAGGGGGTATAGTCAATGAAAAGAGGGGGGGTTGGAGTTAGAGAGAGAGAGAGAGAGAGAGAGAGAGAGAGAGAGAGAGAGAGAGAGAGAGAGAGAGAGAGAGAGAGAGAGAGAGAGAGGGTGTTCCCTATGGTGTGTTCCCACCGTGGGGGGGAAGAGAGTGAGAGAGTGTGTGAGTGGAGGGGAATAGGATAGGGAAAGAGTGGCTATGTGGACGGGAGTGAATTGAGAGAGAGAGGGAGAGATTCTCTCCTTTTGTCTGCGGGACCGCTCTCCCAAGAGAGAGAGAGAGAGAGAGAGAGAGAGAGAGAGAGAGAGAGAGAGAGAGAGAGAGAAAGAGAGAGAGAGAGAGAGAGAGAGAGAGAGAGAGAGAGAGAGAGAGAGAGAGAGAGAGAGAGAGAGAGGGAGAGAGCTAATGGGAGGGGAAGATAGGGGGGGGGGGGGGGGGGGGGGGGGGGGGGGGTTATAGGCCGGTGATCCGCCAAGGTTGAGAAGAAAATAGGGGGGGTATGGGGAGGAGAGTGAGGCCAAAGGGATGTGGACGAGAGGGGAGATGGAGGGGTGTAGTATGGCGGCCCGCCATAGCTGGAGTATGGACGAGCTAGGGCCGTGAGGTGGACCAGGGCAATGCCGAGCCTTCCGACTGTGTTGCCAAGGCTTCGGCATAGGAAAAATAACTTTTTTTCTTTTTTTTCTTTGATTTGCAAAAATCGGCTATCAGTGGATAGTGCTCAATTGTTAATGAAAGTAAACGCTGCGGATTGCATAAAAGACAAGGTGGTTGGAAGGTATCTTGACTCGAAACTTGAGCAACAAACCCAAAAGAAACCAAAAATTTACAAGCCTAAAACAACCAAGGGGAAAGAGCCTCCAATGACAAAAACAGAGCGTGAGGCTAAATACAAAGAGTTAAAAAGGACCTTGAAAGAATTTTGGACAACGAAAATGGAATCAGACAGTGATAAACATGGAGAAATCAATGTTCCATCTCACTATAAAAAATACACTTTGCAAGATCGTAGGATTGTTGTCGAGAAACCATTACGACAGTCAACAAAACTAGAAAATCCTATGAAGGGCCAAAAAATGTAAAACAAATCAACCTAGGAGAGCCTAGAGAAGAGCCAACTCCTGCATAATAGCAATGGATCAATCGCAAGAAGAAGAAGAGATTCTCATAAGGATGTTGAAGGAATATGAAGATGTTTTTGCATTGTCATATAGAGATCTCAATGGAGTGGATCCTAAAATATGTCAGCATACCATCCCTTTCAGAGATGATGCCAAGCCAAGTTGACAAAGACCATACACGTATAATGAGATCTTTGCCAAAAAAATCAAAGAAGAGTCAGAAAAACTCAAGGAAGCAGAGTTTATGTATGAGATAGAACACACAGATTGAGTATCATTAATTGTTGTGGTGCCTTAAAAGAATGGCAAACTCAAAGTATGTGTAAATCTTTAAAAAGGGAACTCTACCACTATACGGGATAACTATTCTCTTCCTATCACTCATCACATGCTAGAATGGGTAGTTGGCAAGGAAGCTTATAGATTTTTAGACAGCTTCTTTGGGTACAACCAACTGAAAATAGATCCCAAGGACCAACATAAAACAGTCTTTGCTACAGAATGGGGAATTTTTGCCTATAGATTCCAATACACTGGCAACATTCCAAAGATTGATGAGCCATGCCTTCAAGGAATATCTATGAAATTTCTTAGAAGTATACATGGATGACCTCTGTGTGCACCCCACCAAACGAGAAAGTAATTTTGAGCAGTTACGATGTGTCTTTGAGAAATCTCGCTTATATATGATTTTCCTAAACCCTAAAAAATGTGTTTTTATGGTTAGACAAGGCAAAATTCTTGGACATATTGTGTCTATGGACCAATGAATGCGAAGAGTCATTCTAAAAGCTTAAGCAAGCTTTGACCTCAACACCGATACTAAAAGTTCCCGACTAGGACAAAGTATTTCATGTACACGTTGATGCTTCAAGTTTTGCTATATGTTGTATCTTAGCTCAGCCAGAAGAGGGGACCATGGATTTTCCTATTTCCTATGCTAGCCAAAAAGTAAACCTAGCAGAAAATAATTATACAACCACAAAAATGGAAGGGCTTGGTATGGTGTATTTGGTCAAGAATTTTCGACACTGCTTGTTAGCCAACAAGTTTGTCTTTTCTGTAGACCATCAAGCCTTACTCTATCTAGTAAACAAACCCTGCAATATTGGAAGGATAGTAAGATGGTTCATCATCCTACTTGAATTTGACTTCACAGTGGTGGTTAAAAAAGGCACCACACACCAAAGCGTGAATCATCTATAGAGACTCACAATGGGAAAGCACCTAAGGGGGTAGATGATGATTTCTCAGATGCATATCTACTCTCTGTGGAAATGGTTCCAAGATGGTCAGACTCACCTTGTGACCCTAATGACCATTGCACAAGTAGATTCTCAAATATCAACTCCCATTACACCAGACTGATTGAGAAATCCACATTTTATCAGTTGCTGGTTGTATAAAAAAAACAAAGATGGACTCCTGCTCTTGTGCATCAATCCTGAGGAACAAGAAACCTACTTGAGTCAAGTGCATACCACAATAGTAGGACTACACTTTGCACAAGACCAAACCTTAAACCGATTAACTTGGTTGGGGGTTTATTGGCCCAATATAAAGAAGGACGTTCATCAATATGTGAATGAGTGCTCTCGGTGTAAAGTAAAAGCCGCCATACCCCATGCCACATTATTTCACTGGAGCGATTACCTGGCAAAATATCTGACCAGCAAAACATTTCCAAAAAACACGAGTAAGAGACAAAGGAGGGCAATAGAAACCAAATTAGCCAACTACATCTTGATTGGAAACCAACTTTATTGGATGAGGGAAAGACAAACATCTTAGACTGTTTGCAAATGAGGAGGATTATCTTCCTATTTTAGAACAAGCACATGAAGGTCTAGCAGGAGGTCACTTCTCTCATGAAACCACGACCAAATCTATATAGATGCCAGGCATCTGGTGGCCAACTTTGTTTGTGGATGCAAAAGAGTTTTTTCAATGATGCGATGCATGTCAAAGAGAAAATTGCCGACAAGGGTCGATACTATGCCATTGCGACCTATGATGGGAGCACGAGACTTTGCTAAGTGGGATATAGACTTCGTAGGACCAATCCAACCACCAACTTATAAAACTCAGGCACAATATATTATTGTGGCCACATATTACTTAACCAAGTGGGCTTAGGCACTGGCCACCAGGAAGAACGATGTTAGAACCACTACTGCATTCGTGTATGAATGTGTATTCACTAGGTATGGACTTCCTATTGAGCTTGTGAGTGATTTATGATCGCATTTCCTTAATGAAGTGATAGAATATCTGCTAGATGAGTTCATGGTAATCCATAACAAATTTGCTCCTTATAATCCTCAAGCGAATGGTCAAGTAGAACATACAAACAAAATTATGAGCTCTGTACTAACTAAAATTTTTAGTTCAGGTAGAATAGACTGGGAAATGCATCTTCATTTTGCCTTATGGGCTTATTGGGTTTCCTTCAAAATAGCTTTGAACATGACTCCTTTTAATTTGGTCTATGGCCTAAATGCAATCTTGCCAATGTAATTCTTATTACCCACTCTCAGAGTTGCTACTGAGTTAGAATGGAAGGGACATGAATTGTCAAAACAACTTGAAGATTTGGAATGATTAGATGAACAATGATTAGCGGCTATTGCTCACATCTACACACAAAAAAAAAAAACAAAAATAGTTCTTTGACTCACAATTGTTGACCAAAGTTTTCAAACCAAGGGACTTAGTCTTAGTATATTTGTTGAAACATGTACCCGAATTCAAGAAAAAAGGACACGATCCTTTTGTCATTGAAGATGTTTCATCGAGCGGTGCAATCAAGTTAGCTACATTAGACGAAGAAATTATGGAAAATTGGATTAGCGGATGTCGGCTTTGTAAATACAATCTTCCCTTGGCTAATGAGCTTTTGCAGAGAATGCACATAGCCAAGGAAAGAAATCTTAAATGACAACAGATGATAGACAAGGCTCAAGAGGAGGCTCGCATTCGGATTTTAAAACTGAAAGCTGCATGGTAACCTGTTCTACAAGCTGTACCACTCAATAATCTCCAAGTTCAGTCCATAGTTGAGGATGAGTTAGAGATTGATGATGAGTGGATGGATGGTCTTTATATATGGATCAACGCAAATGTGAAAGAGGGATACAAAGTGAGCTTTAGCAGACACGAGAGCTCAAGCCAATGCTGTCAGTTACTCAACTTATCTCAAGGTAGCTACTCAACCACTTGAGTAATCTTGAGCCACTATCAAAGGCTGTAACAAACGGATCACTCCAATGAATCACTCCAAATTATCTCAAGGCAGCTACTCAACCACTCCAACACTAAGAAAAATTAACTTGAATATTATGGTTCATGGATTTTCCTGCCCGCATACCTTCAAATGTATTGTGGATGAACACATGAATGAAGACCTAATACTAGGGGTTCCATGGATGAGAACCTACAAAGCAATACAAGATTGGGATGGCCGAATGCTAGAACTCACACTTTAAAGGCGGACAACTAAGAATACCGTTTGCATACAATAAGGAAGAATGGAAAGGATCTCTCGATAATTTCCCATCTAGGAAGCAAAAGTCATCAGTCTCACAAATACAACCACTGCTAAATTAAAGACTGCTTCTAGCAAGCCTATCAAAGGAGTCAAGCAAATTTGGATACCCAAGAGAGAAAGACCAACCTCAACAAGTATGGGTGCCAGAAAGACTGCTACACATCGTCCACAACTTTAATAAAGCAAAAGCATTACATCCTCTTGCTCAATAGAAGTCACTGCTACTCAAGAAGACATGGATATGGCAACCGAAGAAACAAAGTACAGCCATAAAAAGACCAAATATCCACGGCAAACAAACAATGGGTAGCAAAGATCCCTCAACAAGTCAAGCTGGCTACACTCAGGTATAAGTGGGTACCTAAAGTCAAGGCACTCACAGCTACAGAGACCATTGTATCCAAACAACACACAACAAACAATGTATATTGCACTATCAAAGACCGAGCTCAATTGCTACAAAATTTGCTCTTCAAAAGAGTCAAGCAATAGGATACCTCGACATCGAAAACCCTTAAAAGCCATATTCAAGACCCACTTTTTGCACAACTTAATGTGTTTATTTTCATTGACCTCCATCTCATAATAGGGCCAATCAGGGCCATGCATAGACACAACTTTCTACCCTCTATACTGCACAACCCAGGTTGACCCAGGTTGAATTAAAGCCAAGAGGGGGGAAGACAATCTGAAAGAACAGAAACATATGAATATGGAAAGTAAAGAGGGCAATGACTTGACCTAATTATGTGTTAATGTGTATTTTTTTTTGAACCAAATAAGTGATTTCCCTAATCATAAGATGAATGGGGATTGCCATACGATAACCCCTAGGTGTGTGTATATAATGTACAAATATTTCAATTTCATTTGTTAGCGTGTAATTTGGTTGAAATCATGATAAAAATGGAGCAGTCCACAAATATATGCCTGAATAATAAGAGTGGAAGTGTTTTAGAGTATTTTGAGTATTGAATGTAATTTTTTGAGTGGTTTAGCTATTTTTCTTTAATTTTTGCTAATAAAAGCTAATAAAATCCAAAATAAATGAAATAAGTAAGCAAGAATGTCAAATTTAGATTCCAACCTCAAACACCAAATCTCAAAGTTCAACGAAAGACACAATTTTTTTTAAAAAGTAAATCGGATCAAAAAGTTCAGCGGCCTTTTTCACCGAAGTGGGACAAATTACGACAAAATGATTGAGGGATGTCAGTTTTTAGAAATTTTCAATCAAAGAGTATGCAGTTAGACCTGATGAGCTCATTGGGTAGGTAATTGAGAGAAGGTGTCGGGAGAGTCCAAGTATGTATAGCCATGTAGGCCAATATTTCTCTCATTTGCATTCTAGACCTTAGAGAAAGAGCTCTAAGTGGTGGATTTTGGCGACCTTCTACGCTCTCCTACGCACTACCTGCTGACTCTTACTCACTTCAACCATGAGGGGTAAGTTCCTAGCTACATCTAGAGGTGTTTTGATTACCACATTGTCAACCACAAGAGCTATAATGGACATGACAACACATGGCAATCTGGGAACAGTTAGGGGCAAAAATGCTAACACCGGCTACACCTGACACCCAAATTGCACCAAAACTGAACTAGAGGCTCATCACAAGGGGGCAATACTTTGCTAAGCTCCAAAGTGCAAAGGGTGTCAAAAAAATTTGACTTAGCATCTTCGGTGCGCCGAAGATAAAGGAGTCAGATGGGGACCAAAATTTACAAATGTTTTGAGGCCATCATGTTAAGGAACTCTGGAGATTGAGGCGTATAACTGAGGCTCAATCATCAGTATAGGGCAAAAAGACCATATTCACACCTCAAAGAGACATTTTGCAACACAATGCAAAATCTTGGCCCAACTCATCTCAAAATCAAGGGGGACACTCTCTACACCATATTGGATCTCCACCAACCTCCAGGGAGAAAGTAACTAGTGGTTAGTGACTCCAAATCAAACCTTTCTCAACAGAAGACGGCCAATCTCATCGGGACCTACATCAGATAGCAAGAAACAAACTAAGGGTTCCAACCACCATCAATTACCTAGTAGAAGCTAGATAGGGCAAAAGTAAGGCCTAAAGTGCAATAAAGTGTAACTTCTTTCTTAGGCACGCCAAAGATGACTCACTAGCATGGAACCATTTTTTTGCACCCCATCTACATTAGCATGTGCTCCCTCCCCATCATAAACACTACATTACACTGTAACACTTTTTTCATGCAAATACTCATAATATGCACTATGCCACATCCCATAGCCATCAGTGCCCAATTCTTACTTTTAGCTTTCCAAATCAAACCCAACATCACCCAGCATCAATAATAAATGCTCTAGGACCCATTAGAGTACCAAAAATAAGAAATGGCCCTAAATCACCCTCTTTTTATCTTAGGCACACCTAATATAGAAATGCAATGGAAGAGCCTAACTTGCATACGTGATACACAAATATGTTCACAATTTTCACATTAAACATTTGCCCAAGTTTCATCAAGTTTGACAAATCGTGACTTGCTCAATTACCAAAAGTAAAAAATACAATCAAGCGGACATATAATTGTTTAGAGATCCCATCATAAAAGTCCAAAACCTCTCAAGATTCTTGTAGATCACCACCAGCACTTATATTTTCTATACAGGCCATCTCACACCATTTTTGCATGCACCTACACCGATCTGCATCTTAGGCGCGCTGAAGATAGAATTTTCCAAAATTGTAATTTTTAGGGCTCATTTTTGCTTATTTAGTTGTGCTACTTGGTTGTAACTTTCCAAAATGGTTTAATTTGTGAATGTGCTAATCATGTTGGAAATTGTCACCTGGCTATCCACCAACTGGCAAAAGACTAATTGGTGGATAGCCAACATGTCACTGTCTACCACGGATCATTCAAGAGTGCTCATGGAACCAAAGTCAAAGTACAGATGCTACCAAGGGAAGCTCGGGACCTCAACAAAGAACATGCAGTCCGACCACTTTGGGAAAAGATTGGCCTCAAGGACTACTTAGAGATGGAACCCTATGGTGTGGATTACAAAAGAGAGTATGACCTCTTGCACAACATCATCGAGAAAGGACAAGCCACCATATCTAACCTCAATGGCTGTCCTAACAACGTTAACATAACTGAAGACCAAGTGGCAGAAGCACTCAAGCTTCAAGAAGGAGGAAAACCTATGAGGGACAAAAAATTACCAAGCAAAGGTATTTTCACCAGCCGATCATCCTCATTTTTGGAGGGAAATAGAGTGGGAATTGCAACTCTATCACCAACATTTTCACTTCATTGCCAAGAGACCGCTATCGTGCTGTGACACGTACATAGTGGGAACGCATGCTACAAGAGTTATCTTGTAATTTTTTAGATACATAATTATATTTCCTATAATGTACATATGCATATTTAAGTATAATAATAAGCCTTCTATATCATTCTATTATTTTTCTCAAGGGTAACCTATCCTTACTTTACCATCAGAAAATACTATGGCAAAAGCTCAATAGCTCGGCCTCTTTAACTTGGGGCAAAAAGCATTTATTCTTTATTTCTACTATCTCATTATCATCTCACACCCTAGCTAGATCCTATATCTAGGGTAAACTCCAATATATATATATTCCATGTATTTTTTATACTTTTCTTATATTTCTTTTTAAATAGCTACTAGGAGGGAATCAAATCCTAGTGGGGCACTAGGTGGCATGATTTCAAAGATACACTTATTTTAATGCATTATTGCAATCATGATTACAAAACCTTGTCAAGGAGCAATGTCATGCTTTCATATGGCATGAGGTGTCCTTTGGAATTAAATGAAAGTCTAGGCTAAGGGGACCACGGGAAGACTTTTGCTGCCAGAAATGGACCCTATTTTGATGAATTTTTTACACCAGGTTCCAATCCGAATTGGAAAATGATTTTAAAATACAAATCATAGCTAATGAGCTGAAGGTTCTGCCCATATTTTTACTTTTTTATTTGGAGCCACGGTTGAGGAGATATGATCAAAATACTGGACCCCAGTCTGCCCACATCATGTAGGGACAGCTCATTTCCAACTTTTCCAATTCCTATTCACACTGGCTCCTCTCTTCTTGTGTAAACCCTTGGGGGTTCCATTCACCTATAAAAGGGGACCTCTTCTTCCTTGAAAAAAAGGGGAACTCAAGAATTCAAGCCATTGATGAGAGGAATTCTTGAGGGAGTGAGTAGTAATGCCTAATTGTACTTAGCCCCATTAACATAAGCCCAAGCCTACACTTTCTCCTAGAGGAAGACTAGCCATTCTTGTACGCTATCCTTGGAAGATCAACTCTAATCAAAGAAGATGTTGTACTTGGTGTATCAATCAAAGTGGAATTACCCACTCTTCTCTCTCTCCCATCAATAATGGGGCCGAAGGGTTTCAAGTAAGATGTGTTCTACATTGATGTTTTCATGATTTCTTGTTGTTTTCATTTTCATCTCTAATCCAACATATATATATGTATCTAATCTCATCTCCTTAACCAAACCTATCTCTCTCATTCTTAGTAATTCATCCTCTCTAGGTTCTCTTTGCTACAGGTACATCTCTCCCCGTAGTATCCTTATTGCCTACGGGCAAGAATAGGGCTTGGGAGGGAAACTTCTCATCTCTTCACTTCTCTCATATCTACATTTCGCACATACTATCCTAGATGAATAACCCACATGATGATCATTTCTATCGCTTTCACTCCGTACGATCTATTAGAATTAACGTATGGATTAGCCGAAAAATACACTTTCAACAACGTATAGTGTTTCTCTTTGGCCCAAAAAGGCTTAATGAAATACTTCTATCACCGGATCCCATCATACTACCTTTCATAGAGTATAAATTTTCTTTTGATGTAAGCGTAGTTATCTTGCTATGAACCAAGAGGATTTGTACACACAGTTAATCCCAATCACAAGACAAAATATATATATATTATGGTAAGCACAAAACTACAATTCCAAAGAACAATTCGTAGCCTATTTGGTCAACCAAGATTGAATGCCATTAACTCATCTATTAACCCTTTCATATTACCCATGATACGATATGACCATAGCCTTGATGTTTTCATTTTCGTATTGTTTTGACATTCTCTTTTGTGTTCTTTCTTTGTGTGTGTGAGTGCAAGAGAGAAAGAGTGAGTCTTCTTTGATTGCACTTCTTTCCAAACCCTAGTCTTCATGGCATCTATGGTTTAACTCCTTCATATAGTTTTTGTTGAGTTCTCTCACAAACTCTCACAGCCATAAGCCCGGTGCTTTCCTGGAAAGACCGCAAATTTCTTGACATATTTTTGGTGAACCCGACGTGAACAAGCCGGGGTGAGAGTACATAAAGATGGCTAGCAAAGTGGAGCAGCTATATGCTGAAATGAAAGAGCTTGCAGACAGATGCTGAAATGAAAGAGCTTGAAGAAGAAGACAAGATTCAAAAAGCGATTGAAAGCGCTATGCAATCCGTATATAATGAGATTAATATATTCGAAGGCTATGATCCAGAAGGATATCTTGAGTGCTATGTGACAGAGATGAGGCTTCAAGAAATTCCAGAATCTCGAATGATTGCAGCATTTGTTGAACTTGTGAGTGATGATTTCAAGCACCAAGTTCAAGACTATGCAAATGTATATGCAAGCAACTGGGGTGAGTTTTCTACAGCTATAACACAGGTATTCTTGGAACATCAAGACCAAGAGATGGAGTAGAGTGGAAGTGGATGTGACTAGCTATAGTTGGTGTCTCCTATAAGCCATGCAAGTGTCAACACATCCATACAGACTAATTTAGAAGCAGTAATAGATGCATATCTTTTGCAAGATGAAAATTTATTGTATGCAGATGAAGCAGACATAATGGAAGCTATTTATGCACGTTTGGGTCTTGTAACCTTTGTATCTCAAGATAATGACTCTCATGATGCTATCCAAGCGCTTGAAATGGCTCAAAGTGACTTAGAGGATGATGGAAACTCGTTGGCTATGATAGATGATTTGGACGCTCCTTTTGATTCGTTTGAAGATGCACATGAGTGTATATACAAGGATGAGGATGCAATGGTTTTGACAGAGGATGTGAAGGGAAAACAGGTGGAAGACGGCTATATTAGTGATGTGCTACAATCTACTTTTGAGCAGATCCAGGAACTTTTACCAAGTTTAGAAGAGCCGGATGCCTATGCTGAAGACATATACCAGGATGAAGAAGTCATTATCAATGCTTTCCTATGCGAGTTTGATGCATGTGGTACTACCCAAATGGATATGCCTAGCTGCGAAAGTGCTAATTTAGAGGGGGTGACTGAAAATATCTTCCTTTGTGAGTATAGCTCTGCTAGTAGCATTGCATATTGTGAAGTACCTCAGCTAGACGAGGTGGAAGAAGAGGAGTGCATTGACAGAGTAATATGTATGTCTTGTATATATGGAGTAGCAGATGTGATGCAGATGACTCATGAAATTGTGCCTTATTTAGAGCTAAATGCAGCAAGCTTTCACAATTCCATGGTAGAGGAAGGAATGACAGATGCAGATTCTCTGCATGAGGATTGGGGTTCTGCAGATGAAGCTATGAATCTTCAAGATTCACAAATCAAAGATAGAAAAGTGTTTGGTTATGCTGTACAGGTTGAAGTGACATTAGAGGATAGAGTAGAAGAGCAAGAAACCTCTTTGGATATGGTCTGTGATTGGGGTGATATTTCCTATATGTGTGAAGATGCAAATAAAGATGCAAATAAATATGCTTGCCATAAAGTGCCTACTATACAGGGTTCTAAGAAATTCGGTTGCCTGCAGGTATGCAAACAATATCTGAGGCATAAAAGGGATTTAGGTCTTGTGTCACAGGGTATAAATTGCAAGCAGGTTTGTGAGCATCTATCTGCTATGGATAGGAAGGGTATACATGGTGATTCCTTGAAGCAAGAAGAGGATGCTAGCTCTATGCTGACACCAGAGTCATGTAATGAAGAATGGTTCTCCCTAGATGAGTGGAGACATGATTCAGTTGAAGATAATTTAGCAATGAGTCAAAAAGGAAGAAGGGGTGAAGATATTGTGTCAGAGAATAACTCCAAGGAGGTTTTTGAGCAGTCGGTTACAAGTGACCGGGAGCATACCTACCAGGATGATTTGGAAAGGGAATAAGACAGCATATTTGAGAGGTATGCAAAGTTTTATGCTATAAAGCTGGAGAGGTATTTGGTAAAAGGTGAGAGAATTGATGAGAGGTTTACCATGCACATTTCTGAGGTTTCTCTCGATGTTGAGAAAGGCTATCTAGAGGATTCTTTTGAGAATGAAGATGCAGATTCACACTTCTATGCGAAAGAGGTACATATGGATTTACAGGTTGGTCAGAAGGTTGAAGTGCAGTTTCAAAAATCTTTCAAGTATATTACAGGAAGCCTGGAAGTGTTTTTTGAAGAGGAGGATGAGGAACTTATGTCTCTACGTCATGAAGATTTTGCGCATAATGGAGATTTGTTACAGATGTATATAACAATTTCTTCTGATCCGAGAGCAATTAAAAGATGTGGAGAATCTCAATGCTTAGTACAATACAAGTTTTTGAGTTACCCATATGATGCTGGAGGAGGTCATGGGATACAATTGCTTTCACAAGTTACCATGAGGTTGGCACATGCCGGAGGATGTGCAGGTTTAGAGGGGGTGGATGTCGTGCTCTGATACGTACATAGTGGGAACGCATGCTACAAGAGTTATCTTATAATTTTTTAGATACATAATTATCTTTCCTATAATGTACATATGCATATTTAAGTATAATAATAAGCCTTCTATCTCATTCTATTATTTTTCTCAAGGGTAACCTATCCTTACTTTACCATCAGAAAATACTATGGCAAAAGCTCAATAGCTCCGCCTCTTTAACTTGGGGCAAAAAGCATTGATTCTTTATTTCTACTATCTCATTATCATCTCACACCCTAGCTAGATCCTATATCTAGGGTAAACTCCAATATATATATAATCTATGTATTTTTTATACTTTTCTTATATTTCTTTTTAAATAGCTACTAGGAGGGAATCAAATCCTAGTGGGGCACTAGGTGGCATGATTTCAAAGATACACTTATTTAAATGCATTATTTCAAGCATGATTACAAAACTTTGTCAAGGAGAAATGCCATGCTTTCATATGGCATGAGGTGTCCTTTGGAATTAAATGAAAGTCTAGGCTAAGGGGACCACGGGAAGACTTTTGCTGCCAGAAATGGACCCTATTTTGATGAATTTTTTACACAAGGTTCCAATCCGAATTGGAAAATGATTTTAAAATAAAAATCGTAGCTAATGAGCTGAAGTTTCTGCCCATATTTTTACTTTTTTATTTGGAGCCACGGTTGAGGAGATATGATCAAAATACTAGACCCCAGTCTGCCCACATCATGTAGGGACAGCTCATTTCCAACTTTTCCAATTCCTATTCACACTGGCTCCTCTCTTCTTGTGTAAACCCTTGGAGGTTCCCTTCACCTATAAAAGGGGACCTCTTCTTACTTGAAAAAAAGGGGAACTCAAGCATTCAAGCCATTGATGAGAGGAATTCTTGAGGGAGTGAGTAGTAATGCCTAATTGTACTTAGCCCCATTAACATAAGCCCAAGCCTACACTTTCTCCTAGAGGAAGACTAGCCATTCTTGTACGCTATCCTTGGAAGATCAACTCTAATCAAAGAAGATGTTGTACTTGGTGTATCAATCAAAGTGGAATTACCCACTCTTCTCTCTCTCCCATCAATAATGGTGCCGAAGGGTTTCAAGTAAGATGTGTTCTACATTGATGTTTTCTTGATTTCTTGTTTTTTTCATTTTCATCTCTAATCCAACATATATATATATGTATCTAATGTTATCTCCTTAACCAAACCTATCTCTCTCATTCTTAGTAATTCATCCTCTCTAGGTTCTCTTTGCTACAGGTACATCTCTCCCCGTAGTATCCTTATTGCCTACGGGCAAGAATAGGGCTTGGGAGGGAAACTTCTCATCTCTTCACTTCTCTCATATCTACATTTCTCACATACTATCCTAGATGAATAACCCACATGATGATCATTTCTATCGCTTTCACTCTGTACGATCTATTAGAATTAACATATGGATTAGCCGAAAAATACACTTTCAACAACGTAGAGTGTTTCTCTTTGGCCCAAAAAGGCTTAATGAAATACTTCTATCACCGGATCCCATCATACTACCTCTCATAGACTATAACTTTTCTTTTGACGTAAGCGTAGTTATCTTGCTATGAACCAAGAGGATTTGTACACACAATTAATCCCAATCACAAGACAATATATATATATTATGGTAAGCACAAAACTACAATTCCAAAGAACAATTCGTAGCCTTTTTGGTCAGCCAAGATTGAATGCCATTAACTCATCTATTAACCCTTTCATATTACCCATGATACGATATGACCATAGCCTTGATGTTTTCATTTTCGTATTGTTTTGACATTCTCTTTTGTGTTCTTTCTTTGTGTGTGTGAGTGCAAGAGAGAAAGAGTGAGTCTTCTTTGATTGCACTTCTTTCCAAACCCTAGTCTTCATGGCATCTATGGTTTAACTCCTTCATATAGTTTTTGTTGAGTTCTCTCACAAACTCTCACAGCCATAATCCCGGTGCTTTCCTGGCAAGACCACAAATTTCTCGACACCGCCAAGGTATACAGTTCCCAATCATTCCATGGCTTCCGCCTTCACACAAGCATCAAAGAAAGAGGGGATGATAGAGGTGAATCATGCCCAATACATCTACAAAACCCTCATTCATGTGAAGAAGCCAAAGAACATCACATTTGGGAGCTCCAGAAGTGCTCACCAAAATTGCATATCATGTTATAAGCCAAGCAGAGCATCTACTACCTGCCCCAGAGCAAAATTATGGTTGCTCAACAAGACTGATGAGGAGTCATAAGTACAAACACGGGCTCCACTAGTGGCAACAAGACTGAAACTGGATTAGTTGATGTACCAGCTCAAGAACCCACATCCACAGCAGCCAAAGAAGAAGGCAACAGAGAGGAGGAAGTGCAGGGAGAGGATGACACTCCTCTTGAAAGAAAGAAAAAATAAAAATTGAAAGCTGCGGTGGATCAAGCAAAATAGACCAAGAAACATAGGCCAACAGTAGTTATTGAAGAACTTACACAAAGAGCGGCAAGAATATATATAGAGAGAGAGAGAGAGAGAGACAGTAGCCTTCGAGCTTGAAAGAGAACTTCAGGGAAACTTTGAAGAAAAGTGGAAACCCTCCCCGACAAAGTTCAAGGTTAGGACCGAAAACCCAATGTATAAAATGCAAGATGATCCTATGGAAAATTTGGAGCAGCTTTACCAACAGGAATAACGTCAAAGGGAACAAGCTCTGGAACATGCAAAAGAACAAGACAAAAAAAAAGCACTTCCTAAGGAGGACTCCCCAATTGAACAATTATACACAGAAGGAGCTCCACATTTCACTCCTCCAAGAGAGCAATCATAACCAGAGGAGACAATTCCCATTGCTAGCAATAAAAAAATAGAGTCCAAGCCGACCAAATTTATTGAAAAAGAGCTAGAGGATGAGCCAACCGCAACTGAGGCTCACGACACGTCAATGAATCAACCTGAAGTGAGCCACTCAAGAAACTTAGAAAGTTTGGATGACATAGAGGAATATGCTTAGTATGCTCATGATGTGGTAGACAAAATGAAAGAGGAGATCTACACATGCCACAACCTCAATCAGAGGTTACAACATTCAAATGAAAAGCTTGTCTTAGCAATAGCCTCTAATGATGCCTACAAAGAGGCTATGGAAGCTAAAGATAAAGAAATCATCGAGCTATCAACAAAATCACCAGCAAATCTAGAGACTCTTCAATCTCAACATAAAGAGCAAGAGCAACACTATATAGAAACCACTTCTGCTCTACAAGAATCAGCTTCTATGGTACAACGCCCTATAGATTTAGCTTAACATTGCAAATACACAGTTGGCCTAGGGCCTAGGTGGAAGAACGATGCCGAGAATAGAATGCACTTCTAAATGAGCTAAAGGATAACCCAACAATAGCCACACTACAGGGCACAAATGCTTCCTGTCAAACAATGGAGCAGAAGGTTAAGGACTTAGATATGGATCTAAAGCTTGATCAGATGCAAAGAAGAGAATTGTCAATTAGCTTCATACAGCGAGAAGACAACTACCAAAAGTAGATTACTCAGCTTAACGAGGAGTTAAGCAAGGCTAAAGAAGTTGTTGTGGTGCATGCAACCACGTCAAGAGATGAGAAAATCATTGTCGCAATGCAAGATAAGGATCTAAAAGCTCCAACAGCAGAAGAGGCCAGTCTTCTAGAGATTGAAATTTCTCAAGCAGAAACAGAACCTTCCACTACTCCAAAAAGCTTGATTTCTCAGGAGGAGGCCATTTTGAAGAAGCAAATAGAAGACTAAACAGAGACCATTTAGAAAAAGGAGGCAATGCAATGGGAATAACAAATTATATACTCAATCAATGTCAATCTAATCACGCCCTCCACAATCAATGAAACGTGGCATCAACAAGATCTCCCTTATCCTCTCATTAAATTCAAAGTCCTCCAAATCAAAGAAAGACTACTCAAGGATCTCCAGGCTAATCCTTCACTAAAACACCCCAAATGGAGGGAGATCTAGCTTAACCGGTATCCCAAGTATCTCATTTTGTTCACAAATGCACCATTACTAATCAAACAAGATCCAGTGCAGTGTCCAATACCGAGAGTAAAAAATTGGCAAGAACACCTTTTCCTCCAATAGAAAAGACCAACCTGGCTTAACTACCCTCGATTTCCACCACCTCCAAATAAACCGAGAGTCATACATGGTGGAGACACTATCTTTGACTATACAGCTACTTTGAGGGATCCCAGATTTGGCATGCATAATGCTAGTAAATATTGCAAAGATTCTCCTCACTTATTTGCAAACCTTTCATAGGGTAGAACAAACAGATGCCGCATGGATGTCCTTCCTCAAAGGTACACAAGGTCTATGTTATGTTCTCTCTAGTCAACCATCTGAATAAGTCCTTCATGGATTCTATGCAAGGGCCATGTTTCTCCCATCATATTATATGCATACATTTGAAGAGGCATTCTACACGGGCTTTATCACTAACAAATCGAAGATCTTTGACCCTGTCATCACAAACCTGCGAGCTCGGTTTGTCAGCTATTCAGCAATGGAGATGACGAATGCAATCAACATGCAATTTATGTCCATGGAATACAAAGAACTGTGTCTCAAGTACCAACAAGGTCTTGAGCATCAAGCAAAGAGAACGACGACGCAAAAACCAGACCACTACTTAGAACCCTAATTAGTTGTGTTGGGGATGACCCAGGCAAGGAGGGGGGGAATGTTAGCTGCTCATCTAACAAGAGAAAAAGAAGAGCATCAAACAGGACCCCACACAATTTTTCAAGCCTAATGATTGTAATCAAACCCATTTTATTATTGAAAAATCCTGCAAATCCAAAGACGTTGTTATATTATTGAGTACTAAGTGAGTCTAAAAAGGCCAATGGCTTCCACATTTGTAATTCTATGCAGTCCCTTGACGTTATACTGAGCCCCAATTAGCTAGGAATCCATTTTTACACCTTGGCTAAGGTATAAAAGCCAATTTTTGTAACTTTAAGACCTAAGTTTTGGATAATAAAGAGTAAGCATTGTTGCAGTAGCTCAATAATTGTCTACTATTTTTTCAATCTTTTGTCTCTCTTGCGTACAGTATTGCATTGCTATTCTGAGCATATCAATGCATTCGTAGGTGAAAGCTCTCTTTTAATGTAAGATTCTCACAATAAAGTGTGCTTTTAGTCGTGCCTATCTATGAGCTGTTTTTGGTTCCCTATGCACAATACACACACTAAAACTGATTTTTGACCTTAGGGATATCTAGATAGAGCACGTTTAGAGGAAGCTATAGAGCCCTTCTAGGACCAAAACCAACAAACCTAATACAAGACATTTATCTTATGTGTGATTTCTTCTAGGTGTGAAAAATGACATTTGAGCACATGAGAGTGTAGAGGATACTCTGACCATGTGCGATATTAAGTTTCATTCCATTCAAAGACCTGAAGGTACACAAATTTGTCTAGATAAGGTTGCAGTAGAGAAAGTAGCATTTGGTGTGTGACGCACACTTGAGACTTAGATAAGTAGAATCGATATAGACTTGGGATTTCCGAGAGGATTTTTATCTCTTGTAGCCTCCATGCACTCGTCGGGTCAACTACATCCCACGGATTGAAATTCTATGTCTGTGGTTCTTGCTTTGCTAACATTGATATGGTGAGGCTTGGCACCCAGCCGACAGTCTTCATGGTTCATAATCAATCAAGACTCACCCTCTAGAGCAAGATAATTATGTGCACACTAAATGAGTTAGATTAATCTAGGAGTGGTAGAATAATGGGGAGTGGAGAGAGAAGAATTTCGTGTAGTCTTTCAGGTCCAGAAAGAAATACAATTCTTTGTTAGAAGTAATTTTTTTGACTTAAACATACATTAATCCTAAGAGGTTGTACATTATGGAAAAGGTAAAATTTGGCATCATGTGGGTTATTTATTTAAGATAATATAAGCATATAAAAAAGGATTTGGTTATGGCCGGTAGCTAGAGATAGAGGTAGAGGGTTGTAATGGAATTGTCCTATTAAGTTGAGTGTAGCGGAAATTAATGAGAGTACTTTCAAGAAATTACTTTGTGAGCATGGCGGGTGAACATAATTGAAGATAAAAACATAGAAATAGAAATTAATTAACTTGGCATGAACAATACTTTTGCAAGAGAGAGAATTTAGAGAACATGACAATAGCTGAGGACCAGATTTATGTTGAGCCGGTCCCCCCTCCAATAGGCATTTGTATTATGATTTCTCTCATTAAGAGAGACTTGTTACAATACAATCTTTGTGTTCCTTGTGACCTAGGTGATGCAATGAAGATGGAAAGCTTCATGCATCACAAGCATAACATAAACTTTGAAGAAAGCTTTAACTATCCCAAGCCTCGCTTCCAAGACCTCAAACACCTTCGAAGGTGGAGAGAGCTAGCAGGGAATGAGGGTAGGGAAGAGGAAGAAGAAACATTTCATAGGAGAAAGAATTAGCTCCTCACTTATCATAACTCTTCTTGCTAGCATGCATAATAGCATAGTACTAAAGAAGGAGAAGATGGCAAGCTTAAGCATTGAAGCATGGCTCTTGGTTGGACTTTCACTCCATAGCCAAGAGTGTTGGTGTAGGCTCTCAACCTCCACTTTCTTCAAGAAGGAGAGGGAGCTGTTGCACTTTTCATCTTGCATAATGAGTGTGTGGGGGTGAGTATACCCCTCAAGCAACCCCCTAGCTTGCCTTGGTCGATCCCCCCTTGTAGGTCATACTTGAAGCTCATTGGACCCCTCCAGGCCTAGCCAATCATAAGCAGAAGTCATACCAAGCAACAAGGGTAGCATTGGGACAAGTGTCTCCCTTTCCCCTTCGAGAGAGAGGACTTGATAAATGCAAATACAATTAATTAATTCTCCTAAATTATCATTGGATCCCTTGGGTGGACAACCAATAGGCTTCAGGCACACCATGAGTGCAACATGAGGAGGAACTTGACAAGTGTCTCCTTTGCTTTCTTGTACCAAGCATGACTTGTGTGTGTGGGGGTATTCCCTCTCATCCCGCCCTCTTGTAGGGCTCGCCCCCTCCTTGTAGGGATTGGATTTGAACTTTTGACACCCAAGCCCCTCATGCATAGGTTCAGTTCCCACCACAAGCTTGGCCCTTAAGCACTTCAAGCTTAGGCTGGGTTCTGACCTCAAGTACATCCCTAGCATCTCAAGCATGTTAAGCACCTCAAGAATCTCAAGCACCTCACTCATCAAGCACTTTAAGCTTGGGTTGGGTTTCCACCTCAAGCACCTCAAGCTTGGGCCGGGTTCCTACCTCTAGATCAGCCCTAGCTTACCTAAGGTCAAAGGACTTTTACACACTTTATTGGAGGTCTTCAATGAAGCTAACCCTAAGGTCTTATTCTCAATTGGTTAGCCTTGCTCTTTGATAGACCATCTCTCATTTGGGACCCTTTATCATTGGCCCCGTGTTGAAATAGATCTATAAGCACATGTCTATATCTTAACCCTTGTTCCAGTTTATTCTCCCACAGTAAGTGATCACTTCAATATGAGAAAAGCATTCGGGTTGGTTACATATTAGATTTTATGACATTACCTTTCTCTTGAAATCATAGGCGTCCTTGACTATGAGGTAGAAGAGATAAAGCCTTAGTCATTAGTCAACCTTACTTAGTAGGTAGAGGATCCCTTTTTATCCTATGACATCTTTCCAAGATGGATGACTAATCCATTTGGTGCTTGGGAGACATAGTGAGGCGGTCTGGGGAGGGCAACAAGAGAGGCGGCCTCTAAACACCCCTCAAGGCTCCCGTGCTACTCAATTGGGGCTGGGGCAACCGCAAGCACAACAAAACAACAAACCCACAGCCAAAACCCAACTACACAAGGGGCACCACCTAGTCGGATGATAGAAGGGTGCCAAAATTCGCCCATAAAGCTGTGTATTGTGGGACTGCAAAGGTGCTTATGTGGGACCCTTTTTGGTTGAATTCTCCTTATACATCCAAAGGTGAGCCCCCCATGAGCCATGCCATTACTCAAGGAATCCAAGTGGCCCTTGCCACATGCATGGATGATGAATTTTGGAGAATAAAAAACAATTGCATATGATAGACCTAGTGCTTGGATTTTTCCTAGCCCTTGTCTTTATGAGCACATGGTGTATGGAAAAAAATATGTGCATGACCCATGAAGGAATATCGTGATAGGAGTATTTTATTTTGTTTTTGGGTGAAAGAGGAAAATATGCAAGCAACAAAATATCTAGTGGAAGTGAGTGACAGTGTAGAAACAAATTTTGACTTCCTCAAGGGTGCGGGATGAAATGCATGGGTTTATATTGTAATAATAAATATTATGGGGTATGTACACACTAACATAGAAATATTTCATGCCATGAAAGGATGCAAGGAGATTTAGAAAAATGTACACTTAGGTCTATATATTTACACAATTACCAAATAAATTGAGAAAATAATGCTACGCTTAGGTCCTTTATAAGAAATATATTATACACGAATAGGACCATAATATATATTTATTTATTTATTTTTATTTTTTTAACGTAACCTGATGACTAGCTCCATGAAGATTTTTTAGAAAATATGGAAAAGAGTCCTAACACACACACACGCCTATGTACAATGCAAGAGCAAGCTTAGCCATCATGCTAAAGTGTTTTTATTGTGTGAAGTGGCTCATTAAACAAAGTGTTTGAGAGCCAAAAAATGGCTATCATTGAGCCCTCCCCCTGGATGATGGTATATTCATGTACCATCATTCGGTGCACATTGGAATGCTAATTGCGGGTGGTTATGTAGTGCTTCATCCATCATTCCTTTGTCCCTTGTTACTTTTTCATCTTGATGTTTGACATATGAAGAGCATGATTTTGCTTGATGGGAGAGAGAGCAATAGTAGCAGAATACCTCCCTAGACTTCTCCTTGCATTGTTGGTTCTTTAAGTCCTTTAGAAGGAGGCGTCTTAAATATGGATTTAGTCAGTGGCCATTTACCTTCTTAGCATGCTCCTTTCCATCCAAATCCACGAGATGATAGTAGCTAGAGTTGAAGATCTTCTTGACAATGTATGGTCCCTACCATTTGGTCTCAAATTTGGCATCAAACCGATTATCAAGTCGATTGTCATACCTTAGTACAAGGTCTCCCTCTTTGATACCTTTGTCTTTGACCTTTTTGTCGAGCTTGTCCTTTATTTGCGTAGCCTTTCTTTTATAGCACTCATAAGATGCCTCCTGTTTCCATTCTAGTTCTACTAGGTTGAGAAGGCGATCTTCCCATGCTGCTTCTTCTCCTTGTGCCACCTTTCCATGAAGTCGCATCGTTGGAATGTTGAGCTCGATGGGTTGCAAAGCTTGTTGACCGTAGACTAGGTGAAAGGGTGTGAACTATGTTGCTTCCTTGTAGGTAGTCCGATAGGCCCACAATGCTCCATCCAAGAAGTCATCCCATAGCTTTGTCTTGTTCTTTACCATCTTTCTTGCAATGATGCCATTAGCCTTCTCTACTAAACCATTTGACTGAGGATAGTAGGGTGTGCTATGCCGATGTAGAATGTGAAGCTCATCACAAACTTCTGTGAGCAAGCCCTTCCTAAATCCTGGACCATTATCAGAAACAATCTCCAAAGGTGTGCCAAATCTGCAACAAATGTGAGTGTACACAAACTTGCTAACTATCCTCTCATTTACTCTTGCCACACTTTGAGCTTCTACCCACCTAGTCATGTAGTCTATGGCCACCAAGATATACAATCTTCCATTTTTAGTCCTAGGAAATGGATCCATAGCATCAATGCCCCATTTTTCAAACGGACCATTTGCAAGGACTAACTGACGTGGACCATGTAACAGGCGCTTGTTTTCATTAATCGGACAATTGTGGCAGCTTTTACACCAATGTTGAACATCAATGTGCAAGCTTGGCCAAACATAGCCGGCAAGAAAAATCTTTTTTGCAGTGAGTTCCTGTGCAAAATGACCACCACACGCTTCCTCATGCAAATCTTCAAGAACGGCTGGAATCTCCTTGGTTGTTGGTATTCTCCTACAAAATTGATCTTTTCCCCTTTGGTAGAGGACACCTTCCAAAAACAAACATGAACTCGCCTTCTTAATGAGCCTCCACTTTTGAGCCTTTGTGAAGCCCTTTGGAAACTTGCCCTCTAAAATGTAGCTCACAATGGGAGCCAATGACTCCATCCCCTGGTACCTTGGTTGCTTTATCACTGTTGCTGCCATGATGACCTGCACTTCACTCTCCACACATGCAACTTCTTTTAGGGCAAGCAAATCAGCATCTTCATTTTGTTTCCTAGGAATATGATACAATTGTACTTCTTCAAATTGATTGAAGAGTTTACGGATGGCATGAACCTTTTGCCTTAGCCTTTCATTCTTACAAGCCCAAATACATAAAATTTGCTTCACAATGAGAAGTGCATCCCCTTTTACCATGAGACACCGTATCTTTTGAGAAACACACATCTTCAAACCATGGATTAGTATGTCGTACTGTGCTTCATTGTTGCTTGTGGAGCCGGGCAAATTCACATGCTCTTTAATAACAACCTCACTATTTGAATCAAGCAACACAAGCCCTCCCCCTGCTTTTCCTATAGTCTTCTTAAATGCTCCATCAAAGAACAAGGTGAATGCATTAGGTAAATGCCTTGGTGGTGGTACGGGTAGGGTTTTCACTTCAGGCACCTTGATGTTCCTTTCATGCACTCTATAGGTGAGAATCCCAGCTAATTGTGCACTTACACTATCTTCAACTCTGAAAGAGTATTGAAACTCTTGCAATTCCATGATCCATTTTGAAATCCTGGGACCTAGTGTCATTTGAGATGACACCCAAGGAAACAAGGTTTTAGTAGTAATTATGATAAAGGGTTTTGGTAGGAGGTAGGATCTAAAATTTCTCACTATCTGCAAAGACAAGAGAAAGCATCATAGATTCTGCTTATGTGTAATCCTTTTCAAGTGCATTCATGACCCAGCTAGCAAAGTAGACAGGCTGCATCCTAGTGTTATGAGGATATTGCTGCAACAATACTGCACCCAATGTCTCTTTACCCACACTTGAGCTAACAAAGAATGTAAACTCCCAACGTGGAGGCATGACTGTTGGTAGTTCTGCCAAAACCATTTTTATACAAGAAAATTACTCTTCAAGCTCATCAGACCATGCAAACTCTACATGTTGTGTCAACTTTTGGAGGGGGTGAAGTAACTCCGATGCAAAGTGAATGAAGCGTGACATGTACTTCACTTTTTGAATAAATGAAATTACCTCCTCAAGACTCTTTGGTGATGGTAGCTCAATGAGAGATTGTGCCTTTGTTGAATCTACCTCAATGCGTTTAGAAGAAACCTTGTGACCAAGCAAGATCACTTCACCCTCACCTATGTGGCACTTGTCGGGATTGAGTTGACCTCCCATATCATATAGCTTCTTCAAGCCTTCTTCTACCTTCTGTAGATGCAATGATTTAGAGCTATAGATGCAAAAATCATCTATGAATACTCTAATAGACTTCCCAAATAATTCTTGAAACACCATGTTCATGAATCGTTGAAATGTTGCTGGAGCATTTGTCAAACCAAACGGCATGACTCTAAAAGAAAAACAACCCCAAGGAGTGATGAAGGTTGTTTTTAATTGATCCTCCAATGCAATACCTATTTGAAAGTAACCAGAGTAGCCATCACATACCGTGTACTTTTCTTTGCGTGCTACCTCATTAAGAATATCATCTTGAAATGGGAGGGGAAAGTGTTCCCTTTTTGTTGCCTCGTTGAGCGGACGATAATCGACACATACCCTCCAATTGGCATTCTTTTTCGGGGTGACCACAACAATAGAGACCCACTCAGAATTCTCTACGGGGTAGATGAACCCTGCTGCTAGAAGCTTCCTCACCTCTTTGAGTAGTGCTTGCTCTTTGATGACTCCTAACCTTCGTAGCTTTTGTGCTTTAGGTTTGGCCTCTGGCTTTACCTCGATCTTGTGTTGAATGGCATCCACTCCACGTACATCTGTGTAATCTTTAGCAAAAAGCCTAGGAAACTTTCTTAGCACATTTTTGAACCCCTCTCTTTCCTCCCAAGTAAGAGTCTTTGACAACATACCATCTAGCATTTTTTCATCATGCAAACTTTGGTTCTCTTGGGGGCCTACCTCTTTTAAACCTTGGCAAGATGTCTCTTCGTTATTTGGCCTAAAACTTACACCCATGACTTCAATGGATGACTCATCCTCCGTAGTGCTACCAGTGCTTTATTCTTCCGAGGTGTCATCGGTCCAATCATCCCCGCTTTCACTTTGAGAAGATTCCTCCTAGAGCTCCTCTTGATGTTTCTCCTTCATGTCAAAGACAACCTTCTTGTGATTGTCATTCCTGCAAATCAACTTTCCACTTTCCCAATCCTGCAAAGCTCGCATCCTCATTAGCCACGGTCTACCTAGGATAAATGGATAGCCATCTCCCCTTGTAGACATAACATACAAATCAACAGCCTTCTTAATCTGAAAGCTTCCACAGAAACATTCTTACAAACTCCCAAACACCTAGCCTTGCTATTATTTTCCATTTTCACTTTGACTTCAGGCGTCTCATGAATCTGCATGGCTAGTCTCTGCATAAGGTCCTCTGTCATGATGCAAATTTGTGCGCCCCCATCCACTAGGCCCTTCCTAACTAGTTTTCCCTTGATATACCAATCTCGCATAGGTGTAATATCCTCATTCATTTGGGCATGTGCAATTTTAACAACAGGAACATTTTCTTTCGTCCTTATCCTGGTGCTAACTGCCTTTGTTAACTCCCTCCTAACTTGTGGGCACAATGCAAGAAGTTGAGGCCATGATATGCTCGGACCTTTGCCTCTCATGTCCTCCATAAGGTTGTAGGGAGCCATATCATGTCCAAGAGGGAAGTCTTGAAGGTTGATGCGGCTCCGGGTCCTCTTGGTTTACTTTGCTTTCTTTCCTCGTCCATGGTCACTTTGTGATGTTACTCCTTCCTTTTCCTTACCTTTTCCCCGCCCACGTTTGATGCCATTTGCTTCAATGTCCCCCTCTTTGGATTATGTGACTTCCACAACATTGACATTTGGGTCAGGCAAAGGTGGAACTCCTTCCACCCCTTGTGGAGGTGGTCTTGGTCCATTTGGCCTTTGTAGAAGCCTCGGTTGTTAACGAGCTCCTTCACCTGCATTCATCACTGGGTAATTCAAGTTAGGTCTCCCTGGCTCCCCATGGGGCCAAGGACAATTATACATCCCATGTTCAGACTCTCCGCAATTCCAACATTGCAAGACTCTCCTAGGTCATGGATCTCGCTCTTCAGACTTCTTTACTTGTCCCTTTGGACCTACAGCTTGTGCAAGGTGAATTGACAGGCTGCTTAAAGATTCATTTAACTTCTCAATCACTTCCGTCGTTACCTCAAGAAGATCCTTAGATGTTGATGCTTGTGACTTACCTTTGGGTCTAAGAACTTCTATTGGAACCTCTCCCCTTAAGCACTTGAGTTTCCTATATTTCTCAGCAACCCTAGTTTCAGCTGCATCAAAGGTAGCAGGTGCACTTGCCTCTACTTTTACCTTAAGGTCAGGAAAGAGTCCGGCTATGAACCTCTCCTTCTTTAGAAATTCTGCACCATCACCAGGGTTAGCAACCTTCTTTGAGCCCAAAGACGTAAAAACTCTTGCTTGTACAAGTAGTAGTCATCTAAGTCTTTTTGCTTATGAGAAACAATGTCTTGCCATAATTTTTGAGTGTTTTGGGGATCAAAGAAGTATTTTTTGAAACGATTCAAAACTTCGGTGTAATTCCCCTTAACTTCCTCAGGCAAAGAGTCAAAGCAAGTGCTAGCATCTTTCCTAAGGACTACCTCAAACATTTCTACATGTTCTTGATCAGTTACTATCTTCTTGATACGGCAAGACATTTTGAAATTTGCTAAGAATAATTCTGCATCCTCCCCAGGCTCTCCAAAAAACAAGGGGTAGCCACTCATTTGCCTAGTTGTATCCATGTTGCTGGTTTTACTCAAAAATTTCTTTTTCTTTTTTCATTTTTTTGTTTTGCAAAATCAAATTTCAAAGTAGAATGAAAATGTAGACATCAAAGCTTAGATTGTAGCGAATCAATGGCAAAATGAACGGATTGACTGAGGCATTGATAGCCGCTACTTGCCTAGGTTTAAACATACGGACGAAAAACACGTTGAAATTGTAACTTTGTGCCAACTATTACATGCACATCTTGTCTAGCCAAAGGAATGAATGTACGATACAAGTCCTCTTGATTCATTAACCTAGCTAAAACAAGATAAACACATGCACATCAAAAGAGACATTATAGTCTACAAGTGGGAGTATAATAGGATTTGGGGATTGTAGAATATCTCTTAATGCTTCAGCACCAAAGAGAAATACAATACGTTGTTGAAAAAAAAATTCCTATCAATGCAAACATTTATCCTAATCCCTTGCACCCAATGAAATTGATGAAATTGAATTGCATGAGAAAGATTAGGAGGTGGTGGATTGGTTCATGTAAACACAACTAGTTTTTGAAGAATTACCTTGTGTATGCTAACACAACCGCTCGTCCTCAGTGGGGGCACCAAAATTGAGGCTGTCCAGGGTGGGCAACAAGAGAGGCGACCTCTAAACACCCCTCAAGGCTCCCGTGCTGCTCATATTGGAGTTGGGGCAACCACAAGCACAACAAAACAACACACCCACAGCCAAAACCCAACTACACAAGGGGCACCGCCTAGTTTAAAAGCGAAGTAGGATGCAAAAAAAAGGGAGAATCTTTAGAGCAACCCAAAATTAAGTAAGGACTTTACACTAACGCTAACACCAATGGAACACTCTCACGCACTAAAACACGAGAGAGAGAGAGAGAGAGAGAGAGAGAGAGAGAGAGAGAGAGAGAGAGAGAGAGAGAGAGAGAGAGAGAGAGAGAGAGAGAGAGATGGTGCACAACTTAGCTTCAACCTTCTGATTTGCCCAAGAAGGCACCTAGAGCTTGCAGATTCAAGTGACAAGATTTGGTTATAGCATCACTAGCACATTGTCTTAGGGTTATGTGAGCCCTCTCACCATCCGGTAGCCAACAAACAATAGCCAATGAATCACAAGGACAAGCAACAAAACAACAACCTTCAATTAAACAAGTTACCTTATGAAGTTGAATTAGTTTTCCAAACCAAATTGGAGGAGAAGCGTGAGCCTTTGGACATGAAATTGCACCCAAAACTACCAATTCATTGATGTTGGGGTAGATACAACAATGGCAGAAATATATCTTCTACTCGCACTCACTCAACTAGCTCAAGCTTTTCTATGCGCCAAAGTGATGGTGTATCGGAAGCTTTCTCTCTGCTTACAACCAATATAGAACTGGCATGTGCTACGCTCAATCTAGTGTGTAATGGTGTAGAGATGCCTTTTTCACGGAGATATGGGTTCTATTTATAGGTTTTTGGAAGATTTGATTAGGATTAGTTCTAATCAATTTTATTGACAAAACAAGAGATTAGAAAATATTTTGATTTTTTAAATGGGAGTGGGTCGTCCTTATCCCTTAAGCCACATGGATGTGGGCTCAAGGGGAAGGATTATTGAGAGTGAAAGGAGAGAGAGGTGAGTAACTTGGAGGTGCCTAGTCTAGTAGATAGTAGAGGGTGCAATTTACAAGAAGGGTTAGTTGTTAGTGATCATTAGAAAATGTTAATGGCAATTTGCAAGAAGGGTTAGTTGTTAGTGATCACTAGAAAATGTTAGTGGCATATTTACAAAAGTGATGATGACTTGATTGTCAAGGAACCAACTGTGAATGAGGTGGATGAGCTCTTGAGATTGATGAAACCTCCAAGAATTATGGACTCACCCTTATGAAAATGACCGTCGGTTCTTCTTCTTCTACTACTTTTGCTTCTTGCGCCGCCTTCACGGTTGATCTCCACGATGAAGATGAGGATTATTGATGAAAAACCTCTGATTTGCAGAGGTTATGCAAGGATAAAGTGCTAAAAAGTAGTAGAGAGCGATACGAGAGCATATGTGTATGTAGAAGGCTATGGTGGTAAGAGGGGAAGGAGAGATGGTGAAGAAGGTGAGAGGGGCATGGAAATCTGTACATTTGAAAGGATGATGGAGAGGGATGAGTGTGTATGTGGGTGGGAGTGTGAAAAGGTGAGAGAAGAGTGAGAGAATCCTTGTGTGCATAGAATAGGCAGACTGGGTCGCACCAAACAATTCACCAGAATTTGTTCTTTTCCCCAAAAACACTGAAATATTTATGTAAAATAATTCAGCTCATGAGCTATATTTTGTATGTTGACAACTTTTGCTGATTTGGATGATAGAAGGATACCAAAATTTGCCCAAAAAGCTGTGTATTGTGGGACTGCAAAGGTGCTTATGTGGGACCCTTTTTGGTTGAATTCTCCTTATACATCCAAAGGTGAGCCCCCCATGAGCCATGCCATGACCTAAGGAATCCAAGTGGCCCTTGCCACATGCATGGATGATGAATTTTGGAGAATAGAAAACAATTGCACATGATAGACCTAGTGCTTGGATTTTTCCTAGCCCTTTTCTTTATGAGCACATGGTGTATGGAAAAAAATATGTGCATGACCCATGAAGGAATATCATGATAGCAGTATTTTATTTTGTTTTTGGGTGAAAGAGGAAAATATGCAAGCGAGAAAATATCTAGTGAAAGTGAGTGACAGTGTAGAAACAAATTTCGACTTCCTCAAGGGTGCGGGATGAAATGCATGGGTTTATTTTGTAAAAATAAATATTATGGGGTATGTACACACTAACATAGAAATATTTCATGCCATGAAAGGATGCAAAGAGATTTAGAAAACATGCACACTTACGTCTACATATTTACACAATTACCGAATAAATTGAGAAAATAATGCTATGCTTAGGTCCTTCATAAGAAATATATTGTACACGAATAGGAACATAATATATATTTATTTATTTATTTTTATTTTTTTAACATAACCTGATGACTAGCTCCATATGAAGATTTTTTAGAAAATATGGAAAAGAGTCCTAACACACACACGCCTATGTACAATGCAAGAGCAAGCTTAGCCATCATGCTAAGGTGTTTTTATTGTGTGAAGTGGCTCATTAAACAAAATTTTTGAGAGCCAAAAAATGGCTATCAATAGTTGCCACAAGCATGTCTGCTCTTTAGTCCATTTCATTCTCTCAAAGTAGAGTGACAAATTCTACTTGGTGTTTGAGAGCGTCGTCATCACAAACATGATTCTAAGCATGCATACTATTTAAAGTTGTGCACAAACTAGTCTTATCAGACAAAAACATGGGTCATTTGAAAGAAATTTGTACATTTGCTTACTCTAATGTAGCATTGTAAGCATTGACAAGGTTAATACTATCCTTAAGATGTATTCCTTGCATCCGTCTAACATCTTCAAAAGGATAATTTTTGAACTTAATAAGATACCATCAAATAATCTTACCATGTCGTAGTACCTTGTCTTCATGCCGAAGGATAGCTTTGGGTTGTAGCAGCTCTTCTTGGTCTTCAACTTCGGGAGGGTCTTCAATAATTGGTTCACTTAGTGGATCTCCTTTGTAGGGCTTGAGTAGGCTCACATGAAAAGCATTGTATATGAGCCAATGGTTGGGCAATTTGAGTTGATAGGCTCTCTCATTAATAGGCTTCAAAATCTGGAAAGGGCCATTGTATCTTTTTGCTAGCTTGGCATAATACTTTTGATGGCCCGCAGGATTTTTGCCCATGGTTTGCTTTAATTGAGCCTTAGAAAACTTAACAAGACCCAATCATTTTCTTTGAATGTTAAGGCCCTTCTGTGCTTGTCAGCAGCAGCTTTTTGCCTTTGCTGAGATATGAATATAGCCTCCTTAATCTTTTGAAAAGATTCTTGTAGGTCACGGCTATACTCATCAACGGCGGCGAAGATTTTCCCATGTACTTTGAGTAGCAAGGGACTTTTAGGTCTTCCCTCAATAATCTAAAAAGGTGCTTTTCTCGTAGAAGTATGTACAATATTATTGTATGCATACTCTACAAGAGGTAAGTAAGATTTACTTCAGTAACATAAATCTTAAGTAGATCAAGTATCGTAAGATTGGCTATCTCACTTTGGCCATCCGTTTGTGGGTGATAGGCTGAAGATATATTCAATCTTGTTCCTAGATTTTCAAAGAGACCTTTAATTACTGGTCATTCTAGGATCTCTGTCTGACACAATGGATGTGGATAATCCATGGTGTTTGAAAATCTAAGATATGAAGAGAGGTGCCATTTGGTGTGTCTTAATAGTCTTTTTGACAGGAATAAAGTGTGCTTGCTTGCTAAACCTGTTGACTATTCTCCATATTCTTGTATTTCCATGGATAGACTTGGGCAATCCAAAGATGAAATCCATGGATATACTCTCCCATGGTGAATTTCGGATAGGCAATGGCTGGAGTAATCCAGGTTCCTTCTTTCTATCATATTTGGTCTTTTGGCATACTACACATTGTGAAACATACTCTTGTATGTCCACTTTCATGGTAGGCCAATAGAAATACGTCTCTACTCCTCGAAGAGTAGGTTGAATACCTCTATGTCCCGCATAAGGAGGAGCATGGGATTCATACATAGCTTTCTCATCAGAAGGGAATGGGTAACACATAGCCTATTGCCGTGGAGAAGATAACCATCCTGCAAGGTGAGTGGTTCCTCTTTCTTCCCCAAAGCAAGGGCTGACATTATGTCTCTAAAATTAGGGTCAGTAGCATACTCATCTATCATAGAGGATAGATCATTGTGAGTTGCTATAGACACTACATTAACTTTTGGTCGTCGTGAAAGTGCATTAGCCACTTGATTGTGCTTACCAGCAATGTTAGCAATATGGAAATTAAATTGCGAAAGAAAATTTTCCCACCTCATTTGTTTGTTGGAAAGCTTGGTTTGCGTCATGAAATACTTGAGACTTTGGTGGTCGGTCTGTAGGATAAACGGAGTCCCCAATAGGTAGTGCTTCCACATATCTAGGGCATGTAAAGCTCTTTTTCATAAATTCCCAAGACTTGTTCATCCATATTGAGCCTTCGGATCTCATATGCTATGGTAGCCCTTCTTGAAGCAAAACTGTTCCAAGGAAATCACCACAAGCATCACATTGGACCTCAAATGGCTTTGAGAGATTTGGAAGTATGAGGACTGGTTGGGAGGTAAGTTTCTCCTTGAGCTTATCAAAAGCATTTTTCTCCTTAGCAGTCCATACATACTTAACGTTGTTCTTAGTTAAGTCATGTAGTGGTCCTGCTACTTGAGAGAATTTTTCTATGAAGCATCTATAGTATGCACACATACCAATAAAGCTTCTTAGCTCATGTAGATTCCTTGGGTTAGGCCATCCTTTTATTACCTCTAACTTGGATGGATCCATACGGATACCATCTTGAGAGATAATATGACCTAGGTATTGAATCTCTTGAAGGAAAAATTCGCTTTTTGTTTGGTTGAGAAAACATTTGTTCTCCCTCAATGCTTGAAAAATCACTTGGAGATGTTGCTTATGTTCCTCCAAAGACTTGGAGTAGATGATGATATCATCAAAGAACACTCCAGTGAATTTGCGATAAGATCTAAAATTTTCTCCATTAGACGATTGAAGGTAGCTCGTGCATTAGTCAAGCCAAAAGGCATGACTAGATATTCATAAAGACCAAACGTGGTGCAAAACGTGGTCTTTAGGATATCTTCATCCACTATCCTTATTTGATGATAGCCACTTTTAAGGTCAAAACTTATTTGATGATAGCCACTTTTAAGGTCAATCCTACTGAAGTAGGTAGAGCATTGTAGCTTATCAAACAGATCTTCTACCCGAGGCACGGGAATTTTTTTTTGATAGTGATATGGTTTAGTGCTTGATAGTCCACACACATACTGTATGTACCATCTTTTTTTTGCACTAAAAGGAATGGAGAACAAAAACGAGAGAAACTAGGTCTCACCATCCCTTTGTCTACCAATTCCTGTACTTGCCTCGTGATCTCCTCTTGTTGAGCTTGTGAGACTCAATAAGGAGGCTTGTTAAAGCGGTGAGATTCCTGGAAGAAGCTCAATGTGATGGTCATCATCCCCTCGTTCTGAAGGTAAGTCCATAGGGATATCATCGATGAAAACATCTTGGAATCCTTTTTAGAAAATTAGACAAGTCTAACTCTTCTTGATTCCTACTATTTACATTTGATGAAACATTAGGATCTTCTAGAGACTCTTTGACAAAAATCATGTGCACAGAAACTGAGATCTTCATAGACTTATCAAAAGCAAAAGGATTTACAAGTGGAATAGTGTGACCATGCTCACTAGCATCTATATACATGTTCTTTCCCCTGTAGGTGAAGTAGATTCTTCTTTCAGGGAACTTCATATTGGCAGCCATGCGATCAAACCATGGTGCCCCTAGGATAGCATCCTCATGTTGGAGAGGAGAGACGAAGAAGTCTTCTTTGTCGACATAGCTTTGGACATGAAGCCTCAACTTCCCAATCAAGGGAGTAATGGAGGCTTGTTGTCCCTTGAAAGCTATGTCAACCGTTACCATATCTCCCATCTCGAAAGCCTGAATGCCCAACTTGGTGGCCAACTCCGTTGATATGAAGTTGTGAGTAGATATAGGTCAAACAAGATGAAGGCATCATGCTCTCTTACCTTTCCCCAAGCATAGGAAAGTGATGATTCTTTGCAATGAACATCCTCTTTTGGAGCTTTGATGGTGGAAGCCCTAGGAGTCTCATTGTGAGCATTCTTTTTGGGGCAATAATGCTAGCCATGTCCTTGCTCCCCACACTTGAAACACTTATGGTCCTTGCGAAAAGCTTCAAGCTCTTTAGGAGAGAGTTTGCCTTTGTAAACTCCCTTCTCCTTGGACCGATTGTTGTTGTTGTTGGAAGTGCCTTGGGAAGAATTTTGAGCATTGGTTTTCCCCTTTGCATCATTTTTGTCTTTGTTTTCCATGGGCTTGACATTTCATTTAGCCCCTTGATGGAAATTGATGCGTAAAGCAACCACATTGTGATGGATTACTTCACTAATAGTACCAGGCCATTGAGAGTTGATGTATTCGGCCATTTTTTCAAGTAATCCCACACAAAATTGCTACCTTTGCTCAACAAAGTATATCTTTTGAAAGACAGTAGCCTTGAGATGTAGATCCCAAACTTGTCTACATACTTGTGGATAGACTCATGAGAGAGAAGCTTCAAGCTGCACCATTCGGTAAGCACTTTGTCCTTTGTATCGCTTGCAAGAAATTTCTTCATGATGGAAACTCGTAGAGATTTCCATGTCTTTGGGGCTTTGCCGTTGCCACAAAGGCTAGTCCATCATTGTCGAGCTGATTTTTGAAAGTGCATAGCTACATGGTGTAGCTTGCAGGAATCTGTGAAGCCCTCGTCTCCAAACGCCGCATCAAATTACTGGATGAAGGCCAACACTTTGTCGCTAGCACCAAAGGTGCCATCATAGGTGAGAAACGATATACTCTTTCCTCCCTCCTTAAACTTCTTTAGCTTTTGTGACCTTCACCATGCAGGGAATGACTTGCGATGTCCTATCCTCTTGTATTCTCTAGGAGAATAGCCATAGCTTTCATCAGAAGAGGAGGAAGGTGAAGAAGAAGGAGAAGAGGGTGACCTCTTCCTAGCCCTTTTCTTCCTTTGTTTCCTCTCTTCCCTTTCGGAATGATGAGGAGAAGGACTTTGTGTTGATATTTTCCTCCTGGGAGGAGTGGGAGATCGTCTAGACCACTGATTTCATGGAGCCACATCTTTAGAGGAACTTAATGTTTCATTGATTTCTTGCTCTTTGGATTCATCCTCTCAAATGGGAGAGAGTCTTCTTTTGGGGGTCTCTTCGAGAGGCCTCCCAAGCTCTCTCTCCTCTTGGACAGGAAGGGAAATCCCATAAGCACAAATTTGTTGAGTAACTTTGGCTTGCAAAGTAGGGTTGCCCATAGCTTGCTGCAACCTAGTGATGAGATAATTCACAAACCTGGGGGCATCATCATTAGCACCTTCATGTGCAAAATCAAAGCTATCAATGTTCATTCTATTCTCTTGATTATTGTCATCCATGTTAACAAAATTTTTGTACGTACTTAGTGTAATCTTTGGCAATTCAAAACCTTAGTTGCCACTCCTCTTAGCCTTTGAAAATTGGCTCTTAAGTATCTACACCCACAACTCTAAGTGGTTAATTATAGAGAGTAGTGGAGTAGGCCTAACATAGCAGAGTTGCCGAGGGCTAGCTCCTTTTGGACTTCTTATGGCTTAATAATGGTAAAGCCATAGTCAAGTCTAAAAAGACTCCATTATTAAGTCCAAATCTCCCGAGGTGTGCACCATATCCTAAATAGTGGACTCAACAAAACCGATAATAGATCCCAATTCCACTTACCCTAATATAATTAACAACATCAACCATTTACAGGCTACTTAAGGACCTCTCTTCTTAAGCAACAAAAGAGAAACCAAATGCTACATTACCAATGTAATGGAATTGGCCTATTAAACTTGAGAGTAGCATAAATTAATGAGAGTACTTTTGAGAAATTACTATGTGAGCATAGCGGGTGAACATAATTGGCGATAACAACATAGACATAGCAATTAGTTAACTTGGCATGAATAATACTTTTGCAAGGGAGAGAATTTAGAGAACATGACAACAGTTGAGGACTGGATTTATGTGGAGCCAATCCCCCCTCCAATAGGCATTTGTATTATGATTTCCCCCATTAAGAGAGACTTGTTACAATACAATCTTTGTGCTCCTTGTGGCCTAGGTGATGCAATGAAGATGGAAAGCTTCATGCATCACAAGCATAACATAAACTTTGAAGAAATATTTAACTATCCAAAGACCTCAAACACCTTCGAATGTGGAGAGAGCTAGCAAGGAATGAGGGTAGGGAAGAGGAAGAGAAACATTTCATAGAAGAAATAATTAGCTCCTCACTTATCATAACTCTTCTTGCTAGCATACATAATAGCATAGTAATGAAGAAGGAGAATATGGAAAGCTTAAGCAGTGAAGCATGGCTCTTGGTTGGATTTTTACTTTGTAGCCAAGAGTGTTGGTGTAGGCTCTCAACCTCTACTTGCTTGGAGAGGGAGAGGGAGCTCTTGCACTTTGCACCTTTCATAATGAGTGTGTGTGTGTGTGTGTGTGTGTGAGTGTGTGTGGGTGAGTATACCCACTCAAGAAACCCCCTAGCTTTCCTTGGTCGACCCCCCGCCCCCCTTGTAGCTCATGCTTGAAGCTCATTGGACCCCTGGAGGCCTAGCAATCATAAGAAGGAGTCATACCAAGCAACAAGGGTAGCGTTGGGACAAGTGTCCCCCTTTCCCCTTTGAGAGAGAGGACTTGATAAATGCAAAGATAATTAATTAATTATCCTAAATTATCATTGGGTGGCCAACCAATAGGCTTCAGGCACACCATGAGGGCAACATGAGGAGGAACTTGACAAGTGTCCCCTTCGCTTTCTTTGTACCAAGCATGACTTGTGTGTGCGTGCACGTGTGTGTGTGTGTGGGTATTCTCTCTCATCCCCCCCCTTGTAGGGCTCTTCCCCTCCTTGTGGGATTGGATTTGACCTTTTAACACCTCAAGCTACTCATGCATAGGTTCAGTTCCCACCACAAGCGTGGCCCTTAAGCACTTCAAGCGTGTGGTGGGTTCTCACCTCAAGTACAACCCTAAGCATCTCAAGCATATTAAGTACCTCAAACATCTCAATCGTCAAGCACCTCAAGCACTTTAAGCTTGGGTCGGGTTCCCACCTCAAGCACCTCAAGCTTGGGCCGGGTTCCCACCTCTAGATCAGCCCTAGCTTACCTAAGGTCAAAGGACTTTTACACACTTTATTGGAGTTCTTCAATGAAGCTAATCCTAAGGTCTTATGCTCCATTAGTTAACCTTGCTCTTTGATAGACCATCTCTCATTTGGGCCCCTTTACCATTGGCCCCATGTTGAAATAGATCTATAAGCACATGTCTATATCTTAACCCTTGTTCTCATTTATTCTCCCAGATTAGGTGATCAGTTTAATATGAGAAAATCATTTGGGTTGATTAGTTATTAGATTTTATGACAAGGCTTATGTAGAGATAGATAGGTGATTATAAAGCAAGATAGTTGGAGAGAGAGATTAGCAAAGAATGTTAGGGAGAGAGAGATACATTTGGTTAGAGAAGGAGATGAAGTTAGAGATATAGGTTGGACTAGAGATGAAAAAGAAACCAACAAGAAACCAAAAAAACCTCAAAGTAAAACAAATCTTACTTGACAAACCCTGTGGGAGTTATTTGTCATTTTGATGGAGAGATAATAAGAGGAAAGGCTTTTAACCTTGATTGATGCACCAAGTTCAAGTCCTTCTTTGATTAGATTTGATCTTCATTGCTTAAGAGATTGGTTAGTCTTCCTCAAGGAGCAAGTATAAGATTATGCTTATATTTATGGCTAAGTACCATTAGGAATTAATCCTCTCACTCTCTAATGAATGGTTTTCAAGGAAGAAGAGGTCCCCTTTCATAGGTGAAGGGAACCCGCAAGGGTTACACAAGAAAGGGAAGAGGCAGTGTGAAAAGGAACATGCAAAGTTTGAAATGGGTTGTCCCTGCATGATGTGGACAGACTGAGGTCCACCATTTTGATCGTATCTTCTCAACCGTGGCTTCAAATACAAAAATAAAAATAGGGGCAAAAAATTCAGCTAAGACTCCAATTTTATAAAGTTTATCCATAAGGTGCCTTTATGGCAGCAAAAGTCTTCTTGTGGTCCCCTTAGCTTAAACTTTCATTTGATTCCAATGGACATCTCATGGTATATGAAATAATGACATTGCTCCTTGAAAAAGTTTTGTAAGCATCCTTGCAATAATGCATTAAAATATGTGTATCTTTGAAAATTATGCAAGCTAGTGTCCTACTAGGATTTGATTCTTTTTTAGTAGCTATTAAAAATAAATATAAGAAAAATACATAGAATATATATATATATATATATTGAAAATCACACTGGTTATGGGATCTACTAGAGTGTGAGATAATAATGGGATAGTAGAAAGAAAGAACCAATGCTTCTTTCCCCAAGTTCAAGAGACACTACTATTGACACTTTTTTCCACAATATTTTGTAACAATAAAGTAAGAAGATATTACCTTGAGATAAATACTAGGATGAGATAAAAAGATTATTATTATACCTACATATGTATACGTACATTATGGAAAATATACTTATGTATCTAAAAAATCACAAAAGAAATCTCTTGGCATTTGTTCCCACTATGTACGTGCCACAACATGGCATCCACCACCTTTAAACCTGCACATCCTCTGGTATGTCCCACATTTGAATTTTTGCAGGTTAGTCTCTTGTAGATCTTCCATACTTTCATATTTATTAATAGATTCCAATGCTTCATCTTCACCTTGATCTTCACCTATGTTTTGCTCTTCCTCTTCCTCAACATCTTCAGGATCACTATCTTCTCTTCTCTTAAACATTTTGATCCTTTTCTCTGCAATGGGAACCTTTACTTCTGTATCATCTTGTTCAGACAAGCTGTAAGTAGCATTTTCATGCACATGCTTTACAACACATGATCCAAATCATGTTTTTGGGAGCTTACGCATGATGATGTGCTCGTTATCAAGGCTACTATCATACACTAAAACCCAGTCACCTTTGTCAATTGCTTTGCTCTTGAGTCGATATCTTTTATCAAAGTAGTCCTTGTTTTTCAATCTTGCATTTTTCAGTCGCTCTTTTGCAGTCTCAATGTCTCCAGATCTTCTCTCTAGTTGCAAGGAGATCTTCACTTCTAAGCCTCTCTTGCCAAGTTAGTACAATCCATGTGGAAATTATGTCTTCAATTGGCATCCCTGGCTTTTGACCATACATTAGCTCCGCAGGAATATAGCCAATTACTAAGCTATGTGTTGTAAGATCAGCCCATAAAGCATATGGCAACAATTTTGGCCACTCACCAACTCTTCCTTCGCAAGACTTGACCAAAGCTTTGATGATAGGAGGATGCCCTCTTTCACTCTTTCCATCTCCTTCAGGGTTCTAAGCTATAGTAAGGGAAAGCTTGATTCCTAATCTAGAAAATAACTCCCTTGCTTCCTCGACATCCAGTTCACCTATGTCTCCAGTGATGTTTCCAACACAACCATAATCACAAATCACCTCATCAAGGAGAAATTTGCATACACCTTTTGTGGTTTTTGCTCTTAATGCACTCCCTTCAACCTGGTTAGTTAGGTCCTCTTGTGCAAGAACTAAGTATCTCATCTGCCAGAGTCCTAAAGGCATTGTGACTAAATCCACAACCCATTTATAGTGCATGGCTAGTGGATGTGTAGGGTGCAACCATCACGATGTCGGACATTTGAATACATTTGACAAGTTACACACAACTCTACAAATTGAGATACACCTTTATACATACCCTTCCACCCGTATTTTTCTTTTAACTTGGAGAAGGTTGCCCACACACCCATGTGTCCAACCCATAGACTCTCATGAAACTCTTGCATGAGATTTACTTGAGTCTCTTTTTTACATATTACCCTTGTGGTGTAATACCATTTTGTTTAGAACGCTTTCATAAGTAACCATCCCTCAAAAAGTACCAATATGATTTCATGTGTATCCTCTTGAATTCTTGTTCAGACCAATCATCTTATTTTGTTAGAGTACTCAAGTAGCTTCCAATAAAAAGCCAATCACCTTGATATAGCTCTTTTAAGAACAATTCAAGTGGATTAGACATGCAGACATTGTTACCTTTGACATGAGAGATAGAATAGAACTTTGTGTCGACATCATCTCTCTCATCAATCATGTTTGACTCGTCTTCATACCTTGCCCTTGATAGCATATATGCCACAATACTGTCTTTACCTGCTGCAATGTGCTTAAACTCGGGATTTAAGAACTTAATGTAGGAAATCCAGTGCAACATAGCAATGTCTGGCGTTGAGTAGCTTGTAATCCTCCCAAGAAGTGGTAGAGAATCTGTTTCTACAACCACACATGCTATAATTAGGTACTCTTTCCCATTTTTCAAGGTCGTAACCATACCCCATAACTCTCTCTTTATCTGTGGATAGTTTCTTTGGTGAGCACTTAGTACCTTTGCTTCAAGTCTCACCACATACATGTGTCCTTCTTCATCATCTTGGCCTATTGCCCATCCAATTACTGTAGGACTGGTGTCTACTATCACAATTATTGGACTTTTATACTCACAGTCTACCTTATCAAAGTTGTTGCTGATTGGAGCAACTCCTTTAGGCTTTTCATGGCTTTTACATGTGAATCTTTCCATTTAAAGTTTTGATTCTTTCTAAGAGATTGATAAAGAGGATCAACTACTTGTGCATAATGTGGAATCCAAATAGCATAAAAGACACATGCTCCCAAGAGCCTTCTAACCGTAGTGATGTTGATGCATGTTCCTTTCATTCTTTGAATGACATCTACTTTTGTTGGATAAGGTTTCCTACCATATGGACCACACATGTGCCCCACAATGAGCACTTCATAACACCAAACATAGAATTTTTCCTTGACAAAGTAAGATTCACTTCCTCCAACCTAGACAAAATTTTATCACAATCATTTATGTATTTTTCCACAAACCTGCGACACCCCTTGAGATCCAAAGCTTCATCTTTCTCACCTTCTTCACATCCTTTGATAGGAAAATCATCAATGAATGGCATTGTGATTTGAGGGATAAATTCATTTAAGACTTTATTCATCCCATTCATCCTATGTACAACCGAGTTGATTGCTCCTTGCGGTGGCAAGGTACACATTCTTATCAAACCTAAAGGTGTTCTCATGGTTGTCAAGTCTCTACTTTCAATTGCAAGCTAAAATTGATCATACCCTGAGTAGAGGTCCCCTATTGAGTAGATGGTCCTCCCTTCAAACACCTCTGCAAACTCTTCCACATTTGGACATGTACCTACGTTCCTAATTGTCACCTTGTTCACAAGTTGCATATCTTGTTCACAGGTTGCATACCTTGTTCACAGGTTGCATATCTTGTTCACAGGTTGCATACCTTGTTCATAGGTTGCATACCTTGTTCACAGGTTGCGTAGAGCATCATTCTTCTTTGGAACTGTGAACCACCTATTTGAGTATGGAGCACATGAAGGCTCCAAAATTCCCATTTTTTATCTTTTCATTCAATAGCTCTACTAGCTTTGGCAAATGAGCTACAATAGAAGGATCAACACATCCTATCTCATGTGGCTTAAATCCAAAAGCCTTACCATGCTTTGAAAGCATTTATTTGAAGTGCTTTGTCTCCTTCGATGTTATAAACTCCTTGCAACCAATTTGCAATTCTTGAAAAGACTCCTTTGTGAAGGTGTGCCCAATATTTTTAAGATTCCTCAAACTTGGCTGCAAAGAAGCCTGCTCAATCTTTTCCTTGTTTTTGGGTGGTAAGGGTGAAGCTATTGGTTTCACCTTCTTTGCAACACTTTTGTATTTAGTCTCCATATGCACCTCGGGTCCAATCACTGTCTTTAGGAATTTTTCTTCTTCAAAAGCTTCTATCTCCTGATACATCTCCATAGAGCTTACTTCCACACTCTTCTCCCACAATGAAAACTAGATCCCATTATTTTATTCTGTATCCACAAAAGAAACTTGGTTGAACACACCAAAAACATTTTCATTGTGCTCAAGAAAACAATTATTTGTCAATTCTTTTTGCACATTTTGTACATATTTCCTCTCATATCTTTTTAAGTCCTCAAATTTTGTAAAACATATTGATCCATGTCTTGTTACCAACAGTGAATTTGTAGAAAAGACATTTTCTATTTGTGGATCAGGCGAGAACCCTCCCTGTTTTGTACCATTGCAATCTTGCTTCAAAAGGGTACTCTCCCAAAACCCATCATCGCTTTGTGGTCATGAAACTCTTTACTTACCTTTGGCAAAGGGTGTTGTGAAACATTGTCTCTATTTCTTTCATGGTTCGCACAAACAATAAGAAATTGAACAACACGCTTTCCATCTTTGCTTCTTATTCTAGCATATACATTGAACCATCATCCATTACCTTTGTTTCCATTCATACTCCTACAATGTAGGGCTACCCCAAGATGAGATGATATGAATATGTATCATGTACAAATAATTTTTTGTCAATTTTCACTTTCACCTATTGTCACCTTCACACCTCGACATGCTGCATACAATTCACTGGAGGAATTGTTTGCCACTTTCAACATCCAACCATGATCTGTGTCCATCGGCCATTTTCACTTGTTGTAGAGACTCTTTGACATTATGTTGATTTTTGAACCATGGCCAATCAAGGCAACAAATGGCTCTTCAAGATCACCTACCTTGACCAAAGTTTTTATAGTAGCCCTTGCTCAGTGACTTTGTGAATAGTGGCTCCTAGGAATGGCTTCAACTTCTTTATCACCCATTGAAAAATGCACTTGCTTCACTCTCCTAGTGGATTGGTAGCATCCTACCACACCTTCATCATCCTTCTTATCTTGCAGCTGCATCCCTTGTGTCTTCAAGGTTTTGCCTTTAGCCTAACGAGAGACCTCAACAAGATTTTGCCTCTTTCTCTTGATGATGTCAATGATCTCCTCATGCAATTCACATTTTGCAATGCCAAGGACTTCTCCCAAAGTAAACTCGATCTTTCTATTCAAAATCCTATCCTCCAAGACTTTCTTTAAATCTGTAGCAACCTCAATAGTAGATTGTAGTTTATAAGTTGAGCCTTTTCGCTTATCTTTTGTTGGCTCTTTCTTCTTTCCTATTGTAGATTGCTCCATGAGTACTTCAGCTCGAGATGTTCCTTGTGTTGGGGGTGTTTAAGAGGCATTGAGTCGCTTCTTCCCGCACTTCTGAAATCTCTTTTTGATGGTCCTTCATCATCATTCTCACGTCAGTACTTGTCTTCTACAATAGCCTCATTTTGTTGGCATTTTAATGTATGCATGCACTGACAATGAGTCCAGTGGATCATTCCTTCCTATTTCTAGGTGTATGCAATCCCCTGCGTCATGTAGGATCTCCTTTGTAAGCTTTCCTTTCCTACAAATTTCCACAACATTGGGCCACAACTTACCATCATTACTCATAAAACCCTTGGAGTACTTGATTTTTTCTTCATAAGCAGTAGCCTCAATTGTAGATACATCATGATTAGAAGCCATATTTACTAAATTTTGCATTCCTCCCTTTCCAAAGTTAGTTTTCAAGGGTAGACCTATCTCCCTCAAGTGGATCTTACCATCCTTAAAGAACACAACATCTTTTCTTAAAGCATCACCAAAACTATCACAATCCCTTCCTATATGATCAGTGCTATTACACCATATACATCTGTGAGCAAACCCTTCTTCAGGGTTGTTGTCTTTACATTGAAGGTAGTGCTAATGGTTGTCCCATCTCTTCAAGCTTGGCAAGTTTTAGATTTAATTCACGCATGCCTTTCACAATATCATCTAGCACAGATTCATCACTTTTTGGAGCTATAGTAGAAGATTTTACCATCTTTTCAGAGACCAGGGAGGTCGGGGTAAAATTATTGACTAACATTTTGTCTCTTCTTCTTTGCCGCTTTGTAAGTAGAGAGATAGAATCTTCAACATCATTCCAATTAGTCTTTAGTCCTTGCTCAACATCTTTTTCTTCAAAGTAGAAGCTCCAAGTTTTCTTGAAGTTATTTTCCTGCTGCTTGTAGGAAAAGCTATGTATTCTCTGATTCTAGTGTGGCCTTTTTTGTCCTTGTTATTTGAGTATAGTATTGCTCAGATTCCCTTAGCAACTCTGCTAGAGGGAGTCCCTCCTTTGGCTTGGCTATCAATTCCAGAAATGTTCTTTTTGTCACTCGCTGTGAATATTTCATGAAATACTCCTCCTTTAAGGCCCATTTTAATGTTTCCCAGCTTGCTCCATGCCCTTTTCTAATTTATCTTATGTGGTCCCTAATCTGAAGAGTCACAACTAGCTCAAAGCTTTGTATCATCTCACCTTCTGGTACTTGACATAGTTCCATTTCCTTCACATATCCGTGAAGATACTTTGTCACATCTTTCCCATCAGATTGATCCATTTTGTTGACAACGGCTTGAATAGCTTTGATTGTTGAGACCTCCCGTCTTTATGTAGCATGTTGATGTTGCATAAATGAGGAAAATTCTTGAAAATTTTTCATTGTAGACGGATCAAATTGCACACCATGTTGGCCCACAAACTCTCAGCTTGGCATTTTTGCATCGGGTTCACCAAAAAAATGTTGCGAAATTGGCACTCTTTCCAGGAAGGGAGAGGACCTCTAGACATGAGAGCTTGTGAGGAGGTAGCAAAGGAATCACTCCATGAAGTGTGGTGTTTGGTGGTGAATACTTAAAGTGCAGCCATAGAAGACCCTCCCTCACCCTCTCATGTAACCTACAACTCTCAATATAAGACAAAAATGAAAAAATCCAAGCTTTGATCATATCTAATCAAGGGTAGGATGAAAGGATTTATTGATGCATTTATAGCAGCTGGTCTTTGTCGTCAAAACAAACCCTAAATTGTTCTTTGAAACTATAATTTTGTACTCACAAAGATGTATATATCTTTCCTAGCGATTGGAATGAGTTGTGTATATAAATCTTTATTATTCATAATCAATCAAGACTCACCCTCTAGAGAATTATAGGTTCACATAGAATGAGTTAGAATAATCTAGGAGTGGTAGAATAATGGGGAGTGGAGAGAGAAGAATTTCTTGTAGTCATCCAGGTCCAGAAAGAAATACAATTCTTTGTTGGAAGTGATTTTTTTGACTTACACACACATTAATCCTAAGAGATTGTACATTATGGAAAATTTGAAAGTTGGCATCATGTGGATTATTCATTTAAGATAATATAAGCATATAAAAAAGGATTTTGTTATGGCTGGTAGCTAGAGATAGAGATAGAGGTGATTCTGGACCAAGATAGTTCGAGAGATAGATTAGCAAAGAATGCGAGGGAGATAGATTTGGTTAGAGAAGGAGATAAAGTTAGAGATATAGGTTGGATTAGAGATGAAAAATAAAACAACAAAAAACCAAAAAAGTAAAACACATCTTACTTGAAAAACCCCGTGGGAGTTATTCTCCATTTTGATGGAGAGAGAAGAAGAGGAAAGATTTCAAGCTTTGATTGATGCACCAAGTTCAAGTTCTTCTTTGATTACAATTGATCTTCCAAAGAATTCTTACAAGATTGGTTAGTATTCCTCAAGGAGCAAGTTTAGGCTTAGGTTCATAAGCTACGACTCCCATTTTATATACTTTCTCCAATTTGGATTGGAACCTTGTGCTAAAAAATCATCAAAATAGGGTACCTTTCTAACATCAGAAGTCCTCTTGTGGTCCCCTTAGCTTAGACTTTCATTTGATTTCAATGGACACCTCATACTATATGAAAGCATGGCATTACTCCTTGACAAATTTTTGTAAGCATCCTTGCATTAGGTCTCCACAATTTCAGAAAAAAAAATTCTTTCAAAACATATTATGTGCATAAGTGAATGGTGAGTTTCAAAAATGAAAAGGCAGAAGAAGTTGGAAAGTCAAAAGACAAATGAAGAGGGAAAGTCAAAAAAACCTTTTGTGTCCATATAAATATGTGTTTTTCCTCTCTTTCATTTTTCCTTTAGCGTTTTCTTCTAAGTTCTCTTTAGCGCTTTCATCTCTCTCTCTTTCTCTCTCTCTCTCTCTCTCTCTCTCTCTCTCTCTCTCTCTCTCTCTCTCTCTCTCTCTCTCTCTCTCTCTCAATGTTGCATTCATCCTTCTTAGGTAATATTGTTGCAAATCTATGTGCTTCGTCATTGCTTGTCGTTACGTGCTATAGATTAATGCATCAATTTTTTTGTTTTTGAGAGGAATCTTTGAATTAGGAGTACCTTTTAATTTTTTTGAAGCCATTAGGATCATTCTTGCAATAATGCATTAAAATACGTGTACATTTGAAAATTGTGCAAGCTAGTGTCCCACAAGGATTTGATTCAATTTTGGTAGCTATTAAAAATATAAGAAAAATAAGAATATATATATATATATATATATATATATATATATAGAAAAAAAGAACCGATGCTTTTTCCCCCAAGTTAAAGAGGCACGACTTTTGATGCTTTTTCCCACAATACTTTGTAACGGTAAAGTAAGAATATATTACCCTTATGATAGATACTAGGATGAGATAGAAAAGCTTATTATTAGACTAAGATATGCATATGTACAATATGGGAAATATACTTATGCATCTAAAAAATCACAAAATAAATCTATTGGCATTCGTTCCAACTATGTATGTTCCACAACATAACAACGTGTAAGGTCTATTGGCCATTTCTCATTTTCTTCTTTCCAACACTCAACAGATTCCTAGCAAGGATAGATAAAATATTAAAATAAATCACCAAACGTTTTTCATAACATTAAAAGTCAATAATCATGCATACATCATCAACATCTTCAAGGCACATCTAGTAAGGTAATATTTGTTCCATATGTACATCAACATCTTTCATATCCACATCAAATGTGTATGGAAGGACATAATTCTTGGTAGGAATAACACTGCATTTTAAGTGCATTTATAAGGAGAAGCACTATTCAATATTTTCTTCTTGGAAAACCCCCGAAAATGTTTGATTATTTTTGCGAACGGCTGACACTATGCCTCCATACCCAGATTGCATTGCTTAAACAATCTCTTATTGTTGTAGGGATGAAAACTCAAACGAGAAGAACCAACTCTTATTTCTTGAACTAGAAAGTCAGCATTTGTTCTAGCTTGTAATCTGGTTAATTTGACCAAATCCCTCTTTTGAATTTTCTGATAAGAGCTTGTAAGAATCTAATGCTTGTTTTTGGCACAAATAGTTGATGTTTGCAAGGGAGATTGTTGAAAGCCATACTTTAAAAATAATACATTTATATCCAATATCTCAACCAACATTGATCTTGTAGATGTAGGTTGGTTTGTACAACTAGCATCCTCATCTACACTTTTCTCTATTGTAACTCTAGATGTGGAGTTGATTTGCTCCACATCTTCCATGTCCGAGGACCCATCCTTGCGATCTTTGTTGACCTAAAACTACTTTGGATCCCTCATAGAGAACAAATAAAGAGTGGTCGTGTTTGTTTTGTCTTACAAAGCAATGCCACAACCATGCTTGGAGTCACCACCAATGTTTGCTCAATGAAACCATTGAGTATGTCTAAGAGCCATGAGAACGCTAGAGAATGACTATTCTTTATTTCTTCACTAAGGTCGTCCCTAAGACTATGCTAGGATAAAAAAAGAAAAGTGTTCCTCATAATTTTCTTTCTTTTCAAAATACCTCACACTAAATCTTGTAGAGCTACTCTGAAGCTTCATTTTGATTAAAAGAAGTATCTAAATCCGATATCGGACACTCAAGTTATGGCCAAAACACTCAACATGTGCTTAGAGACTTCATACACATATGATGTCTATTCACTCAAAATTTCTCCAAACTTTAACAGTAGACTCTTCTTGATGTACTCTAACCAGTCCAAGTCTTAGTTTGTGATTCTGACACTTTTAGTCAGGTCTATCACTCTGTTTATTGTTTGGTTTCTTCCAACTAGGTTAGCTAAGCCAAAAGTGATCCAAATTGAATGAAACTTGGTCTCTAGGTCTATTTTGTGATGGCAAACACTTTTGTAAGCTCATATGCAAGTTTTGATCTCTAATTTGGGATTGAGACATCAAACACCTACGATGTCTCCTCTTGCAAAATGAAGTGAGTTTTATCCTAAACACTCTTTATCACTAAAGCAACTTCCAAAATTCAATTTGAACACTTTTGTGCAAGTAATGGTCAATACAAGCATGTATCTTGCCCAATTTTTGTCTTTTGGCACTTTTTAGCCCAAATGTGCTCCAAATGCAATGAAATTTTGGCTAGGGACTTCTTTTTTTCTCTAGAACACTAGGGTTTACTCAGATGTCTGATTTGACCCAAATCTGGCCTCTAAGACATCATACATGTATGATGTCTTTTGGATACAAGAATATGTGTATGATGTCTTTTGCGTACAACAAGAATTTGTGCTCACAACAAAATTTGGATGTCAAAATTGCTTAGAATCACTACGTTTTCACCTTTACCTTCTTCGATCCGCAAAAATATTATTAGATTCAAAGTTATATGTCCAAATGAGATGAAATTTCCCAAACAATCTAAACATATCATTTCTCAACCTCCTATGTGCTCAAAAGTGCAATTGGACCTTCAGACCTTGCCTTGAGACATCATACACGTATGACGTCTATGTGCTCAGAATTGGTCTTTAAGCTTGTTTTGTGGTGCTAAACACCCTGGTATGCTCTAATGTCAACTTTGATCCCTGAAAGTGCCCTTTAGACATTATACGTGTATGATGTCTAACTGATTCATTCACAAGAATCCCCAAGTCTCCAACACCAGTTTTCAATGCAAAAATATGCTCAAAATCACAAGTTTCTCTTTTTTTCATTCCCGACACTCCGCCTTTTGCCTTTTGGGTATCAAAAGTTGGTCAAAAATCTAATCTCAGAGTGTACCTAGGGTCAAACCCCCCTTTTGAATACTCTAGTAGAATCACATCTTTCAAATTTGGTCTCCAAATGCCTCTTGACACATCATGCGCATATCATGTTCAAGTTTGCAAAATTTAAGTTTTTCTACACAGAACTCTTGCACGTATCCTCTTGCATCAATCACTCATGAAAAAATGTCAACAAAAACCTTCTCATTGTATTTTTATCCTCAAAATCAGTTTTTCAGAGATCATGAGTGCAAACAAGAACTTCAACAAATAAATCAATGATGAATAGCTCTAGATAAAAATCAATTCACTTACCTAATGCTACTCCTATACATCATATGGGGTTTTGCATTTATGAGTAGAAAAACGATTCACTTCTGCCACACACGGACTAGCAAACGCTTTTATCATCTCACAAATCACTCGACCACCAACAACTACTCTAATCTACAACTAGTACTACAAATCCTAACTAAATTTATCTAGTCGCAAACCCTCGGCAAGACACATGCTTCCTGGCTATCCACTTGATCTCGCAAAAGCCTCTTCTGGATCATCTTCAAAAAAATGCTCTCTTTAGCCAAAACTAAAGTAAGAAACCATCACACAAGTGTTAGTAGAATTACATACTCAAGTCTGTGTGTCCCCGGTAGTAACGGTGCCAATGTTGTAGGATCAAATCGCAGCACCTATAAAGTGCATGCAACACTACCTAGATCAACATAATGTCAATCGAGGACACATATGACACGATAGACGCACGTAGGCAATCTCTTTAGCTTGTTAGGTTGAGACCATCCCACACATACAACACTCTGGAAGGCCAACTAAACCACAATCAGGAATCTCACTGCTCTCAACCCACGTACACACAAACGAAAGGAAACTCACGAATTCATGCCAGAATCATACGAAACTTAAGGAACACCATCCCCTCACTAGGATACACCTGTCCTCTCTTAATATCTAACTAACACCCAAATGATTTTTTTGTATTAAATGGATCATTTAATGTGGGAGAATAAATGGGAACAAGAGTTAGAATATAGACATGTGCTTATGGATCTATCTCAGCACGGGACCAAAGCCAATGGGTCCAAATGAGAGATGGTCTGTCAAAGAGAAAAGCTAGCTAATGGAGCTTAAAATACCTTAGGGTTAGCTTCATTAAAGACCTACAAAGGTTAGTGTAAAAGTCCTTAGATATTAGGTTAAGCTAGGCCTATTCTTGAGATGCTTGATGACTAAGGTGCTTCAGATGCTTGATGACTAAGGTACTTGGTCAAGCTAGGTATGTGCTTGAAGTCAAAGCCAATCCCTACAAGGAGGGGGTGAGAACTTGAATCTAGGGGTATGAGAGAGAGAGAGAGAGAGAGAGAGAGAGAGAGAGAGAGAGAGAGAGAGAGAGAGAGAGAGAGAGAGAGAGAGAGAGACCATGCTCTTGTTAAACCCGTGCATGATGAGTAAGGTCTTGAGGTGCTCAAGCTAGTTGGGGGCCAAGGTGCTTGAGGGATTGAAAGTCAAACCCATGCCTACAAAGGAGGGGGAGAGCCATGAGAGTAGGGGTGGGGTTGAGTGACTACTCCCTCACCCAATGGCATTCTTCGCTCAAAGAGTCAAAAGGGACACATGTCAAGCCTCTAGCTAGGTTACTCCCATAGTGTGCCTAAAGCCTATTGGTTGACCCTTAGAGAGTTCCAATGATAATTTAGCTAATTAAATTAATTTTTTATGCATTATTCAAGCCCTCTGTCTCAAAGGAGAAGGGAGGACACTTGTCCAAAGGCTAACTCTACTACTTGAATTGACCTAGGCTTGTGATTGGCTAGGCTTGAAGGATCCAATGAGCATAAATCATGATCTACAAGAGGGGGTTGACCCAACCATGTAGGGGGCTAGCTTGCAACATATACACGCTCACACACACTCTCATTGTGTGAAGTGTTAAGTGCAAGAACTTCATCTCCTTCTCCAAGCTTGTGGAGAAGAGCCTACACCATCACTCTTGGCTATGGAATGCAAGCTGCATATAGATATGTGCTTATGGATCTGTCTCAATACGGGATCAAATCCAATGGGTCCAAATGTGTGGTATGCCAAAAGACCAAGTATGATAGAGGGAAACAACCTGGATTACTTCAGCCATTACCAATGCCTAATTCGCCATGGGAGAGTATATCCATGGATTTTATCTTTGGATTACCCAAGTCTATCCATGGGAATACACGAATATGGACAATAGTTGACAGGTTTAGCAAGCAAGCACACTTTATTCCTGTCAAAAAGACTATTAAGGCACATCAAATGGCAACCCTCTTCATATCTCAAATTTTCAAACACCATGGATTACCACAAATCCTAGAATGACCAGTAATTTGTGAAAAGTTCTCTTTGAATATCTAGATACAAGATTGAATTTCTCAACGAATCGCCAAAGTGAGATAGCCAATCTTACAATTCTCAATCTACTAAAGACTTATGTTACAAAAGTAGATCAACGCTCACAATGGGAGAAGTACTTACCCCTTGTGGAGTATGCCTTACAATAACATTGTACATACTACTACTAGAAAGGAATCTTTTGATATCATAGATGGAAGACCAAAAAGTCCCTTGCTACTTAAAGTACATGGGAAGATCTTCGTTGTCGATTAGCATAGCCACAACCTACAAGAATATTTCCAAAAGATTTAGGAGGCTATATCCATCTCTCAACAAAGGAAAAAAGTTGCTGCTCATAAGCACAAAAGGGCCTTAACGCTCAAAAAAAATGATCGGGGCTTACTTAAGTTTCCCAAGGCTCGATTGAGGCAAACAATGGGCAAAAATCCTATGGGCCATCAAAAGTATTATGTGAAACTAGCACAAAGATACTATGGTCCCTTTCAAATCTTGAAGCCAATCAATGACATGGATTATCAACTCAAGTTGACCAACCATTGGCTCATACACAATGCTTTTTGTGTGAGCCTACTTAAGCCTTACAAAGGAGAGCCACCAACAAACCCCATTATTGAAGACCCCCCAGAAATTGAAGATCAAGAAGAGGTGCTACAACCCGAAGCTATCCTTCGGCATGAGGACAAGGTGCTACGGCATGGTGAGAAATGATCAATCTTTTTGTCTTATAAGACAAGTTCTATTTTTATTGTGCACAAATTAATTATTATGCTTGCTTAGAATCATGTTTGTGAAACAACTACTATTATCTACAACTAATACTACAAATCCTAACTAAATCTATCTAGTCGCAGACCCTCGGCAAGACATATGCTTTCCTGGCTATCCACTTGATCTCAAAATACCCTCTTCCGGATCCACTTAAGAAAAATGCTCTGTTTAGTTGAAACTTAAGCAAGCAACCATCACATGAGTGTTAGTAGAATTACCTACTAAAGTCCTTGCGTCCCCGACAATGGTGCCAATGTTGCTTGAGCGAATCACACCACCTATAAAGTGCATGCAACTTTACCTAGATCAACATAATGTCAATCGAGGACACAGATGACATGATAGGCGCACAGAGGCAATCTCTTTAGCTTGTCAAACTAAGACCATGCCACACATACAACACTCTAGAAGGCTCACTAAACCATAATTAGGAATCTCACTGCTCTAAATTACACTGCCCAACCCGCATACACACAAACGAAAGGAAACTCACCAAATCATGCTAGAATCATACAAAACATAAGGAACCCCATCCCCTCACTAGGATACACCTGTCCCAAAGCCTCTAAACTTAAAACCCTCCCTCCAAATCCTTCCGCCAAAAACGCATATGAAGACATTGCAGAATTTTTGAAGTGTTCGAAATAAAAATCTATGAGTATCTATGCGTAGCTTATGTCGCCCCACAATTCTAACCACTCCTTGCACACACACAAAAAATAGACATCATTTGATACACTTACAAACACGAGTATCTTGTAGGGACGTTAGTGTGCATATTCCATTTAGCGTGGAATGCTTGGTGTTGTTGCGTAGCTCTCTTTGAGCCGATTTCTGTACAATTGTCACAAAAGGTTAAATACAATAAGGTACTCTGTACAATGGTCATGAACCATTATCTCCATCTCTTTTTTTACAAAGAGGCTCTAGTATGTGACTTCTATATGTAGTAAAGCTTATACTTTTTGCAATATGACTCATTAAAATTGTGTTTAGTTTTTTTAAAGAAGGGACTAGATACAATAAGGACAACAAACTAAATTGGTATGGAACCATTCTATCAATATTTTTTTTCTACTAAGAGGTTCTACACGTTGTTTTAGACTAATAAAATTTGTATATTGGGCTCTAAACATAAGCAAGACAAGTTGATTTACTAAAGGCTCTACTAGATTGAGCAATCAATCATACAATTTTCATACTTGATGCATGTGGATCTTCAATCCTAAAAATTTATTACCTTCCAATGGACTAGTAATTAAATTCTTTTATGACTCTTCTTGTTGTTGATGCTCTTTTATCTATAGATATAGTCATGAAGTCCTCAACCCCTAAGGTCTTTCTACATGTAAGGTCTATTGGCCATCATTTTTTTCTTTCCAATACTCAAATGAATCCCTAGCAAACGACAAATAAAAAATGAAAATGAATCACCAAAGGTTTACCATAACAATAAAAGTCAATAATCATGCATGCATCAACAGCAACTTCAAGCCGCATCAAAGTAAGGTAATAGCTATTCCATATGAACATCAACATCTTTCATATCCACATCAAATGTGTATGGAAGGATACAATTCTTAGTAGGAATAACGTTGCATTTTGAGTGCATTTATAATCACCATTCAATATTTTTCTTCTTGGGAAACCCCAAACACGTTTCAATATTTTTACGAAGGGATTACACAATGCCTCCATACCTAGATTGCATTGCTTGAACAATCGCTTCTTGTCATAGGGATGAAAACTCAAACGAGAAGAACCAATTCTTATATCTTGAACAATCAAGTCACCATTTGTTCTAGCTTGTAATCCAATGCATTTGACCGAATCCCTCTTTTGAATTTTTTTTATAAGAGCTTGTAAGAATCTCATGCTCATTTTTGGCACAAATAGTTGATGTTTGCAAGGGAGATTGTTGAAGGCCACACTTCAAAAATAATCCATTTAGATCCAATATCTCAACCAACATTGATCTTGTAGATGTAGGTTGGTTTGTACTTGACTAGCATCCTCATCTACACTTTTCTCTATTGTAACTCTAGATGTGGATTTGATCTGCTCCACATCTTCCATGTCTGAGGACCCATCCTTGCCACCTTTGTTGACCTAAAACTACTTTGGATCCCTCATAGAGAACAAACTAAGAGTGTTCATGTTTGTTTTATCTTACAAATCAATGCCACAACCATGCTTGGAGTTACCACCAATGATTGCTCAATGAAACCATTGAGTATGTCTAAGAGCCATGAGAACATTGGAGAATGACTATTCTTTATTTCTTCAATAAGGTCATCCCTAAGACTATGCTTGGATACAAAAAGAAAATTGTTACTCATAATTTTCTTTCTTTTCAAAATACCTCACACTGAATCTTGTGGAGCTACTCTAGAGCTTCATTTTGATAAAAGAAGATTTCGAATCCGATATTGGGTGCTCAAGTTATGGCTAAAACAATAAGCTGGTTATGGAACCATTCTATCAATAAAAAATTTCTACTAAAAGGTTCTACATATTGTTTTAGACTAATAAAATTTGTACATTTGGCTCTAAACATAAGCAAGACAAGTTGATTTATTAAAAGGCTCTAACAGATAGCAATCAATTATTTAATTTTCATGCTTGTTGCATGTGGATATTCAATCCTCAAAATTTCTTGATTTTTCGTACATGTGGACCTTCAACCCTAAAAGTATCTTCCCTTCCAATGGACCAGTAATTACATTCTTTATGGCTCTTCTTGTTGTTGATGCTCTTTTGTCTATAGATATCGTTATGAAGTCCTCAAGGGGATTGAAGTTCTCCTACCATCTGCATGCATGCGGACGATAGAGGGGCTGCAACCCACCCCTCCCTCCCCTCTTTTTCCCTTCACAGTTAGATGTGCCCTCCCTCTGCTCCGATGATACTTCTTGCCTCCACCTCCTCATTTTTGCATGTGATGTTAAAGGCAAATAGGCTAAGGCCACTAATGAACTCTAAAACTTGAAGGTCGGTCAAGGAATTGAGTGCCTAGAAGAATTCAATGAGGGGCAGATGATAATTTAGCGTGTTCTCACACAGACAACGATGGGTGAGGGGGTCAAGCCGGGTCATTTTGTTCTCTCACAGACGTTGCTTTTGACACTTGTGAGAGGCCTAATGCGCAAACAAAGGTTGTGGGGGGGGGGGGGGGCATCCGTGCGCGCGGATGATGTGTGGCTCAGTCCAATCCTATAACTCCAAAACGAATTGATGATGGTGGAAAGGAAAAAATCACGGAATGCTACACACCCACTCCAGAGCTAGTTTGGGTACTAAAGAAAGAATGATTTGTTCCACCTAACTCAGGAGCAGGGAAGTCAAATGAAGCTTCTTGCTCTTCATGTAGCTCCTATATGGAAATAGAAGCTTCGACACAACCTCCACCTACCATTGTACATATCCATACAAACAAGAAATAATTTGCACCTCCCATTGTAAGTTCACCACCTGCAACAACATTGCAAATAAAATCATGGGAGAGTACCTTACCACCCTTGCAACTAGATGAAATTTCTAGGGTAGTAGAAACTATTGGTCAAAGTATTCACCCATAACAACTTGGAACAATTGGTTTCACAAGGTGACAACATCATTCCAAAAGGTATGATCTACCCAAGAAAGGGGGGAGTGTTTGCTGACACCATCATTGACTTACTTCCCTCTCAACCTTTCTCCCTGACCTCTTAATCTCCCAATCTTAGGGAATGTATATATAAAGCCTTATACTCACAAAAACAAGATAAAAAAGTAAAAGATCAAGAGCCACCAAACAAAAATTTGGAAACCTACGACTTCTATACATAACAAAAAATCATAAAAACACATTATGCACAAGGAAACGACCTTTAGACAAGACCCTTGTAATATCTGCACTCTAACCATCATCTATATGTGTGTACAGATATGGCTAGTGTGGTAGAGTCATCCACTCCTACCTTGGGTGAGAGGTATCCTCGTTACTTTCACAAGTGTTTCACATGGTCTTTTCGGTGCTTGCTTGTGAATGGGATTTGGTAGGTACGCTAGCATGTGAGAGGAATTTTGAGGAGTTAGAATGGATGATACGTCTCTTGACCAAGAATGATCCATACTTAGTAGAGAGCATCTCTCCTATTGCACAAGCCTACCCTTTTGACCAAGATGACTGTAAACGTCTACTGACCTTCTTAGTAAATATTGGTGCCCCTAAGGATGAAGACAATTTACATGATTACACGGATATCACATATGGTCTCATAGATGATGACTTTGTTTTTCTCAATGACAAGGATAGGGGTTTAGCCTTAGGGTTTCCCCCCAATCTCTACAATATCCTATTCCCTTAACTCTCTAGGGGGAGTGCAAATAATTAGGTTAGGGTTCCTTATGTTGTTTAATTGTGTTCAATAAAGGCTGGTGCCTATTCCCAGTGATGTGCCTCCCAGAGGTATTATTGTGTTTCATAGTGTGTACAGGAATGTATTGCTGTTGTTAGGATTTGGACCTTCATGCAATCTTTCTCTCGTTCATTCTTCAAATCAAGCGCGATCATCAACACAAACAGGTGTTTCTTATCCATTAGCATTGCCCCTTATCTTTTTTGCAACCATGTTTGTCTGCTTGAATTGTGATTGGTAGCATAATATTCAGCGCATTTTCTTAGTACCAAACATTAAATTCAATGTAAATTTTTGTCATAATCACTTGTCTAGGTTTAAAAATTAAGTAGTTCGACTAAGCTAGTTTGACCAAGCTAGGCGTTAGAGATCTTCTCTTAATACCATGGGGAATGCCTTCCTAATAATCAATGGTTATTCAGGTTCTTAATCCGATTTAGGCAGCATTGTGTGCAATGTACTAGGGCTTTCTAGTGGGCCTAGTCCCTATTGACCTTTAGCTTTAGTATTATAAAGGGAGTTTACTAATGTGATGAGAGTGGGGAGGGTAACATTGTTATATGAACCCCCAAAGTTACAAAATTAAAATGTTGAAAACGAACAAACAAAAACATCAAAGTGCCACAATCTAAAATCTTAAGTGAGAAGAGAAATCTCAGCTTGATTAAAACCCCAAGATACAAAATAAGCACACACATCAAATTGAATCACTGTGAAAAGACTTTGGGGGGTCAAAGAAAAAGAAAAAAATCAGGCGATGTTTCCATGAGCAATTCCTTTTATCGTAGCTTAACTACAAGGTTTTCTAGGTATAGCCTCTAGTCAGCCCTCAGACATGAAATACTTGGCCCTCACGATTAAACAACTTAATTGACCAGAGAAAATTGAGAAGCTTGCCCATGGTATTAATACTTGATCTTTAGTGCCTTTCGACCATTAAATTAGTAACCCCATACTTGTTTAGTTTTTTACCTTTACAACTGTTTAGGCGTTTGATTATATTACAATTTAATGTTATTACTGACAAATGGTTTAAAATTCTGTTACCAATCAATTTGTCTGCCTACAACTGCATATGCTTTTTAATTGTATATGAGAATGCAATTACTGTGCCAATGTTGTTTGATTTTGCAGTGGCTAAAGAAGGCTAAGGACATTCATCTCAAATGCTCTTCCACTTTTATGACCGAGCTTCAACACAATAGATTCCAATGACGGAATCTACATCAGGACGGGGGACATGTTAACCAAAAAGTCAAACAGTGGAGTCAGCACTGGGCGAATAGGAAGCTTGGGGACTGCCCAATGCCACCTATCGCTTGGTGTTGACCTTGGTGTAATCAGACGATGGAGACCCTTTTGGTGATGTGATTACAATTCACGCAGAGGAGTCAATACTGGGCAAATAGGAAATCTGGGGATTGCCCAACGCTCCCTATCGCTTGGTGTTGACCTTGGTGTTAAAGTCATTACAAGAGGCAGTTGAGTCAATACTGGGCAAATAAGAGGCTTAGGGACATCCCAACGTCACCTATCGCTTGGTGTTGACCTTGGTGCGACAGTGAAGTCAACATAGGGAAAATATGAGGCTTGGGGACTGCCCAACACCACCTATCGCTTAGTACTGACCTTGGCAAATGGGCGTGTGTCCAGTAAACATCCACGGACATTACATTGTGTTGGGTCAAGGACCGGGCTTATCGGTCCAATAGGAAAAGGGTAAGGAGTGATCGCCGATGAGAGGCGCACTCTAACTAGAACATTCAAGGATTAGTTGGCTAAGCATGGGCGCCCAAGTGTGAATGGGCAAGCTCATATAAAAGTCACCTAAACTCAAAACTCACTCATTCTCTTATTTGTGCAATCGAAGAGTGCTCTTGCTCCATCTCCATCTTCTTCTTCATCTCCTTGTGTGTGTGTATATGCGAGAGAGAGAGAGAGAGAGAGAGAGAGAGAGAGAGAGAGAGAGATAGAGAGATAGAGAGAGAGGGTGTGTGTGATCAAGCATTGCGAGGATAGCACGGTGATGGTTAGGCGATTGAGCGCGGCACGGCAGTAGCTCCTTCTTCTTCGCGGCGAGGAATCCTCCACGAAGGCGAGTGTAGGGTAGTGAGTGACACACCCTTGCTCTCTTGAACATGCTAGATTAATTTTGTTGTGTGCTTGCAACCATTTGTGGCTTGCAAACAGTGTACAGCAAGTCCCTTGCATTGACACGTGTGATAGATGCGCACAAATATGAACTTCATCATCAACAACAATATCATCATCCCCAGCAGCAACAACACCAACAACAACGACATCACCTTCACCACCAACATCAGCATCAACAAACCTGGTATTCACATAAATGAGGTGGATGCTGGGCGTGGTATTAACATATGCAAAAGCAGTCCCACCAACTTTCGTATCATCATATCTACATCATAATTTTTATGTGCTCAATAGTTGCCTCTAGAGTCTTGAACACCATGGAATACCCCGGTCTACTCCCGTGAGTACTCAAGTCTTATATGGTTTGGCTCCAGCTCCTCCATATCAAATAAATTGAGTGCCATCTTCACTACGAGTAGGAATCTATGATTATCAGGGTAAACATGCTTGTGGTTTGCAACATTCCTAGGTACACAAGGTATTATGTCTCTATTATTGGTATATTTTCCTACACTTGATGGCCACACTCTCAAGGTGATCAGGGCACATAAAACAAGATTTGTGTAGCTCTAATAGTAGTTATGGAGTTGATGCATTTGCATGGCAGCAAGCTAACCATTTTGTACTTACAGCTGAAATAGAGCATGAGGAGCTTGTCAACCATAGGCCTAAAAATTATGGGAGACACCCAACGGATTTTAAATCTACAAAGAATTGAAATTCTCAGTATTCTGAGCCACTTGGCCACACCGAAGAAAACACACAAACACATGATTGAGCTGAAACAAGCAAGCAATGTCTGCATATCAACCATGTGGATAACAGAAGACAACAGGTGGAAATGGCAACGGGGCACTCTGCATATCAACCGTATGGATAACCGAAGACATCAGATTGATTTTCACTCCACAAGGGTTTGAGCCAGAGAATTTCTGCTAGCAGATAAGTGATCGCTAGGGGAGCTATATTCAAGGACAAGGAGCGACATGATGATGATAGAATTTGTGAAACGGAGTGTGATTTTCAACCCCTAGGGGATCTTGATCCAAGAAGGACCATGATAGTGCACATGATTGATCGTATCATTTGACCCTCATTGAATCCTTCTATACATTTCTTGGTCAGAATTATCAAGGCAAGATTAGTGATTGCATTTGGAGAGATGCCTTTGCTTTGCATTCATTGAAAGCGTCTAGCAAAGCGGCCCATAACTTCTTTGTCTCATAGCCCTAGCTAACTATATCATTTTGAATTGTTATGTGCATATGAGCATCTCACCTAATACCATAGGCTATTATATATAGTAATCTCGGCTGCTCAAAGGATGATAGGTTGGGGGGGATCGTGGCTAAAGGGAAAATGGTTTCAGAAACTCAAGAGCCGCCACCAAACATTGATCGGCACGGAGCTATTTTTATGTACGATAAGAAAACGATCAGGATTCCAACTTATAACGAGAATGTGGGAATCTACAAACACGAGAGAGAGGGTATTGTCTCTTACTTTTGCAGCAAAGAACCATACGTAAACGAACTAAGCAAAGACAAGGTTCTTTACTTATTCTCTTATGAAACTGCTACGGGGAAGGGCATAGTTTTTGTTGATAGATACGGGCGAGAATACCAACGTATTCTCCCAGAGGAAGTAGAAAGAGCAATAGGTCCAGGAGCATTAGCATATGCCCCTGAGGAAATGCCGAGAGCCGCCCACACCCCAAGCAAGTCAACAAATCCATTTTCAGATGAGTATGACACTACCTCACATTCCACCAGACAGCAAGCATTCAACAACCAAGACCAACCAGCAAACCAGCCATCATTGCAAGCATGGCTTCGACAGAGTGCAACAATGGAACCAGACCGAAACTGAGATGGTTATCAAGCCGCACGAGGGCTCAGGGATTTCAAGAACCACCACACTATTCAAGGTATCAAGCAGAGAGTAAGCCAAAGACACAAGGGTCGACTGAGCTTGGAGGACCACCCATCGAACGAGTTCGAAGAGAAGAACCACCTCCAGCGAGAACCGTTCGAAATTATGGCTTAGGAGCACCGTTGGAGAGGAACCAGCCTATTACAGAAGGCCTGAGGAGGTGTATAGATTTGGACAGGGTGATCCAATGATGAGGTTTGTAGACCATCGCAGAATTAGACCTTCTCAAGTGCAAAAAGGGGTAAACAAGAAATACACAGGAAACAGAGACCCAAGAGATCATGTAGCAGCCTTTGTGCATGTAATTAGAGCCGAAGAGGTGTTAGATTTTCCTACCCAATTTGCAGGGTTTGGACTAACCCTAGGGGATGATGCTGCAACTTGGTTTGACTCTGTGGAGCGTAGAGACGAGTCGATGGAGGAAGTGTTTGACGAGTTTATTAAGGAATTCTCTCAAAGGGGAATAGCTCATAATACCGTCTCACAAATCCATAAATTCAAACAAAAAGATGGAGAATCTGTACGGAAGGCAGCCCTAAGACTAAAAATATATGTTAAGTTCTGTCCTGTTGAAGAACTGCCAACTCAGTCCAGACTTATGCTGATATTCATCCAAGGACTAAGGAATGCAGATCTCCAGAAAGACTTACATATGAAGAGGAGCATGACGTTGAATGAGTTGACCAAGGAGGCTCTGTACCTTGTGGACAATTGTGTGGTCTACAAAGAAGGGGAGTTCAAGGACCTTGATGACGATTCATCTTCACATCAAAGTGGGAGCAAGTCTTCCAAGACAACACTAAAAGGAGAAATAGCGGTAAACTAGGAGCAGCTTGTAGGTGAAGTGCTAAAAAAGATCAACTTGTACGCCAAACTCCAGGCTAAACAGCCCAAGTGGTGTGCTATTGAACAAAAATGGACAAACCATGGGACCGAGGAATGTTACTATAACAAGGGATATGTGAGGGAGAGACCTTACAACTCGCGTAGCTTCCCCTCAAGTTCCACTGATGCCTAGATATCAAGCAGGCAACTTGCCAGGACCTGTAGGTGTAGAAAGACCACAACCGGTGTTGGGGCAACAACCACCCCTACCAGGTTTTCGACCAGTTGGATAATCTTGGGACGACCATTCATGCGACAACTGAAGATGGTCCAAGATTGGGGTTATGACCACATATACCTCAGACATGGCGAGACGACAACTAAAATACACCTGAAAGACCATAGTTACAAAGATGTGAACCAAACACCAGTGGAAGAGTTTGATTCGGTGACAATAGCAGGATCGTAACTATCAACATGGTTAGGGCAACCAAAAAAAAGAGCTATGGATGTGCGGAGCTTCACATTGTGGAAGCTTAAGAAAAGAGGAATGCGTCTTAGAAAGAGCAATTGAGGACAAAGAGTATATTCCGGAACCTTTCCCTGAAGATGCCTTGGAACCTCTAGAATGGGAACACATACTGGCAACATTAGATGTCTGTACCATTACCGACAGTCCAACAACAAAATTTTGCGATAAGGATGGCTACGATGTGCTACCCTATTACATGGTAAGCGTTGTGCCAGAGAAAGAGACGGTAGAACCTCCAGAACAAGAAGAGTTTTACAACTCCTCTGAACAATTGGAAGTAAATGATGAGGCAGATAATGAGTGTTCAGACACCTCAAGTGAGCGTGGGAATGAAGCCGAGAATATCAAGTTTTATGATTTTTCTAATCAACACCCTAGACGCCAAGAAGGCTATAGGAGGAAAAGAGAAGGGAGGAAAGCGAGAGAGAACCTGATGCCCAGGATAAAAGGTAAAACTCACTATTTGATGCTTGTAAAAGCAGAGGATTGTGTGAAAGATCAAATATCAGGGAAATTCTCAGAAAATCGAAAAGAGCGAACGCGAGAAGAAATAAAACAGGTAAGAAAAGCTAAAACCGAAACAAAATCTCAAAAATAAAAAAAAGAACCAACAAAAGACCAAGAGTGGACCAAACTAGAGCGTAAACAGAAATACCAACAACTAAAACGGTCTTTGAGAGAGATATGGACTACTAAAGAAGATAGTGATGGTAAAGGGGAGTCAGAAAAGGGTAACATGAACGTACCAGCACACTATCGGAAATTTACTATCCAAGATAGAAAAATCATCATGACACCACCAATCAGGGAGAGAACCAACCAAGAATCTTACGATGGGCCTGAAAATGCAAAAAGAATAGACCTCGCAGAACCAGGTGAAAAATATCAGCCGGTCTATATAGCTAACGATTTAGAGCTTGAGGAGGAAGCACAACTAACACAACTTCTCACGAAGTATAAAGATGTGTTCGCTTGGTCCTATAAAGACCTCAAAGGAGTTGATCCATTGATATGCCAACATACAATTCCTTTGAAATCAGATGCAAAACCTAGCAAACAACGTCCTTATACATATAATGACACATTTGCCAAACGAATCAAAGAAGAGATTGATAAATTGATGGAAGCGGAGTTCATCTATGAGATTAAACATACAGATTGGGTGTCACCCATTGTGGTAGTTCCCAAGAAGAATGGAAAATCGTGGGTGTGTGTAAACCTCAAAAAGGTGAATGCAGCAACCATAAGGGATAATTATCCCTTGCCAATTACAGAACATGTCCTTGAGCGAGTGGCCGGGAAACGGGCTTATTCCTTTCTGGATGGGTTTTCAGGATACAACCAACTGGCAATAGCAAGGGAGGATCAACACAAAACAGCATTTGCCACAGAATGGGGGATTTATGCATATCGAGTTATGCCATTTGTCTTAACAAATGCACCAGCCACTTTCCAAAGGTTAATGACTCACGCTTTCAAGGAATACCTAAGAATATTCTTAGAAATTTACATGGATGACCTGTGTGTACACTCTCTTCTGCGAGAGGAACATATTGACCATTTGCAAAAGGTCTTTGAAAAGTCGAAACATATCGAATCTGTCTAAACCCGAAAAAGTGTGTATTTATGGTTAAGCAAGGACGAATCTTAGGACACATTGTCTCAAGAAACGGCATAACCACAGACCTAGACAAAGTCAAAGTCATTGTAGACCTGCCCAGGCCTACTAATGCGAAACAAGTGCAATCCTTCATGGGGCACTGCGGATATTATCGAAGATTCATATACATGTATGCAGTTATCGCACAACCTCTGTATCGTTTACTAGTCAATTTCGAATGGACCAAGGAGTGTGAAACTTCATTCCAAAGGCTGAAGGAAAACCTTATATCAGCACATGTATTAAAGGCACCAGATTGGAAAAAGATATTTCATGTGCACATTGATGCTTCAGCATATGCCATTGGAAGTATTCTAGCTCAACCTGGAGACGGAACAATGGACTTTCCGGTTTGCTATGCGAGCCGACAATTAAACAGTGCAGAAAAGAACTACACAACCACCGAGAGGGAAGGGTTAGGAATGATTTATGTGGTGAAGAAATTTCGGCATTATTTGCTTGCAAACAAATTTGTTTTCTTCACAGATCATCAAGCTCTTTTGTACCTAGTAAATAAACCTTGCAATACAGGGAGAATCGTACGCTGGTTTATTATATTGCTAGAATTTGACTTCACAGTGGTGGTCAAAAAGGATAAAATCCATCTGCGAGCTGATCATCTTTCAAGAATACACAACGAGGAAGCTCCTCAAGGGGTAGATGATGACATACCAGATGCTTATCTTTTCAACATTGAAATAGTACCCAAATGGTCTCAGGAAATAGTTAGCATTCTCTCCTTCGGAAGTGAGTTTGATAATACAGGATGCAAATCCAAACAACAAACAATTCGACAAACAAAAAACTTCCAGTTGATAGCAGGACGGCTGTATCATCTTGAATCTGACCTAATCCTACGATTATGTATAAATCCGGAAGAATTCGAGTGCTACCTTGAAGAGGCACATGTCCAGGGTTGTGCATTTCATTGTTCGACACTGAAAACACACCAGAGACTAAAACAGTTAGGGGTTTATTGGCCAACTATGTATGCGGATACACATTCTTATGTCACCAATTGTACAGTATGTAGTGTCAAACGACCAGTGGATCACACAACTTTGTTTCGGGTGAACATAGCACCTGCATGGAGTCAATATATCATTGACTTCATAACCACTAGAAAGTTCCCTGAGAACATTACAAGAGCACGGGGAAAAGCTATAGAGCTGGAAGCTCGTGACTTTCAGTTAATTGGAAATCAACTCTATAAGCGGGGAAAGGACAATCAACTTAGAATCTGTGCAAGTGAAAGCGAATACCTGCTGATTCTAGAACATGCACATAGCGGAGTAAGTGGAGGCCATTTTTCAGGCGATAAGACGGCAAAAATTGTCTTAACCGCAGGAATTTGGTGGCCTACATTGCACATGGATGCCGATGAGTTTATAAAGCGTTGTGATGTGTGTCAACGCACCAAGATACCAATAAAAAGAGATGAGATTCCATTAAGGCCAATGATGGGGGCAAGGGCATTTGCAAAATGGGGCATTGATTTTGTAGAACCTATATCACCCCCTGCATATCGCACCCATACCCAATATATCATTGTGGCTACGGACTATCTCACAAAATGGGTCGAAGCCAAAGCAACACAAAAAGCTGATGCACGCACCACGGCTCAATTTTTGTATGAGAATGTTTTTGTACATTACGGGTTACCAATAGAAATTGACAGTGACCGTGGAACACACTTCCTCAATGAATTCATTGAATATCTACTAGAGGAATTCATGGTCATACATAGGAAATCAGCACCATACCATCCATAGGCCAATGGGCAAGCTAAGGCCACAAATAAAACACTATGCATGGTTCTCACTAAAATAGTGTCAGCATCAAGAACCAATTGGGATCAACAGCTACACTCAACACTATGGGCATACAGGGTAGCTTACAAAACATCAATAGGAACAACACCATACAACATGGTGTTTGGGCTAAATGCTATACTACCTATAGAGTTTTTAATCCCAACTCTACGAGTAGCAACAAGATTGGAATGGACAGGGCATGAACTCTCTTCAAGAATTAATGATCTTGAAAAGCTAGATGAACTCCCCTTACGAGCTGTCGCTTCAATCTATGCTAAAAAGAGAAGACAAAAGGAATTTTTTGACAAACATGTGCGTACCAAAGAGTTCAAAACAGGTGATTACGTACTTGTTTATACCTTGAAGCACCATGCCAAGAAACTTAAAAAGTGAGGGATGGGACCATTTGTGATGGGACCATTTGTGATTCATGATCTATCACAAAGTGGAGCTGTCAAGCTTGCTACATTAGCAGGTGAAGAAATGCCAAACTGGATTAGTGGGTGTCAACTGAGGAGATATCTTCTACCCCTCACACACAAGATGCTCCAACAAATTCATCAAGGAAAGCAAAGAATGAAGGAAAAAGAGAGAGTACGGGAGGAAGCTCAAGCCGAAGCACAAGAACGCATTGCAAAAAGACAGCTTCTGCGACAACAACAACAAAGTAAACCACCATTGAGAATCAATGCCATTCGACTGATGAACTTGGAGGAGGAAACAGTAGAGCCAATAATTACAGCCAAAGTGGGCAACAATCAAGTTGAATCAACAGCCTTGCTTGATTCGGGTGCTCAAGCAAATTTGATCTCTTACGGATTATACCAACAGCTCAAAGTCACATATCAACTTCATCCTACCCCCCAAGTGCTGGAAAGTAGCACATCACACCCATTGAAAACATTAGGATGGACTATATTGCATGTACAGCTACATCAATATATTTACCCACACAAATTCTATGTGGTGACAGATGAAAGCACACAACACCCAATGATGCTAGGGCAACCTTGGCAAAAAGCATACAATGTCCAGATAGACTGGAAAGCACAGGCGGTCAAAATTCAGCACGAACATGAACAACAGGTGACAGCTTTTGCTCAGAAATACCATCATGATCAACTGCAAGCCATGCAATCAGTGGCAACAGAGACAAAAGAACAAATACCATCAAAGACCACCATGAAACCTGAGACCAACAACCAGGTAAAAGCCAACCATGCTAATCACAGACAGCTGAAGTCACTGGCCACAATGCAAAAATCTAGGCTACCAAAACAAGGTAAACGAGTATGGATGCAGAAGAATAGAAATGCAATGGCGGAAAAAAAACAATGTAACAACCGGATTCCAACAAAGCAAACGGTGCAACCCAAAACCAAGGTCATAAAACAGATATGGATCCCAAAGAAACTGCTTAGCCATAACCAAAATGTCACTCACATTTCGATACCAAAGCAAAAGCCAAAGGAAATCCCTACGGTACAAGCAACAATGGAAAGCAGACATCTGCAGGTCAACAAGGAGAACCGATATATGTGGATGCCGATGACAGACAAACCAGTGGCAAACAAGAAAGTGCCAAACCATCTACAAAAGTCGGAAGCACCAAACTACCAATGGAAAGCCAAGGCCATAAGTCCCATAGCTATCACATCCCAGTCAATTCTATCCTCAGAAACAGCTATGACTCCATCAACCGTGTCGGCAAAGCAATTGCCTCTTGCCAAAAAGACAATTAAACAGAGAGCAGTAGAGTTACAGCTGCTACTTGCAAAGAAAGCAGGAAGCCTCGACGGCGAATGCCAATAAGCATCTTGCTTATTCCCTTCTCTTGCACAACATTAATTTTTCCATGCATTGACCGAGTATGCATAAAATAGGGCCACATTAATCGGTCAGACATTAGCACAACTTTTTCAAACTATGCACGGCACATACTCCGACGCGAAACCTTGTAGTCCGGGAGGACTCCGGCTAGGAGGGGGGGAGGCATTCTCAATGCGGAACCAATAACAGAAACAACAAAAAAAGGGCATGATTTTCGACTATTTTAAGGGTTGACGTTTGATTGCAAAATTTTTTGGAGTAACCCAAGTATATATGCCCTTATACAGCATAAAGCTACAGGTATAGGGGGCCAAACGCCAAATCAAGCCCCTAGGTGTGTGTATATAAGTAGAAATAGCCATTTTTCACGCAAAATATTGGTAAAACGGAGAAATCCTACCATAAAAATTGCATGTGAGTGTATATAATGTGTTGCGGTGATGTTTGTGATCTATTTTTTGGGAATTTTCTGGGTTTGATTTGCTATTTTTCTTTTAATTTTGCTAATTTTTGGCAGAAAAACTTCAAAAATACAAAAAGCAGGTGAAAAACAGTCGTAATGAAAAACAAAAAATATGGGGATGACTAGTGACTAAAGGATAACCTATGGTACAGTGGGGGTGCAATTATGAGACTGGAACGGAAAGTGTGTTTTGGCCAGGTTTTGACCGAAATGACAAATTTTTGGTAAACAGGGCAAATGGAGTCCAAATCAAGAAATTTTTGAGCCTAAACTGCATCTCGCAGAAAGATAGGAGCACATGTCAAATTTCATGAAAAATGGTTCGGGGACCTCTATTATAAGAAATTTCCACCCCATTTTTAGCTCATTCTCACTATTGACCTTGTGGAGAAAGCTTCTGCCACCTAGAGCGGATCAACCTTCCAGCAGCTTCTATGATGTGCATGTCTATCCGACCAGCTCCAAACATGAGAGGGAGGCTCACCACCTTGAGCTTTTCGCGCATGTTTGTCATTATGTCGCGAAAACTAGCGTAGAGGTCACACACAAAGAGAGCGGTAGAGACCTACAAGTAGAGACGGCGGCCTAACGGCTAACCCGAAAGCAACAAGACTTCATCGTCAGCTTACCCTAGTCTAAGAGACCAGTCGTGGATAGCCAAAGGCAGTGGGAAACCATCGGGAAAAACCCTAATTCCCAGAAATCCGCAAGAGACCACCAAATGGGAAATCGGCGAATCGGCGACCAAATGCTACCAAAATTTATGGGTAGGAGCATCTCGACATGCTCGACAAGTCCATATGACCCGCATGACCAAAAAGTGACCCGAAGCGGCACTAAACCTCAGAAACGGCATCAGACACACAAAGCATCAAAAGGCACTTGCGGCCAAACTGCAAGTCCGTTTGCTACCAAACTTCACGAGCGGCTTTCCTAGACCATCAACAACCAAGTCCTATGGTGGTAGACCACCACAAATTATCAAAGGCATGTAAACGCAACCACGGGTGCTTCTAGAGCGACAAATTGCCAAATGGAGCTCCGGTGAAGCCAAAGTCGACAAAAACCATACGGCAAGGATCCCCAAGGGATTGGGAAGCTATGGAGACCAACATCAAGAAATTTCATCGCCAAAAAGCACTCCAAAAGTCAGAAAATGGCTCGGAGGCTCTGAAGTCCACACAGGGAGTTATACTCTATCCCTTTTGATTTTTTTGTTGAAATTAGGCTCAAAAGGGACTTAGGGGGGCAAAGGGAAAGCACTAGGAACACCAACACTGAAAAAATCATCAGGAGACATCCTACGCGTAGGATGTCTCAAAGGCACTTTTTGGCACAAAACCCAACAATTTTTGTCATGCACATGTTCTGAATGACATTTACAAGCCCTACACCAAGTTTCATCACATTTGGACCAGATTTGACCTCATATGCATGGAAAAACGCAAAGTTAGGGCATAGAGGCAATAATGGGCCATTAACCTACCAAATCTTGTCCAAATCTCATGAAACTTGCACAACACATTCACATACACATCAGCAAACCATCTGTGTGGTCAGGGAGTAAAAATGATGAATTAGACATCCTACGCGTAGGATGTCTAATGGACCTTTTTGGCATGGAAGGGAAGTTTTGTCATTCCAGATTTAATTACCTCATCAGTAAAAGCCCATATGTCAAGTTTGAAGCCATTCTAATCACTTTTGACCCCCAAAACCTTCAAGATACACTTTTTTGAGCCCAAAAACACCTCACCGAGCCCTACAGGCATCAAATCTTATCCAAATTCAAATCCAAGAACATGGCCAAGGACAACCCACAGAACAAGTTTCATGCAATTCTGATGAAAAAGACATCCTACGCGTAGGATGTCTTCAGCACATATTTAGCCTTCTGTGCAAGAAATGACATCATAGGAGCCAATGCCATGATGCATTGAGCCCATATACCAAGTTTCAACCCATTTGGACATCAATTGCTACCCATGATGGACAATCTACCCAAATTGTGACCTAAATCCTAAATCAGCCCAAAAATCCACTTTTTGACATCCAAATTCAAATCCAAGCTTATAACCATGTTCCATGAGCCTTACACTACCTGCATGTCAAGTATGAACCAATTCTGAAGAAAAAGACATCCTACGCGTAGGATGTCTAGATGAAAATTTTTTGCCAGATTTGCACTGTGAGCACATGCACAGCTTCACAAGTTCCTTTTAAGCTATAATTTCAATTTTCAAGTCATTTGGATAAGTAAAACTCAGTTTCGCAGCTAATATGAAAAAAACGCTAACTTTGGATTACTGAGTGCAACAGGATCTATGGCAGCCTCGAAGTCACCGGCAAAGAAGAAAAGAATGACAATCAAAGATTATCTGGACAAGGTGGAACCTTTTGTCATTCCAGAGGGAACAGTAAAGCCCACCAGCACGTGGATACAGGAAGATCTGTTAGAGTCAAACGACCTAAAGATCTACCAGGGAGTGTTAGAAGACAATGAAGGCAATGTAATAGAGCTGCCAATGCTGCCAAGAGAGCTCAATGAATTTGTTCGAAGCAAAATGGCCGGCTACTTGGAGAAAATTGACCTCCATAACTATTTCGAAGCAATACCAGCAGGGGTGGACGTCAAAAGAGTATGGGAGTTTGTAACAAGCATCAAAGAGGATGGAGTGGCCAAGGTGACAGATTTTCACGACAGACCCGATACAGAGATCATTATCATGGAGCGGGTTGTAGCCCATGCACTAGATCTCTCCAATCAGGGAGACAGTGTGACAAAAACAAGGGATGAAGTCAAGGTGTACAAAGAGAAAAAGGCCAATTACACCTTTGAATACATCGCCAACCCAAAGGTGGCGATCATGAGCCAATTGTACAACCAGTACTTCCACATGTGCACGAAGAGGCCACAGAAGTACAGGATGCCGCCAGGTGCAATTTCCACAACTTTTACTTGGGCAATGACAAAAGGCACCCCAAAGATAATCAACTATGCGGCATACATACATGACAGCTTGGTAAAAATGGGCAACAAAAATCCAACCTACATAGTGCCAGGAGAAATGATAACCAAGGTAATTTATGCAGCACTACACGCCAAGGGAAGGTGGCCTGACCCCCCATCTCAGAATGATTGGCTAAGGGTAAAGGAAGACAAAGAAGACGAGCCACAACGAGCACCAAGGGTGGCTACGAGGTTGAAGAGACGGCTAGAGCCAGTTGCAGAGTAGCAACCTGAGCAGAAGAAATGAAAAAAGGAATCTGCTCAAGTGCCGGCCAAAGAGACAAGATCACAAAAAGCGGCTAGACTCGAGAGGCTGATGGAGAGTTTCCGAGCAGAAAGAGCCCTCAAGGGTGATTTAAATGAACTATGGAAGACATCTCTCGAGTCTATGTCCGGATCATCCAGAAGAGTGCAGAGAGACCGCTTTGAAGACTATATCAAGAATTTCGAGATTCTTGATGCTGTAGCGGAAAACATTCCCCATGTCCCTTTCACCGAGGAAGAAGTGGAGCAGATAAGGCAGACATTGCTAGATGAACAAGAAAGCCAAGAAAGGGAAAGAAAAACGAAAGCAAACAGAGACTTAAAGGGAAAACCTAGAGATTTACCAGATAGCCCTAAACCCAACCCACAACCATCGCCACCACCATCACCACCTCCTAGCAGCCCTCCACCAGAAGATAAGGAGGCTAAGGACAATCAAGAAGAACACCAGGCTGAGGAGCAAGAGCAAAGGCAAGAACCTGAGCCCAAAGAAGAGGCCAAGCTTGCGTCTGAGCAAAAAGGACTAGATGAGGCATATTATGCATTTTTGGACCTGCTAGCTGCAGGCTATACAAGGGAAGAAGCCGCCACAGTCGCATTTGACTTGGCAAGGACAGGGCATAAAGAACAGATGCCAGGCATCCGGCTAGTTGAGCTAAAGGAAATTGCTACCGACACGATAGACCTGCACCCGCCCTCTAATGATTGGGACGTGGTGATGACAATGCTAGCTGGAATAAGAGCACAATCTATGGCATCAGACGAAGAATTGATAACTCTAAAGGCCACCGAAGAAAAGACCAACATGGAAAGGAATACTCTGCAGGCACAAAGCCAAGGACAAAAAGAGAGAGAAGATGACCTCCAGGCCAGCTTGGCAACGGCTCTACAAAACTGCCAAGCAAAGGAAGAAGCAAATGAGGCAGCAGCAAAAAGATTACAAGCAGCTGAAGAAGAGTGTCTGCAACTCAGCAAGTCATTGCGAGATGTTGAAAAAGAACGGGATAATCTGACACTCCAGCTAGCAGAAGAAACTAAAGAAGTAGAGGCCATGAGGAATGCGAAGGAAAAGGCAGAGATAGAACAAGAAGCAAGCCTAGATGAAATCCTTGAGCTCAAGGACCAATTAAAAGTCAAAGATCAAACCATCCAGAGGCTGCGAGCATCACCTGCTAGAGTTAGATCTATGAGCTCAACTCAAATCATTTCCGAGAGTCAAATATATAAAGAGCAGATGCAAGAACTCCAGAAGGAGCTGACTCTCGAGAAGAAGCAGAGGTTAATGATGGCTGAAGGTTCTATCGCAATGCAAACAAGAATGGAGGACAGCCACAAAGCCCTACAAGAAGAATTGAAGAGCATAAAGATAAGGCTCGAGGACGCTGAAAAAGTAAACGCTGAACTAAATGACCTCCTCATGACTATGGGCGGAGAAGCCGAAGCGAAAAAGCAGACACTCCTCAAGCAAATTGAGGAGTTGAAAGGCTGGCAACAAGCAGAAGCAGAAAGCTCAATGCCAGCTGCCAATGAGGGCATCGACCTTGACAATGTGGCAGATCCTGTGGACACACCCATGCCAGAGGAAAGCACAGCAGGATCCTCTCAAGAGCCACAGGATCTAACACAAGAAGAGGAGGAAAAATTGCGTAAGGCAATAGAGGCAGAGCTAAGAGAAAGCACAAAGGAAGCCTTGGAATGGGAGCAGAGGGTCTTCAAATCTATGACCATTCAGAAGATCGACTCCAGCAATATCAGGCATGAGTGGCTTCAACCCTCTCTCCCATATCCATTGCTGAAATATGAAGCAACAACAATAAACAGGCGAATCAAAGAAGAGCTAACGGTCCCTCTCTACAACGCAGACACCTCGAGGCCAGAAGGACTTAAGCTCATAGTAGATTCTCAGCCAAAGTGGAGGAAGGCTTGGCTTACCAAGTACCCACAATACCTAATCCACTTGGTAGAGGCACCTAAACATATCAGGGACAACCTCAGCTTCTGTCCTCTACCAAGGGTTAGGACGTGGAAGGCACAAGAAATCTTACAAAGAAGCCAACCCACTTGGCTGAACTACCCAAAGCTGCCGGGCGTGAAGGCAGGTGAGAGAATAAGTGTACAATACATGGTGAAAACCCTAACGGGCACCATAAAGTTGTTCACTGGCTCACCTGACCTTACATGCATTATGATGAGAAAGATCTGCAGAACCATTCTAGCAGTGTTCGAGACCTTCAAGCCCAGCCAGGTGACTGACAGCATATTCTTCTTCCAGGATACATACAGATGTGCTTATGATATGTCAAGTCAACCTTCCAAGGAGGTGATACATGCGTTGTATCAAAGAATTATGTTTCTACCATCCTATCACCTCCAGGATTTTGAAGAAGCATTCTACACGGGGTTCTTCACCATGCATACAGATATCTTTGGCCCAACAATGCTGAATCTACATGCAAGGTACGAATCACTGCTAAAGATGCGGGAGACCATAAGATGAAGCAAACGATCAAGGCCATGTCGGAGACAACATGAACAAGGAGGGGGGGGATGTTAGAAGCTGGACACACCCCGTGCGGCATCTAACTACTTGAAGGACTATTATTTTTGTAATTATTCATTCATTGAGGAAAACCCGATTTTTCACCTTGTAAATATTGGGACTTACAGAAGTTTCCAGATTGTATCCCAGTTTTGATAGTTAGATTGAGTAGATGGTTGATTTTGGAACTTTAGGGTTTGAGAAGTTGTAAGGTATATATACCACTTTTTGACCTTAATGAAGGACCTTTTGTCATTTTAAACAAGTTTTAAGTCTGTGAGTGAGCATCCTGTGTACGTGAGAGAGAGTGTGAGCTTCGTCTCGACGCTACGTGTGCTACGGTGGTCGGAATCGAGTGCGGAGAAGTGCAGCGTGTTGCCGCCGACTAGAGCTACGAGCCGATACCAACATTGCGCGCGTACGGTCCGGCTTTGGGAGCTCCTTCTACGAGCTTTATCCGTTGTTTGGGTGAGCATACGTTATCTGATTTTGCATTGCATCATATCCACGCATTCACATTGAGTAGAGCTACACATTAGGCACTTCAGATTTCAAAAACGAAGACCTACAGATTTTGGCCAGACATCCTATGTGTTTCTTCACCGGGTGTTTTGGTTCATGATTTTGGTTCATAGACCTTAGGGAGAGCGGCCTATAGGTATTAGTAAGGTCTCCTTCAAGTTCTATGGTGTTTCGAAAGTGTTTGATGAGTGTTCAGCTCTAGCAAGCATTGTAGGAAATATCCTCTTTTGCACTCTCGAAGGCTGTGACTTAGACAATTGGTAGGGACCTCTATAGGAATTAGTTAGGAGTCGGTCGAGTATAGGTTGACACTTATGCTTGCTTCCACGCGCCTGCGGGTCGAGCTTCGTCCTTAGCTGACATTACTTGTTAGGTGAGTTCTCGCTGTGCTGACATCCGTCGCGGCGTATCCGTCCAACATGCCTCTTTTTCCAATTTCCAAGCGCGCGCGCACACACGCACACACCTAGACTATGACACACACACATAGAGAGAAATGGAATTGACATAGACAAGATTGTAGGAAAGTGTAAGAGAATTGTAAGAGATAGGGACTTGATTAAAGAGTACACAGCAAATTAAGCATAACATAAGAGTGTAGAGTAGAGAATTTGCAAGAGAAAGACCTAAATCTATCCCCTACCTACACACCACATTTATGAAGACCCACCTTCACTTGTAGACCAAGAAGAGCAACTCATCAGGCTTGACAAAATAGTTGATCACAAGACCACCACTACACGCACTGGTATGGTTTGTAACCATTAGCTTTTGACTTTCAAGGGCCACTCTAGAGAGGATGCCAAATGGATGCCTGAAAATTTTTTTCGCAACTTCCCAGACCTTTTACACAGTTTCCATCACTCACGGTCCAGTTGATTTCTCTATTGAGCAACTTGAGGATAGTTGTTATCCCTAGTGGGAGGGATGTTATGAGACAAGGCACCCTCCTATTGTAGTGGTTAGCTGCAATTGGCATAGCTGGCGTAATGGTTAATTATGTGCTGTCTATTTATTTTCCTAACTCAGTTGATGATGATGATTTTGTATAGAGTGGAATGCGGGGAGTTGACAAAGAGGCGTAGGCAATAACTCTCGGCCACTTTATACTTGCACAGTATTTTAGATTTTTATTTCAATAAGCCACTATGGCTCTGTAAATAATTATAGTGAGACCTCCCCTTATGGGTCATGCAAGAACTAATGAGCTTCACTCATTTACAAAAGTGAAGTGGTTGTAAAATAGGGGCCTCAAATTTTGGCACGTCAACTCACAAATAATATATTAAATACCAACTCCACAAGAGAGGTGCCGTGGAGTTTGAGGCTAGATTTAGGCCTTTCTCTTCCAGATTCTCTTCTTTACACTCTTATGTTATGCTTAATTTGTAGTGCACTCTCTAATCAAGTCCCTATCTCTTACAATTCACTTACAATCTTGTCTATGTCAATTGCATGTTCTGTGTGTGTGTGTGTGTGTGTGTGTGTGTGTATGTGTGTGTGTGTGTGTGTGTGTGTGTGTGTGTGTGTGTGTGTGTGTGTGTGTGTGTGTGTGTGTGTGTGTGTGTGTGTGCGCTCTTGGAAATTAGGAAAAGAGGTGGACAGGATGATGGTGATGTTTGTGAGCATGTGTTGAATAGTTTTTAAGCAAGGTCCGAGGGTACCACAAAGCTATAGTCTTGATAATGGACTATACCAAGGTTGCCCATAGCTTGTTGCAACCTAGTAGCAAGATAATTGACAAACATGGGGGTATCATCATTAGCACCTTTATGTGCAAAATCAAAGTTGTCAATATTCATTCTACTCTCTTGATTATTGCCAGCCATTTCTATTAAACTTATATAAAAATTACTTTGTGATTTGGTACCCTGAAAAACCTTAGTCGCTACTCTTCTTTACCTTTGAAAATTAGTTCTCAAGCAGCCACACCCGTGGTTTAGAGATTGTTGATTGCAAAGACTAGTGGAGAGTGTCTAACATTGGTCAATTGATTATGGTTCATATTGAACTTGCTAGTAGCTCAATAATGGTTAATCCAAAGGCAAGCCTCGAGAGACTCCATTATAAAAACTATAGTTCCCAATGGTGTACCTCGAACTAAGTCCTTTTTCAACCAAGATAATAGATCCTTGTCCCACTTAGTCTATTGCAATGAACAGGTCCAACCTTTCATGGACAACTTAAGGACCTCTCTTCTTAAGCAAGAAAAGAGAAACCAATAACTCTGATACCAATGTAATGGAAATGGCCTATGAACATTGAGAATAACGGAATTAAGAGAACTATAGTGAGTATTTTTATGAGACTACTTTGAGAACAAAGAGGGTGAACTTACTTAGCGATAGAAACATAACCATTATACTAAAATAACTTGGCATGAACAATACTTTGGCAAGAGAGAGAATTAGAGAACTTGAAAACCGTTGAGGACTTGATTTAGGTGGAGTCGCGGTCCCCCTCCAATAGGATTTTCTATTATAGATTCTTCCATGAAGAGAGACTTGATACAATACAATATTTGGGTTCCTTGTGACCTAGGTGATGCAATGAAAATGGAAAACTTCATGCATCACAAGCCTAACATAACCTTTGTAAAAGCATTAACCATCCCCGACCTCTGTCCCAAGGCCTCGAACACCTTCAAAGGTAGAGAGAGCTAGCGGGGAATGAGGATAGGGAAGAGGAAGAAGAATTAACATACGAGAAAGAGATAGTTCCTCACTTATCATCACTCTTCTTGCATATCATATCATTATATCATAATAATGATGATGAAGAAGATGGTAATCTTAAGCATTGAAGCATGGCTCTTGGCTAAATTTGCATTTCATAGCCAAGAGTGTTGGTGTAGGCTCTCAACTTCTCAACAATATTGGAGAAGGAGAATGATTTCTTGCACTTTTAACAAGTGAGAATGAGCATGTGAGTGTGTGTGAGAGAGAGTATACCCCCCATACACACCCCCATCTTGCTTTGGTGGACCCCCATTATAGCCCATGCTTGCATTTGATTGGACCCCTACAATCCTAGCCAATCACATGCATAGTGCATATCAAAGCAACCATGGTAGCATTTGGACAAGTGTCCTCCTTTCTCCCTTGAGAGAGAGGGCTTGGAAAATTTTTTAAGCAATTAATTAAATAATTAAGTTCTCATTGGACCCCTCTTTAGCATAGCCAATAGGATTCAAGCACCCCATGTAGCTAAGCATAGGGAGAACCTAACATGTTTCCTTGTGCCCCTTGAGGAGGGCTGCCCTTTGGGTGAGTGAGAGGTTAAGTCAAACATACTCCTAGCTTTGGGGATCTCCCCCTCCTTTGTAGGTGCATCTTTTACTCAAACCCCTCAAGCACCATACCCTCTAAGCATGGGAAGCTTCTCAAACACCTTAGTCAGCAGGTACAAGCTTAGCATGAGCATGGGTTCTCTCTCTCTCTCATGCCCCTAGCTTGTAGGCTCTCCCCCTCCTTTGTAGGGATCATCTTTGACTTGGACTTGGGCACCTCAATCACATGGCGAGCTTGGCCAAGGACATTAGCTATCTTGCATGTCAAGCACCTCAATTATTAACACTTAAAACATGAACCTAGCTTAACCTAAGGTCTAAGGACTTTTACACTAACCATTGGAGGTCTTTCATGAAGTTATCCATAAGGTCTTCAAAGATCCATTATGCAAACATTGTTCTTCAGTAGACCAACTCCATGTGAGACCTTTGCTGAGATGGAACCATCTCCTTTTGGCCCCGTGTTGAGCTTGGCCTAAAAACTCATATCTATGTTCTAGGTCTTGTTTCCCTTTTATTTCTCCATATTCAATGATGAGTTTCACATGAGAAAATCATTTGGGTAAAGCTAGATATTAGATTTTATGACATTACCTCTCCCTTGAAACCATAGTCTTCCTCGTTAGAGAAGATAAAGTCTTTGTCATTAAGTCCATTTTTAATAGAGGGTAGAGGATCCCTTTTTACCCTACGACATCATTCCAAGATGGATGACTAATCCATTTGGTGATTGGGAGATGTAGCTACTGGAAGCATGTCGGATCTTTAGTCCATATCATAATTCCAATGTAGAGTGACAATTTCTACTTGGTGTTTAAGAGAAGTCGTCAACACAAACATGATTCTAAGCATGCACACTACATAACTTTGTGCACAAGAAAAAGAGAATTAGTGTTATAAGACAAAAATATTGATCATTTAAAAGAAACATACATTTGCTTACTCTAATGTAGCATTGTAATCATTGACAAGGTTCATACTGAGTCCGTAAGCTATATTCCTTGCATCCATCTAGCAACTTCAAAATAATAAGATATCGTCGGATAATCTTACCATGTTGTAGTACCTTGTCCTCATGCCGAAGGATAGCTTCAGGTTGTAGCACCTCTTCTTGGTCTTTGATTTCTGGGGGGTCTTCAATAATTGTTTTTCTTGGTGGCTCTCCTTTGTAGGGCTTAAGTAGGCTCACGTGAAAAGCATTGTGTAAGAGCCAACGGTTGGGAAACTTGAGTTGATAATCCATATCATTGGTTGGCTTCAAGATTTGAAAAGGACCATAGTATCTTTTTGCTAGTTTACCATAATACTTTGATGTCCTGTAGGATTTTTGCCGGTCGTTTTCCTCAATCGAGCCTTGGGAAACTTGAGTAAGACCCAATAATTTTCTTTGAACGTTAAGGCCATTCTGTGATTATCAGCAAAGCAGCCTTTTCCCTTTGTTGAGCAATGCATATAGCCTCCTTAATCTCTTGGAAAGATTCTTGAAGGTCACAACTATACTCATCAGCAACGAAGATCTTCCCATGTACTTTAAGTAGCAAGGGAGTTTTATGTCTTCCCTCTATGATCTTGAAAGGTGCCTTTCCCATAGTAGTATGGACAATATTATTGTACACATACTCTACAAGGGGTAAGTACTTTTCCCATTGTTAGCTTGATCTATTTCTGTAACATAAGTCTTTCGTCGATCGAGAATTGTAGGATTTTCTATCTCACATTGGCCATCTGTTTGTGGGTGATAGGCCAAAGAGAAATTCAATCTTTTACCTATATGTTCAAAGAGACCTTACCAGACATTATTGTTCATTCTAGGATCTCTATTTGACACAATGGATGTTGGTAGTCCATGGTGTTTCAAAATATGGGATATGAAGAGGGTTGCCATTTGGTGTGCCTTAATAGTCTTTTTGACAAGAATAAAGTGTGCTTGATCTACTCTCCCATGGTGAATTAGGGATTGGAAATGGCTGGAGTAAACCAGGTTGCTTCCCTCTATCATACTTTGTCTTTTGGCATACCACACATGTTGAAATATACTTTTGTATGTCTACTTTCATGGTAGGGAAATATAAGTGTGTCTCTATTCCTCAAAGAGGAGGTTGAATGCCTCTATGCCCCGCATAGGGAGGAGCATGGAATTCATACATGACTTTTTCACCGAAGGGAGTGGGTAACACATAGCCTATTGCCATGGAGAAGTTAACCATCCTCCTACAAGGTGAATGATTCTTCTTTCTTCCCCAATGCAAGGGCTAACATTATGTATTTAAAGTCAGGGCCAGTAGACTCATGTATCATAGAAGATAGATTATTGTGAGTTTCTATAGACACCGCATTCATTCTTGGTGGTCGTGAATGTGTCGGCCACTTGATTATGCTTACCAGTAATGTGAGCAATATGAAAATAAAATTGCGAAAGAAAATTTTCCTACGTCATTGGCTTGGGTCATGAAGTACTTGAGACTTTGGTGGTCTGTTTGTAAAATAAATGGATTCCCCAATAAATAGTGCTTCCATGTGTCCAAGGCATGTAAAACAGCTAAAAGATTTTTCTCGTATATGCCCAAGACCCATTCATTGGCATTGAACCTTCGGCTCTCATATGCTATAGCATGCCCTTCTTGAAGCAAGACTACTCCAAGGCACTCATCACAAGCGTTACATTGGACCTCAAATGGTTTTGAGAGATCCGGAAGCATAAGCATTGGTTGAGAGGTAAGCTTCTCTTTGATCTTGTCAAAATATTTTTTCTCTTTAGCAGTCCATAAGGACTTAACATTTTTCTTTGTTAAGTCATGTAATGGTCCTGCTATTTGAGTGAATTTTGCTATGAAGCGTCTATAGTAGGCACACATATACCAATAAAGCTTTGTAGCTCATGTAGATTCCTTGGATTAGGCCATGCCTTTATTACCTCTAACTTAGATGGATCCATGCGGATACCATGCTGAGAGATAATATCACCTAAGTATTGAATCTCTTGAAGGAAAAAATCACTCTTCTTTTATTGATAAAAATATTTTTCTCCCTGAAAGCTTGAAAAATCACCTCAAGATGTTGCTTGTGCTCCTCCAAGGACTTGGAGTAAATGATGATTCATCAAAGAGCACTCCACTGAATTTGCAATAGGGTCTAAAGAGTTTCTCCATTAAATGATTGAACATGGCTAAAGCATTTATAAAACCAAAAGGCATGACAAGATATTCATAAAGACCAAATGTTGACGGAACGCGATCTTTACGATATCTTTATTCACTATCCTTATTTGATGATATTTACTTTTAAGGTCAATCCTGCTGAAGTAGGTCAAACATTGTAGCTTACCAAACAGATCTCCTACTTGTGATACAGGAAACCTATTTTTGATAGTGATATGGTTCAGCGCTCGATAGTCCACACACATTTGGTATGTACCATCTTTCTTTTGCACTAAAAGTACTAGAGAACAAAAGGGAGAGGATCTAGGCCTCACCATCCCCTTGTCTACCAATTCTTGTACTTGCCTCATGATCTCCTTTTGTTGATATTGGGAAACTCAATAAGGAGGCTTGTTAGGTAGTGAGCTTCTTGGTAGGAGCTCAATTCGGTGGTCATCATCCCCTCGTTTCAAGACTATAGTTTCCAACGGTGTACCTCAAACTATGTCCTTTTCAACCAAGATAATAGATCCATGTCCCACTTACCCTATTGCAATGAACAAGTCCAACCTTTCATGGACAACTGAAGGACCTCTCTTATTAAGCAAGAAAAGAGAAACCAATAGCTCTGATACCAATGTAATGGAAATGGCCTATGAACATTGAGAATAGTGGAATTAAGAGAACTATAGTGAGCATTTTTATGAGACTACTTTGAGAACATAGAGAGTGAACTTAATTAGCGATAGAAACATAACCATTATACTTAAATAAGTTGGCATGAATAATACTTTGACAAGAGAGAGAATAAGAGAACTTGACAAACATTGAGGACTTGATTTAGGTGGAGCCGCGGTCCCCCCTTCAATAGGATTTTCTATTATAGATTCTCCCATGAAGAGAGACTTGATACAATACAATCTTTGGGTTCCTTGAGACCTAGGTGATGCAATAAATGGAAACTTTCATGCATCACAAGCCTAACATAACCTTTGTAAAAGCATTAATCATCCCCGACCTCAGTTCCAAGGCCTCAAACACCTTCAAAGGTGGAGAGAGCTAGCGGGGAATGAGGATAGGGAAGAGGAAGAAGAATTAACATACGAGAAAGAGATATTTCTTCACTTATCATCACTCTTCTTGCATAGAAAATCATAATAGCATAATAATGATGATGAAGAAGATGGCAATCTTAAGCATTGAAGCATGGCTCTTGGTTAAATTTGCATTTCATAGCTAAGAGTGTTGGTGTAGGCTCTCAACTTCTCAACAAGATTGGAGAAGGAGATTGATTTCTTGCACTTTCACCAAGTGAGAATGAGCATGTAAGTGTGTGTGAGAGAGAGTAAACCCTTGTTAACCAATGGCGTCCACTGCTAGTAGTCATGTGCCGGGCTTGTCGGTCCAATAGGAAAAGGGTAAGAGTGATCGCCGATGAGAGGCGCACTCTAACAGGAACATTCAAGGGTTATTTGGCTAAGTATGGGCGCCAAAGTGTGAATGGGACGAGCTCATATAAAAGTCACCTAAACCTAAAAATCACTCATTCTTTCATTTATGCAATTGAAGAGTGCTCTTGCTCCATCTCCATATTCTTCTTCTTCATCTCCTTGTGTGTGTGTGTGTGTGTGTGTGTGTATGCATGAGAGAGAGAGAGAGAGTGTGTGTGTGTGGGTGATCGAGCATTGTGACGATGGCACAGCGGCGGTGAAGCGGTTGAGAGCAGCGCAACGGCGGCTCCTTCTTCTTCGCGGCGAGGAATCCTCCACGAAGGCGAGCATAGGACAGTGAGTGATACACCCTTGCTCTCTTGAGCTTGCTAGATTAGTCTAGTTGTGTGCTTGGAGCCATTTGTGGCTCACACACAGTGTATCGGCAAGTCCCTTACATTGACACGTGCAACAGACACGCACATTTTTGGCGCCGTTGCCGGGGGAAATGCCTTGCATTAAGCTTGAGTAGCACTCTATGCTACTTTGTGGTGCATTTTGAATTGTAGGAAAGGTAGAGAAGGAAGGTGTGTGTGTTGAGAAGGAGTTTTTTTTGCTGCTGTGTATTGTTTTGTTAAAGGTACTATGTTTTTTTTTGTTAATAAGGTGTTGAAAGGTACTGTGTTTTCTTTGTGATAAGGTGTTAGGATTAAGGTAGTAGATCCATAATGTTAGTTCCGTGTAAAGTACAGTAAGTAGTTATGTTAGCTAAGGAGTTGTTGTAGTAGTGTGAGTGTGTAACAGTAGTTATATTGGTTGTAAGTAGGTAGATTAGGTGTATGTGTGCTCGCGCGCACAGCACGGCCGCGACGACCTTATCTCAAGAAAAAATTAAAAAACTTAAAAAATTTTAAATTTTAAGGTAGGATCAAGATCAAGAATATCCCCCAGACCCAAGCCCAAGCCCATGCTCAGACTTAGGCCTCAATCTTTAAAATTACGTATTTTAGCCTCACACGTAGGTAAAAATCGACCTTTTTGAGGACCAACAGAGCTTCGGTAACCGAACACTGCGATATAAAGCACACCACGATCCCCTGAGTGATATGCTCATTTTGAGCTATCACACACTATAATCCAAAAATTGATCATTAAAAAATATTAAAAAACCATTAAAAAACGAGTGAAAACAGACGCCTAGAAAAGTAAGCGGTTAACTTTCGAGGTTATTCACCGACGCTTGAAGGGTGCCAAAGGCACATGCATCTGCACTCTGGTCGTGTGCTAGAGGCCGAGCAACTAGAGAGCATCTCGACTTACGCGAGTTCTCAATATCCACCTACCTCCAAGGTAGTACAAACCAAGACCCAAACATAGCGGCTAGTGACTCTTCCTCTGACTACGACGTCATGGAGGGTTTCCCAATGCCTAATCCCGATAGCTCAAGCCAAGACATGCATGCCATGGATCCATGGCCCGAGCCGAGCGTGCTTAGCCGCTTGAAGGAAACCTTTAGTAGAGCCACTTGCTCCGAACATGGAGCTAATGATGTAAATGAGGGGGTGGGGAAGTAAATTCTCCATTCATGACCAACGTAGACCCCATGATCTTAGAGAGTGTGCATGTGAATACTCCATTCACCACACCCCCTGACTCTTCAGAGTTATTCCCCTCCGAGGTCATATTACCTGATGGTAGAAGCCTTGCCGAAGTGCAAGAGGTTGAGCGATATATCATCGCGGCTAGAGAAAAGGAAATTGAGAGCTTGCGCAAGGCGGAGCAACAAAGAGAGCTAAAAGTGAAATCTCCTATGTCAATATCTTTTCTAGGAGAGCAATTGAGTGCTAGTGAATTAGCGACCACTAAGGGTCAGCCACATTGTATCTAGTTCAAAGGACACCCCTAGCACCTCAAGCTTAGATGGAGCATTCCTAAATTAGAACTAGGAGTACGAACTACAAACGGAAACTCTAACTGACCTATACACAGGTCACACCTATCACGTGGGTTGGTTAGATGTCCTACAATCCACAATGGGTGCTACTAGTGTGGAGGATCAACAACAAAGAGTTTGTGAGGTCATCCATAGGGTTATTGAGCTAGAGAGATAGAACAAGGGGATCCACATGGCTTCAACGGGTCTCATGAGATTCTTGGATACATGGAAGGCTAAACAACCGACCTTATCGCAAATGGAGACTCCCTCGGTAAGTCCGATGGATCCTCCATATATTGTTTTGCCAAGGGTCTCAGTAGAATCTAAGCCCACAAGTGATAGCTTTACTTTTCCAAGTCTAGCTCATCTTTCCATTGATGATGCAATGGCTACCATGCCTACTCCAATGATGGGCATGCCAAGAAACACGCCATGGATCTCATTTGTTAGTAAATCACCGCTATATGGTATCTCAATGCCAACATCAGCCCCTACAAGTGTGTATCAATCGTATGCACCTATGGGTCCTCGCACTCATGTAGCCCCTACCCCTCCCATTGTTTCAACAACCTATGCTCCAAAACCACAACACCCAAGATCTTATTTCCATGGGACCATACCGACTAGCATTAGCATGTCACATTCGACGTCTGCTATGCCTAGGGACACAAATATGAACTTTGGGCCGCCATATGGCACCGCAGTGTTTCAAACGTGGAACCCAAGGGCTCCCTGTGTGCCAAGACCAATGCCAATACCTACTCACATGTGGTCTCTGGAGTGCCTTCACCCACGGTGCCTGCTCACTTAGGTGACTTGGCAACGTTTGCTCAAGGTATCGGTCAATCTATTGCTGAGAATATGCGTAGAACTAAGGCAGTAGAAATAGCCAAGCTCACACAAAAATTTAGTGGAGACGGGGATGTGAGAAATCATATCGAAGTGTTTGAACCAATATGCGATTCTCTAGGAGAACACAATGACCTGCATCAGAGTAATTATTAAGCCTAACCTTAAGTGGAAAGGCTGGGGATTGGTATAGAACCCTAAGGGTAGAAGAAAAAATGATTTATCCTACTCTTAGGAGACTGTTCTTAAAAGATACATATAAAAGGGAGTGCTTTGGGGTGTAGCCTCTCAGCTCCAGAAAGCCCAACGAGAGGAAGGAGAGTCGGTGAGATACTTTATTAGTCTCTTGAAGCATTTGAATTCTTGTTGTAATCCAAATAAGCGCTTCAATAATAATCAATTTCTTGATAGATTCATTAGGGGATTACGACATGAGGATATCTACAATGGTCTAGCCATTAGAGGTATCACCACTTGGGAAGCTGTCACCACCAATGTGATCCAATTGGAGGATAATTTAATGATTCAAGGAGAAAGAGTGTTTGTTGAGTCTAAATCTATTAGCTTGCGAAGCATCGGGGCATCATCCAATGACTCTAAAGCCTATTGCTAAGGAGCCAAAGATATCTGAGATGACTTTAGCAAACCTCACCAAAGCCATTCAAGAGAGTCTTAGAGACAATCGTGCTCCACAAAACAATCGTATGTATCCAAGAAGGGGGCAACAATGGTGCTGAGTATGCTATGGACCGCATAGTACCAGTGAATGCCCTACTTCTAGAGTAAAATTCAATGGGAACTGCAATGCCTATGGGAGGTATAGTCATCAACAAGCTAAGGATTTGCATAGTATTTAAGCGCGCAATGTCCAATAGACCAACCTTAGCATGGACTGACACACCTTGAGTGCCTGCATTTATGTTGGCCCCACCTCTTGAAAAAACGTCACAACACATGGTCCCTAGGGCCCAAAATGTTGTTCAAACAACACCCTTACCACCTCCAGTGCTAGGACCGCAACCACCACATCCAAGAATCACTTCTGTGAATCAAGTGGGTTGTGAGTCATCTATTGCTTGTTTGGAAGGCTGTGTGGAAGATATAGACCCTAATATTGCCTATGGGATGGATGAGCTTGAAGAAAGTCCACAATACTACATGGAGGACTATTGGGGACAAGTCAAACCTGTCTATCAAGTAGCTGCTCTTGCTACAAGAGGCCAAAATATCAATTACACTACTAAGAGACCACCTCTTCAATGCTATGAGTGTGGAGGTCCACATCGTGTGGCCGAGTGTCCTATTAGGCTACAAAAGAACGCTACATTAATGCAAACCAATCAAGCAAGCACGTCTATAATGCCGATACTCATGTGTAATTGATGTGGCATAGATCGTTTGATTGCCCAATGTCCAAATAATCCAAATGCACTAAGCATCACGCCATTAAACTTGATTGAGGTTACCGAGGAGCCATCACAAAGTACATCTGCGGTACCAGTAAACGTACTCACACGATTGATGCTTCAAAAACAAAATTATATTCTTGAGGAAAGAGACACACCATCAATTGTCCAATCTCAAAAAAACAAGAAAACACGAAGGAAGAGATCGCAAAAAGTAGCGAAGTCAGACCCCAGTTCAAAGACCAACATAGGGACTGGTGATGACCCCGTATATATGAACGACACTGAAGAGGATTCTGATTCAGGTGAAACCATGGAGACCAAAACGACCACTAAGATAGAAACCAACAAGGAAGATCTTCATGAGCCACAATGGCCAGGATCCAAGAAGAAGTTAGGAACTTATCCAAACCCTACAGAGGAGATCGAGCAAGTCAAGCAATTAAGGAGTTTGGTAGAAGATACCCAAAAGGGATCTAGAACCAGCACCTAGGCAGATCCAGATTACAGACACCGTGTTCCCTATGCAGCAACAACCTCCCCAAGTCCATAGACCCTTAGCCATACCTAGTGTCATCCAAGAAGAAAGTGACTTCAAGTCATGGGAAAGTGGGCGTACTCACTTCTTGAGGGAAAGAATGTTTACAGAGGGACTACTTGATCCTATCGAAGAAATCGAGATCCCATCTTCCCCACGTCAAGGGGCTGAAGCCCAAAAGGTGCCGTTAAACATTGCCAAATTGATGGATTTCATGTCTTCAGAAGTTAGAACCACCATCATGTCCAAACTATATAAAGACCCTGAGCTAGTCTCAGCTCTTTGATCCTTCCTCAATAGAGAACTAAAGTTTGGGCTACCACAATTTGCACAGATGGATGGAGCTAGGGAGATGCCAATAGAGGAGGAACACTTAGATCCACAACCCAACCTAGATGAGAACCTTGTTATAGAAATACATGTTAACAAGTTGGGACAATACTTTGAGGGTGATGAATCCAATGCGACCATACCAATCACTACTAAGGGATTAACTGTGAAGGGAATCCTTGATGGTGGCACTGGGGTTAGGATTGTGACTAAAAATTGTTGGGAAACTATGGAAAGACCTCACCTTGCGACCACAACCATAGTAGTGAAGATGGCCAATGGGTCTATTGTTAAACCTATTGGAATGCTAGAAGACCTCAAGATCAAGGTCTTTGGACATAAAATAAGATTTACCTTCATTGCTATGGATTTCTCCAAGCACACTATGGCATCTGAGATGATCTTAGGACGTCCTTTTATGAGGGAAGCAAAAATGGTGCATGACAGGTCTAAACACCATGTCTACTTGAAGTTCCAAGATTATTTCATTCGAGTGGATCTTGTAACTGGTTGAGCACATCCTCTAGGAAACAGGTTTATAATTGATCATAGATCAGATACCACAGTTCACTCGGCCCCATTGCAGTATTGTTACACGTGTAAAGTGGATCACTGATGTTGGGGAAGATTCTCCTTATATGGATGTACTACCTGGCATGCTTGAGTCGGACAATGTGGATTGGGTCCACCTAGTAGCAACCATAGACACTTGGGGAAATAGGGGGACGACCTGGGTGACACCTGAGGGGGATGAAATGCCACCACTTGTACCCTTAAATATTCTAGAAGCAATGCATATAGCTTCTGACAAGACTCATCCTAATATAACAAATGAAACATACAAGTGGGTCCCTAAAGCTTCTTTAGCGACCATAGCTAGTGCTAAAAAACAGAAGCCTTGTAAGAAACGTCCCACTCGCTCCAAGAAATGTAAGGAAACATGGAGTTGGATTCCTAAAACGACTATTGGAAGCCCAAGGCTACTATCAAGGAAATGATCAAATCTGGGTGCTAAAACGTAGATTCTGTTCTTACTTGTCACTTGATCCATGTGAGTCAAACCCTGTGACGACAAAGCTGATGAAAGATTGTGGGAAAGGAAAAATCACAGAACACTATACACCGGATCCGGAGCTTGTATGGGTTCCCAGGCAAGAAAGGCTTGTTTTGCTCAACTCACCCATAGAAAAAATGAATGAATCTTCTTGCTCTTCATGTCGTTTCTATAGGGAAATAGAAACTTTGACACAACCTCCACCCACCATTGTACATATCCATAGAAACAAGGAAGAGTTTGCACCTCCCATTGTAAGTTCACCACCTACAACAACGTTGCAAATAAAATCATGGGAGAGTACCTTACCACCCTTGCAACTAGATGAAATGCATAGGGCGATCAAAAACTATTAGTTAAAGCCTTCACTCATAACAACTTGGAACAATTGGTTTCAAAAGGTGACGACATCTTTCCAAAAAGTATGATCTACCCAAGAGAGGGGGGAGTCTTTGCTGACATCCATCATTCACTTGCTTCCCTCTCAACCTTCCTCCCTGACCTCTCAATCTCCAATCCTAGGGAATGTATATATAAAGCCTTATACTCACAAAAACAAGATAAAAAAGTAAAAGAGCAAGAGCCACCAAACAATAATGTGAAAACTTACAATTTCTATACATAACACAAAATCATAAAAACACAATATGCACAAGAACACGGCCCTTGTAATATTTGTACTCTAACCATCATCTATCTCTGTGTACGGATATGGCTAGTACGCTAAAGTCATCCACTCCTGCCTTGGGTGAGAGGTACCCTCATTACTTTTCACAAGTGTTTCACATGGTCTTTTCGGTGCTTGCCTATGAATGGGATTTGGTAGGTATGCTAGCATGTGAGAGGCATTTCGAGGAGTTAGAATGGCTGATACGTCTCTTGACCACGACTGATCCATACTTAGTAGAGAGAATTTCTCCCATTGCACAAGCCTACCCTTTTGACCAAGATGACTATAGGCGTCTAGTGACCTTCTTAGTAAACATTGGTGCCTCTGATGAAGAAGAAGATTTACATGATTACACGGATGGCACATATGGTCTCACGAATGATGACTTTGTTTTTGTCAACGACGAGGATAGGGGTTTAGCCTTAGGGTTCCCCCCAATCTCTACAATATCCTATTCCCTTGACTCTCTAGGGGGAGTGCAAATAATTAGGTTAGGGTTCCTCATGTTTTTTAATTGTGTTCAATAAGTATTGTTACCTTTTCCCATTGATGTGCCTCTAAAAGGTGGATGTTTGGTGGTGACTATTGTGCAGTTTGTGACTACATAAGGATGCCTTTGAAAGACAACAACAATGGATGTTTACATGTTACAATGGATGTTCTCCATTATATCAAGTGTACTACTTTCTTTTATCTATGCTTCCACATTTACATGTTTGCATCTTGTCATTTGAATTCTGAAATGCATAAAATTTATGAATTTGTGACATTGCTAATCTAGAGGCTATAATTTTTTCAAACTTCTAGTACCTTGTTTTTCTCTTTGAGTTTGGTCTATTAGTTGGCTTTAAGTAGGTATCAGGACCTTAGGTTAAACTAGGCCACTTAATTGCTAACTTTAATTCATAAATAGTCTATTAATTGTAGTAACTTTACTAATGTTTTATGCTATGAGGATATAGTTCTCTCTAGTTTATTCCACCTAAGTGTGAATTGTTTTATGGAAGACCATGTGTTAAGCTGGTATTTGAGACCTCGACTCTCCCGTCTAGTTTATGCTCAAACTGGTATTTGAGACCTTGAGTCTCCCAGCTGCTGGTATTTGAGACCTTGAGTTCCCCAGCTACTTGTAGCAACTATGACAACAACAAAAAATAAAACAAAGAAAAAGAAAAAAAATGAGAAAGAGAAAAGAGAAAGCAAATAGCACAAATTCCTTGTATTTTATGTGGATCACACTTAAGTGGTATAAGTGACAACACCACTAGTCCTTAGACCCCGACAAGCATTCCTAAGGTTAACTACTCTGCAGTCGACATTTTTTAATTAACGTTGGTCAATCTAGTACTTACTTTAGCCCTAGCTCTTGTGTACTTCTCTTAGAGTCGACCTAATAGATCCTAACTCAATTGCATTTTATTTAGGTACTACGCATGTTCTAGTTGGCAATGTTACAATTCATGAATTTGTTTTTGCATTTTCTAGAATATCCTGTATGCATCTCACTTATTGCACACCAGTACATGCTCCCTTTGAGCTTTCACTGTGTTGTTTTTCTTCTGTCATACAAGTACTTCTATCGTGGATCTCGATGCTGCACTGTTATATTCCGAGGACGGAATCTACATCAGGAAGGGGGGTATGCTAACCACTGGAGTCCACTTCTAGTAGTCATGGGCCAGGCTTGTCGGTCCAATAGGAAAAGGGTAAGAGTGATCGCTGATGAGAGGTGCACTCTAACAGGAACATTCAAGGGTTATTTGGCTAAGCCCCAAGTGTGAATGGGGCGAGCACATATAAAAGTCACCTAAACCTAAAAATCACTCATTCTTTCATTTGTGCAATTGAAGAGTGCTCTTGCTCCATCTCCATCTTCTTCTTTTTCATCTCCTTGTGTGTGTGTATGCGTGAGAGAGCGAGACAGAGAGAGAGAGAGAGAGAGAGAGTGTGGGTGATCGAGAATTCGGACGATGGCACGGCGGCAATGAAGCAATTGAGCACGGCGCAGCGACGGCTCCTTCTTCTTTGCGGCGAGGAATCCTCCACGAAGGCGAGCATAGGGCAGTGAGTGACACACCTTTGCTCTCTTGAGCTTGCTAGATTAGTCTAGTTGTGTGCTTGGAGCCATTTGTGGGTTGTGAACAGTGTATCGGCAAGTCCCTTGCATTGACACATGTGTTAGACACGCACAACCCCCCATGCACACCCCCATCTTGCTTTGGTGGACCCCCATCATAGCCCATGCTTGCATTTGATTGGACCCCTACAATCCTAGCCAGTCACATGCATAGTGCATATCAAAGCAACCATGGTAGCATTTGGACAAGTGTCCTCCTTTCTCCCTTCAGAGAGAGGGGTGGAAAATTCTTTAACAATTAATTAAATAATTAAATTCTCATTGGACCCCTCTTTAGCATAGCCAATAGAATTCAAGCACCCCATGTAGCTAAGTATAGGGAGAACCTGACATGTTTCCTTGTGCCCCTTGAGGAAGGGGTGCTCTTTGGGTGAGTGAGAGGTTAATTAAGTCAAACATACTCCTAGCTTTGGGGCTCGCCCCCTATGTAGGTGCATCCTTGACTTAAGCCCCTCAAGCACCATACCCTCTAAGCATGGGAAGCTTCTCAAGCACCTTAGTCAGCAGGTACAGCCTTAGCATGAGCATGGGTTCTCTCTCTCTCTCATGCCCCTAGCTTGTATTCTCGCCCCCTCCTTTGTTAGGATCAGCTTTGACTTGGACTTGGGCACCTCAAGCACATGGCAAGCTTGGCCAAGGACCTTCGCTATCAAGCATGTCAAGCACCTCAATTATTAATATTATAAACATGAACCTAGCTTAACCTAAGGTCTAAGAATTTTTACACTAACCATTGGAGGTCTTTAATGAATTTATCCATAAGGTCTTCCAAGCTCCATTATGCAAACATTGTTCTTTAGTAGACCAACTCCTTGTGAGCCCTTTGCTGAGATGGAACCATCTCCTTTTTGCCCCGTGTTGAGCTTGGCCTAAAAACTCATATCTATGTTCTAGCTCTTTTTTCCCTTTTGTTTCTCCATATTAAATGATAAGTTTAACATGATAAAATCATTTGGTTAAAGCTAGATATTAGACTTTATGACATTAACTCTCCCTTGAAACCATAGTCTTCCTTGACTATGAGGTAGAGAAGATAAAGCCTTGGTCATTAGTCCAATTTTAATAGCGGGCAGAGGATCCTTTTTTACCCTACGACATCATTCCAAGATCGATGAATAATCCATTTGGTGCTTGGGAGAATAACTGTTGCAAGCATGTCGGCTCTTTAGTCCATATCATAATTCCAATGTAGATTGACAATTTCTACTTCGTGTTTAAGAGAGGTCCTCAACACAAACATGATTCTAAGCATACACACTACATAACTTTGTGCACAAGAAAAAGAGAATTAGTGTTATAAGACAAAAACATTGATCATTTAAAAGAAACATGTACATTTAAATGCTTACTCTAATGTAGCATTGTAAGCATTGACAAGGTTCATACTATCCTTAAGCTATTTTCCTAGCATCCATCTACCATCTTCAAAAGAATAAGACATCGTCGGATAATCTTACCATGTTGTAGTACCTTGTCCTCATGCCGAAGGATAGCTTCAGGTTGTAGCACCTCTTCTTGGTCTTTGATTTTTGGGGGGTCTTCAATAATTGGTTCTCTTGGTGGCTCTCCTTTGTAGGGCTTAAGTAGGCTCACGTGAAAAGCATTGTGTATGAGCCAATGGTTGGGGAACTTGAGTTGATATAGCCTCCTTAATCTTTTGGAAAGATTCTTGTAGGTCACAACTATACTCATCGGCAACGAAGATCTTCCCGTGTACTTTAAGTAGAAAGGGACTTTTAGGTCTTCCCTCTATGATTGGGAAAGGTGCCTTTCCCATAGTAGTATGGAAAATATTATTGTACACATACTTTCCAAGGGGTACGTACTTCTCCCATTGTTACCATTGATCTATTTTTGTAACATAAGTCTTTACTATATCGAGGATTGTAAGATTTTCTATCTCACGTTGGCCATCTGTTTGTGCCTGATAGGCCGAAGAGAAATTCAATCTTTTACCTAGATGTTCAAAGAGACCTTTCCAAAAATTATTGGTCATTCTAGGATCTCTATCTGACACAATGGGTGTTGGAAGTCCATGGTGTTTGAAAATATGGGATATGAAGAGGGTTGCCATTTGGTGTGCCTCAATAGTCTTTTTGACAGGAATAAAGTGTGCTTGATATACTCTCCCATGGTGAATTAGAGATTGGAAATGGTTGGAGTAATCCAGGTTGCTTCCCTCTATCATACTTGGCCTTTTGGCATCCCACACATGTTGAAATAAACTCTTGTATGTCTACTTTCATGGTAGGCCAATAGAAGTATGTCTCTACTCCTCAAAGAGGAGGTTGAATGCATGGATGCCCCGCATAGGGATTAGCATGGAATTCATACATAACTTTCTCACCGAAGGGAGTGGGTAACACATAGCCTTTCCCATGGAGAAGATAACCATCCTGCAAGGTGAATGGTTCTTCTTTCTTCCCCAATGCAAGGGTTGACATTATGTATTTAAAGTCAGGGTCAGTAGCATACTCATCTATCATAGAAGATAGATCATTGTGAGTCTCTATAGACACCGCATTGATTGTTGGTGGTCGTGAATGTGTGTTGGCCACTTGATTATTCTTACCAATAATGTGAGCAATATGAAAATAAAATTGCGAAAGAAAATTTTCCCACCTCATTTGTTTGTCAGAAAGCTTCGTTTGGGTCATGAAGTACTTGAGATGTTGGTGGTCTGTTTGCAATATAAATGGATTCCCCAATAAATAGTGCTTCCATGTGTCTAAGGCATGTAAAATAGCTAAAAGAATTTTTTCGTATATGCCCAAGACCCGTTCATTGGCATTGAACCTTCGGCTCTCATATACTATAGCATGCCCTTCTTGAAGCAAGATACTCCAAGGCAATCACCACAAGCGTTACATTGGACCTTAAATGGTTTTGAGAGTTTCGGAAACATAAGCATTGGTTGAGAGGTAAGATTCTCTTTGATCTTTTCAAAACAATTTTTCTCTTTAGTAGTCCATAAGGACTTAATGTTTTTCTTTGTTAAGTCATGTAATGGTCCTTCTATTTGAGTGAATTTTGCTATGAAGCGTCTATAGTATGCACACATATACCAATAAAACTTTGTAGCTCATGTAGATTCCTTGAATTAGGCCATGCCTTTATTACCTCTAACTTAGATGATCCATGCGGATACCATGATGAGAGATAATATCACATAAGTATTGAATCTCTTGAAGGAAAAGATCACTCTTCTTTTTATTGATAAAAATCTTGTTCTCCCTCAAAGCTTGAAAAATCACCTCGAGATGTTGCTTGTGCTCCTCCAAGGACTTGGAGTAAATGATGATTCATCAAAGAGCACTCCAATGAATTTGCGATAGGGTCTAAAGAGTTTCTCCATTAAACGGTTGAACGTGGCTGGAGCATTTGTAAAACCAAAAGGCATGTCAAGATATTCATAAAGACCAAATGTTTACGGAACGCTATCCTTACGATATCTTCATTCACTATCCTTATTTGATGATATCCACTTTTAAGGTCAATCCTACTAAGGTAGTTCAAACCTTGTAGCTTACCAAACAGATCTCCTACTTGTGATAAGAATTTTTTTTTTTGATAGTGATGTGGTTGAGCGCTCGATAGTCCACACACATGTGGTATGTACCATCTTTCTTTTGCACTAAAAGTACGAGAGAACAAAAGGGAGAGGATTTAGGCCTCACCATCCCTTTGTCTAATAATTCTTGTACTTGCCTCATGATCTCCTCTTGTTGAGCTTGGGAAACTCGATAAGGAGGCTTGTTAGGTAGTGAGCTTCCTAGTAGGAGCTGTAAGACAAGGGAAGCTAGAGCCTCAGAGTCCACCACCCAACCACCCACTATATAGAAAATCCCTTGGCTCTTTGCCTTAGTTGGACTCCCTTTCCAGACCGCCTAGCCCGGCCTTGCCTTGTCTAGTCCGGCCTTGCCGGTGTCCTGACATTACTCCCCCTTGAAGAAGAGTTTTCGTCCTCGAAAACAAAAGTGAGGAACTTCTTCTTAAGAACACTAATGTTTTCCCAAGTGGCACCTTCTTTAGGTTGGTTTTTCCACTTGATTAAACCTGTTGATGTATGTGATGACATGTACACAACTCATGGTAATCAAAAACACGTTCAGGGTCATGCGGTAAGGTAGGAGGTTCAATAAAATGAAGAGTAACATCTCAATTTTTGCACATTGTTGTCCATTTAGAAACATCTAGTGTGTAGACTCCATTTAGAACGCACATGAGCATGCTAAATGAGTTATCGAGACAAAGATGTACTTGAAAGAGTATCGCTTTTCAATCTTGTGAAAGTAACTTGCTGACCTAACTCATCAGCCCAGTGTAAGTCCTTGACTTGTTCTCAAATTTCATCAGTAAACAACCCCACCATAACTCTTGTTCAAGGTTGAGAATCTGACTTATACATGAAGAGACTAACCGTAGTTGCAAACATGCTTTAGCTGATGGTAAGCCAACTCCAAGTAGAGCAATAAATGCTTATTAATTGGATTTCTTGGTGCTATTATACGCACTTTGCATATCCTTTAGCACAAGATTACACTTTGTAATCTGCATATCCCCTTGGATAACTAACAGTACTGAGGTGTGTTTCCCCCACGGTTTACAGACAATCTTTCTAGATGGCTGGTAAACGGGGATCACATTATCGTACCACATTGCTGAGGAATCAACAATTGGCTAAATAACCATCGTGGTTAACTTGAAAAATCCACAAGCACCCAAACCGAGCCATGACCTCTATTGGTGATTGATAGACCAAAAAGGAAACTCATTGAGATACTGCACATTGAGTGCAAAATACTCTGTAAGCAAAAACTTGATGAATATGCATGTCGTTCCAAATCAGCCTTTGCTAAACACTAGGGCCCATAACACCTAGTGTGCATGCATTTAGCAAAAAACAGATCCAAACTTGTATATCCATGGGAATACTTGCCAATACTTATGGAAAATGTGATGCGTCTAGCACACATTAAAAGGAATGTAAATAGTTCTGAAAAGAAACTAAATGCTTTCAGTTGCAATCTTTGCAAGCCTTGCTGAAATGTCTGAACCATAATAGAAGGTGAAACAGTGATCACTTCTAGGTACAAACAATGAAACTTTTTCATTAAAACTTAAAGCCTTGCTATATGTATAAACAACCATATGTAATGTTGTTTAGGAATACTTGTAGCTGAACAAGTCATTCTAAGTATCCTGACAATTTCTGGCCACTGAAATCACTCTTGATACGTCATGCTAGAAATGGTCTAGAAAACCAATTTGACCACCACCTAGGGACTTTGTCGTGACACATAATTGAAATAATTGTGCCAGTGTCTGTCCAGAGACTCATATTCTCCACATGTGGAATATGTCTCATGTAAGGATGTGTAAAAAAGAACATCCTTCAAGTACAAGATGTACTTGTGTGTGGAGGTAACTCTAAACACTCGCAACAAGAGTGAGAGGGACCCTCATTCTTTGCTCCACACTGGCTAAACCAAACTCCTTGAGTCCCTAGACCATGTTGTATCCCATGTGACAACATGTGCCAAATCGAATCCTATAAGTGGATTCATAACAGCATAATGTACATTGGACACTACGGCCCATGTGACAACATGTGCCAAATCAAATCCTATAAGTGGATTCATAACAGCATAATGTACATTGGACACTATGGCCCAAAATACTTGTTTTGACATGCCCTTGGCATGGCCTTGAAATATTCAAGCATACTTAAACGACTTGAAAAAAACCAAGCAATGCATACTAAAAACTGGAATAACACCAAATCAATAGATGCATACCTGGAGATTGAACTCAATGTTCACTTACCCGTATTCAAATACAAAGGAACATGTCGTCCACGTGTGAAAAAAAAAGCAACAGTGCACTGGAAACCCTGGGTGTTGCAATCAAAACCCTTTGATTAGAATCTACGTAGTCAAACCCTTTGGTAAGATCGTTTGTAGAAACTGCTTGACTAGCTCGTGACGATAACCAACCTAGTTAACCGTGGACAGAATGATGAGAGTCAACTTGAAAAGTTGATTTTTTTTTCTACCACGTGATAGATTGTGGAATTATTTCCTTGAAAGTATAATGGGAATAGATAAAATTGTGATCCTCAATGCCTATGGGGTGATTTAGTAAGCACCCACGGGGTCTTATCCCAAAACATTGTGTCCATAGATACTCGATGTGCTATAGAGAGAGAGAACAAGAGCATGAGGATTCACATGCGTGTAAAGCCATGTTGTCTCAATTTATTGCTGCATCTATACTTCCTTGTAAAATTGAGCTTCTATGAGTTGAAGATTATCAAAAACTAAACTTGAGTGTCGCACTGAAAACATGTAGTGCAAACATGACACCCTAGACATCCGTAATGACAAGACTCTTGCTTGTCTAGTGACGTCGATGTGTACTCCATAGATAATCGTAGTGCTATAGAGAGAGAGAGAACAAGAGCAGGAGGATACACATGCGTGTAAAGCCATGCTGTCTCAATTGATTGTTGCATCTATACTTCCTTGTAAAAATGAGTTGTTGTGAGTTGAAGATTATCAAAAACTCAACTTGAGTGTCACACTGAAAACATGTAGTGAAAACATGACACCCTAGACATCCGTAATGACAAGACTCTTGCTTGTCTAGTGACGTCAATGTGTACTCCATTGGGTAGATCTATTCGGTCTTAAGAACAATCCCCCAAGTAATGCCAACCGTTGGGTCATACCCGATATCGGACAATGACTCTTAGCCAGCGTGTGTGGCGCATAGCCCTTATGGCAATTAGTGTTCAATAGACAAAACGATGAAGAGTAATGCAGAGGGCATCTTGCCCAATTTCTAACTGAGAGTTAGAGCACCTTGGCTCATGCTGACTCCCAAACAAACATGTATCAAAAACTGCATAGAAAGCTCTTATTATTCATGGAGAGAAATAATAAAGAGAGAGAGAGAATGTTGGGCTGAGGAACTTTCCTTAAGTGACGAGTTTGTATATATTGTGCCCAATCTGTGTGCTCTGTCGTATCTGATGCCTGACTTGCAGCTTATCTTATAAGCATGAAACAATTTGCCTGTATAACTCTCTCATCAAGAGAGGAAACAGCAAACACAAGCCACAGCTTGACCCACTGACCATGTATGGGGTCGTGACTTGACAAAAATGACTTAATATGTCCTTGACAGAGTTGCAAGTGTGATAGCAGAAGCATAAAGCATGAAGCGGTAGAAGTGAATCCACCTCACTAGCATGCCTTGCATGCAGAATTGTAAGCCCTTGCGGAGAGTGATGGCCTCAATAGTGAGAACCAAAACCATAAGAGCCTTGCACAGTTTAGACTGGTAGGGATGTTGTGAGCTGATATCCCTATTTTTCAAGTTACTCAAAGCCTTGCTTCCTATAAAATTGCCAAAGCACTTTTCTTTGCACAATGACAATAAGTTCCAAGTAAACTGTAAATAGGGGAAAAACAAACACCCTCAAAGGTGGAGAGAGCTAGCGGGGAATGAGGATAGTGAAGATGAAGAAGAATTAACATACGATAAAGCGATAGTTCCTCACTTATCATCACTCTTCTTGCATAGCATATCATAATAGCATAATAATGATGATGAAGAAGATGGAAATCTTAAGCATTGAAGCATGGCTCTTGGTTAAATACACATTTCATAACCAAGAGTGTTGGTGTAGGCTCTCAACTTCTCAACAAGATTGGAGAAGGAGATTGATTTCTTGCACTTTCACCAAGTGAGAAGGAGCATGTGAGTGTGTATGTGAGAGAGTATACCCCCCATGCACACCCACATCTTGCTTTGGTGGACCCCTGATTATAGCCCATGCTTGCATTTGATTGGACCCCTACAATCCTGGCCAATCACATGCATAGTTCATATCAAAGAAACCATGGTAACATTTGGAGAAGTTTCCTCCTTTCTCCCTTGAGAGAGAAGTCTTGGAAAATGATTTAAACAATTAATTAAATAATTAAATTCTCATTGGACCCCTCTTTAGCATAACCAATAGGAATCAAGCACCCCATGTAGCTAAGCATAGGAAGAACCTTACATGTTTCCTTGTGCCCCTTGAGGAAGGGGTGCCCTTTGGGTGAGTGAGAGGTTAAGTCAAACATACTCCTAGCTTTGGGTATCTCCCCCTCCTTTGTAGGTGAATCTTTGACTCAAGCCCCTCAAGCACCATACCCTTTGAAGGGAAGCTTCTCAATCACCTTAGTTAGCAGGTCCAGGCTTAGCATGATCATGCGGTCTCTCTCTTTCTCTCATGCCCCTAGCTTGTAGGCTTGCCCCCTCCTTTGCAAGGATCAGCTTTGACTTGGACTTAGACACCTCAAGCACATGGCGAGCATGGCCAAGGACCTTAGCTATCAACCATGTCAAGCACCTCAATCATTAATACTTAAAACATGAACCTAGATTAACCTAAGGTCTAAGGACTTTTACACTAACCATTGGAGTTCTTTAATGAAGTTAGCCATAAGGTCTTCCAAGCTCTATTATTAAAACATTGTTCTTCAATAGACCAACTCCTTGTGAGCCCTTGCTGAGATGGAACCATCTCCTTTTGGCCCCGTGTTGAGCTTGGCCTAAAAACTCATATCTACGTTCTAGCTCTTGTTTCCCTTTTATTTCTCCATATTAAATGATGAGTTTAACATGAGAAAATCATTTGGGTAAATCCAGATATTAGATTTTATGACATTACCTCTCCCTTGAAACCATAGTCTTCGTGACTATGAGGTAAAGAAGATAAATTCTTGGTCATTAGTCCATTTTTCATAGCGGGTAGAGGATCCCTTTTTACCCTACGACATCATTCCAAGATGGATGACTAATCCATTTGGTGCTTGGGAGACATAGCTGTCGCAAGCATGTTTGCTCTTTAGTCCATATCATAATTCCAATCTAGAGTGACAATTTCTAATTGGTGTTTAAGAGAAGTCATCAACACAAACATGATTCTAAGCATTCACAGTACATAACTTTGTGCACAAGAAAAAGAGAATTAGTGTTATAAGACAAAAACATTGATCATTTACAAGAAACATGTACATTTTCCTAGTCTAATGTAGCATTGTAAGCATTGACAAGGTTCATACTATCCTTAAGCTATATTCCTTCCATCCGCATCCTCAAAAGAATAATATATCATCGGATAATCTTACCATGTTGTAGTACCTTGTCCTCATGTCGAAAGATAGCTTCAGGTTGTAGCACCTCTTCTTGGTCTTTGATTTCTAGGGGGGTCTTCAATATTTGGTTCTCTTGGTGGCTCTCCTTTGTAGGGCTTAAGTAGGCTCGCGTGAAATGCATTGTGTATGAGCCAATGGTTAGGTAACTTGAGTTGATAAGCCATGTCATTGATTGGCTTCAAGATTTGAAAAGGACCATACTATCTTTTTGCTAGTTTACCATAATACTTTTCATGTCCTGGAGGATTTCTGCGCGTCGTTTGCCTCAATCGAGCCTTGGGAAACTTGAGTAGTAAGACACAATAATTTTTGTTGAATGTTAAGGCCATTCTATGATTATCAGCAGTAGCCTTTTTCCTTTGTTGAGCGATGGATATAGCCTCCTTAATCTTTTGGAAAGATTCTTGTAGGTCACAACTATACTCATAGGCAACAAAGATCTTCCCGTGTACTTTAAGTCGCAAGGGACTTTTAGGTCTTCCCTCTATGATCTCGAAAGGTGCCCTTCCCATAGTACTATGGACAATATAACTGTAAACAAACTCTACAAGGGGTAAGTATCGCTCCCATTGTTAGCATTGATCTACTTTTGTAACATAAGTCTTTAGTAGATCAAGAATTGTAAGATTTTCTATCTCATGTTGGCCATCTGTTTGTGGGTGATAGGCTGAAGAGAAATTCAATCTTTTACCTAGATGTTCAAAGAGACCTTTCCAAAAATTATTTGTCATTCTAGGATCTCTATCTGACATAATGGATGTTGGCAGTCCATGGTTTTTGAAAATATGGGATATGAAGAGAATTGCCATTTGGTGTGCCTCAATAGTCTTTTTCACATGAATAAAGTGTGCTTGATATACTCTCCCATGGTGAATTAGGGATTGGAAATGGCTGGAGTAACCCAGGTTGCTTCCCTCTATCATACTTGGCCTTTTGGCATACCACACATGTTGAAATATACTTTTGTATGTCTACTTTCATGGTAGGCCATTACAAGTATGTCTCTACTCCTCAAAGAGGAGGTTGAATGCCTCTATGCCCCGCATAGGGAGGAGCATGGAATTCATATATGACTTTCTCACCGAAGGGAGTGGGTAACACATAGCCTATTGCCATGGAGAAGATAACCATCTTGCAAGGTGAATGGTTCTTCTTTCTTCCCTAATGCAAGGGCTGACATTATGTATTTAATGTCAGGGTCAGTAGCATACTCATCTATCATAGAAGATAGATCATTGTGAGTTTCTATAGACACCGCATTCATTCTTGGTGGTTGTGAATGTGTGTCGGTCACTTGACTATGCTTACCAGTAATGTCAGCAATATGAAAATAAAATTTCAAAAGAAAATTTTCCCACCTCATTTGTTTGTCAAAAATCTTGGTTTGGGTCATGAAGTACTTGAGACTTTGGTGGTCTCTTTGCAAAATAAATGGATTCCCCAATAAATAGTGCTTCCATGTGTCTAAGGCATGTAAAACAGCTAAAAGATCTTTATCGTATATGCCCAAGACCTGTTCATTGGCATTGAACCTTCGGCTCTCATATGCTATAGCATGCTCTTCTTGAAGCAAGACTACTCCAAGGCAATCACCACAAGCATTACATTGGACCTCAAATGGTTTTGAGAGATCCGGAAGCATAAGCATTAGTTGAGAGGTAAGCTTCTCTTTGATTATGTCAAAAGAATTTTTCTCTTTAGCAGTCCATGAGGACTTAACATTTTTCTTTGTTAAGTCATGTAATGGTCCTGCTATTTGAGAGAATTTTTCTATGAAGCGTCTATAGTATGCACACATATACCAATAAAGCTTTGTAGCTCATGTAGATTCCTTGGATTAGGCCATGCCTTATTACCTCTAACTTAGATGGATCCATGCGGATACCATGCTGAGAGATAATATCACCTAAGTATTGAATCTCTTGAAGGAAAAAATCACTCTTCTTTTCATTGATATAAAGCTTGTTTCCCTCAAAGCTTGAAGAATCACCTGGAGGTGTTTCTTGTGCTCCTCCAAGGACTTGGAGTAAATGATGATTCATCAAAGAGCACTCCAATGAATTTGCAATAGGGTCTAAAGAGTTTCTCCATTAAACGATTGAACGTGGCTGGAGCATTTGTAAAACCAAAAGGCATGACAAGATATTCATAAAGATATAAAGCTTCTTCTCCCTCAAAGCTTGAAAAATCACCTGGAGGTGTTTCTTGTGGTCCTCCAAGGACTTGGAGTAAATGATGATTCATCAAAGATTACTCCAATGAATTTGCAATAGGGTCTAAAGAGTTTCTCCATTAAACGATTGAACGTGGCTGGAGCATTTGTTGACGGAACGCGGTCTTTATGATATCTTCATTCACTATCCTTATTTGATGATAGCCACTTTTAAGATCAATCCTACTGAAGTAGGTCAAAAATAGATCTCCTACTTGCGATACGAGAAATCTATTTTCGATAGTGCTATGGTTTAGCGCTCGATAGTCCACACATATGCGGTATGTACCATCTTTCTTTTGCACTAAAAGTATGTTAGGGGCTTACTTCCTTAACAATAATTTAAGATAGAATACATAGTAAACTGCATTATCACATTGATCTACTTCACAATTGAAAACTGCATATCACCATCGACACAAAAGAGACTAAAATTGTATTACTGCATGATCTTTATCACAGGAAAACACGCTACAGCCCCTACTGAACACAGTTCGCCCTCTCTACGTACACACATACTCTCTCTACAAACAACTAATGACTAACTCCTTTTCAATTGCCATGCAGCACCAAGAACATCATCAAAACGTCCCCAACCATCATAGGTGTAAACAACACCCTTAGAGTTCCAAGGTTTCAACCTTGACTACAAACAAAATTAAAATTAAACTACGACTGAGGCCTTAGGTCCTAACACCTAGCACACCCGGTGGGCAATGTTTACAAAACATTGTAAGAACCCACAACATCCCTTGACAAAACAAGCTTGAAAACCAAAATAAAGTTTTTCTGAAACTAATCCTGAAGTTCTGAATCTTCAGTACCAACATGATTTCCTGATTGTTCCTTCATGTCCTGGGCAGCTTCAAGCAATGTCACATCAATACCTGGTTCTTCATACATTGCCTCAACACTTTTCAGCAGAATTTCTTCAAAGTTCTCCTGATCTTCAATATCATCAACTTGTTTATCTGCAACTGAAACTATAGTCTGCCTGCCTCCTGAACTGCAACCCTAAGGCTTGGTACTGTGAATTCCATGGGTACTACTGCTTCTAACCCATACACCAACTTGAATGGTGTCATCCCAGTAGTAGTTACTTTGTAAGCTGTTCTAAAAGCCCACATTGTAGAATCTAATTTTTCATCCCAATCTGTCCTGTGTTGATTAACCAACTTCTTGATAATCGTTACCAAAATCTTGTTGGTACCTTCAGCTTGTCCATTAGCCTGGCGTACACTATTGACTTCTTATGCAAAATCATATGCAGTTCGGTCAGTTTACTGATCACTTTGTGAATAAAATGTCCTCCCTGATCAGAAACTAACTCTATGGGAAAACCAAACCTGGTCATAATGTTCCTATACAAAAACTTTGTTACACTTATGGCTTTATTGTCTCTCAAAGCCACTGCTTCCACCCACTTTGTACAATAATCATTTTTGAAATGGCTCTAGAGGCAAAATAGGTTGTAATGGCATTCTGTCCACATTCAATGGCCTACCGTCTCTTTGACATACTAAACAATTTTTGTTGAATTCCTGAGCATCTCTGATCACTATTGGCCACCAAAGTCCTACTTGAAAAACTTTCCTTGCAATAAACTCTCCTGAGAAGTGACCTCCTGCATTCCCTACATGAGCTTCTGCCAAAACTGCTCTTTGCTCAAACTGTGGCACACACCTTCTTATCACCTGATCCATGCGTCTCTTATATAAAAGTCATGCAATAACTGTAAATGGTTTACTTCTCAATGTCATCCTCTTCCTGTGATCTTTGGTCATTGTTTCAGGTAATATTCCTTCAGTCAAAAACTGAAGCATATCTTCATACCAATCCCCTGACTGTTCAGTCACCTGTACTAAAAATAAATCTGCAGCAAGTAATTGATCAGGTACTTCTAAAGCATCTTCTTCACCTGTTTTCAATCTACTGAGATAATCAGCCAAAACATGAAGTCTTCCAGGATTATGGATAACCACATAATCAAATTCCTGTAACAGCAGTATCCATCTTGCCAACCTTCCTGACAAATGTGGTTTGTTCACCAAATAAATAAGAGCCTGATGATCCACATGGAAAATTACTCTATTGGCTAAAAGTTAATGTCTAAGTTTTTGCAATGCATAGATCATCCCCAAACATTCTCTCTCAGTCACTGAATAATTCTTCTCTGCAAGTGTCAAAACCCTGCTTTCTTGCATCAATGCTGCATCCACTGCCACATGAGATGCATCTACAAAGATATGAAATGGTAAATTCCAATCAGGAACAATCAAAATAGGTGCTACAGCCAACATTTTATGTAGTATCATGAATGCTTTACCCTGCTCTTCTCTCCATTCAAAGACAACATCTTTCCTTGTAAGTTTGGTTAGTGGTGTACAAACATGTGCTAAATATCTCAAAATCTGTAATGCCACTTCACTTGACCCAAAAATCTACCCAATTGTTTGATAGTCTTTGGTTCTGGTGCTTTATTAATTGCTTCCACCTTATTTGGGTCAATTGACACTCCCTCTTCAGAAATCACATGTCCCAAGAGAATTCCTCTCTTAACTGCAAACGCACACTTGGCTGGGTTTAGTGACAATCTAAACTCCCTGCATTTCTGAAAACATAACCTTAAGTGCTCCAAATGATCCTGTTTCTTTCTAACGACACTAAAATCATCCAAGAAAACCCTCATAAATGTTGTAAGGTATTCTTCAAATACACACTGAGCCACTTTCTGAAATGTTGGTGGAGCATTCTTCAAACCAAATGTCATAACATTACTGGCATAAACTCCCCATTCAATCACAAAGGTTGTTTTTTCTCTATCTTCAAGTGCCATTAAAATTTGGTTATATCCACTAAAACTATCCAGGAAACTGTAAATCTCATGTCCTGCTTACTGCATCCAATAATGTATCACAAAAAGGTAAAGGAAATAGATCAGTTACTGTAGCAGCATTCAATTACTTGTAGTCTACACAGACCCTTATTTTTCCATTCTTCTTTGGAACAACAACAATTGGCAACAACCAAGTCACTTCATCCAATGGATAAATGAAACCCACAGCTAACAATTTGTCAATTTCCTCTTTCACTTGTTTGGCATAGTTAGGATTCATCCTGTACCTTTGTTGTACAACAGAACTGCATTTGCCTTCAAGTTAATTCTGTGCTGGCAAAAACTAGCATCTACTCCCTTCATATCAGTATATTTCCATGAAAAAACATCTTTGAATTCTAGCAATAACTGCTTCAGTTTTAGCTTAAACTCCTCATCCATTTCTGCTGAAACCTTTACTGTTTAAGGTTCCTTCTGAGTATTCAGGTTCAGTTCCTGCAATTCATCCTCAGTAACTCTTGCAGTCCTTCCCATTTGGTGTTCAAATGCTCTTTCTGCCTGCTTTACTGCTTCAAAGGCTTCCAATTCTTCTTTATTTTGAATTTGAAAACTTTTCAACAACTCATTACGCATTTTTGTTGTTGACTGCTTACCCTGAGTAATCAATGCTTCCTGATTCAATGACTTTAGCCCATCATCCTGATGCTGCAAAATATATTTAGTGACTATCTTTTGTACATCTACCTCAAAGATAGGTACCAATGATGAATTAGTTCTAAGAAATTCTTCTTCAACAGATTCTCCAATTCCTTCTACCATGTTCAATCCTTCTGCATGTAATGCCCTGAAACCTGGTGGGATTACCTTTCTGGCATCCATTTGCATTCTAACTTTCTTCTTACCTCTTTTGATCACAATGGAGTCTGCTCCCCATAACTGCTTCACTCTCGGTGCTCTTAACCATGGTCTTCCCAACATGATTGGATAAGAACGAATAGATTCCTCCAATCTGAGTACTACAAAATTGGCCACAAACTGCAGTCCCCCAATTGAGATCTGCAAATTCCTCAAAATGCCCAAAGGTTGAACCCTCCTTTGGTCTGCCATTTTGACCTGAAAAGGATTTGGATCCCACTTCAATAGATTCAAACATTTGCAGGTTGACTCCGAGAGAATATTAACTCCTGACCCTCCATCCAAGAGTACACCTGGAAAGAACACTTTTCCAATAGAAGCCCCAACCATGGGTACCTTGTAATCAACATCCAAAGGTTGAACTTCACAAGCTTCTCCACAAATGGTTTCTTCAGGGTTCCTTCCGGTATCCTGTTTGTTTCCTGCCACTTCTTGGGTAAGTCTGTTTAACATTTGTTGTGAAAATGTAGGTACTAGCCTCAACATTTGTTTGACTCTTATGGTTATTGGAGCTGTCAACAAGGCTTCATAAAATTCATCACAGCCAACCTGTTCCTGTAGTTCATTTCGATTGTCATCTAATTTCTTCTCCCCTAATCATCCAAGGATCTTATAACAAAATTCCATTCCTCGTTTGGTACACCCCCTCTTTGAGGGTTTTGCACTTCTTTGAGTACCCCTGTCCTTATTCTATTCTGATCTTTCCAATTCAAGTTGTCCGGGTTGTCAAGTTCTTCCAAAGTAGATTTTCCAACCTTGGCCTTTGCCCTAGTGACCACCATGGCCTCAGTACACCCACTGGTCTCTGGAATATCCTCAATCAGAATGCAAGCTGTACAGTCACAATTATAATGCTTAGGTGTTTCCTGAGCAATTTTGACCCCTCAATAGAGCCTTGGGAAACATGAGTAAGACCCAATAATTTTCTTTGAACGTTAATGCCATTCTATGATTATCAGCAGTAGCCTTTTTCCTTTCTTGAGCGATGGGTATAGCCTCCTTAATCTTTTGGAAAGATTCTTGTAGGTCACAACTATACTCATCGACAACGAAGATCTTCCCGTGTACTTTAAGTAGCAAGGGACTTTTAGGTCTTCCCTCTAAGATCTTGAAAGGTGCCTTTCCCATAGTATTATGGACAATATTATTGTACACATACTCTACAAGGGGTAAGTACTTCTCCCATTGTTAGCGTTGATCTACTTCTGTAACATAAGTCTTTAGTAGATCGAGAATTGTAAGATTTTCTATCTCACTTCGGCCATCCGTTTGTGGGTGATAGACCGAAGAGAAATTCAATCTTTTACCTAGATGTTCAAAGAGACCTTTCCAAAAATTATTGGTCATTCTAGGATCTCTATCTGACACAATGGATGTTGGCAGTCCATGGTGTTTGAAAATATGGGATATGAAGAGGGTTGCCATTTGGTGTGCCTTAATAGTCTTTTTGATAGGAATAAAGTGTACTTGATATACTCTTCCATGGTGAATTAGGGATTGGAAATGGCTGAAGTAGCCCACGTTGCTTCCCTCTATTATACTTGGGCTTTTGGCATACCACACATGTTGAAATATACTGTTGTATGTCTACTTTAATGATAGGACAATAGAAGTACCTCTCTACTCCTCAAAGAGGAGGTTGAAGGCCTCTATGCCCCGCATAGGGAGGAGCATGGAATTCATACATGACTTTCTAATCAAAGGGAGTGGGTAATACATAGCCTATTGCCATGGAGAAGATAACCATCCTGCAAGGTGAATGGTTCTTCTTTCTTTCCCAGTGCAAGGGCTGACATTATGTATTTAAAGTCAGGTTCAGTAGCATACTCATCTATCATAGAAGATAGATCAATGTGAGTTTCTATAGACACCGCATTGATTCTTGGTGGTCGTGAATGTGTTTCGACCACTTGATTAGTCTTACCAATAATGTGAGCAATATAAAAATAAAATTGCGAAGGAAAATTTTCCCACCTCATTTGTTTGTCAAAAAGCTTGGTTTGGGTCATGAAGTACTTGAGACTTTGCTGGTCTGTTTGCAAAATAAATGGATTCCCCAATAAATAGTGCTTCCATGTGTCTAAGTCTTCCATGTGCCCAAGACCTGTTCATTGGCATTGAACCTTCCGCTATCATATGCTATAGCATGCCCTTCTTGAAGCAAGACTACTCCAGGCAATGACCAGAAGTATTACATTAGACCTCAAATAGTTTTGAGAGATCCGGAAGCATAAGCATTGTTTGAGAGGTAAGCTTCTCTTTGATCTTGTCAAAAGACTTTTTCTCTTTAGCAGTCCATGAGGACTTAACGTTTTTCTTTGTTAAGTCATGTAATGGTCCTGCTATTTGAGAGAATTTTGCTATGAAGCGTCTATAGTATGCACACATATACTAATAAAACTCTGTAGCTCATGTAAATTCCTTGGATTAGACCATACCTTTATTACCTCTAACTTAGATGCATCCATGAGGATACCATGTTGAGAGATAATATCTTGAAGGAAAAAATCACTCTTCTTTTCATTGATAAAAATCTTGTTCTCCCTCAAAGCTTGAAAAATCACCTCGAGATGTTGCTTGTGCTCCTCCAAGGACTTGGAGTAAATGATGATTCATCAAAGAGAACTCCAGTGAATTTGTGATAGGGTCTAAAGAGTTTCTCCATTAAACGATTGAATGTGGCTGGAGCATTTGTAAAACCAAAAGGCATGACAAGATATTCATAAAGACCAAATGTTGACGGAATGCGGTCTTTACGATATCTTCATTCACTATCCTTATTTGATGATAGCCACTTTTAAAGTCAATCCTACTAAAGTAGGTCAAACCTTGTAGCTTACCAAACAGATCTCCTAAATTGCGATACGAGAAATCTGTTTTTGACAGTGCTATCGTTCAACGCTCGATAGTCCACGCACATGCGGTATGTACCATCTTTCTTTTGCACTAAAAGTACTAGAGAACAAAAGGGAGAAGATCTAGGCCTCACCATCCCTTTGTCTACAAATCCTTGTACTTGCCTCATGATCTCCTCTTGTTGAGCTTGGGAAACTCAATAAGGAGGCTTGTTAGGTGGTGAGCTTCGTGGTAGGAGCTCAATTCTATAGTCATCATCCCCTCGTTTTGGAGGTATGTCTATAGGGATATTATTGTAAAAACATCTTGGAATCCATTTAGAAAATTAGACAATCTAACTCTTCTTGATTCCTACCATTTATATTTGATAAAACATTAGGATTGTTTATGGACTGTTTGACAAAAATCATGTACGCAAAAACTGAGATTTTTATTGATTTATCAAAAGCAGGAGAATTTACGAGAGGTATGGTACAACCAAGCTCATTAGCATCTATGTACATGTTCTTTTCCATGTACTTGAAGTACAACCTATTTTTAGGAAACTTTACATTAACAGCTATACGGTCAAACCATGGTGCCCCTAGGATGGCATCTTCATGTTTGAGAGGAGAGATGAAGAAATCTTATTTGTCAACATAGCCTTGGACATGAAGCCTCAATTTCCCAATTTAGGGAGTAACTGCAGTTGTTTGCCCCTTGAAGCCTCCATCGGCTACAACAACATCTCCCATCTCATGTGCTTGAATGCCTGACTTGGTGGCCAACTCCGATGATATGAAATTGTAAGTAGAGCCAGGGTCAAACAAGATGAAGTGATCATGCTCCCTTACCTTTCCCCAAGCATAGGAGAGAGGTTATCCTTTGCAATGAGCATCCTCTTTTGGAGATTCAATCGTGGAAGCTCTAGGAGTCTCATTTCGGGTATTTCTTTTGGGGCAAGAATGATAGCCATGTCCTTGCTCCCCACACTTAAAGCATTTGTGGTCCTTACGAAAAGCTTATATCTCTTCAAGAGAGAGTTTATTTTTACCTTTGTAAACTCCCTTCTCCTTGGAAGAATTGTTTTTGTTGTTGTTGTTGTTGTTGTTGTTGGAATTGCCTTGGAAAGAGTTTTGAGCATTGTTCTTCCCCTTTGCATCATTTTGATCTTTGTTTTCCATGGGCTTGGCATTCCTTTTAGCTCCTTGTTGGAAATTGACACACGAAGCAACCATAGTGTTGGTGGATTACTTTGGTGATAGAACCAGGCTGTTGGGAGTTGACATACTTGGTCATTTCTATAAGTAATCCCGCACATAATTGTTGTTTTTACTCAGCGAAGTCTATCTTTTGAAAGACTTTAGCCTTGAGATGTAAATCCCAAAACTTGTCCACGTATTTGTGGATAGACTAGTTGGAGAGCAGCTTCAAACTTTGCCAGCAGTAGGCACATTGTCCTTTTCATCGCCTTGCAAGGAATTACTTCATGATGGAAACTTGTAGAGTTTTCCATGTCTTTGGGGCTTCTCCGTTGCCACGAAGGCTAGCCCACCATTGACAAGAAAATTTCTGGAAGTGCATAGCTACATGACATAGCTTGGAGGACACTGTGAACCCCTCATCTTCTCTAAAGGCCGCATTAAATTGTTAGATGAAGGCCATTACTTTGTCGGTAGAACCAAAGGTGCCGTCATAGGTGAGAAAAGAGATACTCTTTCCTCCCTCTTTGAACTTCTTAAGCTTTTGGGACCTTCTCCACGCAGGGTAGGAATTGCGATATCCTCTCCTCTTGTATTCTCTAGGAGAATAGTTGTTGCTTTCATCGAAAGAGGAGGAAGGTGAAGAAGAAGGAGAAGAGGGTGACCTCTTTCTTTCCTTTTTCTTCCTTTGTTTCCTCTCTTTCCTTTTGGAGTGACAAGGAGAAGGGCTATGGGTTGACTGTTTCCTCTTGGGAGGAGTTGGCGATCAAGCCCCAAGAGACTCCATTATCAAGGCTATAGTTTCCGACGGTGTACCTTGAACTATGTCCTTTTCAACCAAGATAATAGATCCATGCCTATTGCAATGAACAGATCCAACCTTTCATGGACAACTTAAGGACCTCTCTTCTTAACCAAGAAAAGAGAAACCAATAGCTCTGATACCAGTGTAATGGAAATGGCATATGAACATTGAGAATAGCAAAATAAAGAGAACTATAGTCAGCATTTTTATGAGACTACTTTGAGAATGTAGAGTGTGAACTTAAATAGCGGTAGCAACATAACCATTATACTTAATAATTTGGCATGAACAATACTTTGGCAAAAGAGAGAATTAGAGAACTAGACAACAGTTGTGACCAGATTTAGGTGGAGCCGTCCCCCTCCAATAGGCTTTTGTATTATAGATTCTCTCATAAAGAGAGACTTAATACAAGACAATCTTTGGGTTCCCTGAGACCTAGGTGATGCAATGCAGATGGAAAACTTCATGCAACACAAGCATAACATAGCCTTTGTAAAAGCATTAACCATCCCATGCCTTAGTCCCAAGGCCTCAAACACCTTCAAAGGTGGAGAGAGCTAGCAGGGAATGAGGGTAGGGAAGAGAAAGAAGAATTAACATACGAGAAAGAGATAGTTCCTCACTTATCATCACTTAACATACGAGAAAGAGATAGTTCCTCACTTATCATCACTCTTCTTGCATAACATAGCATAATAGCATAATAATGATGATGATGATGATGGCAATCTTAAGCATTGAAGCATGGCTCTTGGTTGGATTGGCATTCCATAGCCAAGAGTGTCGGTGTAGGTTCTCAACTTCTCAACAAGATTGGAGAAGGAGATTGATTTCTTGAACTTTCACCAAGTGAGAATGAGCATGTGAGTATGTGTGTGTGTTTGTCTGAAAGAGTATACCCCCCAAGTACACCCCCAGCTTGCTTTGGTGGACCCCTCATTGTAGCCCATGCTTGCATTTGATTGGACCCTTACAATCCTAGCCAATCACATGCATAGTGCATATCAAGAAACCATGGTAGCATTTGGACAAGTTTCCTCCTTTGTCCCTTGAGAGAGAGGGCTTGGAAAATTATTTAAACAGTTAATTAAATAAGTAAATTCTCATTGGACCCCTCTTTAATCTAGCCAATAGGATTCAAGCACCCCATGTGGTTAAGCATAGGGAGAACCTGACATGTGTCCTTGTGCCCCTCGAGGAAGGGGTGCCCTTTGGGTGAGTGAGAGGTTAAGTCAAACATACTCCTAGATTTGGGGCTCGCCCCCTCCTTTCTAGGCACATCTTTGACTCAAGCCCCTCTAAGCATGGGAAGATTCTCAAGCACCTTAGTCAGCAGGTACAGGCTTAGCATGAGCATGGGTTCTCTCTCTCTCTCTCTCTCTCTCTCTCTCTCTCTCTCTCTCTCTCTCTCTCTCTCTCTCATGCCCCTAGCTTGTAGGCTCCCCCCCTCCTTTGCAGGGATCAGCTTTGACTTAGACTTGGACACCTCAAGCACAGGGCCAGCTTGGCCAAGGACCTTAGCTATCAAGCATGTCAAGCACCTCAATTATCAATACTTAAAACATGAACCTAGCTTAACCTAAGGTCTAAGGACTTTTACACTAATCATTGGAGGTCTATAATGAAGCTAGCCCTAAGGTCTTCCAAGCTCCATTATGCAAACATTGTTCTTCACTAGACCAACTCCTTGTGAGCCCTTGTTGAGATGGAACCATCTCCTTTTGGCCCTTTGTTGAGCTTAGCCTAAAAACTCATATCTATGTTCTAGCTCTTGTTTCCCTTTTATTTCCCCATATTAAATGATGAGTTTAACATGAGAAAATCATTTGGGTAAAGATATATATTAGATTTTATCACACTCACTCTTTCAAGCTATTCCCCATGCATGTGTGAGTGAGTGGGGGTCAGGGAGTCAGGGGGGCACCGTGGGATCGAGGGCTTGCACACGTTTGTGTGTAAGTCACTTTGTAAAAAATTTACAAAAAAACTCTTACTGGCGAAAATTGACAAGCTACAGAATTGCTCTATGTCGGGTGTGTGTGTGTGTGTGTGTGTGTGTACGCTACTCAACCAAGTGATGCCTTCTGAGTGTATGCTCGGTTCTACTTGCCCTGTTGCTCCCAAATTCCCTCCTCTTGGTGTCAATTATTGTTGCCCAAGACCTTGTCCAGTCTCTGGCTCCTATGCTTAGAGCGACAAGATCTAGCCATATTTTTGGCTTAGTTGACTACAAAAGAGCGAGCAACCATTAATTTTGCTTCCCTTTGGCTATATTGCCTTTTCTTTCAACTTGTTGTTGGCCCTGCTTTGGCTTGGAATGCCTTGCTCGATATGCTTTAACTTTTGACTAGTTACTACCCGCGATCTGATAGCTCTGTTTTCTCTTCCCGCTCACATGCTCTTTGCACACAAGCCTCAAGGCTTGCCTTCGATTCAAGTCTTGCTCTACTTCCGACTGTCTGCACATTCCCAAGGACTCCAATCCTCTGTTTGATTCCCTGCAGAGTTTCCAAGCTCTCTAGATTCCCATCTGACTGGGAGGCCTGCACGCGCGAGGTAACCGGGATCCTCCCCAATACCACTTGATGGAGTCGTCTTGTGGGTGCAAGAGAGGGAAAGAGAGAAGGGGCAGGGGACGATGAGCATATAGAGGTGTTTGGTGGAGCTATTGAGAGTGGAAACTCTTTATTCTCCTTATTGTTCTATATAAGCAAACAATGTAGATGGGCAACCGACCATTGCCTGGCGGCCACTTGGCCTAAAACCCAACACTCCCAAGACACCTCTACACAACTGAAGACGACACTCCTCAACTATGCAATTTTGAAAAGATTGTGTTTTTTTCAGGTAAACCTAGAGGAAGTGATGGAAAATTATATCCAAGAGTTGAGGTTTTCTCTAGTTTGGGTCACCTTGTTCCCAGCAACGGTGCCAAATGTAAGCTGGGGGTTGCTAAGTGTCACTTCATCTTATTGTAGACATAGCGAGAACCACGTATATAAATTTCATACAGTGGGATGGAGTCAACACAACTAGTGTATAGAGGCTACAAGAGGTTTTAAATCTCTTGGGAAACGCACAATCCCTCTCCACTCAATGGAACACCAAAAGGGTAAACCAAATCCTATAAGTAAGCAAGAAGAAATCTAACTAGGAAGAGTACTTACCAATTTTGGAATTTACTTATAGCAGTTCCAAACATGAAGAAACTGGATTTACACCATTCATGTTGATGTATGGTTTCCATCTAAGATCTCCTATGGCTGTAGGCCCAGAGAAGGAGAAGATTCAATATATCAAGGATTTCCTTGAAGATATAAATGATATGCTAAATGCAACAAAGGAAAGCATTCATAGTGCATAGAATCATGCTAAAATGTATGCTTATAAAGGATTAAAAGAAACTGCCTTTGTAGAAGGTGACCTTGTATTCCTAAAGCTTCTTGCAAAGTAAAAAACCATAAAAATGAGAGTGTGTGACAAAATTTCTCCTAAATATTGTGGTCCCTTCAAAGTTCTTAAAAAGATTGGGGCCAAGGCATATAAATTTGAGTTATTGGAGAGTTCTCAAGCTCACCCTCTCTTCCACATTAATTAATTGAAGAAATCAATTCAAGGGTCGCAAAACATAGATTTTCCTAAAAATTTTATTGATTTGTTAACAGCCACCAGAGATACCACGTAATTCAAAAAGGATTCTAGGGTATCAAGATAGTCAAAAACATCATAAAGTGTACAAGGAGGTACAAGTTCAATGGACAGACTTAGACAAGGAAGTGGCAACTTGGGAACATCATAGTGCTATTGCCAATAGATTTCTCCATGTTGATTTTGAGGACAAAACTCTTTATGGAAGGGCGGGGGGAGATAATGAATGGTGATGACCAAGTCGATCACCTTTTGACTGTAGTGCCGAGAAGGTGGGGCTCAGGGGGAGACCGCTCGATCGTAGTTCCTGAGTGGCTAGCCCAATGTGGATGGCAGGCCACACTTAATAAGGGTCCGGAGGGGTAAACTCATTCTCTCATGGGATCGGTGGTGAGAATCTCGACCTAACCCTCTCGTGGTGGAATTGTCGTAGTGGCATTACAAATACGTAACATTTTTCATTCTTCTTTGAAACTACCATAATGAAAAATAACCAATCACTACTTGCTACTTTAGTGATGACACCCACCTTTAGTAGGTTATCAATTTCTTCTTTAACCTTCTTTGCATAACATGGATTCATCTTGTACCTGAATTCATACTAATTGTGCATCTAATTTTAGTGATATCCAATGTTGGCACACCTCTAGGTCAACACCTTTAAGGTCCATATGTTCCTAAGCAAAGATATCCCAATATTTTGGAAATAGTTTCCTTGATTTTTCTTTGACCTCTGGTTTTGAATGTTTTTTTATCTTTATTACCTTAGGATGTGACTCCAAATTCAATGTAAGGTCTCCACCTTTCTAGTTGCCAAAAATAAGTATGATTTTTTGAAAGCAATCTAACTTAAAGGGTCAAAATGCTAGGTGGACTGAGATTCTTTAGTAGTATGATGCAAAGTTTCGATATCATAAAGGATGATACAATGGTTAGTGGTGCTAGCTTACTACCACCATGTGTTGCCCCTACTCCTACCACCATCACCCATTGTCGTAACTCCCTCCAATGAAATAGCCAAGGACCTCTTCTCTCTCTCTGTGTGTGTGTGTGTGTGTGTGTGTGTGTGTGTGTGTGTGTGTGTGTGTGTGTGTGTGTGTGTGTGTGGGGATAGTTTCCTACGTTGTTTCTCTTCTTTGTTTCACAAACTAAAAAACCCAAGGCATTAGCAATTTTGTTAGTACCTTGGGGTTTTTTAATATTCAAACCCCCTCCCTCTCTCTCTCTCTCCCTCTCATGGTCCCTTCAACCCATTTCCTCTCCTGCCCCCTTCTCTCTCTCTCTCTCTCTCTCTCTCTCTCTCTCTCTCTCTCTCTCTCTCTCTCTGTGTGTGTGTGTGTGTGTGTGTGTGTGTGTGTGTGTGTGTGTGTGTGTGAGAGAGAGAGAGAGAGAGAGACAAACCCTCCCCTCCCCCTTCTCTCTTGATTTCAACTTGTCGTCGGCTAGATCTTTAGGTCTCTTGGGATAGTTTCCCACGATGTTAAAACTCTCTTCTTCTTCTTCTTCTTCTTCTTCTTCTCTCTCCATCCACCATCTCTCTCTCTCTCTCTCTCTCTCTCTCTCTCTCCACTCGTCTCTCCCTCTTTCCTCTCTTTGGTCCCCCACCTCTTTCTCTCCGTTTGCCCCTCCCTTCTCCCTCCCTCTGGCCCTTCCCCCTCTCTCTCTCTCTCTCTCTCTCTCACAAAAAATAAAAAATAAAAAATAAAAAAATCTCTAGTGCCTCGTTTTTTTTAATAAAATTATCTCCCTCTCTCCATCCACCATCTCTCTCTCTCTCTCTCTCTCTCTCTCTCTCTCTCTCTCTCTCTCTCCCTCTCCTGCCCCCTACCACCCCTCTCTCCACCCCACACACACAATGAGTGCATAGAAAGAGAGAGAACGACGCTAAGACAGGAGAGAAGACACAATTGTAGGCATGTTAATTCATATGAAAGGTCACATTAAAATAAACCTCAAAAGTCAGATCTAAAAGGGTCTTATTGTAAATCTGCAATGTTTCATGCCTCACTAAAATGGAGATGACGAGGGAGTTAGTGTTTGACTTTTAATACCCTCACGTTGGTGCAGGCAAACTTGGTCTATCTATGGAAATGCAGGAGACAGTTACCTGGTCTTTAGCAAGTTCATGGCAGAGTGCTTGAGTAGCTACTCGATGTGAGGAGCAACAATTGTTGTCAAGGAGTGTATGCTAAATGAGGCATTTAACAGGTCGAATATGGTTCAGAAGCTTTAATGGTCAAAGTGCTTAAGGATTCTAAATATCGGTGGGTTTTTCCATCAGGTGGTCCCATGTGTGCAAAATGGTTGCTCAAGCTCAAAGAGTTCAAAGTTTATTATGTGCTTGAAGTCGAGTAGGCTGCATCTCGTCCATCCGAGGCTATTGCAAGCGGGTACAACTCAAAATATATATCTTGACGAGCGCTCTAGGACAGCATGTCTATGGTGTGAAAGAAGATTAAGTAAAGGATTTTTTTTATGTTAAAGCTGGAGTTAGTATAAGAAAAAACTAACGAGCAGGGTTGCATGCCAAAAAGGTGGCGCAAATTGCAATGCAGAGCGGCCAGTTGGATGGGAAGATGGGGCGGCACTGCAGATTACAAGGGGGAGTTTAGACGTAGTCGATTTCATGAACAAGGACAACCGACCGATAAGGAGTGGCCAAGAACTGCCATAGGAAGAAGATTCATCGAGGGGTTGCAGGCTGGTTTTTGGCAGAGGAGTTGTTTGCAGGAGGGCCTCTGGGTGCTGCAAAGAAAGACGATGACTTCCATGAGGAACGTGACCAACTGGAAGGCATGAGCTTGGGTATGGTAGCGCATGAGGGGAGGTTGCAAAGGGAGGATTTGGTTACGCTTAGCAGAAAGGAGGGCACTACTCTCGGGGGTTGGAGTTGGTGGGAGGAACGCAGGGTCTGTAGAGTTGAGGGCTGGCCATGTGTAGGAAGCAAGAAGGTGACAAGGGAGACAGTTTGGAGGAGCAGTCAAGGCCGTGAACAAGAGAGTATAGCGCTGCAAATAAGAGAGAGAAGGGTCGCAGGCTTCAAGGGTTACACATCAAGGGAGTCAGAGGCAAAAACAAGTAAGAAAAGGGCGACCTGATGAGGTTCAGACCAGGGCTTGAGAAGGTCAGCTTGCATAGGAGTTTGCCATGGTTGAGAGCGGGTGTCTCATGTAGAGGTCACAACTGCATATAGCAGTAGATTGGGAATCTCTTGAGGAGGATAAGGCCGCTTGGGGTATGCAGAGCTGGGGGTAAGGAGAGCCATAGTTTACAATAGCAAGTTCAACCAAGGGACAACAAAGTAGCACTATAGAAGGAAGGGGTCGGGTGTGGGGAACCTGCATAGAGTCGAAGAGCTCCATAAGTTGAGTGTGTGGTGGGGTATGAAAGCAAGTGCAATGTCGTGAGCAGAGAAGGCCACAAGGGCTGCAATTTGAGAAGCGATTAAAGCATATAAATGAGGAGGTGGCTCTGAAGAGGGGACATCGAAAGCTGTAGGAGGTTGCTGCCAAAGCCAGCGAGAGAGAAATATTTCCTGATAGTACATAAAGAAGAGAGGGCAGCGATTTCTATGCAAAATCCATCATTGTGTATCCCCCTTTCATAAATTTCTTCATAAATATAGTCCTCACCTCTATTCTCAAATCTGTAATCTTCTCTCTTGTGTGATGTATATGTGTGAAAGGGAGGACGTTGTATGCAAAAGCATGCGAACTAATAGTAAGACGGGTGCATGTCAAAACTTTGGTAGAGTTTGAGTGTTGCTTATTATTGGATTACCTATATGCTACACTCTAAAGGGTAGATGAAGGCTATCATGACATTCTTTTTTGGGGAATTGGAGTAGTGAGGGTTGGTTGGGTTGGGCTTGGACAGAAGTCGTCTGCAGATTGGGTGTCTAGGTGTGTGCTAATCTAGGGGATAGGGGTGTTGTGGAATCACTAGGCTATAGAGAGGCATTTACTGTGTGTGTTGGGTGTTCTGACATTTCCCCCTTTCCAATGTCCCTCCAATCCTAGAGAGAAATGAAACGAAATGGAATGAAATGCTATATTAAGTGTCTTCAAAAGGCCAAAATGACCTATGAGACCAAGCTGATACAATCTTGGACCTAATGGGTACAAAATAAAATGAGAGAGAGAGAGAGAGAGAGAGAGAGAGAATGGAAGGGAAGGGCCGAAAAGAGAAGGGAATGACCTATGAGATCAAATTGATACAATCTTGGTGGATCTGATACAATGTCCGCGTACAAAATAAAATGAGAGAAGGGGGGGGGGGGGGGGAAGAGAATAGGGGGTGGGAAAAATTGTGAGAGGGGGAGTGGAAGAGAAGTTTAATCCCAGACGATTTTTCTTTAAAAAAATTGGATTTAAACCTCTCTTCCACTCTCCCTCTTCCTCTCTTTTTTTTTTAAAAAAAAAGAGCACTCCCTCTCACAAACTCACAAATTTTTCCAACCTCTTTTCTCTCTCTCTCTCTCTCTCTCTCTCTCTCTCTCCCCCCCCCCCCTCCCTTCTCACTCTCTTTCTCTCTCATTTTATTTTGTACACATACATTGTATTAGATTCACCAAGATTGTATCAGTTGGGTCTCATAGGTCATTTTAGCCTTTTGGAGACATTTAATAGAACATTTCTTTCCATTTCAATTCATTTCTCTCTGGGATTTGAGGTCATCAAGGGGCGGGGAGAGAGAGGGGGGGGGGGGGGGGGGGGGGGGGGGGGGGGGGGGGCAGGGAAGAGGCAGTGGAGAGAGAGAGAGAGAGAGAGAGAGAGAGAGAGAGAGAGAGAGGGGGGGGGGGGGGGGGGGGTTGGAAAAAAAGGTGAGAGGGGGAGAGAGGGAGGGTATTGAATTTCTTTTTTTAAAAAAAGAGGGAAAGAGGGGGACTGAAAGAGAGGTTTCTCTTTTTTTAAAAGACCCTCCCAAAAGCACTAGCGATATTGCTAATGCTTTTGGGAGGGTTTTTTAATTAAAAAACTCCCCCTCATAATTTCTGCTACCCCCTCTTACCCCCTCTTCTCTCTCCCTCTCTCTCTCCCACTCTCCCACTGGTTCCTCCCTTCCTTCCCTCTCTCTCTCTCTCTCTCTCTCTCTCTCTCTCTCTCTCTCTCTCTCTCTCTCTCTCTCTCTCTCTCTCTCTCTCTGTCTCTCTCCTCCGTCTTTCCTCTCTCTGGTCCCCCCATCCCCCTCGCCATGTGTGTGTGTGCGTGTGTGTGTGCACGCGCCTCGCTCTTCTATCTCTCCAGTCCCTATCCTTCCCCTTCTTCCCCCTTCTCTTTCTGTCCCCCCCCCCCCCTTGTCTCTCTCTCTCTCCCTCCCCCTACCACCCCTCTTCACTTTATCTCTTTCCTTCCCAATCATCCCCCCTCCCACTGTCGCTCTCTCTTTGTCTCCCTCTCTCTCCCTCTTTTACCAAAAACAGAGGCACTAACCATACCGCTAGTGTCTATTTTTATTAAAAGAAATAGCTCCCTCCCTCTCTCTCTCTCTCTCTCTCTCTCTCTCTCTCTCTCTCTCTGCCTCTCCCTCCCCGTCCTTCCCTTCCCTCTCATCCCGGAGTGAGCTCCACCTACCGCCCCCCCTCTCCTCCCCCCTCCCCCCCTTCTCTCTCTCTCTCTCTCTCTCTCTCTCTCTCTCTCTCTCTCTCTCTCTCTCCACCCACCCGTACCCGCCCTCGCCACCCTTTCCTCCCATGGTGAGGGCGGGTGGAGATGGAGAGAGAGAGAGAGAGAGAGAGAGAGAGAAGGGGAGGAGGGGGGAGGAGAGGGGTGGCGGTAGGTGGAGCTCACTCTGGGACAAGAGGGAAGGGAAGGACAGGGTGGCAGGCAGCGAGAGAGAGAGAGAGAGAGAGAGAGAGAGAGAGAGAGAGAGAGAGAGAGAGAGAGAGATGGCAAGGGGTGGAGGTCACTCAGGGATGGGAGGGAAGGGAAGTGCGAGATGGTGGGGATGGGGAGAGATGGGGGGGGGGGGGGGGGGGGGGGGGGGGGGGGGGGTGACAGGGGGTGGGCGTGCACACACACACACACACACGGAGGTGGGGGTGGAGCGAGAGGGGGAGGTGGAGGAGATAGGGGGACAGAGGGGTGGTTGAGGGGGGGGGGGGGGGGGGGAGAGAGAGAGAGAGAGAGAGGGGGGGGGGGGGGGGACATGGGTATAGAGTGATATGAAAAGAGAGAAAAAGAAGGGAGTGGCAGACCTTGAGGAAGGGAGGGCGGTTGTTGGAGGACAAGATGGATGAAGGGAGGACAGTTAGAGAGTAGATAGAGAGAGGAGGTGGAGGAGAAGGAGGAGCAAGGGAAGAGGAGGTAGCACATGGGCGGCGAGAGAAGAAAGGGGAGGTAGGGATGGCGGTCCTCAAAAAAAAAAAGCTCGCTCCAAAGCTCGCTCCGTTGAGCTCACTCGAAGACCTAACTCACCCCCTCCTTGTAGGGATTGGGTTTGACTTCAAGCACATGCCTACCTTCAAGCATGCACCTTAGTTGTCAAGCATCTCATGCACTTTTAATTATCAAGCACCTCAAGCATAGGCCTAGCTTTAACCTAATAACTAAGAACTTTTACACCAACTGGAGGTCTTTAATGAAGCTAATCCTAAGGTCTTCCAAGCTCCATTATGCAAGCATTGTTCTTCAGTAGGCCAACTCCTTGTGAGCCCTTGCTCAGATGGAACCATCTCCTTTTGGCCCCGTGTTGAGCTTGGCAAGTTGGCCTAAAAACTCATATCTATGTTCTAGCTCTTGTGTCCCTTTTATTTCCCCATATTAAATGATTAGTTTAACATGAGAAAATCATTTGAGTAAAGCTAGATATTATATTTTATGACAAGAAAAAGAAGAAGAGGAGAACTTTTAACGTTGTATGTGACGAGAGTTGAATTACCTAATACGTCTGATGCAGTTGTTTCTTGCCATGGCCCGCAAGAGAGACAAAGATGAGTTTCACATACCAAAATGCAACAAAGCTACACTAATAATATTCTTGGCGTTGTTTCTCGTGAAACTTCCTTCATGCAAACTCCCAAGAATGTCATCGAACTGTGCAAGCAAAGCAAGGACACTGCTCAAAGAGACAATGTCAAGGATCCCAAGGCTACTCGTAAGGCCATCGGGGTGGGTGTCCCTAGATCCACAAACACAAGGTCTGTGGAACGTCTGCAAGAATTCAAGGAGTGGACTCTCGAAGCTTTGGGCTTGGCTACAAAATCAATCTCTAAGACATTTGAGGTTGTCAAAGGGACACTCTTTGGGAAGGTTGATAAGGACAATAGGTGATGTTGTGTGGTGATCTTTTTACATACATAGTGTGCCTCAATAGCTGTTTAATAATCCATTTTTTGTGCTTGCCCAATGAGGTACATTACATAGCCCCTTTTTGGGCACGTTGATCGTATGCAACTTCAATGTTGTGTCGACATGCCTCTAGGTTCTCTCTAAGAGTTATTAAAACTTCCAAAAGAAGGCTTTTTGTTTAGAGAGAGAGAGAGAGAGACGGCCATTTGCAACAAAGTGTTGCTTCTCTCTTTAGATTGATGAGAGTAATCTTTGGAACGCAAGGATGATGGCTTAGTAAACTATTACTAATCACATCATATTATTCTTAGACTCTCGGAGTGGTGACAACATGCTTCTTAAAAATTGTGGATTGAAGTGTGCAAGGCTTTTATGTAAAGCACTAGAGACTGATATATGGGGGCTGTGCATTTTGCTGGAAAGATGATTTAGTGAAGGATTATGGTCTCACAAATGGGAAGTGTGTGCATTTGGTTGTGATAGTTTCTAAATAATAGGTAGTGCCAATCAGAACAATTAGTGGCAAGGAGCATACATTTAGAATTGACAGAATGAACAACATTCAAGACTTGAATTATAGATTATAAATAAAAGAAGTTGAATTTGCAGCTGACAAGCAATAATTGGTGCTAAAAGGTCAGAATCTCAAAGGATGACATGCCACTAATTGAGTAATTTTTTGTGGGAAAGTGTACATTTTTTAAGCAACACTGTAAAAGTAATAAGTCATGCTAGTGGGATGACGTTTAGAGGTATTAGAAGTTTCTCAAAAGTGAGGGGCAAACAACTTAGTGTTTCACGGAAAAATGAGGATGCTTGACTTCCATCAAGCAAAGTAGAAGCAAAATTTGACAATGTTTACCTGACAAAAAGTGGTGATAATGTTGACATCTTCTCAAAATGTAGCATATTGTTAGTGGTGTAGATCTCATGGAGCATGTTAAAATTGGTCTAAAGAGGGACATGCTCCTATTTTAGCTTGTGATGGGTCTTGAGGTGTATATTTTATGCGAGGTGAATTTGAGTCTTCCGTTGTTGAGGTTTTCAAACTAGTGGGACGAGAAACCATTGGCTATAGATAACCCTAAGGTCTACCAGTATCTAAGAATGGAGAAGGTCTTAAACGAGGGTGCTTTGTGTAGAGTGGCAACTTTTCTTTTGGATCATAAGGCTGGAACATGCAGTTAAAAAGCTCATTGGTTTTGCAAAAGTCCTCTTAATAGCTTTGGTGAAATGCCACCGTGAATCTTTTGACCGATCAAAAACTGTAAAAACTACTTCAGCCCTTCCAAAAATAGGGTAAATGTATGTACATGCTTGAAGAAACTGTGAAGAGTACATGGACCCGAATCAATTTCCTATACAAGAAGTACATAAGAGTGCTATTGTTGGCATACTCCTTGCTAATATTGACAGAAATGGTGTCAACATATTGGCTTGAAAGGAAGCAGATGATTCCAAATGGAATAACATGTTGGAAAAGTAGATGATTTAAAATAGAAGCGCGCATTGGGGAAGTGCATTCCACACGTCAAGTGCTGGCATCAAGCTCAAGGTGTTCCTTACACGTGTAGTCACGGGATGCAAATGCTGCTCAAGTTGGTCGTTGAACACATAGCTATGTTTTCCCAACACTATTTGATCTCACTTTGACGGCTCGATGTGATTAGGGAACTATACCCAGTGTGGGGAGACGTGGTAGGCCTATTCATTCAATGGAGAGCGCCACACACACACACACACACACACACACACACACACACAGAGGAGGAGGAGGAGGAGGCTACAGGCCTTCTAGGCCCTTCTCACCTACTACCACACATCACACTCTTCCCTTTTCTTCCATTTGCACCTAAAGATAGCCATGCTAGACAATGGCCCCACAAAGGACACCAAAGCTTCCATCGCCCCCTCCATCCTCAAGTGGATTAACAAGCATCAGCTAACCGCTTTGGCATTTTTTGCATATTTGGATTGGTACCTTCCTTGGCTTATAAATGAGTGAAGCTTGTACCCACTATACTTCATGTTGATGCACATGCGCAAGCAACTACTGTGGGAGCTTTGGCAAATGCATCTACTGGGGAATATCACGAACACTGATCTAGCCAAAAAGCTAGCCGTATGAAAAAGGGTGAAAACACTGGCTATTTAGAAACCAAATTCTTTGGGTAGCAGCAATTCCTTTTCTATAGGCTCCTATGTTGCACACATGGTACTGTAAACAAGGCGTTCGCTAGCTAGACATGCCACGCCCCTGCACACATGGCATTAGGTGAGTTAACAATCTTATCATCATGACGGCTCCCTCCTTCATTATGTTCACATGAACATAGTGACATTTACCATGCGAGAAGAGAGGAGAAATGTTCCAAGCCGGTTTAGGGTGCCAACACTTAATGTGGAGCATTCTACTTCTTCTTGCTGCTTGCACCAATGCCGTCATGAAGACGTCATCTCCATATATTCCTCACCAATTGGCTTCATGTGCACAGACAGAATATTTGTGTGAGATGGTTTGTGGTGTCACCAAATGCAAGCTAGACATTCCATGTGTGCACTACATCCATGTCAATTGTATTTCAAGGGCTATGGAGCTGGCGCTCCTAAGTTGTTTTTGTGCACATCACTAGAAGTAGTGTGTGGTACTCAAACTCTCAAACTTGTAGTGAGCATTATGTGCACAATCGATTTGACTCTTCTCCATTGCCTCAACGCCTTGTCTCATATCAAAGGGAGTGGGAGCTAAGCCAAATGGTTGCGATAGCGCGTATTGCTGACAAGGGGATAGGCTCAAGCATGTAACTATGAGTACGGTTTCCCCTTTCACTAAAGAACATGGTTTTGTAGTTGGGGGCAATATGGGTGGTGTAATGTATGAAGAGAGAGAGAGAGAGAGAGAGAGAGAGAGAGAGATTTACGAGGCTCTTAAACTAAGGTCCTTTATACATCAAAACCATCACCCATGCAATTGCTGCCCAAGGTGTAGCCATGCTTGGACAGTGGTGTAGAGAGAGAGAGAGAGAGAGAGAGGGAGATTAATTTCATTGGAGAAATCGCAAGGGGGTCCAATAGACCTTTTGACACTATTCACCTGAAGAGTCTTGAATTAAAGTCCCATTGCAATTGGCCTAAGAGATCTAGAAGATGAGTCTTGAACAAAAGTACTCTTAAGAGAGAGAGAGAGAGAGAGATTTTAACTTCATGTGAGTAATCGCAAGGGGGTCCAAGAGACCTTTTGACACTATCTACTTGACGAGTCTTGAATTAAAGTCCCATTGCAATTGGCCTAAGAGATCTAGAAGACGAGTCTTGAACAAAAGTACTCTTACGAGAGAGAGAGAGAGAGAGAGAGAGAGAGAGAGAGAGAGAGACTTTTTATCAAGAGGTAGAGAAATGCTGAGCACTGGAAACATCCATGTGTCAAGCATTGGGAATTTGGGCTAAAAATTTCTCAACAACTATGTATACATGTGTCAACTTTCCATCCCACCTCTAGCTACATTATGCATGTATATTCCAAGCCCAAAAATTGGTGTGGGTTCAGCCGTGGCTTCTAGACATTGCCTATAGCTTTAGGCGAGGGTAGTTCAGAGGGAGAGGATTATGTGTAGCCATGAAGGGCTTTAGAATGATAAAAGTATAGAGAAAGGGTGACATGTCTATGGGCATGGTGTGTGGGCTTCTTTGGTGGCCGTACTTGCTATTGCAACCTTTTAGATGCTAAGTGTGCGTAATACCGCTCCGTGTGTTGAAATACTAGCAATAGAATGCAAGAAAAATCGCCAATTCCTTGTTGTATTATTGTCAACAAATTCTCAAACAGTGTCTTAAAATTGCCGAAGGTAGCACGTTTCGATATGCTTTTGTGGCCCGGGGGATTCACCATGGAAAACTTACCGCAACACGTAAGTGCAAGGAAGGGGTTTTTTTTTTACAATTTACATAAGTGTATAAGTTAGGGGCAGGCCCCCAATAATCTATCTCCCAAGCTTAAAAATAAGCGAGGGGGTTATCATATTTGTTTGGGGGGGGTGGGGTGAGAAAAGGGAGAATGAGAGGAAGTTTTTGTGTTTCAAAATCATGGCTTTCCAAAAGAGTCTAACCTCAAACTTGTGAGTCAATAGCTACAAAAATACATGCAAAAACTAACAATGCTTTGTATCAATTGCTTGTTTTGTGATTATAGTACATTTTTTGATGGATGAAAGCTATAAAGAGTTTGTATAGATGCAAATTTACACGGACAGCCTAACACAACTTTAGAACCATGTTTTTTGAGTAATTTAGATGGGTTAGAATTGGACAAGTAGCCAAAGTGTAGGCTGATCGGGCACATAGTTTGAAAGTCAAACTAAGACACATTGAGTGTCATAATAATCAATATCTAATTCTCCTAAATGATTTTCTCATGTTAAACTGATCATTTAATATGGGGAAGTGCCAGGGGAGAAAAAGCTAGAATATTGGTTAAGCTAGCAGACCAGCCACAATAGGGATCCAAAGGAGGGAAAATAGAAATGCAAAGGGGGAGCCATCTGCAAAAGAGCCATGTGCAACAATGGGCTAAAAAGACCCTAAGGTTCATCCCATTAAGACTTCCAAAATGCTAAGGTTCCAAAATTCAAAGGTTGTGTCCAAAGGTCAACCATGGGGGGAATTGGATGCTTTGTGTGTGACCCAAAAAGTCTTTACAAATCCCTACATAGGAGGGGGCGAGCCTTGGGAGTAGGGGATGAGAGAGAAAGTCACACACACACAAGCTCCCTTTACACAAAGGGAATGAGGGACACATGTCAGCTCCCTAGCCCAGATGCCCACAAGGTGTACCCAATTCCTATTGGATGGCCTTGGAGGTGGACCAATAAGAATTAGGCTAGAGTAAATCTAGTTTAATTAATTTAAAAACACTTAATAAAAGAACCAATGAGAATTAAGTCCTCTAGAAGACTATTGGACAGTCTCCCAAGGGGTCCAATGAGCATTCAGCAACCCAATGGCTTGCCTGATTCCTATTACCCATGAGGCAAAGGGGTCCAATGAGAGTTTAGTTGAATTATTAAATTACCTAAAGCTCTCACAAAAGGGGAAAGGGGGACACATGTCAGAAGGCTATCACATATGCTCTTAATTGTCATTGGCTAACCCTTGGGAGGTCCAATGAGAGGACAGCAAGAGCAAATAGCAAGAGGGCTCGCCCAAGAGAGAGAGGGGGCTGATTTTTGCAAGGCATTATCACACACACACTCACACAATCTCATGTGTGAAGTAAAGAAGACTCTCTCTCCTTCTCAAGCTTTAGTGGAAAGCTTATCACCTACTCCAAGCTTGTGAGAAGGGAGGCCTACACCAACAAATCTTGGCTTTGTGATGCAAATCCAACCAAGAGCCAAGCTTCAATGCATGCTCATCTCCTCTACCATGCTAATTACTAAGCTAAGCTATGCTAATATGAGTGATTATGTGAGGAGATGTACATCTTTCTCGTAAGAATATTCCTACTTCCTCTCAATCTACTCTCATACCCTGCTAGCTCTCACCATCTTCGAAGGTGTGTGAGGTCTTGGGTCTGAGACCGGATATAAGTGATGTTGTGTTTGTTAAGTGTTTTGCTTAGTGTATGAAGCTTTCATCTTCATTGCACTAGCTAGTCTTGAAGGAACACAAAGAATTGTATTGTACAATGTCTCTTTTGATGGGAGAAACCATAATACAAAGCCTTTTGGAGGGGGGACCGGCTCCATGAAAATCCGGTCCTCAATTGTTGTCAATAGCTTAATTTCTCTCTCTTTTGAAAGTATTGTTCATGCGATCTAACTAGGTGTTATGCTTTTTGTTGCTCTCTCCACCCAAGCACTCTTGTAATTTTCATTAGGAATCTATTCTAATGAAATGCCCACTATGTTCATGCTAATTTCCGCTACACACAAGTTTTTAGGCCATTAAAATATTACATTGGTATTAAAGCACAAGGTTTCTCTTTTCTTGCTCAAGAAGGGAGGTCCTCAAGCTAGCTATAAATGGTTGGTATTATTAATTGCCTGTGAGTAAGTAGAATAGGGCTTTTTCAGCCTTGCAGTGCGCCTGCCTTCGTGCAGTTAACGGGGCATCACCTTCGAGAGCTATGGTCTTAATAGTGGATTCCTACGGGGCTTGCCTACGGCTTAACCACTATTGAGTTATTAGAATCTTTACAGGAGCCGGTGTTGTTTTGGTGTTGAACGACCCTCTCTTCTATTCCTTGCAATTAATGGTATTCAAGCCACCGGTACAGTAGCTTGAGTGCTTTTTCTAAAGGGGTAATGAGGAGTAGCAACTAGGGCTTGAAGTGCCAAAGTACACCTAAAAGTTGTTAGAATGGCTGACAATAGTAAAGAGAGTGAAATTAATGTTGATATCTTTGATTTTGCTAATGAGCAAGCTACTAATGATGCTCCGATGCTTGTTAACTATCTTGTTTCTAGGCTTCAACAAGCCATGGGCAATCCTTCTCTCCAAAGTGAAGTGCAACGGTCGCTCCCTGCTCATGGGATTCTCCAAGCTCAACACCATGACAAGAGAACACCTAGGAAGCCTCCTTGTGAGACTCCCAAAAGAGGTCTCTCTCCGATTCGGGAAGAAGAAGAGAATCCATACGAAGGGCTCAAGAATTTACTTCTTGATGATGCATCTCCTTCCCAAAGGAAAACTCAAGAGCCTCAACTGAAGGAACGAGAAAGAAGTGAGTCTCCCGCCACCTCGGCGGAGATGGCTCCACGAAGATGGCAGGCTAAATGCTCTCCATCACCACCAAAGCGGAGAAGACCATCACACCCTTCTCCACACCATAATTTAAAGAGGGATGATAAAAGGCAAGAGAAGAAAAAGCCGAGAAAGAGGACACCCTCTTCTCCATCTTCTTCATCCACTTCCTCTTATGAAAGTGATGGTGAAGACGACGAAGATCAAGACAAGAAAAAGGCAAGAAAGAGGTCATCCTCTTCTCCACCTTCTTCAAATTCTTCACCTTCTGAAGAAAGTGATGGTGCAACCTTTGAACCATCAAAAAGAAGAGGCCATAGGAAATCCTATGCCGCATGGAAGAGGTCGTCCAATGTCATAAAATCTAATATCTAATATCTAACCAACCCAAATGATTTTCTCATATTAAATTGATCAGTTAATGTGGGAGAATAAATGGGAACAAGTGTTAAGATATAGACATGTGCTTATAGATCTCTCTCAGCACGGGGCCAATGGTAAAGGGGCCCAAATGAGAGATGGTCTATCAAAGATCAAGGCTAAAAAATGGAGCATAAGACCTTAGGGTTAGCTTCATTGAAGAACTCCAATAATGCGTGTAAAAGGCCTTTGACCTTAGGTAAGCTAGGGCTGAGCTTGAGGCGCGGGAACCTGACCCAGCTCGAGATGCTTGTCCTGCTTGTCATGCTTGATGACTAAGGTGCTTGAGGTGGTTGATGATTGAGGTGCTTGAGATGCTTGAGGTGCTTAATTATTGAGATGCTTGAGGTGCTTTACATGCTTGAGATGCTAGGGTTGCACTTGAGGTGAGAACCCACCCCAAGCTTAAAGTGCTTATGAGACAAGCTTGTGGTGGGAACTGGGCCTATGCATGAGGGTTTGAGGTGTCAAAAAGTCAAAGATTCAATCACTACAAGAAGGGGGCGAGCCCTACATGAGGGGGGATGAGAGAGAACATCCACACACTCACACAAGGCATGCATGGTACAAAGAAATCAAAAGGGACACTTGTCAAGTTCCTCCTCATGTTGCCCTCATGGTGTGCCTGAAGCCTATTGGTTGGCCACCCAAGGGGTCCAATAATAATTTAGGAGATTTAATTAATTGATTTAGCATTTATCTAACCCTCTCTCTCAAAGGGGAAAGGGGGACACTTGTCTCAAGGCTACCCTTGCACTGCTTGTAATGCCTCCTGCTTGCGATTGGCTAGGCCTAGAGGGGTCCAATGAGCTTCAAGCATGAGCTACAAGGGGGGGTCGACCCAAGCAAGCTAGGGGGTTGCTTAGGGGGTATACTCACCACACACACTCACAAACACTCTCATTGTGTGCTATGCAAAGTGCAAGAGCTCCCTCTCCTTCTCCAAGCAAGTAGAGGTTGAGAGCCTACACCAACACTCTTGGATATGGAGTGCAAATCCAACCAAGAGCCATGCTTCAATGCTTAAGCTTTCCATATCCTTCTTCTTCATTACTATGCGATTATGTATACTAGCAACAAGAGTTATGATAAGTGAGGAACTAATTCTTTCTCCTACGAAATGTTTCTTCTTCCGCTTCCCTACCCTCATTCCCTACTAGCTCTCTCCACATTCGAAGGTGTTTGAGGTCTTGGGACTGAGGCTTGGGATATTTAAAGCTTTCTTCAAGTTTATGTTATGTTTGTGATGCATGAAGCTTTCCATCTTCATTGCATCACCTAGGTCACAAGGAACACAAAGATTGTATTGTAACAAGTCTCTCTTAATGGGAGAAATCATAATACAAATGCCTATTGGAGGGGGGACTGGCTCCACATAAATCCAGTCCTCAACTCTTGTCATGTTCTCTAAATTCTCTCTCTTGCAAAAGTATTGTTCATGCCAAGTTAACTAATTGCTATGATTATGTTGCTATCTTCAACTATGTTCACCCGCTATGCTTACAAAGTCATTTCTCAAAAGTACTTTCATTAATTTCCACTACTCTCAAGTTAAATAGGCCAATTCCATTACATTGGTATCAGAGCATTTGGTTTCTCTTTTCTTTTTTAAGAAGAGAGTTCTTTAAGTAGCCTATAAATGGTTGATGTTGTTAATTATATTAGGGTAAGTGGAACTGGGATCTATTATCGGTTTTGTTGAGCCCGGTATGTGGGGGATGGTGCACACCTTGGGAGATTTGGACTTAATAATGGAGTCTTTTTAGACTTGCCTACAACTTTACCATTATTGAGCCATAAGAAGTCCGAAAGGAGCTAGCCCTTGGCAACTATGCTATGTTAGACCTACTCCTCTACTCTCTATAATTAACCACTTCGAGCCGTGGGTGTAGATACTTAAGAGCCGATTTTCAAAGGCTAAGAGGAGTGGCAACTAAGGTTTTGAATTTCCAAAGTATACACTAAGTACATACATAAATTTTGCTAACATGGCTGACAATAATCAAGAGAGTAGAATGAACATTGATAGCTTTGATTTTGCACATGAAGGTGCTAATGATGATGCTTCCATGTTTGTGAATTCTCTCGTCACTAGGTTACAGCAAGCTATGGGCAACCCTGCTTTGCAAGCCAAATTTACTCAACAACTTTGTGCTTATGGAATTTCCCTTCCTCTCCAAGAGGAGAGAGAGAGCTTAGGAGGCCTCTTGAAGAGACCCCCAAAAGAAGACTCTCTCCCATTCGAGAGGAGGAATCCAAAGAGCAAGAAAGCAATGAAAGTTTAAGTTCCTCTGAAGATGTGGCTCCATGAAGACGGCGGTCTAGACGATCACCCACTCCTCCCAAGAGGAAAAGATCAACACATAGTCCTTCTCCTCATCACTCTGAAAGGCAAGAGAGGAAACAAAGGAAGAAAAGGGCTAGGAAGAGGTCACCCTCTTCTCCTTCTTCTTCACCTTCCTCCTCTTCTGACAAAAGTTATGGTTATTCTCCTAGAGAATACAAGAGGGGAGGACATCGCAAATCATTTCCTGCATGGCGAAGGTCACAAAAGCTAAAGAAGTTCAAGGAGGGAGGAAAGAGTATCTCTTTTCTCACCTATGATGGCACCTTCGGTGCTACCGCCAAAGTGTTGGCCTTCATCCAGCAATTTGATGCGGCATGTAGCTATGCACTTCCAAAAATCAGCTCGTCAATGGTGGGCTAGCCTTCGTGGAAATGGTGAAGCCCCAAAGACATGGAAAACTCTACGAGTTTCCATCATGAAGCAATTCCTTATAAGCGATGCAAAAGACAAAGTTCTTACTGATGGAGCAGCTTGAAGCTTCTCTCTCATGAGTCTATCCACAAGTACGTAGACAAGTTTTGGGATTTACATCTCAAGGCTACTGTCTTTCAAAAGATAGACTTTGCCGAGCAAAGGCAGCAAATCCGTGCAGGATTGCCTGAAGAGATGGCCGAATATATCAACTCTCAACGGCGTGGTACTATTAGCGAAGTAATCTATCACACCATGGTTGATTCACGCATCAATTTTCATCAAGGGGCTAGACGTAATGTCAAGCCCATGGAAAACAAAGACAAAAATGATGCAAAGGGGAAAACCAATGTTCAAAATACTTCCCAAGTCACTTCCAGCAACAACAACAATCGGTCCAAGGAGAAGGGAGTTTACAAAGGTAAAAACAAACTCTCTCTTGAAGAGCTTGAAGCTTTTTTCAAGGACCATAAGTGTTTCAAGTGTGGGGAGCAAGGACATGGCTATCGTTCTTGCCCCAAGAAGAATACTCGCAATGAGACTCCTAGGGCTTCCACCATCGAAGCTCCAAAAGAGGATGCTCATTGCCAAGGATCATCACTTTCCTATGCTTGGGGAAAGGTAAGAGAGAACGATGTCTTCATCTTGTTTGACCCTGGCTCTACTCTCAACTTCATATCAACGGAGTTGGGCATTCAAGCTTTTGAGATGGGAGATATAGTAGTGGCTGATGCAGCTTTCAAGGGACAACAAGCCTCCGTTACTCCCTTGATTGGGAAGTTGAGGCTTCATGTCCAAAGCTATGTTGACAAAGAAGACTTCTTCATCTCTCCTCTCCAACATGAGGATGTTATCCTAGGGGCACCATGGTTTGATCGCATGGCTGCCAACATGAAGTTCCCTGAAAGGAAAATCTACTTCACCTACTACTACAGGGGAAAGAACATGTATATAGATGCTAGTGAGCGTGGTCGCACTATTCCACTTGTAAATCCTCTTGCTTTTGATAAGTCAATGAAGAGCTCAGTTTCTGCGTACATGATTTTTGTCAAAGAGTCTCTAAAAGATACTAATGTTTCATCAAATGTAAATGGTAGGAATCAAGAAGAGTTAGACTTGTCTAATTTTCTAAAAGGATTCCAAGATGTGTTCATCGATGATATCCCTATGGACTTGCCTCCAAAACGAGGGGATGATGACCATCACATTGAGCTCCTTCCTGGAAGCTCACCACCTAACAAGCCTCCTTATCGAGTCTCACAAGCTCAACAAGAGGAGATCATGAGGCAAGTACAAGAGCTGGTAGACAAAGGGATGGTGAGGCCTAGTTCCTCTCCCTTTTGTTCTCCAGTCCTTTTAGTGCAAAAGAAAGATGGTACATACCGTATGTGTGTGGACTATCGATCACTCAACCATATCACTATCAAAAACAGATTTCCCGTACCTCGGGTAGAAGATGTGTTTGATAAGCTACAAGGCTCAACCTACTTCAGTAGGATTGACCTTAAGAGTGGCTATCATCAAATAAGGATAGTGGATGAAGATATCTTAAAGACCGCATTTCGCACAACATTTGGTCTTTATGAATATCTAGTCATGCCTTTTGGCTTGACTAATGCACTAGCTACGTTCAATCGTTTGATGGAGAAAATTTTTAGACCATACCGCAAATTCACTGGAGTGTTCTTTGATGATATCATCATCTACTCCAAGTCTTTGGAGGAACGTAAGCAACATCTCCAAGTGATTTTTCAAGCATTGAGGGAGAACAAGCTTTTTCTCAACCAAAAGAAAAGCGAATTCTTCCTACAAGAGATTCAATACCTAGGTCATATTATCTCTAAAGATGGTATCCAAATGGATCCATCAAAGTTAGAGGTAATAAAAGCATGGCCTAAGCCAAGAAATCTACATGAGCTAAGAAGCTTTATTGGTATGTGTGCATACTATAGACGCTTCATAGCAAAATTCTCTCAAGTAGCAGGACCACTACACGACTTAACTAAGAAGAACGTTAAGTTTGTGTGGACTGCTAAGGAGCAAAATTATTTTATAAAGCTCAAAGAGAAGCTTACTTCCTAACCAGTTCTTGTGCTTCCGGATCTCTCAAAACCATTTGAGGTCCAATGTGATGCTTGTGGTGATTGCCTTGGAGCAGTTTTTCTTCAAGAAGGGCATGCCATAGCATATGAGAGCCAAAGGCTCAATATTGATGAACGAGTCTTGGGCATTTATGAGAAAGAGCTTTTAGCTGTTCTACATGCCCTAGACACATGGAAGCACTACCTATTGGGGACTCCATTTATCCTACGAACCGACCACCAAAGTCTCAAGTATTTCATGATGCAAACCAAGCTTTCCGACAAACAAATGAGGTGGGCAAAGTTTCTTTCGCAATTTAATTTCCATATTGCTCACATAGCTGGTAAGCACAATCAAGTGGTTGATGCACTTTCACGACGACCCAAAGTTAATGCGGTGTCTATAGCTACTCACAATGATCTATCCTCTATGATAGATGAGTATGCTACTGACCCTGACTTTAGAGACATATTGTCAGCCCTTGCTTTGGGGAAGAAAGAGAAACCATTCACCTTGCAGGATGGTTATCTTCTCGACGGAAATAGGCTATGTGTTACCCATTCCCTTCGTGAGAAAGTTATGTATGAATCCCATGCTCCTCCATATGCAGGGCATAGAGGTATTCAACCTACTCTCCGAGGAGTAGAGACGTACTTCTATTGGCCTACCATGAAAGTGGACATACAAGACGGTATGTTTCAAAATGTGTAGTATGCCAAAAGACCAAGTATGATAGAGGGAAGCAACCAGGATTACTCCAGCCATTGCCTATTCCAAATTCACCATGGGAGAGTATATCCATGGATTTCATCTTTGGATTACCCAAGTCTATCCATGGGAATACAGGAATATGGACAATAGTTGACAGGTTTAGCAAGCAAGCACATTTTATTCTTGTCAAAAAGACTATTAAGGCACATCAAATGGCAACTCTCTTCATATCTCAGATTTTCAAGCACCATGGATTACCCACATCCATCGTGTCAGATAGAGATCCTAGAATGACCAGTAATTTTTGGAAAGGTCTCTTTGAAAATCTAGGAACAAGATTGAATTTCTCTTTGGTCTATCACCCATAAACGGATGGCCAAAGTGAGATAGCCAATCTTACGATACTCGATCTACTCAAGACTTATGTTACCGAAGTAGATCAACGCTCACAATGGGAAAAGTACTTACCTCTTGTAGAGTATGCCTACAATAATACTGTACATACTTCTACGGGAAAAGCACCTTTTGAGATCATTGAGGGAAGACCTAAAAGTCCCTTGCTACTCAAAGTACATGGGAAGATCTTCGCCACCGATGAGTATAGCCGTGACCTACAAGAATCTTTTCAAAAGATTAAGGAGGATATATCCATCTCTCAACAATGGCAAAAAGCTGTTGTTGATAAGCACAAAAGAGCCTTAATGTTCAAAGAAAATGATTGGGTGTTACTCAAGTTTCCTAAGGCTCGATTAAGGCAAACGACGGGCAAAAATCCTACGGGCCATCAAAAGTATTATGCTAAACTAGCAAAAAGATACTATGGTCCTTTCCAAATCTTGAAGCCCATAAATGAGACGGCTTATCAACTCAAGTTGCCCAACCATTGGCTCATACACAATGCCTTTCATGTAAGCCTACTTAAGCCCTACAAAGGAGAGCCACCAACTGAACCAATTATTGAAGACCCTCCCGAAGTTGAAGACCAAGAAGAGGTGCTACAACCCGAAGCTGTCCTTCGGCATGAAGACAAGGTACTACGACATGGTAAGATTATCCGACTGTATCTTATTAAGTTCAAAAATTATCCTTTTGAAGATGCTAGATGGATGCAAGGACTACAGCTTAAGGATAGTATGAACCTCGTCAATGCTTACAATGCTACATTAGAGTAAGCAAATATACAAATTTCTTATAAATGACTCATTTTTTTGTCTTATAAGACTAGTCCTCTTTTTAATTGTGCACAAATTTAACTAGTATGCATGCTGAGAATCATGTTTGTGATGACGACGTCTCTCAAACACCAAGTAGAATTTGTCACTCTACTTTGGGAGAATGAAATGGACTAAAGAGCAGACATGCTTGCGGCAGCTATGTCTCCCAAGCACCAAATGTATTAGTCATCCATCTTGGAAAGATGTCGTAGGGTAAAAAGGGATCCTCTACCCGCTAAGTAAAATTGACTAATAACTAAGGCTTTATCTCTTCTACCTCATATTCGAGGACGACTATGATTTCAAGAGAGAGGTAATGTCATAAAATCTAATATCTAATATCTAACCAACCCAAATGATTTTATTGATAACTTAATGTGGGAGAATAAATGGGAACAAGTGTTAAGATATAGACATGTGCTTATAGATCTATCTCAACACGGGGCCAATGGTAAAGGGGCCCAAATGAGAGATGGTCTATCAAAGAGCAAGGCTAACAAATGAAGCATAAGACCTTAGGGTTAGCTTCATTGAAGACCTCCAATAATGTGTGTAAAAGGCCTTTGACCTTAGGTAAGCTAGGGATGAGCTTGAGGTGCAGGAACCCGACCCAGCTCGAGGTGCTTGTCATGCTTGATGACTAAGGTGCTTGAGGTGGTTGATGATTGAGGTGCTTGAGATGCTTGAGGTGCTTGACATGCTTGAGATTCTAGGGTTGCACTTGAGGTGAGAACCCACCCCAAGCTTAAAGTGCTTATGAGCCAAGCTTGTGGTGGGAACTGGACCTATGCACGAGGGTTTGAGGTGCCAAAAAGTCAAAGATTCAATCCCTACAAGGAGGGGGCGAGCCCTACATGAGGGGGGATGAGAGAGAACACCCACACACTCACACAAGGCATGCATGGTACAAAGAAAGCAAAAGGGACACTTGTCAAGTTCCTCCTCATGTTGCCCTCATGGTGTGCCTAAAGCCTATTGGTTGGCCACCCAAGGGGTCCAATAATAATTTAGGGGATTAATTAATTGATTTAGCATTTATCTAACCCTCTCTCTCAAAGGGGAAAGGGGGACACTTGTCTCAAGGCTACCCTTGCTGCTTGTGATTGGCTAGGCCTGGAGGGGTCCAATGAGCTTCAAGCATGAGCTACAAGGGGGGGTCGACCCAAGAAATCTAGGGGGTTGCTTAGGGGGTATACTCACCCACACACACTCACAAACACTCTCATTGTGTGCTATGCAAAGTGCAAGAGCTCCCTCTCCTTCTCCAAGCAAGTAGAGGTTGAGAGCCTACACCAACACTCTTGGATATGGAGTGCAAATCCAACCAAGAGCCATGCTTCAATGCTTAAGCTTTCCATCTCCTTCTTCTATTATGTATGCTAGCAACAAGAGTTATGATAAGTGAGGAACTAATTCTTTCTCCTATGAAATGTTTCTTCTTCCGCTTCCCTACCCTCATTCCCTGCTAGCTCTCTCCACCTTCGAAGGTGTTTGAGGTCTTGGGACTGAGGCTTGGGATAGTTAAAGCTTTCTTCAAGTTTATGTTATGTTTGTGATGCATGAAGCTTTCCATCTTCATTGCATCACTTAGGTCACAAGGAACACAAAGATTGCATTGTAACAAGTCTCTCTTAATGGGAGAAATCATAATACAAATGCCTATTGGAGGGGGGACCGGCTCCACATAAATCCGGTTCTCAATTGTTGTCATGTTCTCTAAATTCTCTCTCCTACAAAAGTATTGTTCATGCCAAGTTAACTAATTGCTATGATTATGTTCCTATCGTCAACTATGTTCACCCGCTATGCTCACAAAGTCATTTCTCAAAAGTACTTTCATTAATTTCCGCTACTCTCAAGTTAAATAGGCCAATTCCATTACATCCAAGCTAAAGAAGTTCAAAGAGGGAGGGAAGAGCATCTCTTTCCTTACCTATGATGGCACCTTTGGTGCTACGGACAAAGTCTTGGACTTTATCCAACAATTTGATGCGGCGTTTGGAGATGAGGGCTTCACGGAGTCCTCTAAGCTACGCCATGTAGCTATGCACTTTCAAAAGTCCGCCAGGCAATGGTGGTCTAGCCTATGAGCCAACGGTGAAGCTCCACGAACATGAAAAGCTTTAAGAGCTTCCATTATGAAGCAGTTTTTGGCCACTGATGCCAAAGACAAAGTACTCACCGAATGGCGAAGCTTAAAGCTCTCTCCCTATGAATCCATCCACAAATATGTAGACATGTTTTGGGACCTACAACTCAAAGCCACTGTCTTCAAAAAGTTGGATTTGGAGAGCAAAAGCAACAATTTTGTGCGGGCTTAACCAAAGAAATGGCGGAGTATGTCAACTCCCAAAGGCCACGTACCATATCGGCGGTAATACACCATACTATGGTGGCCTCTCGAATCAATTTCCAAACGGGGGCTAAAAGAAATAATAAGCCCACGGAAAATTCCAACGAGCCTAAGGGGAAGGACAATGTCCAAAAGTCTCCTATGGGCAACTCCAACAAAACTAAAGAGAAGGGAGTTTCCAAAGGTAAAAACAAACTCTCTCCTGAAGAGCTTGAGCGTTATCGTAAGGATAACCGGTGTTTCAAGTGCGGCGAACAAGGGCATGCGTACCGCGCTTGTCCCCAAAAGAACAACCGCCAAGATCCTCCCAGAGCTACCTTGGTTGAAATCCAAGAGGAGGAGACTCACCAAACTCATCACAAAGGATCTCCTCTATGCCATGCTTGGGGAAAGGTAAGAGAACATGATGCTTTTATTCTCTTTGACCCTGGTTCTACTCACAATTTTATATCTATAGAGTTGGCCACCAAGCCAGGCATACAAGCCTACGAGATGGGAGATATCCTACCCGCAGACAGTGCTTTCAAGGGGCAAGAAGCTTCAGTCACTCCCTTAATCGGGAAATTGAGGCTTCATGTCCAAAGCTATGTGGACAAAGAGGACTTCTTTATCCCTCCTCTCAAGCATGAGGATGTAATCCTAGGGGCACCATGGTTTGACCGCCTGGCTGCCAATGTTAAATTTCCTGAAAGGAGAATCTCCTTTAAGTTCACGGAAAAAGACATGTATATAGATGCTAAGGAAATGGGTAACACTATTCCCATTGTACATACACCAGCTTTCAGCAAGTCAATAAAGAGCTCTATTTCCGTGTACATGATTTTTGTTAAAGATTCTCAAAATGAACTAATGCTTTAGCAAAAGAAAATAAAAGCAACCAAAAGGAATTAGAGTTATCCAATTTTCTCAAGGGGTTTCAAGATGTCTTTATTGACGGCATCCCTTGTGAGCTACCTCCTAAACGAGGTAATGATGACCATGCAATTGAACTTCTTCCAGAAAGTTCACCGCCTAACAAACCTCCTTATAGAGTTTCTCAAGCTCAACAAGAGGAGATTATGCGGCAAGTGCATGAGTTAGCTGAGAAGAGCATGGTTAGGCCTAGCTCATCTCCATTTTGTTCACCTGTGCTATTAGTGCAAAAGAAAGACGACACATATCGTATGTGTGTCGACTATAGAGCACTAAATAGGATCACTATCAAGAATAGGTTTCCCGTTCCACGGGTAGAAGACCTATTTGATAAGCTACAAGGATCGACCTACTTTAGTAGGATTGACCTAAAAAGTGGCTATCATCAAATAAGGATAGTTGATCAAGACATTGTAAAGACCGCATTTCGCACCACATTTGGTCTTTACACATACATTGTTATGCCTTTTGGCTTGACCAATGCACCAGCCACATTCAACCGTTTGATGGAGAAGCTATTCACGCCTCATCGAACCTTCACTGGAGTGTTCTTTGATGATATTATCATCTACTCTAATTCATTAGACGAACACAAGCAACACCTCCAGGTAATATTTCAAGTTTTAAGAGAGAATAAACTTTATGTTAATCAAAAGAAAAGTGAATTTTTCTTGCAAGAGATTCAGTATTTAGGTCACATTATCTCTCAAGATGGCATCCAAATGGATCCATCAAAATAAGAGGTAATAAAAGGATGGCCTAAACCAAAGAATCTTCATGAACTAAGAAACTTTATAGGTATGTGTGCATACTATAGACGCTTCATAGAAAAGTTCTCACAAATTGCGGGACCATTACATGACCTAACAAAGAAAAGCAGTAGGTATACATGGTCTGCTAAGGAGAACAATGCTTTCAAAAAGCTTAAATAAAAGCTTATCTCTCAACCTGTACTTACACTACCGGATCTCTCAAAACCATTTGAGGTCCAATGTGATGCTTGTGGTGATTGCCTTGGAGCTGTTTTGCTCCAAGAAGGGCACGCCATAGGCTATGAGAGTCGAAGGCTCGAACCTGTTGAGCAAGCTCTAGGCATATATGAAAAGGAACTCCTTGCAGTTCTACATGCGTTAGACTCATGGAAGCACTATTTATTGGGGACTCCTTTCATTCTGTGAACGGATCACCAAAGTCTTAAGTACTTCATGACGCAGACCAAGCTCTCCGACAAACAAATGAGGTGGGCAAATTTCCTTTTGCAATTTCATTTTCATATTGCTCACATTGCTGGAAAGCATAATCAAGTAGCTGATGCACTCTCAAGACGGCCGAAAGTGAATGCGGTTTCCATAGCAACTCACAATGATCGATCTTCAATGATAGATGAGTATGCTAGTGATCCCGATTTTAGAAATGTGATTTCAGCCCTTGCATTAGGGAAGAAAGAAGAACCATTTACTTTACAAGATGGTTATCTTCTCTACGGTAATAGACTATGTGTTACTAACTCACTACGTGAGAAGGTAATGTATGAATCTCATGCTCCACCTTATGCGGGGCATAGAGATATTCAGTCTATCTTAAAGGGAATTGAAACATATTTCTATCTGCCTACCATGAAAGTGAACATACAAGAGTATGTTTCTAAATGTGTGGTATGCCAAAAGACAAAATTTGATAGAAAGAAGCAACTTGGATTGCTTCAACCCTTGCCAATCCCTAATTCACCATGGGAGAGCATATCCATGGATTTTATCTTTGGATTGCCTAAGTCTATCCACGGGAATACGGGAATATGGACGATAGTAGATAGATTCAGTAAACAAGCTCATTTTATACCTGTCAAAAAGACTATCAAAGCCCATCAAATGGCAACCCTCTTCATTTCACAAATTTTCAAGTACCATGGCTTGCCAATGTCCATAGTGTCGGATAGAGATCCTAGAACGACGAGTAATTTCTGGAAGGGTCTCTTTGAGAATTTGGGGACAAGGCTAAACTTCTCTTCGGTCTATCATCCACAAACGGATGGCCAAAGTGAAATAGCTAACCTAACCATTCTCGATCTACTAAAAGCCTATGTAACGGAAGTAGATCAAAGATCCCAATGGGAGAAGTACTTACCCTAGGTGGAGTATGCTTACAATAACACTGTACATGCTTCGACGGAAAAAGCACCTTTTGAGGTAATTGAGGGAAGATCAAAAAGTCCCTTGCTACTGAAGGTACATGGGAAGATCTTCGCTGCAGATGAGTATAGCCGGGACCTACAAGAATCTTTTCAAAAGATTAAGGATGCTATCTCTTTCTCACAGCAAAGAAAAAGGCTGTTGCTAATAAGCACAGAAGAGCCCAAACCTTTAAAGAAAATGATTGGGTCTTGTTAAAATTTCCCAAGGCTCGATTAAGGCACACGACGGGCAAGAATCCTACGGGACACCAAAAGTACTATGCTAAACTAGCAAAAAGGTACTATGGTCCCTTCCAGATTCTTAGGCCAATCAATGAGATGGCCTATCAACTCAAGTTGCCCAATCATTGGCTCATACAAAATGCTTTCCATGTGAGCCTATTAAAGCCTTACAAAGGAGAGCCACCTCAAGAACCAACTACTGAAGACCCACCAGAGATCGAGGACCAAGAGGAGGTGCTGCAGCCAGAGTCCATTCTCCGACATGAAGACAAGGTACTAAGAGGCGGCAAGACTATCCGACGATATCTTATTAAGTTTAAGAATTATCCTTTTGAAGATGCTAGATGGATGCGAGGCATATAATTAAAGGATAACCTAAACCTTGTCAATGCTTACAATGCTTCCCAAGAGTAAGAAAATGTACAAAATGTTAAAAATGAACAAAGTTTTTGTCTTATAAGACTCTCTTTTTCTTTATTGTGCACAAAAATGAAGTAGTATGCATGCTTATATCAAGTTTGCGGAGACGACGTCTCCCAAACACCAAGTAGAGCTTGTCACTCTACTATGGAAGATTGATAGGACTAATGTGCAGACATGCTTGCGGCAGCCTCAGGCTCTCAAGCACCAAATGGACTAGTCATCCATTGTGGAATGATATCGTAGGGTAACATAGGGATCCTCTACCCGCTAAGAAAAGGACTCATGAATATGCTTTGTCTTCTCTACACCATAGTCGAGGACGACTATTATTTCAAGAGAGAGGTAATGTCATAATAATCAATATCTAATTCTCCTAAATGATTTTCTCATGTTAAACTAATCATTTAATATGGGGAAGTGCCAGGGGAGAAAAAGCTAGAATATTGGTTAAGCTAGAAGACCGGCCATAGTAGGGATCCAAAGGAGGAAAAATAGGGATCCAAAGGGGGGGCTATTTGCAAAAGATCCATGTGCAACAATGGGCTAAAAAGACCCTAAGGTTCAGCCCATTAAGACTTCCAAATTGCTAAGGTTCCAAAATTCAAAGGTTGTGTCCAAAGGTCAACCATGGGGGGAATTGGATGCTTTGTGTGTGACCCAAAAAGTCTTTACAAATCCCTACATAGGAGGGGGCGAGCCTTGGGAGTAGGGGATGAGAGAGAAAGTCACACACACACACACAAGCTCCCTTTACACAAAAGGAATGAGGGACACATGTCAGCTCCCTAGCCAAGATGCCCACAAGGTGTACCCAATTCCTATTGGATGGCCTTGGAGGTGGACCAATAAGAATTAGGCTAGAGTAAATCTAGTTTAATTAATTTAAAAACACTTAATAAAAGAACCAATGAGAATTAAGTCCTCTAGAAGACTATTGGACAATCTCCCAAGGGGTCCAATGAGCATTCAACAACCCAATGGCTTGCCTGATTCCCATTGCCCATGAGGCAAAGGGGTCCAATGAGACTTTAGTTGAATTATTAAATTACCTAAAGCTCTCACAAAAGGGGAAAGGGGGACACATGTCAGAAGGCTATCACTTATGCTGCTTAATTGTCATTGGCTAGCCCTTGGGAGGTCCAATGAGAGGACAGCAAGAGCAAATAGCAAGAGGGCTCGCCCAAGAGAGAGAGGGGGCTGATTTTTGCAAGGTATTATCACACAAACACTCACACAATCTCATGTGTGAAGTAAAGAAGACTCTCTCTCTCCTTCTCAAGCTTTAATGGACAGCTTATCACCTACTCCAAGCTTGTGACAAGGGAGGCCTACACCAACAACTCTTGGCTTTGTGATGCAAATCCAACCAAGAGCCAAGCTTCAATGCATGCTCATCTCCTCTACCATGCTAATTACTAAGCTAAGCTATGCTAATATGAGTGATTATGTGAAGAGATGTACATCTTTCTCGTAAGAATACTCCTACTTCCTCTCAATCTACTCTCATACCCTGCTAGCTCTCACCATCTTCGAAGGTGTGTGAGGTCTTGGGTCTGAGACCGGGGATAAGTGATGTTGTGTTTACTAAGTGTTTTTCTTAGTGCATGAAGCTTTCATCTTCATTTCACTATCTAGTCTTGAAGGAACACAAAGAATTGTATTGTACAATGTCTCTCTTGATGGGAGAAACCATAATACAAAGCCTTTTGGAGGGGGGACCGGCTCCATGAAAATCCGGTCCTCAATTGTTATCAATAGCTTAATTTCTCTCTCTTTTGAAAGTATTGTTCATGTTATCTAACTAGGTGTTATGCTTTTTGTTGCTCTCTCCACCCAAGCACTCTTGTAATTTTCATTAGGAATCTATTCTAATGAAATGCCCACTATGTTCATGCTAATTTCCGCTACACACAAGTTTTTAGGCCATTAAAATGTTACATTGAGGGTACATCTAGTTATCAAAAGAAGTGGTTCCTTAATACGTTGCCAGTCACTATGCTACACACTCTTTGACTAGTTTTACTTAATTAGATCATGTGAGACCTAAATTTTATATGTAAGATAGGGATATCATAGTTTTCTTCATTGATTGTCGTATAAGTGTAGAAAGGGGGGTCATATTTCCTAGTATAAGTCATATATAGGGGTTTTATCCAAGTTGTCCGCTCGTAGGTGGCGTCCCGTTTTGTATATAGAGTGGATCCCCCGGGTTTCGTGGTAGGCATTTTGAGATGTCGTCTGCAGAGAGTGTTGAAATTGCCTAGCGGCACCACCAATAGCTGCAACTCAGAGTGTTTTGATATGCTATATGCTCAGAGAACCTTGCTGGATTCGCAATCTTGATCGATTGGGTGTGAAATCCCTTTAGCCAAGGCTCAAAGAAGATGGCTGCTTTTTATAAATAGTGTGAAAAGGAAAAATGGTGAATTTTGTATCTGAGGCAACATCGCCGATGGCAAGAGTTGCTCTTAGCGACCTGTGGAGCGAGATTTAGCACACGAGCATGTGTCGAAGTTTCATCAGCATGCCAAGGCAACATGTTTGATGGTGGTTACGATTGAAATCATGCAGGTCAATGAAGGCCAAGTCTCCTCTGCAAGCGACAGTTCCCGTGTTTGAGCATAGGCCCTCGAGGTTGAACCAACCTTGAAGCTTTGATACCAGTTGTTGAGGAGGCTAGGGAGAATCCCATACACGTGTAGTCATGGCGAGGTGAGAGAGAGAGAGAGAGAGAGAGAGAGAGAGAGAGAGAGAGAGAGAGAGAGAGAGAGAGAGAGTAAAAATAAAACACCACGCTATGTATGTTGTATTAATAAAAAAAGGCCTTTACATATAAAGAAGCCTTGCCATGCAAACTTCTAAAAGAGAATTGTAGTTCACCTGCATGCTCTAAGACAATGTTCCCACGGGCACAACTTTACCAGACCAACCTTGGGCTTGGAACCCAACAGTTTCCACATAAGTTTTATAATCATGCTATACCCTAGGGGTTTTTCATTACCACCTTGGTTATCCGTGATACCTATAGGCTTCTTTGTAATTTTGCAAGTAATACTAAAGGTTCAAGCCCCACTTAGAGAGAGAGAGAGAGAGAGAGAGAGAGAGAGAGAGAGAGAGAGAGAGAGAGAGAGAGAGAGAGAGAGAGAGAGATGGAGTGCGCACATGAGACGATCAGTCATGCGTCTGATGCCGGTCGTCACTTTGTGCGCACATGAGCTGCTTCAACCAGCGCTCGTTGCCAACTGACGTATTGCTGATCTTCAAGATGCAGAGCAGGTAGGAACCCACGAGCTCCACGTAAGCTGTGTCGCAGCTTTTGCAAGCTATTTAGGCTAGCTCCCGCCATGCGAACGTAGGGAACGTTTGCTGAACGTGATTTTGCACGGGGGGGGGGGGGGGGGGGGGGGGGGGGGGCTAGATAGGGGTACGAGCGCTGGCGACCTGTTTCTGTGAGGGCAGCGGCGTGGCGGGCCTTGCTTAGCTGAAGTGTCCTTTTTCACCGAGCGGTCTTCGCGAACCTTGCATGTGCAGCATGTGTGTGTGTGTGTGTGTTTGTGAGAGAGAGAGAGAGAGAGAGAGAGAGCTCATCCTTAGTTTAGGCTGTGTCGATAAAATGATCTACATAATATCAAGGTGGGGGCCTCATCAAAAAGATAAGTGGCTTTGAGATATTTGAGCTGAGTGTGGACTAGGCCAAAGTTGCAACCCAGAATCCAGCAGAGGGGCCTTCAAGTGGACTCCTCCGTGTAGAGCTTGCGCAACTACACAGAAAACACAGAAATGGGTTCTTGCCCTCCCCCTCAGAGGGCCAAGAGCCCCCTCGTCTGCATAGTGGGCGCTGGCATGACCGGCATCTGTGCATGCAAGCACCTCCTCCAGCATGGCATCCAGCCCGTCGTCCTGGAGGCCCAACCTGGAGTCGGCGGTGTTTGGAGGCACACCTTCGCCAGCACCAAGCTTCAAACGCCCCGAGATGCCTACCAATTCTCAGACTACACTTGGCCGCCCGGTACCCCTGACTACCCTTCCCACACAGATGTGAAGGAGTATCTGCGTAGCTATGCCTGCAATTTCGATGTCATGGATTGCATCCGATTCAATTGCAAGGTGGTTCAAATCAGGCAATTGAATGAACCTCTTGATGAGCTGCATTCCTCTCGTGCTGATGATGCCCGAGGCTTGCATTGGGCTGTGTGTGTTCAAAGTAGCTCCTCTGACAAGCACATGAATGCCGAAGGTGATTTAGAGGTTAGCCTTTTTTTTCTGAAGCTTTTCTGACCGCACTAGGTCGGTTAGGTTTGTGCATGCACACACGCTTACACACACACACACACACATGCATGCATATCAACACACTCTTTGCTCCTTTACTGGAATGTTTACAGTAGCCTTTTGAAAAGGTATTGACTTTATGTTAAGCAACATAATATTAGATGTTTACCTAATGGACAGATGGTCAAGTAGTAAAAAACAAATCATGTTTTAGTGTGCATTGATGTCTTTAGTGCTTCGCCAATGGTTCAAATATGTAGGAGGTACTAATACATGATTTCTTACATAAAACTGTCGACAAACTAGGTGACCAGTTTGTTTGAGAATGGCAGGCTGGCCCTGCACTGGAGATGTTCACGTGCTTTGTAGATTTTTCCGCTTGCATGGCTCCACACAAAAGCGAACTTATGCTGAAAAATTTCTGTGTTGCAGTGGCTTTTTTTCGACTTTTTGGTCTTGTGCATCGGGCGCTATGGAGACATCCCTAAACTCCCTGCCTACCCAGCATCCAAGGGGCCTGAAATTTTCCAAGGCAAAGTTTTACACTCTATGGAGTATGCCAAGTTGGATGATTGTGCAGCTAAACACCTGCTGCAAGATAAGCGTGTTGTGGTTATTGGGATGATGAAATCAGCTCTGGATGTGGCTGTGGAAGCGTCGAATGCAAATCAAGGTTTTCCAAATTATTTGTGAATTGGAAGAGCGTATTGCTTGAATTTTAAGGGTGTAATTTGAATGTTGCTGATTATTCATGTTTTGGTCTCAGGCATCCGTGGTCATCCATGCACAGTGATCTTCAGGGCTGCACATTGGATGCTCCCTCATCATGAGCCCTTTGGGTTGCCCTTGTCATACCTTTATTCAACAAGGCTTTCTGAATTGATGATTCCAAAGCCCGATCAGGGGTTCCTACTCAGTGTCATTTCCACCCTCTTGACACCAGCGGTAGGATGTCTGCCACCATGAATTAAATCTCCATGGTTTTCCCCTCCATTGGCATGTCTCCTGCATTGGCCCGGGATGGTGTGTGTGTGTGGGGGGGAGGGGGGGCGCGCGAAGAGGAGCTCCTGATCGTCCTTAAATTACATCTTTGCATTATACGGTGCTGTCCCCCAAACACCCTTCCCATTGTAGTAGACCAACCACTTACCAAACAAACCCCCCCCCCCCCCCCCTTTCTCCCTTTTTTCAGACCTTCAAATGAAATTTCAGTACTAGCTCAATAGGGAGTCTGAAGGTATAGTCAGTTCACAGCTGATATAGTTAATAGTGTTCATTTGTTCATTTTGCAGAGATGGGCGATCTCAAAGTTGGTGGAGAAGTATCTTCTCCATACTCTCCCTCTTAGGGAGCTTGGTCTTGTACCGAATCAGACTTTTTTCGAGCAGTTTGCGTCTTGTCAGGTGCCTCTGTTACCGGATGCATTCTTTCAGAGAGTAAAAGACGGTCAGATCAACCTACTCAAAGCAGAAAGCTGGAGTTTTTCCAAGAGTGGAGTAGTTCTTGGAGACCGCACCAGCATAGAAGCTGATGTTGTCATTCTCTGCACAGGCTATGATGGTGAAAAAAAGCTCAGATCATTGTTACAACCAGTGACTAGAGAACTGCAGAACTTTGGAAGTGTTATACCTCTCTACAGGTAAGGCATCCTTTCATATCTAAGTTCAAGCTGCAGGGTTAAATTTCGATGAGTTTTCAAAGAAGGTGGTTTGATCATTATCTTTGTTCAATGGTGTAGAGGTGTGATACATCCTCGAATCCCGCATTTGGCAATCATGGGATTTCATGAGAATCTATCCAACCTTCACTCAGCTGAAATGGGCGCACGATGGCTGGCTCACCTGCTTTCGCAAAAAATCAGCCTTCCAAGCATCGGTACCATGGAAACTGTCACACAGAAATGGATAGAGTACATGAGAAATGCGACACCTTTCTATCAAAAGTCGTGTATAGGTGCAGTTAGCATATGGCATTCTGACCAAGTGTGCCAGGACCTTGGATGGAATCCGAGAAGGAAGAGGAACTTTTTCCAAGAGCTACTCGCCCCTTATAGTAACATGGATTACAAAGATTAGCATTAGCCCAGTAACATATCAGTAAGCTCGTAAGAAAGCTTTGCAAGGGGTGTTAATTATTTTTCTATATATTCAGTAAGGCTGTATGGCATTCTACTAGCATAAGAGCTTCAATTTAGTTCTACTTAGTAATGATCAAGAAATCGACGCAGCAGCTCTTCATAATAAGAAAGCTCTCTTGAGTATTGGTAATGCAACTAGGAGAGACCAATTTTCTTACCCAGAGGTTGAGTGCTCTTATGGTGCTAGGTAGCTGTCTCGATGCGCACATGGTTCTCGGAGACATTTACATACTGGAGGAATGGAAAGATAGAGTTGTATTTGTTTTCTTTATGTGAATAGTCAGTAATGCCTGAGAAGATTAAAAAAATTAAACCATTCGTCTTTATGGACGCAAGCCAATAGCTTGTTGCATCACTACAGTATGTTTGAGATAGAATTTTCTAAAGGACCTTCACTTGATTGGCTTCAAATTAGAGGGAGAAGAGAGGAGATAAGTGTTTGGTGGCTTATTTGGAAGAAAATGGATGGCTTCGTGGAATAATTGGGACGAGAAAGATAGTTAATGGCTCATTTGGAATGAGAGACTATCACAAGAAGTTTTGGCCAAATTCTCACAATAATTCCCAAATGGTGACTTACCTCAACATCATGAGCTCTTGTGAGGGAGGCATTGCATACCTAGCTAGGTACAATTAGGGGTAGGGGACCGCCGGCGCGGTGGGGGGCCCGGTGGTCCCTTGCCCCCAATCATACTTAGCTAGGTATGTGGTGCTGAAGCTCGTGATGTTATGCATTGTATGAAAAGCACTGAAAAAGACACTGTTTTGTTACATGAGAAAATTTCTATATCTTCTTGTGTAAGGGGGCTATGAGAATATTTGTTAAGTTTTATTTAAGAATACAACACGGTAAACATCGCATAGGGTAGGTTAAACGAAGTATCCCGAAGTCCACCATTCTCCTCTGGTGAATATCTAAACCAAGTGAAATCAAGTGGTTTTAAAGAAATTTTTGTATCGTAGTATGCATGAACTTTCAATTTAATTATTTTTAAAATTAATTTTGCTATATTATTAAGTGAAATTATTAAAAGAACTCATTCTTTAGTAGCGAGCTTGTACTTTGAGAAAAGGTAAATGTTTCTTTTTTCACAAGTGTAATTCAAAATTTTATCATTAATTATTTTGGAAGAGGTAGAACTCAAATACACTTTTTCCTTCAAGTATTTGTTTAAAATCTTAAAATCAATTATTTTAACATTTGAAAAGATAAGATAGTTTTTAAATCATGATTATGAATTAAAAATTCTTTTGAACTACTACTTGAAAAGTATCAAAATGAAAAAGGTTGTACATTGTAAAATGCAAAGATAACATTTTACATATGTAAAAATATCAAATTGAAATAAGACAATTATACTGAGAGCTACTTGATTTTTGATCTAGCGTTAAAGGTAAGTTAAACAAATGTGACAATTTTATTTCTAGATTTTTCCATATGTACTCCGGTGCTTCAAAGGTAGGTTAAGTATGGGAAGATTTATGCACAAAGAGACTCAACAAGCCTATTTTAGTGCAAGAAAAACCAAGAAACAATGTCAACAAAGTAAAGAAGAGTGAAAAAGAAATGGTAATTAGCTCAGAGTGGAGATTATGATTGCCCTCCAAGTGAAAAATGATTTTAATGAGCAAAAATAATGAACATTTGAGAAGAGGATGAATTTGATCAACATTTGAGAGCATTTGATCAATTGATGCTGACTAGTACAAACAAATGGAGATGATGTATTAACAAAGAAGTATTACTTAAACAATCTTTAACACTAGGTTGGTAATGGTCCGGACACTTTTATGTCCTGGGACACTTTTATGTCCTTTTAAGTGACCATTTTTCTTGAATTATGTCAAGAGTTTCAAAATGGATTTTGAGGTGCTATCTGTTTAGAACGTTGTCTCATGAGCTGAAAAAAACTCTACATTTTTTTGGAATATCAATTCCATCTTTAACCTTGTCCTTGCACAACATTTCACAACCTGAGCTGAAAAAAACTCTACATTTTTTTGGAATATCAATTCCATCTTTAACCTTGTCCTTGCACAACATTTCACAACCTAAACTGTGTGAAAATAGGGGTCTTGTTTTTGGCTTTTTTCAACTTTTTGCAACTATACCACTTTAGAATTCATGTTTGTGAGGTCTATAGTGCTAGAGAACTATCTATAGTAGTCCTCAACATGTCCTGATGCTTCTAGGGAGAAGTAAATGTTAAAGTTGTAAGTTCTGACCAAATTACAAAAATGGTCAAATCTTGTTTTTTAGCCAATTTTAGCTCTTCTGTGATTTTTTTGGTGGCTTTCATGATATCCAAATGCAGTTTTGATTTTCTATGTCACATATTGTAACATAAAGCTAATATTCCTTGAGTTTTGGGGCACCTAATACCCTATTCTTCATAGTAGACAACGATGGTTGATTTTTTCAATTATAGAAGAAAACGAAACATTCTAGTATATCAAGTATAGCTTTTTCAATATTGTTAGTTTCTTGTGACAACTACATGCATTTTGTAGGTAGTAACCATATCTAGTCATAAGGATCAAATTTGTCTAGATATTGAATAGTTTCTATGGGATTCTACAACTCATAATGTGGAACCTAATTTTTTCATGTTTGCTGTATTTAGCACTTCATCTTTGTCCCCAAGATTCCCCTTGGTAAGAGATGTATTATCCATTTGACATGCTCCATGGATCCTTATGAACCTAAAGGACAATAGGGAACTAATAAAACATGCATATATTATTTGTATTGAGCGTGGCTATAGAAACTTTGATGATAGGTTTGCAGAATGGTAAAAATTCAACTTTTTTGTACCTATTTCTTTTGGCAAAACAAAAAATAGTGAGTGAGAAGCAATCATGTGTTCTGATCACCAACCCATTGAACTTAACTAGGGAATTTATCTCAAGTCCTACAAAAATCCATAATCTTATTTTTATGCAACAAAACGTAAGAAATGATTGTTTTGATGAAAATGTACTGGTCCATCAACTTTGGAGGCTTGGTGTGACCAAAAGATGAGAAATTTCACAAGTTTCTTATTTTTTCCATGTGTAGTAGACCTTGAACTATAACCTCATGAAAGGATTTTACAAAATGAGTGGATCTACTATGGTTTTGGAGGTTTTTTTCAAAACCCTGAAAGGACACTTTTATGTCCTGTTAGGTTACCAACCTACTGTTAAACAATTAAAGAGGTGAATAAAATATATGGTAGTTACTTCTACCCATAAATTCTACATCTGTTCTGTGAAAATGATTATTAATGGCTTCAGTCTAAAAAAATTTATTCATTTGTGATAAAGAACTGTAAAATATAACAAGAGTTATTGATAACTTTTTGGACTAGATCTCTAAACATAATGTACTATACTTAACAATAGAAATGATGGCTTTAAACATCCAAATTTGCATGTTTGTTTAAATTCTAAAAAGTTAATTTTGATTATTTGAGTTTAAGTATCACATTTTAAAAATGTTTTAAAGAAAATTTTCTTGGTATTCTACATTCTTTAGATTAAAAACTACAATGTTTAGAGTTTTAACTTTTCTGGTAAAATTTACAAAAAGTTAAAGTTTTGACGATTGAGTTATACTTTTAAACGACTCATCGTTCTCATGCCCAAGCTCCTTTTACAAATCTGTACCATGTTGATTCTCCCTCTGTCATTGTGAGATGTGCATCATCAAGTGTGCATTGTTGACCTAGAATGGGAGGGGCATATCTGTTGCTTATGGCAATTGATGCAGAAGAAGGGAATGCACAACAAATCTTGCAATCAACTTGCATATGTGTACCTTCATACTGTGCTCGTGAAGGTAATGAACACTATGAATAGCTCCAACGTGACATGGATTCACGTGACTTTATTGTGTGCTTGTGAGAAACCACACTAATTTATCACAAGAAGCAGTTGATAGGAAATAAGACGTAGCTAAATAGATAATTGAGTAGTTTATTTAATGGAGAGACACAAATTATCACACACGAGAGATTAGCGAGAGAGAGAGAGAGAGAGAGAGAGAGAGAGAGAGAGCACAAATTATCACACACGAGAGATTATATATATATATATATATATATATATATATATATATAGAGAGAGAGAGAGAGAGAGAGAGAGAGAGAGAGAGAGAGAGAGAGAGAGCACGATATATGTGGTTCATCCAATGTGGGCTACATCCACGGGAAAAAAGCCACTCAATGGCTTTAGTACTTCAAATAAGAAGTAGGTTACAAATGGATTATACCCTTAATAGAGCTCCCGCCTTGCTTCACTCTCACCACCTCACACCCACCTTGTTGCATCAACTTCACACACCAAAATGTGTGTAGAAATGGCCTCCTTTTATAGGCCAAAAGGGCTGCCTTCTCTCATAAGAGGCAGCTGTGTGTAGCCGTCCTTGTGTAGACAAGTCCAAATGGACTCTCCAATCCGCCCATGTGTGGCCTCCCTTGAGAAGACAAGTCCGTCTTTGAAATCGGTCACAGACCATTGAATTCGGTCACTGGCCACCGGCCATTGACTTTCGATAGCTAGCCACCAGCCAACTGGCCAAACGACCGACCGTTTTTCGACCACTTTTCGACCGCCGTCCGACTATAATATTCCGGTGAAGCTAGTCTCGAGCTTTGCTCAAGACAGGCCGTGAAAATTTTGGTTTTCAGTGGATGATTTTTCTTCACACACAATGGCTTCTCCTCATAACGGAGGCCTTACAAATGTGCGCTTTCAATACAGAAAATTACAAGGGATAAATCAGGCTTCATACTTTACAATCTTCCACTTGGAGACTGATCTCCACACCAAACCTGTGATTGCTTTTCATCCTGGCTTATTATCTTTGAATGCCGATTGAAGATGAACAGAAGCTCAACTTCTCCTTGTTGACCACCTTTGTAAACATGTCAATAGGATTTTCACTTGTATGCACCTTCCTTAGCTTTAGTTATCCCTCTTCCAAAAGTATGCGTATGAAGTCATATCTCACCTCAATGTGCTTTGTCCTTGAATGAAAGGCTGAGTTCTTCGCAAGATGGATAGCGCTTTGGCGATCACTGTACAAGATACAATTGTCTTGTTTGAATCCAAGCTCTTCTAAAAATCCGTGAAGCCACAAAATCTCTTTGCTTGCCTCCGTCATTGCTACATATTCTGCTTCTGTGGTAGAAAGTGAGACCACTTTCTGTAGCTTTGAAGCCCAAATTACTGTTGTGCCTCCAATTGTGAAGACGTAGCCAATAGTGCTCCTTCGAGTGTCTTTGTCACCTGCCATATCTGCATTGGCATACCCTTGCAAGAAAATGTTTGTGCCTCCAAAATACAAAGCATTTGTGGTTGTCCCCTTTAGATACCTAAGTACGATTACACATGAGTATCGGCATTGTAGACGTGCTCGCTTGATTGGTTTGCATTAGTGTGGCGTTCTTTTGTAGCCTAATAGGACACTCGACTACACGATGTGGACCTCCACACTCATAGCATTGAAGAGGTGGTCTCTTAGCAGTATAATTGATATTTTGGCCTCTTGCAGCAAGAGCAACTACTTGATATATAGGTTTGACTTGTCTCCAATAGTCCTCCATGTAGTATTGTGGACTTTCTTCAAGCACATCCATCCCATAGGCAATATTAGGGTCTATATCTTCCTCACAACCTTCCAAACAAGCAATAGATGACTCACAAACCATTTGATTCAAAGAAGTGATTCTCGAATGTGGTGGTTACGGTCCTAGAGCTGGAGGTGGTAAGGGTGTTGTTTGGACAACATTTTGGGCCCTAGGGACCATGTGTTGTTCTGTTTGTTCAAGAGGTGGGGCCGGCATCAATGCAGGCACTCGAAGTGTGTCTGTCCATGCTAAGGTTGGTCCATTGGCCATCGCATGCTTAAATACTATGAAATCCTTAGCTTGATGACCATACCTCCCACAGGCATTGGAATTCCCATTGAATTTTACTCTAAAAGTAGGGCATTCACTGGTACTATGCGGTCCATAGCATACTGAGCACCATTGTTGCTCCCTTCTTGGATACATATGATTGTTTTGCAGAGTACGATTGTCTCTAAGACTCTCTTGAATAGCCTTGGTGAGATCTGATAAAGTCATCTCATATATATTTGGCTCCTTAGCAATAGGCTTTAGGGGCATTGGTTGATGCCCTGATGCTTGTGAGTTAATAGATTTAGGATCAACAGACACTCTTTCTCCTTGAATCATTCAATTATCCTCCAATTGGATCGCATTGGTGGTGACTACTTCCCAAGTGGTGATACCTCTAATGACTAGGCCATTGTAGATATCCTCATGTCGTAATCCCCTAATAAATCTATCAAGAAATTGATTATTATTGAAGTGCTCATTTGGATTACAATGAGAATTCAAATGCTTCAAGCGACTAATAAAGTCTCTCACCGACTCTCCTTCCTCTCGTTGGGCTTTCTGGAGCTAAGAGGCTACACCCCAAAGCATTCCCTCTCGCATGTATTCTTTCAAGAACAATCTCCTAAGAGTAGGGTAAATCGTTTTTTCTTCCACCCTTAGGGTTCTATACCAATCCCTTGCCTTCCCACTTAAGGTTAGGCTTAAAGCATTACTCTTATGCAGGTCATTGTGTTCTCCTAGAGAATCACATATTTGTTCAAACACTTTGATATGCTTTCTCACATCCCCGTCTCCACTAAATTTTTGTGTGAGCTTAGCTATTTGTACTGCTTTACTTCTAGGCTCTCTATCAGGCGTGTTACGCATATTCTCAGCAATAGATCGACCAATAGCTCGAGAAAATATTGCCAAGTCACCTAAGTGAGCAGGCACCGTGGGTGAAGGTGCTCCAAAGAGTACATGTGGAGTAGGTATTGGCATTGGGATTGGCGCATAGGAAGCCCTTGGGTTCCATGTTCGGTACGATGTTGTGCCATGTGGTGGTCCATAGTTCATATGTGTGGCCCTAGGCATAGCAGACGTCGGATGTGACATGCTAATGCTAGCCGGTATAGTCCCATGGGAATAAGAACTTGGGTGTTGTGGTTGTGGAGCATAGGTTGTTGAAACAATGGGAGGGGTAGAAACTACATGAGTGCATACAATTGGTACACACTTGTAGGTACTGTTGCAGGCATTGAGCTACCATGTAGCGGTGCTTTACTAACAAATGAGGTCCATGGCGTGTTTCTCGGCATGCCCATCAATGGGGTAGGCATGGTAGCCGTGGTGTCATCAAGGAAAATATGGGCTAGACTTGGAAAGGTAAAGCTATCACTTGTGGGCTCAGATTGCACCGAGACCCCTGGCGAAACAACGTATGGGGGATCCATCGAACTTACCGAGGGAGTCTCCATTTGTGATAAGGTCCGTTGTTTAGCCTTTCCTGTATCCAAGAATCTCATCAGACCCGTTGAAGGCATGCTGATCCCCTTGTTCTATCTCTCTAGCTCAATGACCCTATGGATGACCTCACAAACTCTTTGTTGTTGATCCTCCACACTAGTAGCACCCATTGTGGATTGTAGGACATCTAACCATCCGACGTGATAGGTGTGACTTGTGTATAGGTCGGTTAGAGTTTCCATTTGTAGTTCGCACTCCCAGTTCTCATTTAGAAACGCTCCATCTAAGATTGAGATGCTAGGGGTGTCCTTTGAGCTAGATGCAATGTTGCTTTCTAGGGGTTGGCCCTTACCGGTTGCTAAGTCAGGAGCACTTGATTGCTCTCTTAGCAAGGATATTGACATAGGGGCTTTCGCTTTTAGCTCTCTTCGTTGCTCCGCGTTGCGTAAGCTCTTGATTTCCTTTTCCCTTGCTACAAAGATATACCGCTCAACCTCTTGCACTTCGGCAAGGCTTCTACCATCAGGTAATATAACCTCAGAGGGGAATAGTTTTGAAGAGTCAGGAGGTGCAGTGAATGGAGTATTCACATACACATTCTCTAAGGGCATAGGGTATATGTTGGTCATGAATAGAGAATTTACTTCCCCACCCCCCTCATTTACATCATTAGCTCCATGTTCGGAGCGAGTGGCTCTATTAAAGGTTTCCTTCAAGCGGCTAAGCACGCTCGGCCTGGACCGCGGGTCCATGGCATGCATGTCTTGGCTTGAGCTATCGGAATTAGGCATTGGGAAACCCTCCATGACGTTGTAGTCAGAGGAAGAGTCACTAGCCGCTATGTTCGGGTCTTGGTTTGTACTACCTTGAGTCCCCGCCGAGGGCTCAGAACCTAAGGTAGGTGGATATTGAGAACTCGTGTAAGTCAAAATTCTCTCTAGTTGATCCGTCTCTAGCACACGACCAAAGCACAGATGCATGTGCCTTTGGCACCCTACAAGCATCGGCAAATAACCTCGAAGGTTAACCGCTTACTTTTTTAGGTGTCCGTTTTCACTCGTTTTTTTATGTTTTTTAATGATCGATTTTTTTATTAAAGTGTGTGATAGCTCGAAACAAGCGTATCACTCAGAGGGTCGCGGTGTGCTTTAGAGCACAACGTTCGGTCACCTGAAGCTTCGTTAGTCCTCAAAAAAGTCAATTTTTAGCTACCTGTGAAGCTAAAATACGTAATTTTAAAGGGCGACTGAGGCTTGAGCTGGGGCGTGAGCTTGGGCTTGGGTCTGGGAGATATTCCCGATCCCGGTCCTACCTTTAAATTTTTTATTTTATTTTAAAAAAAAGGATAAGTTCACCGCGGCCTGTGCGAGAGAAAACACACACTCTACCTACCTACTTCCAACTAATACACCTACTGTTACACACTAACACGCTTCATTAGCTCTCACAGATCTACTTCCTACTTACTGTACTTTGCATTACACAGAACTAACAACCTTAATACTAACACCTTACACAGAGAAAATACAGTAACCTTTCAAAACTTCATTAACAAAGAAATACACAGTAGCAACACAAAATCCTTCTTCTCAACACACACACCTTCCTTCCCTACCCTTCCTTTAATTGAAATTGCACCACAAAAGAAGCACAGAGTGCCATTCAAGCTTAGTGTATGGCATTCCCCACCAACGGCGCCAAAAATGTGCATGTTTGTTGCACTTGTCAATGCAAGGAACTTGCCGATACATTGTGTGCGAGCCACAAATGGCTCCAAGCACACAACAAGCTTAAACTAGTAAGCTCAAAGATGGCGATGGTGTGTCACTCACTGCTCTACACTTGCGGTCGTGGAGGATTCCTCACCGCGAAGAAGAAGGAGACGCCGCTACGCCGCGCTCAACCGCTTCACCGCCGCCGTGCCGCCACAATGCTCGATCGCGCTCTCTCTCGAGTCTCTCTCTCTCTCTCTCTCACACACACACACACACACACACATACACACACACACACACACACACACACACACACACACACACACACAAGGAGATGATAAAGAAGAAGGTGGAGATGGAGAAAGAGCACTTTTCTACTACATAAATGAGAGAATGAGTGAATTTTAGGTTTAGTTGACTTTTATATGAGCTCGCCCCATTCACACTTGGGCGCCCATGCTTAGCCAACTAATCCCTTGAATGTTCCAGTTAGAGTGCGCCTCTCATCAGCGATCACTCTGACCCTTTTCCTATTGGACTGACAAGCTGGGTACCTAACTCTACCAAGTAAATAATACAACGTCCGTCGTAGGTGATAGGAATGTGCGTGAGGGTTAACACCCACTTTCCCATGACTTAAAGTCACTTTCTTCTTGGATAACACTTGATATGGCTAGTGGTCTATGGACTTTGTGAGGTTACTTTTGCATAGGGAACACTAGGTCTATAATCTAGACCTTTTGGTGTCAGCAAGAGAAAGATGAGCTAAACTTAGAAAGGTAAAGCTATCACATGGGCCCAGGTTGTACTGAGACCCCTGGTGAAACAACATATGGAGGATCCATCGGACTTACCGAGGGAGTCTCCATTTGTGATAACATTGGTTGCTTAGCCTTCCCTGTATCTAGGAATCTCATGAGACCCATTGAAGGCATGTGGATCCCTTTGTTCTACCTCTTCAGCTCAATAACGCTATGGATGACATCATAAACTCTATTGGTCCTCTACACTAGTACCACCCGTTGTGGACTGTAGGACATCTAACCAACCCACGTGATAGGTGTGACCTGTGTATAGGTCAGATAAAGTCTCCGTTTGTAGTTCATACTCCCAGTTCGCATTTAGAAGATCTCAAATTCGAAATTGAGGTGTTAGGGGTGTCCTTTGAACTAGATGCAATGTGGCTTCCTATGGGTTGACCCTTAGTGGTTGCTAATTCAGGATTAATCGATTGCTTGCCTAGCATGGATGTTGATATAAACTACAAGTTTTAGACATATTCTCACGTGCAAAAATTGAGCGTGAATATGGATTTTGTCAGTCTGCAATAGAAATTTAGGTTTTCGCACATATGAATGAAGATTTTCTCACTGATTTTTCAACGTGCTAATAATTCGCAGGCAAAGAAAAGAGCAGTAGCGCCCGACGCTACTGCTTAAAAAGGACAGGAAAGTTTTAGCGGGTAGGAAAGTTTAAGACGTGCTCAACTTTTTTACGCATTAAGGTGTAAAAATGTGTAGAAAAAAGCCTTTTTTGTCGAAGTAACAAAAGGTCTGAAACTTGTAGTGATAGGGGCCTTTGCTTTTAGCTCTCTCCAATGATCTGCCTTGCGTAGGCTCTTGATTTTCTTTTCCCTAGCCACAATGACATATCGCTCAACCTCTTGCACTTTGGCAAGGCTTCTCCCATCAGGTAATATAACCTCGGAGGGGAATAGCTCTGTCAGGGGGTGCAGTGAATGGAGTATTCATATGAACATGCTCCAGGAGCATGCGGTCTACATTGGTCATGAATGGTGAATTTACTTCCCCACCCCCTTCATTCACATCGTTAGCTCCATGTTCGGAGTGATTGGCTCTACTAAAAGTATCATTCAAGCGGCTAATCACGCTCAACCCAGACCGTGGGTCCATGGTATGCATGTCTTGGCTTGAACTATCGAGATTAAGCATCGGGTAAACTTCCATGACATCGTAGTCAGAGAAAGAGTCACTAGACGCAATATGTGGGTCTTGAGTGGTCATCAGGAAAATTTTGAACTCATTTTTGGGCCTTTTAAGAGTGCCACATCATCAAAGTTGTACAAAAGAAAGCAACCCGGTAGACCCCTCTAAATATTGCTTAGAACCCCATGATATGACCTATCATTGGAAAGTTCTTGAAAAATGGATTCTAAAGAGCCAAGGTCCGAAAAGTTTGGATGACTTCTATGAAAGTTATGCCATTTTTTTTCAATCAGCCAGGTTTTGTTACCGTTATGGTAATCTAAAATCACCTTTTTCTACATCTACATGAAGGCAATGTCCGATACATGCATTCTATATATCAATAGATAGCATTTGAAGAGTAGATTCTAAATATCCAACCTCCGACAAGTTTGGATCTTATTTGCAAAAAATTTACCGATCCCCACTTTTTGAAAGCTATGCCACATCAACAATTCTTACAAGGCCCATTTTTGAGTCCAAACTTTTCCTAATGACTACCTTGGGTTCCCATTGAGGGCCTAGAGCCTAAAGTGGAATAGTGAGTGCCCGCGTAAACGAGACACTCTCTATGTGGTCGTCCTCTAGCACACGACCAGAGTGTAGGTGCATGTGACCTCAACACTCTAGTTTTTTAGGTGTTTACAACCCAAATTTTTTGTCCTTTTTTCTAACCAAGCCATGGAATATGACATGTGATAGTTCAAAACAAGCATCTTGGCTAGAGGGACACCCGATTTGGTTACGTAAAGCCCTCATTATTCGAAAAGTAGTCCTTTGCTAGGTGGGAAGAGGGCTAGAATTAGTAAGTCCAAAGGGTGAGTGTGAAGGGAATGGTGGAGGACTTGAGGAACTTGTCCCACATGCCCTCCCTTCACTTGAGGTCCTACCAGCTCTGTCTAACCTCCTTGTAGCTAACACAGCTAATTAACACTAATTACCTCTGCTCACACACTGTCTAACACAATAAGCTACACATTGTCAACACTTTGTAACACATCAACATTGCTCACTCACAGAGTATTCAATCTGCTCACCGTCTACTACATATTACCAATTTACACTAACTAACATATATGGTAATACCTGCACTTTACAGATCTAACAAATCTAACAAAACAAGTACACTGCAGCACTTAATAGAGCTTACAAAAACCTACTAAAACTGCCCATTGTAGCCACTTAACAGTTCTCACACAATTTAGCAAAAAACCAAAAATGGCAAAAGTGAAGGCTTCTTGAGGTAGCACTGAGTGTTCCTCAAGCTTAGTGCAAGGCAGTCCCCGATAGCGGCGCCAAAAATGTGCGCTTTGCCGCATGTGTTGGTGGTTGGGAACTTGCCTGTGCACTGTGTGCGAGCTTCGAAAGGATGCAAGCACACAACTAGACAGTCCTAGAAAGCTCAAAGAAACAATGGTGTGTCACTCACAGCTCAATGCTCCGGTCGTGAAGGATCCTGTGCTGCGAAAAAGAAGGAGCCGCCGTCGATGCCGCGCTCAATCGCCTCGCCGCTGCCACAATGCTCGATCCTCTCTCTCTCTCTCTCAAGCATACACACACATACACATGTGAGCACACGAAGGAGAAGGGATAGATATGGAGCAAGAGCACTTCTCTCTCTCTCTCTCTCTCTCTCACACACACACACACACACACACACACACACACACACACACACCAACTTTCTCCAAGTCAAGACAGCAACACCCTACATGCTCTTACTTCTTGAGTCCAGATCGCTTCCCATTGAGGTCTTGGGCATGCAAAGAGTTGTGGAGTACATGCTTAAGACACAACGTAGCCCTTTGTATCGACTTCCTAGAATCGCATATGAAGCAAGTCAAAAGGTCCAAAAGACATGCAAGAGCAAAATACTAAGTTCGGGGTGGATGCTTGACATCAAGAAATGGTTTGGAAGATGGGATGTATGTCACTTGGTCAAGGATGCATCGATCGAATCCCAAGTTAATGAGGCCTTCTTACAACACCAATATATCACGGCTTGGGAGAAATCCGGACGTTCTCGCTTCAGCCATTACACCACACACATTGCCCCAAACTACAAATCTCTCTTCTTCTCCGAACGAGGTTACCGAACCCATCCCTACATCCTTGAGCCCATCCTGTTGAGTGCGATCCACACCATTGCCTCCATTCATCTTAGCTCCCATTCTCTACGCCGTGAGACAAGACGTTGGGGCACTAGTGAGGAGTTTCATCGAATTTGCACCTTATACCCTCGTCAAGTGCGAGAGAGTGAGTACTACACACTACTTGAGTGCTCATCTTTTGACCACATTAGGTCCTCTTTTCCCCATATATTCAGTCATGAGCTCCCCTACATAACTTCCTCTCCCAACCACGATATGGACTCTCTATTGCGACGCTCATTTTAGCCATTTTTGAGCATCGAGAGTCACTTATGACCTCCACTCACACCACTTGACATGTTCGTTTGGTCCCATAGGTCATCTTTGACCTCCGAGGACGATAATAGAACTATCTATCTCTCTCTCTCTCTCTCTCTCTCTCTCTCTCTCTCTCTCAAGCATACACACACACACACACACACATACACATGTGAGCACACGAAGGAGAAGGAGACAGAGATGGAGCAAGCGCACTTCTTAGCTTGCACCTCCAAGAATGAGAATTTTTAGGTCAATCGGACCTTTTATAAGAGTTTGACCCATTTACACATGGGTGCCCACAGTGGCCGGTCATTGCAAAACTACTATAAAAATAAGATAAGTGGTGCGCCTCTCTTCGGCGATCACATACACACCTATTGGACCAACAAGCCCAGCCCATGACTCAATCAAATAAATAATAATGCGTCCGTTGAAGATGATAATAGGGTGTCCGTGAGGGTTAACAAATGATTAGTATAATATGAGAAAATCATTTGGGTTGGTTAGATATTAAATTTTATGACACTTTCATAGTAGGCCAATAGAAATACGTCTCTGCTCCTTGGAGAGTAGGTTGAATGCCTTTATGACCCGCATAGGGAGGAGCATGGGATTCATACATGACTTTCTCACATAGGGAGTGGGTAACACATAGCCTATTGCCATGGAGAAGATAACCATCCTAAAAGATGAATGGTTCTTCTTTCTTCCCTAAATCAAGGGCTGACATTATGTCTTCAAAGTCAGGGTCAGTCGCATACTCATCTATCATAGAAGATAGATCATTGTGAGTTGCTATAGACACCGCATTAACTTTTGGGTGTTGTGAAAGTGAATCAGCCACTTGATTCTGCTTACTAGCTATGTAAGCAATGTGAAAATAAAATTGCGAAAGAAAATTTTTCCACTTCATTTGTTTGTTGGAAAGCTTAGTTTGCGTCATAAAGTACTTGAGACTTTGGTGGTTGGTTCATAGAATAAATAGAGTCCCCAATAGATAGTGCTTCCATGTGTCTAGGGCATGTATAAAAGCTAAAAGCTCTTTCTCATAAATGCCTAAGACCCGTTCATCCGTATTGAGCCTTCGGCTCTCAAATGCTATGGCATGCCCTTCTTGAAGCAAGACTGCTCCAAGGAAATCACCACAAGCATCACATTGGACCTCAAATGGCTTTGAGAGATCTGGAAGCATAAGGAATTGTTGAGAGGTAAGCTTCTCTTTGAGCTTATCAAAAGAATTTTGCTCCTTAGCAGTCCATGAGTACTTAACGTTCTTTTTTGTTGAGTCATGTAATGGTATTTCTATTTGAGAGAATTTTTCTATGAAGCGTCTATAGCATGCACACATACCAATAAATCTTCTTAGCTCATGTAGATTCCTTGGAATAGGCCATGCTTTTATTACCTCCAACTTCGATTGATCCATATGAATACCATATTTAGAGAGAATATGACCTAAGTATTGAATCTCTTGAACGAAAAATTTTCTTTTCTTTCGATTGAGAAAAAGCTTGTTCTCCCTCAATGCTTGAAAAATCACTTGGAGATGTTGCTTGTGTTCCTCCAAGGACTTGGAGTAGATAATGATATCATCAAAGAACACTCCAGTGAATTTGCGGTAGGGTCTAAATATTTTCTCCATTATTCAAGCCAAAAGGCATGACCAGATATTCATAAAGACCAAAAATTGTACAAAACACGGTCTTTAGGATATTTTCATCCACTATCCTTATTTGATGATAGCCACTTTTAAGGTCAATCCTACTAAAGTAGGTAGAGCCTTGTAGCTTATCAAATAGATCTTCTACTTGAGGCACATGAAATCTGTTTTTGATAGTGATATGGTTTAGTGCTCGATAGTCCACACACATGTGGTACGTACCATCTTTCTTTTGCACTAAAAGGATTGGAGAACAAAAGGGAGAGGAGCTATGCCTCGCCATCCCTTTGTCTACCAATTCTTGTACTTGTCTCATGACCTCCTCTTGCTGAGCTTGGGAAACTCGATAAGGAGGTTTGTTAGATGGTGAGCTTCCTGGTAGGAGCTCAATTCAATGGTCATCATCCCCTTGTTTTGGAGGTATGTCCATAGGGATATCATCGATGAACACATTTTGGAATCCTTTTAGAAAATTAGACAAGTCTAGCTCTTCTTGGTTCCTACCATTTACATTTGATGAAACATTATGACCTTTTAGGGACTCTTTGACAAAAATCATGTACGCAAAAATTGATCTCTTCATTGATTTATCAAAAGTAGGAGGATTTACAAGTGGTATAGTACGACTAGACTCACTAGAATCTATGTACATGCTCTTTTTCCTATAGGTGAAGTAGATTCTCCTTTCAAGGAACTTCATGTTGGTAGCCATGCGGTTGAACCATGGTGCCCTTAGGATAGCATCCTCATGTTGGAGAGGAGAGATGAAAATGTCTTCTTTGTCGATGTAGCTTTGAAGATGAAGTCTCAATTTCCCAATAAAGGGGATAACAGAGGCTTGCTATTGAAAACTGTGTCGGCCGTTACAATATCTCCCTCCTGGAAAGCTTGAATGCCCAACTTGGTGGCCAACTCTGTTGATATGAAATTCAAAGTAGAGCCAGGGTCAAACAAGAGGAAGGAATCATGCTCCCTTACCTTTCCCCGAGCATAGGGAGAGAGGTGATCCTTTGCAATAAGCATCCTCTTTTGGAGCTTTGATGGTGGAAGCTCTAGGAGTCTCATTGCGGGCATTTCTCTTGGGGCAAGAACGATAGCCATTTCCTTGCTCCCCACACTTAAAACATTTATGGTCCTTGCAAAAAGCTTCAAGCTCTCAATGAGAGAGTTTGTTTTTACCTTTGTAAACTCCCTTCTCCTTGGACCGATTGTTGTTGTTGTTGGAATTGCCTTGGGAAGAATTTTGGGCATAGGTCTTTCCCTTTGCATCACTTTTGTCTTTGCTTTCCATAGGCTTGACATTCCTTCTAGCCCCTTGTTGGAAATGTAGAAATGCAGTTTTCAGTCAGGCAGATTTTGGGGATGTAGAGGATCCTAAACCTAAATTCGGCTATTTTTATTGAATGTTCATGGAGTAAAAGCTTGATCATAGAACTTTGGTTCTACAAGTTTATTTTGTATGAGCTCTCATGGATGATGATTTACTTGATGGGTACCCAGTCTTGGCATGTTGCCAATAAATGGTGCATTTGTAAGATGGTGACATGATGCACAAATTGGGATATCAATGTAATCCTTCGAGGGGACAATGGGAGGTGTTTAGTGATTATGTAGTGTATAGTTTGTGAATCTTGGATTAAGTTCCAAGCACTTCACTTTGCACTGTCTATAGTTATTAGCACTGAGTTTTTTTTAACAAGAGATTTGTGGGAAACGAGTCAAAAGTTTTTGCTGGAAAAAACTTTCTACCATTGGGCTGTGCCACATTAGGAGATTTTGGAGGTCATTTGGAGGGCCTTTTAAGAAATTCTATTTCTCTCTTTAGAAAATGTTCTTAAAACATACTTGCACTTGTTGCGTACGTCCAAAAGGACAACTGAACACTCTGAAAAGTGAACCTAACTTTTCAAAAATCCTTGAAAACGGTCACTTTTCATTCAATGCATGTCTCCTTTTTATGAAGTACACAACGCTCATTCAATATAGCTTTGGTCATCATTGAAATTTAAAAAATCACAAAAATATCATTTGGTGTTAGAATTTAAAGTTTTTGATACAGCCAATGCGTCCATAATGACCAAAAACATAAAAAATGTCTATCTACTTGCCTCAATCTGACAGCCAAAGAGGGAGAAACTGTCAAAATACTCCTAGAAAGGAGATTTTGCCTCACGGCGCGCGGGGGGCCATCTGGAAAATTCCAAATGGCCCTTCGCACACCGTGAGGCAAAAAGTAAAAAGTTGGATCACGGTGCGTAGAGGGTCATTTAGAATTCTCCAAACAGTTCCTCGCGCGCCATGATCCAAAATCCCCTTTTTAGGGGTTTTTTGGCGATTTCTCCCTCTCCGGGTGTCAGATTGAGGCAAGTAGAGAGGCGTTTTTTTAGGTTTTTGGATGTTTCAGACGCATTGGCGGTGTCAAAAAGCTTCAATTTCAACACCAATTGACAGTTTTGTGATTTTTATTAATTTCAATGATGATAAAAGCCATATTAAATGAGCGTCGTCTACCTCGTGAAAGACATTCTCATTGAATGGAAAGGCGCATGTTTTCAAGGACCACTGACCCCTTTTTATATTTTTCTTAATATCAACCTATTTTTCTATGTAACATAAGCTCTTCTTTCATTGGAGGAGCGCTTTTTCCTCTCTCTTCTAAAAGGCCCTCCAAAAGACCTCCGAAATCTCCTAATGGGTGTTAAACCCAAAATGGGTGTAGTTTTATAATTTCAGTTCAGTGTTTGTAGTTTTTTCAGGAAGTAGTCAGGATTTATAGTGTGAAGGGACAAAAACTCTTTATATAAGAAAAGGGGTTATTCCCTGATGGTTGTAACGTTTTGGATGTATGGAACGAAGAAGAAGAAGAATATTGAAGCCCTGTACAATGTCAAATTCCTGTTCTCCTGCGTATTCAATTCTCAATTCGGATTTAGTCACCTGATAGATTCCCGATTCCTGTGTATGTATTGAACGATGTTTGTTAAGGGATTTTGTGAATGAAGCTTGTGTAAGAGGTTTCTTATTGTCTCTCTCGGAAGTTGGGATGAGAGGCAATAACAATCACTTATCATCACTCTTCTTGCTAGCATACATAATATCATAGTAATGAAGATGGCAAGCTTAAGGATTGGATCATGGTTCTTGGTTGGATTTGCATTCCATAGCCAAGAGTGTTGGTGTAGGCTGTCAACTTCCCTACTAGCTTGGAGAAGGAGATGGAGCTCTTTCACTTTGCATGTCACACAATGAGAGTGTGTGTGTGTGTGTGTGTGTGTGGGAGAGTTTACCCCCCAAGCTAGTCCCCCCTCTTTCTTTGGTCGACCCCCTCTTCTAGCACTCTCTGGCATTTGATTGGACGTACTCAAGCTTGGCCAATCACATGATTAGTGCATATCAAGCAACAAGGGTAACCCTGGGACAAGTGTCCCCGTTTCTCCTTTGAGAGGAGGACTTGATAAATGCAAAAAAAATCATTAAATCAATTAAATTATCGCTGGACACCTTGGGAGGTTAACCAATAGGCTTTAGGCACACTATGAGGGCAACATGAAGAGGAGGTTGACAAGTGTCTTGCTGCTTTCTTTGTACCAAGGATGCCTTGTGTGAGGGTGTATGTGTTCTCTCTCTAGCCCCTACAATGAGGGCTCTCCCCCCCTTGTGTAGGCATATGCATTGACTTTTGAATTCCTTACCCCCTCAAGCACCTTGAGAAAATCATTTGGGTTGGTTAGATATTAGATTTTATGACAACAGGAGGACTCAAAAGTGGATGATTCTACTTGCCTTGACTTAGAGGATGAGGAGGATACCACAACGAGGTTAGAGAGGCAAGTCAATGAAGCTGACTACTACGAGATGGCATTGGATCTAAGCAATTATGACAATGCTGATAAAAGCAACAAGGAATGTGGCCCCATACCCCTTTGTGAAGGAAATAGGGCATGCTCCTATGGACTGCCATAAGGACACCAAGAGGGCCCATAACTCGATATCTTAGAGCTTCCCTAACAGAGGTCAAAAAAAGAATAAGAGAGATAGGAGGGTTAATAAATGAAGCTCCTATTGTGGAATGTGAAGGGGATCTCAAAACCCACAAAGCTTAAAAAATAAAAAATTGGGTTTTGAACTACCTAGTCGATGTCATTGGTCTATTAGAGATTAAAATCTTAGGAGAGGAGCTTCTATAGAGATTGAAGACAATCTCACATAGTCTTTGCTAGCATCACTCCAACTGTAGCAGAGGTTCAGGAGTCCCCCCCCCCGGAGGATAGACCTTCAGAAGACACCTAGCTAGGGACCATTGGGTAGCTATGCGTATATGAGAACCAGTGGAGGATAAACCCTTAGAAGACACTGGCTAGGGACCATTAGGTAGCCGTGTATATAGAAGAGCCAGTGCTTTGCACCCTTGTTTCAATGTATGCTGTGGGTTCGACTACAGATAGAACCAAACTCTAACAAAGTCTCACCAAAGTAGAAGGGCCAATAGTACTCTTTGGGATATGAATATGGTTGAAACTTTAGAGAACATGTATAAAATCAAGGGGATTAGTATATTGGGAACTGAAAAATCTAGTTGGGACTCATTGAAAAACCGATTGGATCTTTGGGATGTAGGTGCTACAAGAGAGTTCACCTGGCAAAATTATCCTCAGAGAGAAAATGCCAAAAAATCTAGACTTGACAGATGCTATCTAAGCATTTAACTGACTAATGAATTTAATAGGGTTAAAGACAAGACTAGGTACACATCATGTGCCTCAAATCACTACCCTCTAGTTATTACCCTAGATGATAAGCACACGAAGATTAGGAACCACTGCTACAGACTCGACTTTGTTCAACCTTCAGGAGGTCCAAGACTTTTCCAAAGGAGTCGCCCCTGTCAAAGCCTAGTCTAAAACAATCAAGCTAACTCAACAATCTCTGATAAGATTCAGGAAATAAGGAAATGACATAATGAGATCCAAGAGAGAGCTAGTGGAACTAGAAGCTAAGACCAAGGAAGATGAAGAAATTCAGCCCAAAATCAATATCTTAAGAAAACAAATCAGATTTGAAGAGGATCTTACGATGCATCACTCATCCATCTTTTTCAAAGACTGGTGGGCAGATAGAATAGACAAGCCCTCAAAAGAGATTTTCAAAAAGCTAAGGAAGAAACAACAAAGGGAAGTGGTTCCTATGCTATCTTTCCCCCCAAGGAGTAGTGAACACTCAGGAGGAAAACCTAGAGATAGCAAGGAAACATTTTGAGGATATTTTCAGCCCTCTTGAGAGCCTTTGCCCAGAAAAAAATCAGAGCCCGCAATATTATATGGGAATGTAGGAAAAGGGTTATCCGTCCTCAGATTGTTGAACAACTAGAAGCCAACCTGTTCATTAGAGGAAATTAAGAGAGCTATTGAATCTCTCAAACCGAATAAAACTCCAGGGATAGATGGATTGCCTGCTCAATTTTATCAAAAATTCTATTTTGTTACTGATTTGGGAAGAATCACTCCATTGCAAGGCTCTCCCAAAAGCATCATCAAGCTGCTTCACAAGAAACACGAAGGTCCAAGGGAAATCCTTTCCAATTGGAGACCTCTGACTATTAACTTTGACATGCAATTTTTTTGCCAAAGCTATTTCTTTGAGAATAAATCCCTCCCTTATGAAGTGGCTCTCTTCAAAGCAAAAGGGTTTCATCAAGGGGAGAAGAATTCTGGAAGCTATGATTTCCATGTGGGATGGCATTGAATATGCTGATGAGAGAGGAAAACATTACATTTTTGTCAAAATTGACTTTGACAAAGCCTATGATAGGCTTGAGCGGTCTTTCCTAATTGAAAGCTTACTTATGATGGGTTTTGGTCCCAAACTTGTTTCTTTTGTCTAAACTCTTCTTGGGAATGCAAAAGCACTTGTTGCTAAAAATTGTGGGATGTCCAAACCCTTTGGATTAACAAGGTCGGCTAGGCAAGGATGCTACTTGGCGCCCTTACATTTTTCTATAGCAGCTGATGCCTTAAACTGTCTAATCTCAACATGCAGGTAAACCAACTGAAGCTGGACCAATGTCAAATTCACAAGGCCAACTACAAAGTGTTGAATGATTGCCTGGGGTTGAACAATGGTGTTAATGTCAACAAAATTCAAGAGGTCCTCCTAGAGGGGTTCAATAACCACTTGCATAGGATGATGGAGGAATGGAAGGCAGAGGGAGATAAGATTATTGAGCTATACACAAATGGGTTGAGGCTGGTCACATACATAGAGGAAATGACCAAAAATATGCCTGGGGCCTTTAACTAAATAGGAAGTGTTGTTTTATTCAATTTTGGTGTTGTTTGTGTATACTAGGAATTGTGTGACACATCAGAAACTCATTGCCAGATCATTGTATATAGGTTCATGGTTTTATTACCATTCCACAATTTTTGGCATTGTATTTATCATCAATCACCTTGGTATGAGGACTAAGATTTTTTAATTTTTCTTTCTCTTTAAAATAATATATCTTGCGCCTTGTTATGGTTTCTTTAAAAGAAAAACTAGAGTGTTGAGTTGAAGTGAGTCTGAGGGTAAGAGAAAACAAGGACCTAGAAGAGAAAATTTAGAGAGAGAGAGAGAGAGAGATCAGCTTGTGCTTTGTTTTCCACAAATCCTATTACCTTAAGTTGACATGGTCATGTGTTTATAACGCCATGGTCTTCATGTCCCAATTTTAATATGTCTAAATATTTCCTTAGCTTTCAGATTGTATTAATTCTTTGATTCAATCTTGCTATATTGTGTGCATCTTTGTCATTTGTGTAAGTGTGGTTGTGTCATTTGAATATCCCACAAGAGTATACATCTCTGGACAAGAAAATGGAGAGAGAGAGAGAGAGAGAGATAGAGAGAGAGAGAGAGTTACCTTTCATCAAAGCAAGCTTTGTTGGTTCTTAATTGGTACCACCTCTAGTACGTTATGATCGTGATGTACCATTTTGAGCCGTGTACCTCACAAAAGAACCATAAGAAGGGTTACAATTTACATAAAAAGATTATATGTATCACTTAAAATATTTTCACTTTTAGATGGTGTTTCCTTTTCATGTTTGGAAAGAAAGGAAAACATGCAAGTCTCCTTGCAAGGGGGAGTTTGCACAATCCTCCCCAATTTTAATAATATGAGGGAATGTGCCATTTTCACGGTAGTGTGAAATTTTTAGTGCGTTCATTTCACTGCGTCGTTAGTAATGACTATAGAATTCAAACACACCCTTTAGTTTCGACATTCATTTGTTGATTGTCGTAAACAAACACGATGATGTTGGCTAAAGCTTTGTGAATAAGTTTGTCCACATGATGCTTGTCTGATGAAGGTGTTATGTAAGGCCACATACTTTCAAAGAGCTAACTGAACTAGAGGAAGTGTTTGAAGAGAGACATTTCCTAAAACTAACCCAGAACTTCATCAAAGCAGCCCAAGAGACTTTGTTTGAAGAGAAACCCTCACCTTGATTACTAATCTAAAATGTCTCTCATGGGCAGGATGGTCAAGCAATCTTCATCTCGGTAGTGATACATCATTCATATAAAGCTTTCATGGAGCCACATGCCTTCAAGATGTAAGCATAGCCTTTCGAACAAAAGTATGTGTGACTGAATTTGGAGAGAGACACTTGCCGCTGGAAATAGCATAGAGCTTTTTGTGATTGCTTTTGCTACGCACATCCCACAATAATGCATTCCAAAAGATGACATACCAAACATGGAGCTCCTCAAGCACTTTTGACTAACAATATAATTGTGCCTCCTCAAGCACTTCCAAGAGGCAGAATTCCAAACAGAAAGCTCCTCAAGCAATTTTTGTGCTTTCTCAAGTGCACCACATTGGCATACATATTGACAAAGTAAGTGCCAAAGGAAGACATCTGTTTTTAACAGCCTCTAACTAATAGTATAATTGTGCCTCCTCAAGCACTTTAGGTGCTCTCAAGTGCTTCACATTTGGCACCAATGCAATGCCAAGCACAACATCTATTTTCAAAGAACCTCTGACTAACAATATAATTGTGCCCATATCAGGACCTTGTGTAGAGCCACTACCTTCAAGATACATGTGTAAGTGATTACATCTATAGAGAGGAGCTAAAGCTTTTCTTTCTCTTAGAGCATAGAACTGGTGTCGAAGCATGTTTTGTGGCATTTGTATGTGAGAATCATATATGTGTGGCCCATATGGGTTGTTACTGCTACATTATTGCTTCTGCCGCGTGAGGTTTGCAATAGGTTGCGAGAGAGGTTCTTGGATTTAGGGAGGTGCTGCTTAGCCCCAATGTCATGAGCAGTTAGAAATGCACCACATTTGGCATACATATCGACCAAGGTAGTGCCAAGCATGACATATTTTTTTAATAGCCTTTGAATAACAATATAATTATGATTTTTTGTGCCCAAGTTAGCATCTTGCGTAGAGCCACATGCCTTCAAGATGCATGCGTATGTGATTGCATCTGGAGAGAGGCCCTTGCTTCGGCTTCACATCTGCTAAAAAAAGAATGCAGCTTTTTGGCCTTGCCCTTGGGGAGCAAATCTTGCAATAAGTGCATTCCAAGAGTCCAGATTCCGGACAGGAATCACCTCAAGCACTTGTGTAGAGCCACATGCCTTCAAGATGTAAGCATAGCCTCCAAGACAAAAGTATAGGTGACTGAATTTGGAGAGAGACACTTGATTTGCATATGTGAAAAATAGTGACAAGCGCAAACGCAAAATGGAGCCGAGCGGCCTGGACACCAGGCTTGTGCATGCAGAACTCGTCACGAGGAGTGAACAGGGGGCACCACCTAGCTTTGAGCGACTAGGACACAGACAAAAATGATTCTAATAACACTAACACAGCATACCCCACACACACACACACACACACACACACACACACACACACACACACACACACACACACACACACACACACACACACACACACACACACACACACACACACACACACACACACAGATGGAGGAAGTGAAAACACAACATACCACACACACACACACACACACACACACATACAGAGAGAGAGAGAGAGAGAGAGAGAGATGGAGATACATCCGGAGGGGATGAAAACACTTCGGAAGGTGAGGGAAAACTTGATTCAAGATGGTATTTACAAAACCCTTCATTTCGGCGAGATGAAGACCGCGGAGAGAGAGAGAGAGAGAGAGAGAGAGAGAGAGAGAGAGAGAGAGAGAGAGAGAGAGAGAGAGAGAGAGAGAGAGAGAGAGAGAGAGAGAGACTATAGTGCGGTCTCTAGGGAATTTTCATGTGTGCGGAAATCCTACTCCTATGCATAGTAACCCTTGGAGTCAATGTGTGTGCATGAATTCTCTTTCAAGTGCTCTCCCCCGATAGTGACCTCTCAGTGCTCTTTTATAGGTGCAGGCTGCATTAGTTTAGTACAAACTGATTAGGTTTAGGGCCCTAAGCTAGAGAGACAAAGCAGGCATCCGGGTCCCAAATGGCTGACTGGTGCTTTGTTTTGGGAGAAATAAGAAATGATATTCTCCTAGGTGGGCCTTTGTGACCATCACCTAGAGAGAGGTGGAATATACAAAAGGTTTTTTACAAAGTTTTGGCTTGGAAAATGGAAAATGAATTACCCTACGGATGTTTACTGAGGAAATGCATCGTGGATGAGATTAATTGCAAGCTTTACTGGGATTGGTGTAGCGTGCTTGTCAATTTCAGTGCCGTCTGCGGCATGCCTTCGACGTCATTCTTTGATTCGTTTTCACCATCGCGTGTTTTGGTCCGTTTGTCAATGCGTCGATGTCCATTCTCTTTTTCTGCTTTCCTTCCTTCTTGTGCATGTTGTGTGTGTGCGTTGTTGGTGCATATGTGATTGTGTGTGTGTGCTTATGCGTGTAGTGTATGTATGTGTGTGTGTACATGTATGTATGTATGTGTGTGTAGTGTATGTGTGTATGTGTGTATGTGTGTGTACATGTATGTGCTTGTGAGAGAGTGTGCGTGTGTGTGTGTGGGAGAGAGAGAGAGAGAGATTATTTTTTTGCTTGAATTGACACAAAAAGAGAGAGAGAGAGATGGTGAGAGAGGTGTGTGAGGGTGAGAGTGTGTGTATGTGTATGAGGGTTTCTGAGTGTGTGTGTGTGTGTGGCAAGAGAGAGAGGGCTTAATATTTGAACGTGAGAGAGAGAAAGAGAGAGAGAGAGAGAGAGAGAGAGTTGTACGAAGTGTGTGTGTGTGTGTGTGTGTGTGTGTGTATGTATGGGTGAGTGTGTGTGTGTGTGTGTGTGTGTGTAAAGAGAGAGAAAGAGAGAGCTTATTTGCCTTCTTGCTACCGAGACACACACACACATAGAGAGAGAGAGAGAGAGAGAGAGAGAGAGAGAGAGAGAGAGAGAGAGAGAGAGAGAGAGAGAGAGAGAGTTGTACGAAGTGTGTGTGTGTGTGTGTAAAGAGAGAGAAAGAGAGAGCTTATTTGCCTTCTTGTTGTCCACACACACACACACAGGAGATGATGAGGGTGAGTGTGTGGAGAGAGAGAGAGAGAGAGAGAGAGAGAGAGAGAGAGAGAGAGAGAGCCGAGCATGGCAATAATGGAGGGGAGAGAGATTATGGCCGCCTGGCTGATGACGCGAGAGAGAGAGAGAGAGAGAGAGAGAGAGAGAGAGAGAGAGAGAGTTGTTTTTCTTGATAATCAAGGAGAGAGAGGGAGGGAGGGTGACGCCAAGCTGGGGAAGAGAGAGAGAGAGGGTGAGCCAAGGGTGGCGGCCCCCTCTGTGAGTGTAAGAACAAGGAAGGGGGGGGGGGGGGGTGGCGGCACCCTGCAACAACCAGTATAGAAAATGTTTTTATTTATATTTTTAAAGCTCCCCCTCTTTGGGGTTAGTTCCCATGGCCAAGGCTTTTGAAAGCCGACCCTCATTAGCCCTCCCCTTCTGGCTATAGGCATTCATGCCTCTAGCTCTACTTTTGATTCTCTAGCAGCAAAGTTGGAGGGTTATCCCTCCTCTGGAATAGTTATCATGAACTCTGGATCAAACCTGAAGAAGTACCTCTTGAGCCTCCATTACCTCTGGAGCCTCCATCCATCGACTCTAATCTTGAGAATTTGACCATCTACCTCCATCAACTTTAGGGACGCGTAATATGCTTTGGTTTTGGAGTGGGAGTGTAGTAGCTACCCAATAGAGAAGACCTTTTCCCTCTACTCATTGAAAATGATGATGCCCGCATCTGCAGCTTGGTCCATTGTCCTTTTGTAAGCTCCATCAAAGAAAGAGAGTGAGATCCTTCTAGCTTAGGAACTTCTACAATTGGTGTCACTCCTTTGCCTTTTGTGCTGACCTTTAGCTTCTTCTCATAGTGACAATGAGTAAGAATACTTGCCAGACTAGCTCCGGTGGAGTTCTCCACTTGCATAGAGTAATCAAACTCTTGTAATCTAATGAGCCACTTAGAGATTCTAGATGACACATCCATGTGTTGCATCACATACAGAAAGACCTCTTCCATTGTTAGAATCACAAAGGGTCTAGGCAATAGATAAGAGGGGAACTTTGTAGTGGAAAACATCAATGCAAGCACCATGTGCAGTACTATGGTGAATCCTTTTTTCAATGGGGTCATGAAACAACTAGATAATTAGATAAGACGCATGAAAGAAGTTTGGGAGTCCTTCTGCATTAGTACGGCCCCAAGTGTATCACTTCCTACACTGGGGTTAACATAAAATGACTGGTCCCATCTAGGGGTGCAATGGTGGGAAGTGAAGCCAGGATTTGTTTCACTTTGCTGAACTGTTGCTCATTTTAGGAAGACATCTCTATGGGTGATTTATTGTAAAGGGAGAACCACTTGAGAGAGAAAGTGAATGAACCTGCTCAAGTACCTTACCTTTTGAAGGAAAGAGACCAATTTCTTAGTTGTTGTGGGTGATGGCAAAGATACTAAAGCTTGAACCTTTGCTTGGGTCAACCTCAATTCCTTTGGCTGAAATTACATGGCCGAGAAGAGTGACCTTGCTTTCACCAATGTGACACTTATCTACGTTAAGCTAGCCACCCAAGGCTTACAGCCTATCCAAGCCGTCATAAACCTTGCTCAAATGGAGGGAGCAAGAGCTTTAGATGCAAAAATCATCGATGAAAACCCATATTGACTTACCAAAGTATGGCTGGAAGACAAAAGTTACATAGCGTTGGAATGTGGCCGGAGCATTGGTGAGGCCAAAAGGCATCACTTTGTAAGCAAACATCTCTAGGCCTAGATGTTGCATCATTTTTTCACTCAGGACACATATTTGTGGGACACCATCTATGTAGATGATTGAAATGCATTGCCCCTTGATGTGGGCATCCATGATAGGTAGGATGTCATCTAGATTCCTCCCAGAGATAGCCCCAACTATCCTTGGTCTTGACTTTCTCGTACTTACCATCTTTGTCCATTGTCTCCTCATCCTAGATGCAAGATGGAGTAATTGGGGCCAGGTTATTTTGGGACCCTGCATCAAAACATCTTAAACTAGGTAATATGGTTCAGCATACTCCCCCAACAAAAAATCCACGATGTCGATCTTTTGTCGAGGCTTAGATGCATGCTTGCTAGACTCTCCTTTTCCTTTCATCTTTTCCTCTCTTTGAGAGGCCTCTTCGTGCTTGGCACGCTTCACTCCCATGGCATCCACTTCTTCTACTTTTCCTTTTTCTTTGTCCTTATCTTTAACACGTTCTTCTACGCTCACCTTTCCCTTAGCTTCAAGATTGATGACGCTCACTTCTTGGTTTCCAACAGGTGGTGGAGGTAGCAGTGGAAGAGGTTGCGGTGGTGGTTGTACGAGTGGTCAAAGGATTTGGACTGGTGGAATCGGCTCTGGTTGCCTGGCGGTGGTGTCCTCACCGTTGGTGGAGAAATGTGATTCTTCCTTATGCCTCTATTGATGTTCTTCCTTCTTGGATGAGGGCAGTATTACATGCCATCACCGTCCTCTCCATAGTTGTAACAATGGTAGTCCTAATTTTGTCTTTGCTGCCCTCTTCCTTGCTCTAGATTTTTGGCAGGTGCATGCACTTGCTGCACCATATGTACTGAAATATTTTGTAAGTGGTTGGTGATTCGGCTAAGCGGGTCTTGTTGATCTTCAACCGGTTCATGTGGCTGATTTCTTTGAACTGCTACTCAGGTACGGCTAGGTGTGGTCGGGCCCTACCCAGTTCCTCTTCCTTGATAGTCCTAGCTTTAGACGCAATTTCTTATCTTTAAGGCGGGCTACTTCAACTGCTACCTCATACGTGGCAGGAAACTTTCCCTTCACCTTCTCCGAATTGGCCATAAACCAACCACAAACTGGTCTTTCTTTAGGAAATTGGGTGCCCCTTTGCCCCCCCTTAGCGATGCGATCCATTGTCCCCATAGATCCACGAACTTCGATTCGTATGCTGCATATTCAACCATACTTCCTTGCTTCAACCCCATTAGCAATTGCCACAATTTCTCCGATGTGTTGCCTTCTCCAAAGCGCCTTAGAAATGTTACTCTTAGCAGGTCCTACCTCTCCTTGGTGGCTTGCACCTAGGCGTTGTACCGTGATCTTGCTTCCACTTTCATTAACAATGGAAAAATACGTAGACGTGAAGCATCGTCATCCCTTCCACTTTCAAGATTATTTAGAAAATCCAAAGCATCTTCCCCCACCTTACCCATGAAAGTTGGGAAGGAAATGTTTGGCATTGCAAAACACAAATTTCAAACTCTTATTTTTTTCTCTTTTTTCTAAAAAAAGCACAAGTAGCTTAGCTGCTTATAGCGGCTTCTTACAAGGTTGGGTGGATAGATCAAAACATGATGAAAATTGAAACATTAAAGGAGTGATGGTAATCCAACACGTAGAGGATAATGGAATTTGGGGAGCTAAGGATCTCTTTTAGCACCACATCACCAAACAAAAACTCTGCTAATAGAAGATCTTCCTATCTACATATATATATACGTACATGTGTTATAGAAATCTAAACAGAAAAGCGATTGGTCCATTATCCATGATGCCCAGAGTGTAGAGTACTCACTTATACCCTTACCATGCCGGTGTTGACAAGTCAACACATCTAAAGGAGGTCATTGCCCTTCATAGGCTCCACCTTCCCTTCATTGCTCAACATGTATGGAGTGATGGCAACATGTTTGACCACTCCTAGCCTTTTAGCTTGCAACAATTGCAAGTAGTTATCGTAATCGGCTCGTTGGATGAAATCCACACCATTTAATTGTAACTACTTGCAACAATTGTAAGTAGTCGTGTAATCGGCTCATTGCATGAAATCCACATCATTTAATTGTAGCTCATATGTGGCCCACTGTGCTTCACCCATGGTAGACAATTTCTTCAAGATGAGTTGTACGGGGAGAGGAGGAAGGCCTTGTACCTGCCTTCCAAAACAGCGAGGACAGTATCCAAACCACTCCTCTCTAGGGCATGGGAACCTCCTTATCACCTCCGTTTTACGATTGTCGAAGTGAATTGGCAATACTCGCATGTGCGCAGTGAATCGATAGGCGATCTTCTGCCACTTTGCTTTGGATGACCTTCTTTTTGGCAGCCTAGGCACGATTCTGCTTTCCAGATCCAAATTCAAAGCACTCGCCTCGCCAAGCGTTTCTTCTTCCTTGGGGGTCATGTGATTTAGGATTGGCCTAGCCCTCCTTTTCCCTTGGTACGAGTTGTGTTGCATTTATTCGACCGAATAATGTAATTTATATCGAATAACTCGTCATTATTTGCGTAAAATACGAGGTATTTTTGAATAATTTGTATCTATCGATCGATAGAGTATCGATCGATAGAGTGTCAATTGATACGCTAGATTTATATTAAAAAAATGCACGTTGTACTTCGATACGTTTTCGATCGATACCGATTTTGGAGCTTTCTAGTTGTCTACAGCTCACACTCTCTACCTCATACTCTCGAGCAAGTCAGCTTTGCGTACTGATAAGCATCTTTTCTCTTCATATTTGTTTTTTATACGGGAATAATTTAAATTTTACTTTCATGTGATTATATTACTGGATGTGTCTCTGATACGCCTTCAGGTCCTCTTAGTCACATAACAATTTAAAATTTAGGATATAGAAATTACTATGGCTTGTTTGATTTTATATATTACTTTCATAGTAATCAAATTTTTTTATAGAAAACATTGACTCTTGTTCAGATATGATTTGCAACACTCTTACTTGAGTAAATGTTTTAGGAATTTAGATAGCACCGTACATTGTTTTGATATGCTTATCGGCACTCATACTTTGTACGGTGTTTTAGGAGACCATTAGATAGCATGTGCATTTGTTTGATATGTCTCACAACACTCTTACTTTGTACGATGCTTTAGGTAAAATAAGTTCCAATGAAATGTGAGCTTACAAAAAACATACTTCTTCCTACTTTTTAGCCTTGGTTCTTACAACAGAAGAAGATACTCCTAGACACAACCTGTGCAAATAATTTTGTTATCTAGTGAGTCTTTAGGTTATACACTTTTCAATATACGTAGTCATGGACCACATGATTCGTAGATCTACATTGTAGATCTGTATAATGAGAAGTGTAATCTTTCAATTACTCCCCGCATCACGATCTTCGGTTCTTACGACAGCAGGAGTTTCTCTCAGACACAATTTGTGAAAAAAAAAACCATTATCTGATGAGCTACCGATTTTTATAGTGTAATCGTTGTCGGCATCTGGATCGAATGTTTATCCTTTGCTCTTACAACGGGAATAAAACCCCTGCGTCTAGTGCTTAGGACTTGCTTAGATCCTTACAATGAGAAGGATACACATGTGCCAACATATTTTACATTAATCTTTGTAATTTGTAATAATGCGTATTTCTATGACTTCGTCACATTCCTATTGATAATGTCTCATACATGTGAGGTTTTTGATTCGAAAAATCATAACATATTTCTTCATGATATGAGAAATTATAATTAACATCATGCATAATCGTGTGCATGTTCTTGTGTATATTAATCATAAATAACATTCATGTAAACCTATGGTTTAGGGTTTAGGGTGATTGCCCAATGGTTGTACTATAAAGAATGACTAGAATGTATTACATGTCACTTATACTGCTGAGAAGTTTTGATTTTTTGTTTTTTTTGTTTTAGCTTCTACGCACATCATGGGTATTACAATCAAGATAACAATAGTTGAGTGAAAATATGTCGAAGAATTCGTATGCACTCATGTTTATGGATTACAAAGTGATCGTCTCCATGAAGTCTTGCAAGAGTCCTCATACAAATTATTTTTGGATGAGTTATGTAGTGCTACATATGCAGCACTAGTTGCAAAATTTTGTGGTGCTTCAGGTGGGATTGAAGTCCTTACAAGTGGTCAATTGGGCCACGACGCGAGTCGAATCATAGGGCAAGTTTGCAGAGTTGCAGAAACCCTTGACAAGCAAATTAAAGGGAAGTCTGGCTTCATGGACCGCATGAAGGAAGTAGAGGTCCTCTACAGAAGCATGACGCAACAAAGAAAGAGACCAAGGCTCGAAGAAGAGCCCAAGGATGTACCCAAAGTGCCTGCCGCTTTGGAAGTACCAATCTCTAGCAATGATCCAATGCCGCTCAACATGGGAAGTTTAGACCCATGCAACCTTGTCATCATGCGCATGGCTTGCATTGAACTTCCACACATGGCTTGCATTGAACTTCGGAAGTACCAATCTCTAGCAATGATCCAATGCCGCCCAACATGGGAAGTTTAGACCCATGCAACCTCGTCATCATGCGCATGGCTTGTATTGAACTTCCACAAATGGATTGCATTGAACTTCCACAAATGGAAAGCATTGGAGAAGGTAGATATGGCATCGTCACGAAGGTGAAAGTCAACCATGAAACCTTCACACATGAATTTTACGCTAGCAAGCTAATCAAGGGTGATGGCCAGAAGAGTGCCAATGACATAGCGCTGCATGAAGCCACGATTGTGAATATCATTTATAGTGGAATCATTGCTGCTCTGGGATTGGCGATACACGCCACGCGAGCGCCCACCCTCATCTTCAAGATGTGGAATGGTGGAAACCTCGACCACTGGCTAGAGAGACTCCAAAAGGAGGGGAAGAATGTGGCCATGAGCAAGGGTTTTAGAGACACCGAGGGAACCGTTGAAGGCGTCAAGAAGAATATATGGCCTATTATTAATGGATTGCTCCGAACCTTCATCTTTTTGCACGTGAACAACATCACTCACAATGATGTTCATGGGAGTAATATCTTGCTGCATTTTGGATGGGCTAAAGTATATGTAGGCGTATGTGATTGGGGTAGTGCAACCTTGTTCCCCACAGAGAACACATTTCCAAAGTTGCCAGATCTTCTCCCATCGACAAGGGAAGCTTGGAGCAAGCGATATTGGTGGGTGGCTCCCAAATGTATATCGACAAATCGTCCAGTCTTCACGCACAGCCAAGATATCTACTCCCTTTGTAAATACATTCAAGAACTCCTTAAATATTTACCTAAGGATGATGACACTAATTATATCACTTTCCTCATACGCTTTCAGGAAGTCCTGCGCACTTGTGTATCTACCAATCGCACCCAGTGCAAGTCCTCACATGATCTCCTCAACATGTTACAAGGCATTAAGCGTGTTGGTCGCACACTCCCAGATAGTGCAGGCTTCAGGCCATCCAATGATTGAAATTTGAAATCATACCTTGTAATTTGAAAATGTGTCTATCTTTGCAATGATACAGTTTTGTCTTGTCTCATGTCCATTGATTTGAAATTGCATGCTATTTTATCACATTGATGTTGTCAAATTGATAAGAGAGATGTGAATTTTAAAATTGTGTGAATGTTAATATTGATTGTAGTTTTTTAATCAATGTGTATCTATTTTTTTGATCTAAGTATTTATTGTCAACAGAAAATGGCAGCCCCATACGCTCCTCCTAATGTCGACGGTGAGCTCGATCACGAAGAGTCTCAATGCATCCTCAGAGAGGAGAGCATGCGTTACGAGGCTCAAGACCTCTCCACATTCTTTGTTGAGGCCGCGGAGCCCAAAGGTCTAAAGGGTAAACCAATGAAATTGAAAGACACACGCAAGTGTTGTCCCTCTTTTTTTGTGAAAGATGTTGGAATTGGAGCTGGTCTCTTTAGATAGCTGATTCTAGTGTTAGAATTTATAGCTACTGGTGATTCATTAGTTCAATCAGTAGAACTGGAGGAGAAGATACAAACAGTTACATGAACTGAAATACATTGCTGATGAGAGAGAGAGAGAGAGAGAGAGAGAGAGAGAGAGAGAGAGAGAGAGAGAGAGAGAGAGAGAGAGAGAGAGAGAGAGAGAGAGAGAGACAAACGGAATGACTGGAATTAGTGTTCAGATTCAAATTCAGATTCAGAGTTCAGAAAGAATGGATACAAAGTATGTCTGACTGAAGTACACTCGACTACTATATTAGGGATTACAGAGTAAGATTACAAGAGAGGATAATGTAGCTGGAGAACAGCTTCAAGACTACAACCACACAACTAAGAGTAAGAAGTCAAAAGATAAACAACCCAAAAGTACAGCAACCCAATTACAATGCAATGGGTCCTATTTATAGCTCTTTGAAGTTACTATGGTAACCACCATGGTAATTACTGACTGGTCCGTTGTTCGGCTTTCAAGAGTCGGTTCCCACCTAGTGAGACTGCCTCCGCCAGTGAGACTGCCTCCACCATCTACATCCTTCCCTCCTTTCTTGAATTTTGGTAAGATTCCAATTTTTTTGAAAAAATCCACCGTCTGATCCTTCTGGAAATATAGATTTATACCATATTTCATGCTTGTTGTGTGCTTGACACCCCTATAATTGTAATTCCAAGGGTGTCCAACCAAAGAGATACCAACACCTGACTGAGAAAAAACCACCGTTTGATTCTGAAAATTCTTGGAAAAATCCATCGTCTGATTCTGAGAATGGCTAGAAAATTCCTCCATCGAATTCTAAGATAGAACTACCCAATATCCTTCCATTGAACCCGCTTCCTTTTGCCCTTAGGTCTTGATGGTGTCTCAGGAGTCCCGGTGCCAGCATTGTCCTTCTGAATGAGTCTGTAAATGGCCTCCTTCTCAAGCTAATTCTGCCTCTCTGTGGTCATTTCGACTTCATAAGGCGTGAGGGGATGATAAGTTTTGGTGTCGGGATCATAGAGCGTGCGTGTGCCTTTTCTTAGACGAGTCTTGGCGAATTTGTGACTGCGAAGCTGTATGGATCCATCCTTCTGAAAGAGACTGATTTGTTTTGATCTTAGCTTCAAAGAGAATCTCAACCATCTCTCTGTACTGTGGTCCTAGGCCTCGTTTAGTTGTAATGTCCTTTTCAGGAACTTTAGAGGACTCAACAGTGAGTTGCAGCAGCTCGTTTGTGATCTTAGTGAGGCCTCTAATCTGGATTTTTCATTGTCCCATATACAGCTTGTTCCTTTGCACCTCATCTCTTAATTCATGGAAATCATTTAATTGAAGAGCATCATTGAATAGCATTTTTCAGGTTTTCCATTCCACAGTTGATCGCTCATACCAATCCTGAAGATCATCAGTAATCTTAAAGTATGTGAGCCGATCCACTGGTTCCTGTATGTTGAGGATATAGTGCTGAAAAAAATCTCGACAGCTCCGCTTCTCTTGCTGGTAAAGCATACAAGAGAACTGGGGAATCAGGTACAAACTCTAGAAAATTAAGAACAGCCTAGTTCTCCTACTGCATCATCTTTCTGGTAACTTTAACCAACTGAAATAATCTCCAGAGAGCACTTGCCTATTCTCCTACTGCCATTTGAGTTTGAGGTCCCTTGCTGGTTGTAGTCTGGTCTTCAAGAATAGCTCGCACCCTCTGATCTAGAACTCCCCTAGCAATCTGCATTTGCACTAAGACCTCTTTTAACTGACTTCTGACATCTTTCATACATTTACATGTCGGCTTATTCCCCAGCAGGAGCTCAAATTCCATAGCTAAGGAATGACAATCTGCAGTAGAATGCCACCGCCAATGTGGATTAACTACTTTCTCATCAGCAGTTAGTATCCATTCAGGCACTCTCTCTAGCAGTTGTATTGTACTAGGATGCTCAGGCAATTGGTACACCTTCTGATCATGAAAAGCAGCTGATTTCCAGTGTTGAACCATTTTCCTAGCGCCGACATATAGTCGTTGAAATCGCTCCAGATCAGTGATAAGATCATCATCCTCCAGATACATCCTGGTTATGGGAGCCTACTAATGTCGTAATCTTTGTTCAACGTAATGAGTTGTAATGAATGTTGCTCATCACCTGTTAGAATCTCAGTTACAGCTTTGCCTTTCCCTTTATCATCCATACTGTGTTGTGACTGGTGTAATGGTGAATTTCCATCGTTACTGGGTGGTTGATCTCCTGACTGCTCACCTTCATGCTGGTCTGATTGGTCTGTCTTGGACTGATTCCCTCCGGTAGCCCCCGCTCCACCAGTCCCAGGTCCTTAAGGTGGAGATTCATCATGATCATGCCCCTCTTCTGATTCCTCCTCCTTCTCTTCTTCTTTAGCTTTTGCCTTATCATCATCTTCCTCCAGGTTGTTCTGCTGTTCAATATAATCAAGGATAGCTTGATTTGCCAGAGCACTGTTATATTGAGAAAGTTTGTCTTGCAAGTCACTCTGCATTGTCTCCATGAGAGTCCTCAAATTATCCATATTGAAAACAGCATGCCCTCCGGGATTTAATATCTTAGTCAAATTATTATAGATACATCTTTTCGTTAATGTGGCTTTCAGAGTAGTGTGGTTAGTCAACAGTGAGTTGAAATCAGGTCGCTTCATTCTTAGCAGAGTTTTAAATCTATCCATAGTCCTTTCAGCTTCTGCCTTTTCTTCCCTCAAGGTCCGTATCTCAAACTCCACCTTAGATAACCTATTTTCTAATTGTTGAATGGTCCTAGCTGATTGAGCTTCAATGATACTGTGGCGCAGGGTCTAGGCTACCCTCTCCTGCTCCATCTTTTCAATCTGCTGCTCAGCCTCCTTCAGTTTAGTTTTTACCTTGGTTAATTCATCATCTGACACTGAAGCATCCAACATTTGTCCTATGGCATTCACAATAGTATTTTTAGATGACTGAATGAGTACAGAACAGCCATCCTTCACTATGGCTGGGTCACAAACAGTTGACTCATAAACAGTGACAGGAGCCATATATGGTAATGTAGAATAGTTAGATTTATGTAGAAGTAGACTTCCTTTGAGAGGATGAGTCTGCAGCTGATGTAAGCTATCTTTCTTTGTTAACACTAGGTTGGTAATGGGACACTTTTATGTCCTATTAAGTGACCATTTTCCTTGAATTATGTCAAGAGTTTCAAAATAGATTTTGAGGTGCTATCTGTCTAGAAAGTTGTCTCGTGAGCTGAAAAAAACTCGACATTTTTTTAGAATATCAATTCCATCTTTAACCTTGTCCTTGCACAACATTTCACAACCTAAACTGTGTGAAAAAACGGGTCTTGTTTTTGGCTTTTTTCAACTTTTTGCAACTATATCACTCTAGAATTCATGTTTGTGAGGTCTATAATGCTAGAGAACTATCTTTAGTAGTCCTCAACATGTCCTGATGCTTTTAGGGAGAAATAAATGTTAAAGTTGTAAGTTATGACCAAATTACAAAAATTGTCAAATCCTGTTTTTTAGCCAATTTTAGCTCTTCTATGATTTTTTTGGTGGCTTTCATGATATCCAAATGTAGTTTTGATTTTCTATGTCGCTTATTGTAACATAAAGCTAATATTCCTTGAGTTTTGGGGCACCTAATACCCTGTTTTGCATAGTAGACAACGATGGTTGATTTTTTCAATTATAGAAGAAAACAAAACATTCTATTATATCAAGTATATCTTTTTCAATATTGTTAGTTTCTTGTGACAACTACATGCATTTTGTAGGTAGTAACCATATCTAGTCGTAAGGATCAAATTTCGCTAGATATTGAATAGTTTCTATGGGATTCTACAACTCATAATGTTGAACCCAGTTTTTTCATGTTTGCAGTATTTAGCACTTCATCTTTGTCCCCAAGATTCCCCTTGGTAAGAGATGTATTATTCTTTTGACATGCTCCATGGCTCCTTATGAACCTAAAGGACAATAGGAAACTAAGAAAACATGCATATATTATTTGTATTGAGTGTGGCTATAGAAACTTGGATGATAGGTTTGCAGAATCGTACAAATTCAACTTTTTTGTACCTATTTCTTTTGGCAAAACAAAAAATAGTGAGTGAGAAGCAATCATATGTTCTCATCACCAACCCATTGAAGTTAACTAGGGAATTTATCTCAAAACCTACAAAAATCCCTAATCTTATCTTTATGCAACAAAACGTAAGAAATGATTGTTTTGACGAAAATGTATTGGTCCATCAACTTTGGAGGCTTGGTGTGACCAAAAGATGAGAAATTTTACAAGTTTCTTATTTTTTCCATGTGTAATAGGCCTTGAACTATAACCTCATGAAAGGATTTTACAAAATGAGTGGATCTACTATGGTTTTTGAGGTTTTTTTCAAAACCCTGAAAGGACACTTTTATGTCCTATTAGGTTACCAACCTAGTGTTAAACGTAGGGCCACTTCACTATAAGGGATGGAAACCTTTCCAAGTGGACTTAAAGGTGCTGGTCCTTTTCCCTTATCAGTCTGATCCGCTGCTGCTCAGCACTGGCCCTATCTAACTAGTTTTGTCCCGTACTGGTGGTTTACTGAAATCTGCCCTGTTGGCTGGTTGACTCCACCAGTGGTCTGGTTGAGAGGTTGTTTAGTCTGGCTAGCTGGAGTCTTTTCAGTAGACACTGTTTGGATCTGGCTTTCTAACTGCTTAAGAAGAGCAACACTAGTAGTCAATGTCGTCCTTGGTCTTTTGAAACTGTCAGCCTCCTCTTGTGTGGCCTTTCTCTTTTGTCCAGTGAGGGCTAAGTGGTTTTCTAGGGATTCTTCATCTGACGATAATTCCACATTACTGGGAACTGGAATTGGCTTCTGGCTCCAAGCCATTCTTACCTGGGCATGGGCGTCTAGAGCAGATGCCAAGTAAAGAAACTACCAAACATACCAAGCTTTCAAGACATTCCGAGACTTCAACTTGGCAGTTTGCTGAAGCACATTGTGTGACAATATCTAACAGAGATTGATAGAAATTGTAGAGTCCAATCTTTTTGTTAGGAGCATAGAAAATAGCTTTTCTGACACATAAGTAGGATTATTTTTAAGACTCACAGCTTCAGCTACAAAGCGGTAGGCAGCAGGAATGTCCAGACCTACTGACACTCCTTGTGCACTGGCTTTTCGTTTCTTTTTGGCAACATCTTCTTCTTTCAAGGATGCACTGATTTGCTCTGCAGTTGCCACAGACGGCTTTGGCCCATTTGGAATTCGGAATGCGAAAGCAATATTTTTTGGAGTGACTGACACTTCCCTACCACCATAGACCATAGTACTTCCGTCTTCGACATTGAAGGAATCCAAAACTTGCCTTATAATAGTTGTGCCAAACTCTTATCATTGTGGCTTGCACAACCACATGCAAATCCCACAGTCTAAGTAAGGCCTCTGCTTGCTCAGTAAACACATATCTCTATATTTTGTTGTGAGGAATAAGCGGAAGAGTCGCTTTTGCAACATCTTCTCCGACATTTTCTGCCTACCCATATACCGTGAAGGTGATGAATCAGTATACGAAGAAGAAGATGACTTACTTGATTCGTCAAACCCGTATCCTGATGTGGCTGGCAAGGATAAGCAGCAGTCCACAGTCTCCTCAGATGAAGAAGTTTGCGGCTGTAGCGAGGAAACTTCAGAGCTTGACGATGACGAATGAACGACAGTCGACAGGCGTCGCGCAGGAGACTTGCGAGGAAAAACGCTTACTCGCCTCACTGTTATACATGTTCGCGCCATAAAAGCTCCACCACTTACCATTCCTAGAGTTCTGTGCACCGCAAGTGACGTGACAGACATGCATTGGATAAGACTCTCTCTTGTCTTTGAAATGATTACCACTGATAGTCTTCCGACCGTTGTTTCCATAAAAACTGATATTGGTTTCCATACTTTTCTAGGTTCTGGTATGGACAGGGTTAGGTCGTACTGGTCTGTTCTGACTTTTTGACTGGCTCTGGAGCTGGTTGTACATGAAAAAGACCTAGAATGGTTGATTCTGGAATTTCCAATTCTTCAATTCCCAGACCATCAATACCCTTTTCCCGAAAAGCTTCCCTGGCTTCTGAATAATAGAGCTTGATTTTCGCTCCATTATATATCCCTGGCAACAGTAATCCAAACAAATCTTTCAGCCTTACCGTGCCATTGGAGAACATCCAATCAACTTCAAATGGTCCTGCCCAAGCTATCTTTAAGTTCGGTTTCTTAGGGCCTAATTTTGATTGATATAGGAGAACCAGGTCGCCTTTTTGAAACTCCCTAACCTTAATTCATCTGTCATGCCAGTGTTTTCTTCTTTGCTGAACAATTTCTTGTTCCAGCATAGCCCTGTCTCTCCCTAATGGATTCCCATAGGAACTACTTTTGAAGAGTACTGGGCTCTCTTCTGATTAGGAGGTCTATGCACTTGTTCCATTTAAAGGAATACTAGCATGGATATGGAAATATTTATCACCATCTGCCATTTTTATTTCTCATGCTAATGTTGTGCCAAAAGGTTTTGATCTGGTTTGAAGGTATTGGAGGGCTTCGTTATCCACAAACTTAGCTACTGGTCTCTACCTAAAAATTTACTTTTTCCTATGAGCTTTTGTATGCAAGACTCCAAAGCGCTCACAAGAAAAGCACATAATTGCTATAAGGCTAGGATCAAATTATGGAAAGAGGGGTTTAAGACTGATAGATGGCTCACGAAGCCTGAGCTCCTCCAAAATTTCTACCTTTCATAAGGCTCTGCTGATTTCCTAATTGCCAAAATGGATATCCTGAAACCAAACCTTCAAAGGTGCTTCAAGGGGAACGTATTCTCCCTGGCCAAGGTGTGTAAAGACATAACTCCAAGGAAGATCAATCCAGATTTGACCTTGCTCGTGGCAAATTATTTAAATGCTTGTGGGCCTGCCCCTTGTCTGTTACATAGAATTGCCTCCTATGGCTTATCCTGGACACGGTAGCTAGAAAAATACATTTTTCCTGACCGAAGAAAATAAGGGCAACCTTGAAATTCTCCCTGTTTTTAGGTCAAAATTTAAAGCTTTTGTCAGTAATTACACTAAAATTTGTAAAAACTTTCCGGTTTTCTTCAAGGCAAGCTCAAAACCTAACCAGGATTTTAGGATTTCAGCCGGTTAAAATACGCTGGACCCCAGTTTTTTCTAACACTGGGACCGGGGATAACCCAAGAACGTTAATTTGCAAGTGGACAATGCATTTCAGGAGGAATCTATCTTTGACTTGTTTGTTCACTGTCTGGCTCGAGTGCCTGCAGGAGTGAGTTCTTCGGAAATGTATGGAATGTCGAGCTTGAGCGAAACAAGGCCTACTGTGGTAAGAATCCACACTACAAACCCTATCCAACTCATGCTCAGCTTCATGTATGTAATTAAGGAAATTAAAGCTCATATAAGGAATGCAACCCAGCTGAATGTAATTGATACTCAGAAGTCCATTTGTTGGCAAAAGGGGAGAGATGATACCCTGGCTTTCTATGAGCCCTTTCTAGGATTCATGATTGCATATATTGGGTACAACATTTGCTCTTAGGGGAATTCTTTTCCCCCCTTATACTTTGTACACATCAATGTTGGACAGAATAACCCCTATCCTTCCTTAGGGGTTATTCTTAATTTTAATATATGATTCAGCTGTTTCTGAAAAAGAAAAATACTAAAAGCCAAGGGCTTGCTTGTGGCTACTATTTACGAAAATTATCTTAATATAACGAATATCATTAATCGGTGCCAGGACACAAAATTTCAAATGCAACTTGGGCCCGGTTCAAATGAGGCACCGGTCACGGGCGTCTAAGCTGGGTGACAAAAGCTGATTTGCTGCAGCAGCTATATCATCTTCCTAACAGGAACAAGAACAAGAACATCAACAAAATTATCATAATCACAAGACCATAACAAAGCACCGTTCGTCGTAACCAACCTCCTAACAAAGTTTGTTTTGTCAATCACAGACATTTTACTGATGTTGGCATCAAAGCCCACAAAATTGACCTCTTTGAAAGAATGCGGACCACAACTATCAAAAGAGGCAATCACCTTCTGGCTTAGCTATGTCACAGCAAAGGCAAAAACTTCAAAGAATGATGTAGCACACCAATGATGGATTGCATCGTTTCGACACTTCCCATTCCAACGCAAAAGCCACTACCAGAAAGTGATTTTTCTGCAACCAATGTGACGTGCGTTAGGAAACAGAGCCCCTCACAAAGATCCTGGAGTATGAGGGCCAGCCTTGACCTTGATCAGAAGGTCCTTAATAAGGCATCCTTACAAAATTCATCCTATCTGAAGAACATTTTGAATCAACTCCCAATACTTAAATTGCAAACTCGCAACCAGCCAACTCATTATTCAATCACTCTTGACGACAAAAGCTTGAGAAAGCGTACATCCCACTCCTCCAAGGAAGCCAATCACTCATGGGCTGATTTCACAAATGCAGCCATCAGTATGAGAAAAATGCCAATACTTTTTGAGTCTGTGCCGCTAAAATGTGCGAGGCTCCAAGTTGACCAGCCAGATTGCTCTTCGTCATATGAGTTTCCTAAAGAAACTTGCTTGGCTGGTTCTCTCTCTTTCATCTTAGTCAAGCCAGTCTGAGGCAAATGTTGGATTCCTGTCCATACATCATCTTTTTCCTACTAAATTGCTGACACATCCAAGCATACACTCTGTGGTCGCATTCGAAATCAATCCGCATCAAGGCTGAATGTTGTCAAAGCTTTCCTATCCCAAATGCAGCTGAGAAACATCTCTATCCAGCAATGGAGCATCCTTGCCAGTATCTTCGTTAATGTACATGCCAGAGCGCACCCTGCACAATTTTCATCATTGCATTCAACACCGCTCATCCATTACAAGCGGTGTCAGAATTTTTGGGGCTTATTCATGTACCCATCACTCTCTGCGGGGCGCTGATATGGGATTTAGTCGACGCAAAATCAGCTGGCGCACCCGCCTAGGGAACGGTGCCTCTTGAACAATTTGAGTTACCACCCGTGCCAAGAGAGACATGTAATCCTCGAGCAATTGCGCAAAAATGGAGAGCAGGATCATCTTGACAAAATGTGACTGCTGCAAAAAAGTATAACAAAAGCTTCTATTACAAACCACACTAGTACGTGGGTTGTAGCAAATGCACCTGACAACATGCAATCAAAGCTTCCAAAACTAATTAAACAATCATAAAACCTCTGACAACAGTTTCTAATGGGAATTTTTTTTCGATCTACTGCTGAAAAACAAACACAAAGCGGCTATTGTTTTGTGAAGGATAGGCATTATAGAAATGCACTAATTAATTACCTCAGGAAGCTGATCAGAGAAAGCGATCTGGCAGACCCAACGAGAAATTAATGCAATTGTCAGAGAAATTGAGAAGCGGAAACAGGATAATGATGATGCCTGCAACTTGGGTGTGTGCAGGATTCTTGAGGATGATGCGCTTGACAAAGATAGTACCTTCTTTGTTGGGCCCAGTGGCTTCTCGCGCCTACGAATGTTTGTTTCTTTGGTCCCACTCGCAGATTCGCCGCTGGAGCCCACCACTGTGCATGTGCTACACGTGTCCCCCTCCCCCAATAATGATTTCTTTCACTGCTCGGAAAACCTAGCTACAAATTTTGAAATTTACCTCAAACTCTAAATTTAAAACTGTGTATCGATTTTACATAAATCGTGAAAATGCGGTATCTACATACGATGCCTTCCATGTCGCAGCAATGGAGGAAGGAAAGAGGGGCCAATGGCCCTGACGGGTCACGTGGATCACGCGGGGCGGCCAAAGTTTTTATATCGAACCCTCTCTCTAGGGGCCGGCTGGCGCATGCGTATGCAGAGGTGTCTCTCCCTTTCTAATGGAAACCGCCCATAGATGGTTCGACACCTCTCTCTCTCTCTCTCTCTCTCTCTCTCTCTCTCTCTCTCTGTGAGGCGGTGGGCGGCTCTCGTAGGCTTTTAACTCTTTCTCTGTCTCTCTCTCCCGCAATCTGCAGGACAGGAGCACCAGCCTGCAAGAGCCAGTAGCAGGAGCACCAACCTGCACGAGCATTGGTTGCTCTCTCTCTCTCTCTCTCTTCCTTGAGTTAAGCGAGGAGCCTGAGGGAGGCAAGCTATGCTGTCTGCTGATGGTGCCAAGGGGGCGAGGGTGTGCGAATGTGAGGAGGTGGCGAGCATCAGAGGTGGGATACATACGTGATCAAGTAGAGAGTACAACCTGCTCGTAGGCATAGAGAGCAATTCAGCACGGTGCTGCAGCCTCTCTCTGTCTCTCTACTGTGTTTCAGTCCCGAGAGTTGTTTTGATACTAGTGCGATGGCGATCTCTCTCCATGCAGAGGGATGAGCAACGAGCAGCTCGGCGTAGGCGAGAGATGCGGGACGTGTAGGTGGGGTACACGGGGGGCAAGGCGCAGCGGAGCAGCGGTAGGGAGGTGCACGTGGGGTGTCTGGAGGGGGAGGTAACAGAATATTGGAGGGGATTTGTGAAAGAAAAGTGTTTTTAATTAAAATTGAGCTACTATAGTAAACCTATAAAGCTAACAAAGGAGTAGAAATATCTAAGGATAATATAGATTCTTGATGGTTCATACAGAGCTAAGATGACAACTCTCCACAGTAGACTCTTGGAAGTGTTGTCAACATCACCTTCACCCATCCTCAGATCTGAGATAGAGTAGAAAGCTTGGCATTGGACGAAAGATAAAACGTTCTCCCTCCTTAAGACCGAGGATATCTATAGTGAGATGCTATACAAAGCCGATTGGTTTTCCCCACTCAACAAAATATGGAAAAAAAAAATGGTTAGAAGAACGGTGGGAAAGAAGCATTAAGGCCATATAGAAGAGCAAATGGCCTAAATACATGAAGTGCTTTATCTGGAAGATGTTGTGGAGAGCCATGCCTACTGGGATTAAGGCTTGTCCTAGAGGGATCATCACTGACACTTGCTCTAGGTTCAGAGCTGCTTCTGAGGACCCCCTGCATCTGTTAAGCAAGTGCGCGATCTCGCAAGGTCTAATCGCCAAAGTCAGCAAATGAATAAAGAAGACTTGGAAGATTACCTTCTTTACAGATTGCGTGATCTTGGGAGGGAGTAGCTTTCAAAACCAGGCCATCTTGGTGTGCACACAAATAACCAAATTTTGCTACCTCAAGCAAGTCTAGAAGTCTAAAGACTATGTTAGGTAAAGTGGGAAAATCCCAATTCTTAGGTTGGACAACTTTCAACATATCATGTATAAAATAATGAGATTTTTGTCAAAGACGCCAATTTGCTTAAGGTCTCATTCCAATTTATGCACATACATTACATATTGAGAACATCATACATGGTTTCATTCAATTGCACCATAAAGAGACTAGTACATTCCATCCATCATCATTGTCTATGCTCTATTGTCCTACCTATGACTTATCTCAATGTAAAGATAAGGCCCACCACTTGTCCAAACTAAGTTCACTGGTGAGAACCTAAACTTATTCAAGGTCCACCACCAAGCTAGGACCCAAAGTGAGGAATACAACCCACTTCTCTATGGCATTCAAGCAAGGTCCACCGCTAATCTAGGACTTCTTCATTTGGGCATGAAGCATGCATAAAGCGTGTAACATATGCTTGGTTGCATCATAGGAGTGTTCACTATTGGTTTCATGGTACACTAGTACAAGCTAAGCTCCCTTGACATATGAAGGAATGCAAAGCCCACCACTTATCCAAGCTAGGTTCCCTTTACTTATAAGGAATGCAAAGTCCACTTCTTGTCCAAGCTAGGTTCCCTTTACTTAATGAGGAATGCAAAGCCCACCACTTGTCCAAGCTAGGTTCCCTTTACTTATGGAGGAATGCAAAGCCCACTTCTTGTCCAAGCTAGGTTCCCTTTACTTATGGAGGAATGCAAATTCCACTTCTTGTCCAAGCTACACTTGAAGTGATAACGTCAGTTAAAATGAGTACCTACCACTATTTATAAGTGGTTCTATATTGCAACAAATGAGGTTTCAAGTGGGCCCGTTCCCAAGCTTAATAATCACTTTTAATTTTTATGAATATAGCCATTTTGACCATTGACAAAAAAGTTTGAATTTTTATTTAAGAAATTGCTATCAAATGTCTTTCACTTTGCTATTTTAGATATTTGTTGAGCTACATCAAGAAGTGTTAAAATCCCATTTATTACATTTTAGAACACCATGTGATATGCCACTTTGTGCACATAGATGCATTCTTTTGAACATGTTCATGAGGAGAAGACATTTAGGTGTTTAGGTACACTTATGTTAAGTCATCCTAATTTTATATATTTTATAACAAAGGGTTTTCTAAATTCACCACTTGGTCATTCTAAACTTGTGGCAATGTAGACCTTCAACTAGCTATATTTTTTGCTATTATATGTGTTTTATGAGGAAAAAAACAATTGTTATAAAGAATATATCAATCTATTTGCAACTATAATAAATGCAATGCTCTTGTGTTTATTGCATTGTTCTTATCATTGAACATATTTGAAAAACCGAGAGGAATTAAACTAATGTCAAGAATGGATTTTATAATAAAGAGTTGTTACAAGATAAAGAGTTGAGAGAGAGAGAGAGAATATTTGGAAGAGAGAGAGAGGGGATGTATAATATCTGTGGCGACCCGCTGGAGGGTGTGACAGAAGCATCAATGCGCCTACCGGGCCGGGTGATGCAGCGGCAGAGTAGGAGAGAGAGAGAATATAGGTGGAGCCGGGCAGTGGGAGAGAGAGGGGTTCGTCTTCTGGCGATAATGGAGAGATGTGTGGCCAAACTGGCGGCGCCCTGCTAGTGGTTAACCTTAGAGGGGGGGTATGGTGAATGGTAAGAGCTTTTTTTTTTTTTTTCTTTTGGTAACAAGCCTTCCTTTCCTTAGGGTGTGGTCCTCACGGTCACAATTTCGAAAAACGACCATCATTAGCCCTCCCATCTGGCTAGAGGCATTCATGCTTCTAGCCCTTCCTCTGCATCTTTGATTGTGGAGTTAGAGGGTTCTCCCACTTCTGGAATGGCTAGCATGAACTCTAGATCAAACCTAAGAACTTAAATACATTTTCAGCCTCCATCCATTGACTCTAGTCTTGTGAATTCTCCCATATGCTTCCATCAACTTATAGCTGCCGTTTTCATAGCGTTTCTTGACGATGAATGGTCCTTCCCATCTGGGTTGAAATTTCTTGTCCTTCCTGGTGTCAAATCTATTATCGTATCTCATCACTAACATATCTTTTTCCAGGCCCTGCTCTTTAAGCCCTTGATTGAAGGTGAGCCGGCGTCGTTCTACCTGCGCTGCATAGTGATTGATTGCTTCTTCCCTATCTAGTTGGAGCCTCTCCAGATCTAGGATGTGGTTTCATAGATGTATAATTGGGTGTTGTATCTTGCTAGCCAAGACTCGTAAGCTGGCTATCTGTATCTCAATGGGTAGAATTGCCTCTTTCCCATAAACTAGATGGAAAGGGGTGAAACCTAATGATGTTTGGAACGTCATTTGGTAGGCCCAAAGATCTGTCATGAGATGTTTATCCCAGTCTCCTGTGTGATTGTTCACCTGCTTTGTGATGATTTTGCAAATCATTCCATTTACGTTCTCTACCAGACAATTGCATTGTGGATAGTATGGTGTGGAATGTCGGCGTGTGATGCCTAAATTTTTCATCAGTTCTCCCACCAGATCGCCTCTAAAACGTGGTCCTCTATCTGATATTATCTCTAGAGGAGTGCCAAAACGGCAATAGATATGCTCAAAAATGAACTTTGCTACCTATTGGGCTGTAATGCGGGTGGTGGCTGTTGCTTCTGCTCATCGAGTCATGTAGTCTACACCCACTATGATGTACAGTTTACCTGATTGGGCCCTTGGTAAAGGATTGATTGCATCTATTTCCCATTTCTCAAATGGACCATATGAGATGATAGGAGTTTTTGGCTCGTAGGTTAATGTGCGATCACTAGCCACTTGAAAAGCCTTGCATGTTTTACACCAATGGTGTACATACCTGTTCAAGGTAGGCCAAGAGTATCCTGCTTGTAGAATCTTCCTACTGGTGATATCTAGAGCAAAATGACCGCCGCAGACGCCATCATGGCAACTTGAAATTACCTCTGTGATCTCAATGGAAGTTGGCACCTGCCTAAGAATCTGATCCTTGCCCTTACAATACAAGTGGTCGTTTACAAGGTGGTATCTGGTAGCCTTCCTTATCGGCCACTGTTTCTGGCCTTTGGTGTACCCTTCTAGACATTCTCCTGTATCTAGAAAGCTGAAGATATCAGGCATAGCATCACTACCTTGAAAGAGGGGTAGCTTCAGTTTGATTGCTCCTACAGGAACGTCTTGTATTCTTTCTTTGCCTAGAGCATTTGCTTCCTGATTTTCTGCTCTGGGGACATGAAATAGTTTCACTACTTCAAATTTCCTTAGAAGATCCTTAACTTGGCATAGTTGACCAAGTAAAACTGATTTTTACAAACCCAAGTGCCGTTTATCTGCCTTATCAAAAGCAAAGCATCGCCAAACACATTTAGGTATTGAGTTCCTTGTGAAATACATTGTTCCAATCTAAGAATTAAGGCTCCATATTCTGCTTCATTGTTGGAGTGGGAGTGGTAATAACTGCCCGATGGAGAATACTCTTTCTTGTTGCTCATTGAAAATGACTATGCCAGCTCTGCAGACTGGTCCATGGTTCTTTTGTATGCTCCCTCAAAGAAAAGAGAGTGAGATCTTTCTAGCCTAGGACTCTCTACCATTGGTGTTTCTTCTTTTGCTTCCGTGTTGATCTTAAGCTTCTTCTCATAGTGGCGATGAGTGAGAATTCCCGCTAAACTAGCCCTAGTGGAGTTTTCTACTTGCATGGTGTAGTCAAACTCTTGTAATCTAATCAGCCACTTAGAGATTCTAGATGAGACATCCATGTGTCGCATTACATATGGGAAAACCTCCTCCATTGTCAGGATTACAAAGGGTCTAGGCAGAAGATAGGAGCAGAACTTTGTGGTGGCAAACATTAGTGCAAGAACCATGTGTTCTACTTCAGTAAATCCCTTTTCTAACGGGATCATGACACGACTAGAGAAGTAAATAGGACGCATGAAAGAAGTTTGGGGATCCTTTTGCATTCGCACGGCTCCGAGTGTATCACTTCCTACACTAGGGTTCACATAAAATGGCTCGTCCCACTTAGGGGGTGAAATGGTGGGAAGCTTAGCTAGGATTTGCTTCACCTCGGTAAATTGTTGCTCATTTTCTTCACTCCATGAGAAGACATCCCTCCGGGTGATTTGTTGTAGAGGGAGGACCACTTGAGATAGCAAGTGAATGAACTTGCTTAAGTATCTTACCTTCTGAAGGAAAGAAACCAACTACTTAGCGGTGGTGGGTGATGACAAAGATACCAGGGCTTGAATCTTGCTAGGGTCAGCCTCAATCCCTTTTTTTGAAATTACATGGCCAAGGAGAGTTACTTTGCTTTCACCAATGTGACACTTGTCCACGTTGAGCTGGCCACCAAAGGTTTGCAGCCTGGTTAAGCCTTCATAGACTTTGCTTAAATGAAGAGCTCGTGAACTATAGATGCAAAAATCATCTATGAAAACCCGTATTGATGTTCCAAAGTAGGGTTGGAAAACAAAGGTCACATTACGCTGAAATGTGGCCGGGGCGTTAGTGAGGCCAAAATGCATCACTCTGTAAGCAAAGCATCCCCAAGGTGTGATGAAGGTTGTCTTCTTCTGATCTTCTTCCGCAATGCTAATCTGGAAGTATCCTGAGTAGCCATCGCACACTATATATCGTTCATGACCCGCCACTTCATTGAGAATTTCATCCTAGAATGGGAGGGGAAAGCGATCCCTCTTTGTGGCTGCATTGAGAGGTTTATAGTCCACACAGACTCTCCACTTGCCATTCTTCTTTGGTGTGAATACTACTGGGGAGACCCATTCTGAGTCTTCGACAGGGTAGATGAAACCTTCTTGTAGCAAACTTCTCACTTCTTTAAGTAGTGCCTCTTGTTGGATTACTCCAAGTCTTTTGAGCATTTGCACTACGGGTTTACTGCCTTCCTTGAGTTTTATGTGGTGTTGCACAACTGTAATTCCTGTGATCTTATCATAGCCATCAAGGAACAAGGTAGTGAATTTACCTAGCATGGAAACATACTCTTTCCTTTCTTCATTGGTTAACTCATTTGAGAGCATTTTTTGTAACTTATATGCATCCTCTAAGGACTGCGTACCTGATGGTTCCTCTTGGTTTGTCGGGGGTGTTTCAGATTGTGTCAATCTTTTTGGGTCTTTAAGAATGACCCCCATCACTTCGATGCTAGTGTTGCTCCCATCCTGCTTCAATTCCGTCAGTAGCTGCCATAGCTTCTCCGAGGTTGTGCCTCCACCAAACCTCTTTACAAAGGCAGCCCTTAACACATCCCATGCATTCTTGGTAGCTTGGGGCAATGCATTATACCAGGACTTGGCCTCTACTTTCATCAGTAGAGGAAAAATTCGAAGTCATGAAGCGTCGTCATCTTTGTTGGAAACGACACAAGCAATGTCGAAATCATCCAAAAAGTCGGTGGTGAGATCTTCTCCCTTCTTTCCACTGAACGTGGGAAAGAAACACTTGCCATGGTAGTGACTCAAGAAATTACAAACCATTTTTTTATATTTTATTTATTTTTAATCTTAATGACAGTAGCGTCTCATAGCGGCTTTTTACAGAGTTGAATGGATAGGTTAAAACAGGATAAAGATAGAAACATTAAAGGAATGGTGGTAATCCAATATCGGGAGAATGATAGGGTTTGGGGAATAAAGGATTTCTCCTAGCACTGCCGCACGGAATAGGTACACGATCTTCTGTTGGTAGAAGATTTTCCTATCTACATAGATAGGAAAATCACATGCATATGCTGCAGGAATCTGAACGGGAATGCTGTTGGCCCGTTTTCCATCATGCACAGAGGGTAGAGTACTTACTTATACTCTTACCATGCCAGTTTTGATGAGTCGGCACATCCACAGGAGATCGTCGCCTTTCATGGGCTCTACCTTTCCTTCCTCGCTCAGCACGTACGGGGTGATGGCGACGCGTCTGACCACTCCCAGCCTCTTGGCTAGTAGCAACTGCAAATAATTACCGTAGTCGGCGTGTTGCATGAATTCTACTCCATATAGCTACAACTCCTCTCCAGCCCACTGGGTTTCACCCGTGGTGGAGAGATTCTTCAGGATAAGTTGTACAGGGAGAGGAGGAAGACCCTCTACCCGTCTTCCAAAACAGTGAGAGCAGTAGCCATACCACTCTTCCTTAGGACATGGGAATCTTCTTACCACTTCTTCTTCAGGATTGTCGAAGTGGACTGGTACTCGCCGCATACGTTGTGCGAATTGGTAGGCGACCTTCCGCCACTTAGCTTCGGATGACTTCCTCTTTGGCAAGCTGGGTACGACCCGGCTCTCTGAGCTTGAAGCACTTGCTTGGCCAAATGCTTCTCCCTTCGGGGTCATGTGTTTCTGGACTGGCTTATCTTTTCCTTACCTTTGGCTCGAGTAGCCCCTTTAGGCCATTTTGGAGTAAAGGTTATAACTTTGACTGCAGTTTCTTTAGGGAAGAGAGGCCTCACCATTTTCTTTCCTCCTTTGATGTGGATGACTTCTTCACGATGAATGTCAATGTAGACAATTTCAGCCCCTTCGCTGCCTTCGTTGTGCTGACACTCATTGACAGTGTGTTTTGGCTGACAACAACGATAGCACTTCATAGAACTCCCACCTGATGCTCTCAACTTGTGGTTAGAACGCAACACGAGATGGAGAATTTACCTCTTGAATAATGACGACACTACAGCCTAGCAGTAGTACTTCGATGAAAGCGGCTAGTGCCTCCTTAGTCTCCTCCTCTTCCGTCCTCTAGTTAGAAAATTCCTTCAGCCATTCATCCATGATTGATGGCGTGCGTCACTTTCAGCATTGTAAACTCAAGGTTTCTTAGAAGCCCTCCTCAGTGGGGGCACCAAATGACGGGAGCAAAGTGACACCCGAACCCCAAGGGCCTCTAAGCGTCGGGGGCCGATGGCACACCTCGAGCCGGTGACGGTAAAGTGAACAGGGGCACCACCTAGCTTTGAGCGGCTAGGACGTAGACCACGGTGATGTGAACACCGCAAACTTACACACACACACACACACACACACACACACACACACACACACACACACACACACACACACACACACAGAGTGACAAATGATGAAAACCCTCGGGGGTGTGAGGGAGAATTATTTTTTGCAGTATTTACAATGACCTTCCTTCCGGCGAGGTGGCACACCGTGGTGATAGAGAGGTAGGGAGAAGAGATGGTGAATCTACTTGGTGCGTTCTCTAAAGATGACTCGATGATTGTGAAACTTGCTACCAAGAACGTGTATGTGTGTGTGCATCGACTATTGGAGTCGAGAGGTGGACGTAGCTCCCTTCACATGGTGCAATTCCCAAAGCAAACCATCACACAAGTCCCCTCCCCGTGATGCCAATAGTGTCAATTCTTCCCACTAAAACTCTACCAAGTGCTGACCTCTCATGAACTGCCCCCCCCGATAGTGACCTCTTAGTGCCCTTTTATAGGTGCTGGCTGCTTGGATTAGGGTTATCTCGGTTTGATTAGGGTAAGCTAATCGGGGAGACAAAGCAAGGCGGTGGGCCCGGTGTGGTTGACCCTTGCTTTGTCTTAGGAGTTATTAAAAATGAAAACCTCTAGGTAGGCCTTTGTGAACATCACCTAGAGAGAGGGAATTTACAAATTGGGAATTTTACAAGGCTTGGGCGAAAACTGAAAAAATGATGATAATAAACTACGGTTTATTGAAAATGGTGTCGTGGTTGCGTGATACCAGTGAATGGTGGCTTGCCGGTGCGTCGGTGTAGTGCGTACGTCTTTTCGGGGTCGGCCGGGGCATGCCTTCGGCGCATTTTCTCTTTTTGTTGTCGGTGTCGCGTGATTTGGGCAGCTTTCTTCTGTGGATGGTGTCGATGTTGATGGATCTTCCATTTTTTCTTTGTATTTTGTAGTTCGGTTGTGCTTTTATGCGTATGTGTGTATGTATGTACGAGTGAGTAGGTGTGTGGATATATTAGCTGAGTTGGTGAGACGTGGGTGCTGCAAGGCCGCGAAGAGAGCGAGGGGGGGGGGGGGGTGGGGGTGGGGGGTTGTTGTGTGTGTGTGTTGTGTGCGTGGTGAGGGGGAGGGTGTGGAGTGGGGGAGTGTGGGGGGGGGGGGGGGTGGTGGGCCGCGCAGAGCGGGTGGGGGTTACGGGCCGACTCACAGGTGAGTGAGGGCGAGAGGGAGGTGAGGAGGGGAGGGAGTGAGGGGGGGGAGGGGCGAGATTGTATGGTGTGGTGTATGTTCACCGCGCCCGCGAGGGCAGGGAGAGAGATTGGCGACAGGAGAGGGGCCGCCTTCGGTCAGAAATCGGGGGGGGGGGGGGGAGTAGTCAACGAGAGAGAGAGAGGGAGGGGGTGGGGTAAGAGAGAATAGGGGGGGTTCCCCACCATGGGAGTGAGGGAGAGAGGGAGAGGGAGAGCAAGGGGTGAGGGGATAAGGAGGGGTATGGGTAGTGAATAGAGAGAGAGAGAGAGAGAGAGGAGAGAGAGGAAGAGAGAGAAGAGAGAGAGAGAGAGAGGGAGGGAGAGTGTGGCTTGCCCTAAGGCCCGCGGGGCCGCTCCTAAAGGAGAGAGTGAGAGAGATCTAGAGTTAGGCGAAATGAGGAGGGATAGGGGGGGGGGGGGGGGGGGGGGGGGGCGGGGGTGTAACGGCCCGTCGGGCGGCTGGGGGTGTGGACAAGCGAGAGAGAGAGAGTGAGAGAGAGAGAGAGAGAGAGAGAGAGAGAGAGAGAGAGAGAGAGAGAGAGATGAGAGAGAGGAGAGAGAGAGAGAGAGAGAGAGAGAGAGAGAGAGGATGTATAATATTTGTGGCGGCCCGCTGGAGGGTGTGACAGAAGCACCAATGCACCTACCGGTCCAAGTGATGCAGCGGCAGAGTAGGAGAGAGAGAGAATATAGGTGGAGCCGGGCAGTGGGAGAGAGAGGGGTTTGTCTTCTGGCGATAATGGAGAGATGTGTGGCCAAACTGGCGGCGCCCCGCTAGTGGTTAAAAACTTAGAGAGGCGGTATGGTGAATGGTAAGAGATTTTTTTTTTTTCCTTTTGGTAACAAGCTTTCCTTTCCTTAGGGTGTGGTTCTCACGGTCACGGTTTCATAAACTGACCATCAGCACTACGACCCAAAATACTTTTCTCCTACATGACCTTGTTATGTCTCTGAATATAAAAATACATGAAAGCGTAGAAGCTTATTGATCTTGCTTGGAATAAATCAATCAAAGAGTATTAAAAAATGAAATAAAACCAAATCACATGCATACTTGTAGGTTGAACATAGCGTTCACTTACCCATAGTCATGGGCACATGATCAAATCTCGTACCTGAAAAGGCTTAGTAACACTAATTGAAAGATTAGTAAAAATCAATTAGTATTTTACTAGTAACCCTAGGTGTTGCCTTTGCAATCCAAACCCCTTGGTTTAGACTGTTCACTACCCCTTGGTAGATTGCGAACGTCTTTCCTTGAAAGTACAACCATGATGAGATCATACTGTGACCCTCAACACCTATGGAGTTATTATATAGTATCTGGGTCATATCCCTAAAATTACCACTCCTAGATACACAATCATTGTTGCAACTAAGCATAGATTGTCTCAAAGTTGGAGTGTTGTTCACAACTAGATCTTGAAGAAATCATATCTCTCCATGAAAAGAAGAGAAAAATTGTCAACACCCCAAATAGTTTCATGTGTGTTCGAACAAGAGATCACCTACATTGATGGTCTTTGAGTCCATTCATGTTGTCCCATGAATTTCCTGCTTGATAGTGAGGTCATGCCTACTTGCTATCCATAAAAAGCATCATATGTAATGCCAACAACTTGTGCACAGAAATTGCCCGCGGTTGTAGTCATATACAACGATCACAAGTAACTATACTAGCCTCTCTCAACTCCATCTGAATAGAGTAGCTAATGTTATAGCGGAAGCGTAAACCATGCTTTAGTGGAGTGAGTCCACAATACTGGCATGCCATGCATGCATAGAAGAAAAATAGTGTGATAAGCCCTTAGCTTCAATGACGGTTTCTGCAATGTGAGAATATGTCACATGTGCCTTGGATGATGTGAACTGGCATGGATACATCCAAGTTGGTCATTGCAAACCATAATTGTGATCTTATATCCTCTTATTTCCAAACCTGTGTGCCATTATCCTTGATTCTAAATCAATGGATAGTATTGTGGCATAGAATAGAAGCTTTGCTTTGCAGTAAGTGTGGCAAAGAACTTTGTGTTTCACAATAGAGAAATCTTATTCAAATGAAAATTGAAAGACATAAATACAAGTAGAACTTGAAATTGTGTGACTTTGTTGCCCATATGAGAGCAGTTTCCTTTGGTGGAATGTGGCTCGTAGCCATGTATGCTAATGAAGTTGGCTCATAGCCATGTGTCTTAAGAGATTTAGGATTGTCGGTTGTACCTTGTATGCCCTCATGGCTCGGTGTATACTGACCTCCCAAAACATTAAGTAACATGTTGCCAAGGTTTTCCCAAGTTCGTATGTTAAAAGCATATTCCAAACTTTGGAAACTTCTATCCAATACATCCAAAAGTGAAGCCTTGCTTCACAGAAGTTCATAAAAAAGATGAGATAGAACGCAACCTGAGTGCTGATAGGTAGGAGGTGCTCCCGTTGATACACAAATGTCAAAACAAAAGAGAATTGACATTGTTGATCTTTCATAGAGGTACGGCTTTGCCAAATCATGCAGCTTATTGAGAATCATGAGATTGCCCAATAATATAAGAGATAACTGCTATCAAATGTCATCAAATTGCCAAAATCTACTTGACGAAAGAAACATTTGCTTGTCAAGTCAGCATTTTAGAAAATCCTGCAAAATAGAATAAGTTTAAAACTGAAACTTCAAAAGTCAGAGCATCTTGCGGGAGCCTTGATTTTCCCCTCCACTTGACAGCACAAAGAGGATATATTAAAGAGATACTGGCCCACATAATGCACAAGCCAATTTTTTTAGTATCTTTATATAAAGACTTGCTCTCGTGATGCATCTTATCACATTTCCATACTTGAGACATGTAAATGAAAATTAACCCTACCGATTATCGACCTTGTCGAGTAATATACCGGACTAAAAACGTAAAAAAATATAGTAATTGCAAAAACAAAGCATACCTAGATTGCCCAATACTGCCGGCATTTACCCTTGAAATCTTGCTGGATCTATCTTGTCGAGAATGAGATGAGCATGACCATTTGTCTTTTTATATTGCCTCGATTGCAGCAGTAAACTTGCTTGGGAGCCATGCCTTAAAACAATGAACTAAAAGAGAAAGATGCATGTCGGCTTCATAGAATTGAATTAATGATTGGCCTTGCCAATTACCTTTTTCTTACAAGTCATCAGCCATGCCGAACTCGCTTTTATGCTAGGCAACCTTGCCTTGTCATTAAAATCCTTGGATGTGTTATCCTTGTTGGATCCTTGCTCCTTAATCCAGACATAGTCACATGCCTTGCACGGATAAATTTTCAAGGGAAAAGTTATGATAGTCATACTACATACAAACTTTCTACACATACTTGATCGTGTCAATGATCGACAAATGATCGACCTTGTCAAGTTGTACACCCATAACAAAATCATAAAAGAATCTGCAATTTATTGTTATATAGACTAACAACGCGTACCTCTAATTTTCCAATGTTGAGAGCAAACATCTCAAGATAATTTGTAGCCATGGTTTACCCGATCTCACAGAAACCTCATTGAACATAAGAAAATTTTTCTTGATGTGCTTGTGTTGTGGAAAGATCTGCACGATTCAATGAGTTCACAATGGAAAACTTTAAATTCGACTTGCTTACCAGTCTCACAAGCCCTCTTATTGAGGCTATTTAATTGCCAAGGCCAAAAACATGGCCTTGTCCATGCCAATTGTCTAGGCAAGTTGTGATCCTAGCCATGCTTGAATCCCTACTCGAGGACTAGGCAATATCTAGCCTTGTCTAAATAATCATGCTTGACTTCTTTGTCACTATCATTGTTGAGATGCCAAGAATAGCCAAGAAAACCATGGAACGCAGTTGGTCTTTCCTTAGCATCCTCAATTTCATGGCTATACTATCCTAAATTGCATGTATCACTTGTTGTTGTTGATGAGATTTTGTGAACATGCTCTGATAAATGTGCAAGCCTTGCCCAAGGTAAACAACCTTGTCAGTTTATTGTGTTAGCCCCTTTGGGTTTTGTACAACAGTCTGAAATCTTACAATTTTGTGAACTAGGCAATATCTAGCCTTGTCTAAATAATCATGCTTGACTTCTTTGTCACTATCATTGTTGAGATGCCAAGAATAGCCAAGAAAACCATGGAACGCAGTTGGTCTTTCCTTAGCATCCTCAATTTCATGGCTATACTATCCTAAATTGCATGTATCACTTGTTGTTGTTGATGAGATTTTGTGAACATGCTCTGATAAATGTGCAAGCCTTGCCCAAGGTAAACAACCTTGTCAGTTTATTGTGTTAGCCCCTTTGGGTTTTGTACAACAGTCTGAAATCTTACAATTTTGTTGCCCTTTGATGCACTTGACCATGCAACCATGGCCCCCTTGCGAAGGCAGTTGCATGATCATGCATGATACGACAACTTGCCACTACTTGCCTCCATGTGGGAAGGCTGCCCTACAAGGGATGTTTGGCCAAAACCCTTCCAATTGGGCACCCGCCGTGTGGAAAAAAGTTCACCAATAGCTATGGCAGCAACTTGCAGGTAGTGAAAAAAGGGAAAAGAAGCTCATGCCTATCCATGCAATGTATTTCGGCCCCACTCACAGAAATGAACTTGCATGTGCATTCTGGGGTCACCCCGTTTGGAACCGTTCTTGCTTCAAAACATGAAAGTCATCGCTCCACCCTCTGTGTATAAGGGACGTTTCCCATCGGCTCCTCAAGCACGCCCTATCACCATTAGGGACCTTTCCCACCAGAGTGCTGAGAGAGAGAGAGAGAGAGAGAGAGAGAGAGAGAGAGAGAGAGAGAGAGAGAGAGAGAGAGAGAGAGAGAGAGAGAGAGAGAGAGAGAGAGAGAGAGAGAGAGAGAGAGAGAGAATCCATGCAAGCTCTAGGCTTTTACCCCTTCCTCCATGGCTGCTCTCCCTTGAGCTCTGATACCAATGCAAGACCACGGGGGATTTGACCATGCAACTCACCACCCAATCGTGTCCTATATAAGCCCTTGGACCTGCGCATAGTAGGACCCCCTTTATCTCATGTCCGTCTTGGCCCTTGGCCTACCTGGTCTTACCCTAGGCCTGACAGAGTAAGCCTTGTAAGGTGGGTGTATGGCCATTCTAACCAGGGTCTTGAAAGGTGGATGCAGTTGTTGGTGTTTCCTAGATCCACCACCTTGCAGTTTCAAATAAATGTGTGGGATAGGTAGACCCTAGATCCACCACTTGGCCATTCTAACCAAGCCTTGGAAGGTAGATGCAATGGTTGGTGTCTCTCCTAGATCCACCACCTTGCAATCTTAAACAATTTGAATTCTAACTTTCTCCCTCGAATGAAAATTTTCCCACTCAAATACAAATTTTCCACCCGAATTCAAATTTTCCCTCTTGAATTCAAATTTTCGTGCTTCAATTCAAATTTTTTCACTTGCATTAAAAAAAATCATAAAATCAAAATATCCCACTTGAATTCAAACTTCATGCTGTACGTCAAGTATTTATGATAGTTTGCTTTGAATTCAAAATTTATCACCATAAATCAAACTATCCCGCCCGAATTTAAAGTTACTTGCAAAGCCAAACTCAAAGTTCTAAGATATAATCAAATAATATGGACTCAACTCAAATAATGTCACCTAAATTTGAGCTGGGCTTTCAAAATTTAAAGTTACTTAAAAAATTTAGGATAATTATGCCACCTAGAATATGAAATTGTGCATGAGAAGATGTTATAGTATGAGAGCAAGATCCCCAACGTCAACCTAGAACCACTTGTAATGAAGACATTTGGAACCGTGCATGAGGGAGATGTTATTGCATGAGATCAAGGTCCACCTTACAATCACCTTTTGTATGGGGTTAAAACTAACAGACATGATGCCACCTTGCTTTCTTGTTGTTGTCTTTCTCTTGTATTAATACCTCATCCAAAACAACCCACGCCGAGCACCACCACCACTTGTCCAATCTCAACTTCAACTTCAACTTCAACCTATAACATAAAAGAGTGTCAGTATTCTAGATCCAACCAGTAGCCTAGGTGAAATCAATACGATATTTGATCTTTCTATATATCTAGAACTTTTCTCATTTCATCCCAGTAGGTCTTTTTTCAATTCATGTATTATCTATGAGCATGTCCTAGTTTCACTTATCACCTCCATTAGAAAAGTCACTAAGCTATAAAACCTTTGTTGAGAAAGAAAATTGAAAGTCACATTTTGAGACGCATTGGATAGAAAGCAACTAAATAATACCAAAGCAAACCTTAGTGCAAGAATCGGCCTCACCAGAACACACAAGTGGCCAACTAATCAAACTTATATCCTCGTGTACATTCCTGTTTTTATGTATAAGTATGTATGTCATGTACCTATATTGTGTTGTATACATAAATAGGTGTAGGTACATTTGGTATGTATATTACCATACCATAGTATACATTTATAACATATTCACAAATGTGCATATCTACATAGAACTTTAATCAAGACAAATGAACACACAGTGACTCGTATGTACATTCATACAGTGCATGAATATTATTAACACGATGGATGTACCTAAAGAACAAGGATAGAGTGAGAAGCAATCAAAAAGTTTGGATTGTGTCTGAATGTATGTGTGTGAGAGAGAGTATCTATGTGATCATGTGTGTCTCTATGTCTATGTGGGTGTGCACGTGAGAATATGAATATCAAGAGGAAGAGAAGTGTTGACTATGTATATGTGTGGGTTGTGTGTGTCTGTGTAAAAGAAGGAGACACACAAAGAGAGAGAACCATTTTGGTTTCTTGAAGATCCAAACAAAGAGATATAAATTTATGTAGATGAGAGGAGGGGGGGGGGGGGGGGGGGGAGAGAGAGAGAGAGAGAGAGAGAGAGAGAGAGAGAGAGAGAGAGAGGGGGGGGGGGGGGGCGGGCGGGGGGGGGGGATAGCAAAATTTTTCTATAGATAGATACTTTTCTAGGCTTGGGCCATGGAGTAGACCGAAAGCAAATAAGAAAGATGTTCAAACTGCCAAACCCAAACTACAAAGGACCTAAGAGGCTCCAAGTGCTGCTAAAATCCACTTCCCAAGAATATCTATGTAGTCTTAGTATCAGATCTCATCAACGAATATCCACAAACAAAGTGACACTTCTTCATTCAACAAAACAAAGAGAAAAGAAAGAATATACATTGTCCTATTGTGAGAGAGAGAGAGAGAGAGAGAGAGAGAGAGAGAGAGAGAGAGAGAGAAAGAAAGAAAGAAAGGCAAGGATCATGAGATATGGTGTGAAATTATCGTGTATTTATGAATATTGAAGCTGTAAACACTCACGTGTATGGGTGTTTATAGAGGGATCTATAGATGCTTAGGTCTAAGTTTACATGTGCATGCCAGGCAAATAACAAGAAATAATCTTCATCAAAAGAGAAAGAAAAACTCTCTTTTTTGTTTCCTTAAAAGAACACAATGGCTTTTTTGCATTTTAAAAAACTCCATTTAGGATGGAGGCTTTTTGCTTGAACATCTAGATGTTGTAAACTAGTCCCAACGGGCGTGCCATTGATAGATATTTTTCTAGGCTTGGGCCATGTAGCAGACCCAGACAGAAAAACATAGAAAACAAGAAAGATGTTTAAACCCCCAAACCCAAACTACAAAGGGCCTAAGAGGTTGCAAGTGTTGCTAAAATCCACTTCCCAGGAATATGCATGTAGTCTTAGTATCAGATCTCATCAACGAATATCCACAAACAAATTGATCACTTCTTCATTCAACAAAACAGAGAAAGAAGAAATAATATACATTGTCATATTTCAAGAGAGAGAGAAATGCAAGGAGCATGAGAAATGGTGTGAAATTATCGTGTATTTATGAATATTGAATTTGTTCATAAAACAACTGTAACAAAACTTATCTTTGTCTTTCAGAACTTTTGTCGAGAAGATTTGTATATTTAGAGCTTCAAGAATTTTGAATGAGGTCAATAACCCAAGCACTTTCTTGGTTTACACCCTATAGGGAAACACACCTACTGTTCTTTTTACATCCCCTTCACCAATGCCCAACATAAAATGGCATCTCATCTCCCTATCTCATACACTCATATGCAAGTTTTATCTCTCTCTCTCTTTCTCTCCCATCATGGTCTCCTCTCATCGATGCTCTTTATTTTATGACATCTTAAAAATGAATCTCTCTCTTCCATAGCAAGAACCTCTCTCCCCTGCCCTCTCAGATCAACCTGAGAACAAGAGATTCTCTCTCTCTCTCTCTCTCTATCTATCTCTCTCTCTCCCCCTTCATACTCAATGTTACAGAGAAAATAATTCTCTCCCTCAATCTCTTTGCAAGGCTTTAGCCAAATCCCTTTCTCTGCAACATACTCCACACAGACAGTGCTATCCTCGTCATGGGGGATGCGTAGTCCTTCCAACCCTCTTGCTCACTCTATCTCATAGCTCTCAATTTCCTCTACAAGGATGACCCATCTCTCCATCTCGGTTCTCCACATCCTAGCCTCGTCTCGCATGGCCTGCACCCCTCTATCTCTCCCATTTTGCACATTGGCAGTGCACTCTCCTTGTTGATGCATCCCCCTCATCACCTCAAGTGTTCGCATGCCTATACCTCCTCAGCATGGAAAAATTAGTGCCCCTTCACACTCGGCTCCATGGTGGCTCATCCCTCAGCATGGCTCCCCCTTTCGTCAAAGGGTGGTGGCTCTTCCCTATGGGCTTGCCTCTTTAGGTTTTAGAGAGAAGAAACTTATATAAATGAACACTTAAAAAGTAACTCCCTTGGATAATTTTCACACACGAAGAGGAAATCATCCATAGAAAGAAACACAATAAGGTACGATCATCGCTCGTTGTCGACACTCACATCAACATGCATCCTTCAACACCGCCATGGTATACCACCACCATGCTCACTTGCTCCACATGAAAATGCTTGTCTACTTAAGATCATTTATTGACATCCTCCTTTGATAGCTCGCAACTCCTTTAGGACCTGCTTCCCAACACTTCTTTCTTGACATTTTAATCTTTGTCTTGCCGCTTTGACACCACCTTGATGCAACATCTTTGTCTCTAAATATGAAACATGTCTAAATATCCACCAAACTACAAATTTATGGGCATCATCCTTGCTTTGAAACATGGTACTTATCTTTTTAGTAGCTTCAAGCACTTTATACTGTAAAAAGTAGCTCCTCAAGTCAAATCAAGTGAGATCGTCATGATAATTCTTAACAAAATGACCATTTCAAGTTTGCTTAAAAGTGCTCAAGATCTCATGTAGATGCTCTCTTTTCTTGGTTAAAACCCACATTCTCTTGGCCAAAAAAAACTCCAACAACTGTGTAGTTCCCTCTGCCAAGGTATGATGCAGACTTTGTGTATACATCTCTCGTCTTGTCAACATATTGTTCCACACGAGCTGAAACTTCCCCGTTATCTACGAGCAAAAGCTTCTTTTTTTTTGCCTATGTTCACCTCTGTTTTTTTGTTTTGTTGTTTTATTATTCTTCTCTATGTTCTTACACTAGGGTTATACCCTCTAGCCCCACCATTAGGGGCGTTTCCGTGGAACCTCCATTGAGGGCACTGCCCCTTGGACCCCCCCCCCCCCAGTTGTTTGGAGGCATTTTCCCCATACCCTCACAGTATGTGTTGCCCCCTGGACCCCCCATTGGAGGCGTTTTCCAAATACCCTCACTGTATGCGCTGTCCCTTGGACCCCCCCGCTGAGGGCATTGTCCCTAGACCCCCACTAGGGGTGCTACCCCCTGGACCTCTACTAGGGGTCTTGCCCTAAGACCTTGATCAGGAAGGCTAAGGCTGGGTCTAAACCCCCACCATACCCACCGCTTGAGGTGCTAAACATAGAGATTGAAGTGTGCAACCTATGATAAGTTGTAGGATGGGTGCTACTATGTCCACTATTTTGTTGAATCTAATTCACATCTAGAAACAAGTACACTTACATCATGAACATAATGCTCCATTCCATGCCCAAAATATCATCAACCTATTGATAAGTGCAAAGCACAAAACAGACCCCGATGGCCTCAACGCCAAGACCGTGCAAGTTGAACTCGTCATGGAAAGTGAACAAGGGGCACCACCTAGCTTTGAGTGGCTAGGACGCGGACAATAGTGATTAAGGTAGCACTAATATTGCACATCGGAGAGAGAGAGAGAGAGAGAGAGAGAGAGAGAGAGAGAGAGAGAGAGAGAGAGAGAGAGAGAGAGAGAGAGAGAGAGAGAGAGAGAGAGAGAGAGAGAGACGTAGACGTAGATGATGGAAACCCCTTGAGATATGAGGGAAATCTTGATTCAAGTGGTATTTACAAGAAACCTTAGCTTTGGAGAGATGGCGACCGTGGTGACAGACAGAGGGAGAGAGATATAGAGCAAGAGAGAGAGAGCCTATAGTGCGTTCTCTAGGGAGAGTTCCATATGTACGAAGACCCAACTCTTGTGTGTGGAAACCCTTGGAGTCAGTGTGTGGGCATGGCGTCCTTCTCAAGTGCTAACTCTTAAGTGGTCCATAAGTGCTGTCTGTGTTGCAAGTGCCCTAGTCCCCCCTTTGATATTGACCTCTCAGTGTTCTTTTATAGGTGCAATCTGCATTATTTTAGGATAATCTGATTAGGTTAGGGCCCTAATCAAGAGAGATAAAGCAAGGAGCCGGGTCCCAGATGGTTGGCCCTTGCTTTGTTTTATGAGAACTTTAAAATTATATCTCCTAGGTGGGCATTTGTGACCGTCACCTAGAGAAGGGTGGCAATATACAATTGGTTTTTTATACAAGGTTTTGGCTTGAAAACGGGAAAATAGGTTACCTTACGGATTCTTACTGTGGAGATGCGTCGTGGACGAGATGCCGGTGAATGGCGGGCTTGTTGGTGTGTCTCTGTAGTGCGTTCGTCACTTTCGGGGCTGGCCGGGGCATGCCTTTGGCATCATTTCTTGATCCGTGGTCGCCTTTGTATGATCTTATCATTCTTCTTCTATTGCTTGAGCATTGAAGTCGAGCTCCTTCTTTATCTTTTCTTGTTGTGCGTGTGTATCATGTGTGTTTGTCCGTATGTAACTGTGTATGTGCGTGCGTGTGTGTGTGTGTGTGTGTGTGAGAGAGAGAGAGAGAGAGAGAGAGAGAGAGAGAGAGAGAGAGAGAGAGAGAGAGAGAGAGAGAGAGAGAGAGAGAGAGAGAGAGATAGATAGATAGATAGAATTATCGTCCACGGAGGTCAAATATGACCTATGGGACCGAAAAGCAAAACGTTACATCTCAGTTAAGGACTGAGGGTCCAACGAGAGGTGAACAAAAGGGGAAGATAGGATAAACAGAATCAAAAACCCTAAGGGGCAGAGAGAGAGGGGGAAGCCATTTTGGGAGTTCGAAACTCTTGGATAATGGCTTTACCTCCTCGATAGACTGCCCATTTTCCTGCTACGCGCGCTTCTCGTACCTTTTGTAGTTCTTCCTTCTTGTGTTTGAGTTGGGTGGGTGTGAGGTCTTCTGCAAACCAGATATTAGTGTCCTTGAGGAGCCTTGATTGCTCAAGGATTTTGATTCGGTCCGCCTTGGTCTTGAAAGTGAAGATCGCATGGTTGGTGCGTTGCTCATGTGTAAGGAAGGTGATTGTGGCTGGGTCCCACTCTATCATGGGGGTTGTTGCTTGGTGTTGGGGTTAAGGCCTATGTGCCTTGACCGATCGCCCAGGTCATGGACGCCCGCCCATTATTACCCTATACTTATAGTGAGTATACTGTATAGGGGGAGCTGCCACTTCACAGTCTCCCCACCCACATCGTGTGTGTGTGTGTGTCTCCTTCTCTCTCACACTCTCTGTCTGTGGTGCTCCCCGATCCTCTTCAATTGGTATCAGAACTATGGTGACCGCGGAGAGCACGACAGCTTTAAGAGCTTCGAGGCGATAGCTCGCTCTCTCTCGACGGTAGAGAGATGAAGAAAGCAGAAGACTTGCTGTGAGAATGCAATGGGAGCTTGTGAGCTCAGTTGAGAGTGATGTATGCTCTTGTGGAAGCTCAGAAAGGAGTGTGGAAGATTGTGTGTAAGTGAAGGTGCTGCCCTAAAACTGTGTGCGCAGCAGCACAGTTTTCAGATTCGTTTTTCTCCTTGTAGAATGCAGATCTGAGAATTTTGTCTAGCAAGCCCATTCGTTTCGACGTGGTCTACAACTTTGCAGAAGAAACTTTTTGCAAATTCCTCACCGTTTTGCTGATATTCAGCTCAGACTGACTGTATACAGAAATTCCAGATTTTCTGTTGTCGCATTGTGTGCGAGTTTGATGCACTTTTGGAAGCACGGGAGATGCTTGATGTTGAGTGCATAAATTCTGAGCTGAAGATGCAATTGCAGCTTGTGTTAAGCTTGTGGTTTGAGGGTTTTTTGGTAGACTTGGGCAACGAAGTACGGAGGCGTTTACATACCATCGAGGTGGTCTCTTGAGAGACGCAGGTTTTTGGAGCACACAGGTGGAGCTTCTTTCACCGGTTTTCACAGGATACTTTGGCAGTGATTTTGTGCTTGGATTCATGGTCTTTGCGAATGGTTTGCATATGGTTATGGCGCACGGTTGATGCCCATCATACATGCATTTTGGCGAGCACTTTCAAGTGCCGGTGAGCTCTCTTGAGAGCATTGTTTTCGCATTGAATAAGTTTCCGGATTGCAAATCTTTTGGCACTTGCTTATGCGCGGTCACTCCGTTGATGTACGTTGAGTGCGGATTGCCATTGTATGTGAAAATGTGGAGCCATTTTGGCATTTCTACTCATTGGCATTGAGTAGTGTTATGGTTTATGGTAGAGATTGTACTTGAGTTTTTTGCTCAGTTTTGAGGGGAAATTCTGTCGGATTTTTCCCAGATTCTCGCCATAGTTTGTAATCGAGTGTTTACTCTCACTTTGACAGGTTTTGTCAGTTTGTACACGGTTTTGTGTTTTTGTATCCACTCTCGCAAGAGTGAGGAGTTGTGTATCTTTCTTTGCTTGAGACAATGGTTTGCTCTCAGGTGGGAGAGTCTTGTGATCTCGAGCATTGTTTGCCATAGTTTTGCAGAGCTTATGCATGTATGTTGATGTAGTTTGATGCGCTTTGGTTGCTCATGGTTTTGAGCGTGCAGTGAGTTTTTGTGGTCGTTTTACTGACGAAACTCTGGAGAAATTTTCCCAGGAGTTTTATACGCATCATTTATGCGATCTAGGTAGAGATTGCGGGTTGCACTCAGCATTTGCGTGCGGTGTTCTCTGTAGGTGGGAGATTTGTGCGTGTGTATGCATCGATACCACACAGTGTGGGCTTGGTGATTAGCTCACAGATTTCAGTGTGATACTACAGCATAAGAGGCTTGTATTGACATTGCGGGAGCTCTATTTTGGAGTGTGTCTCACAGGTTTTACATTGTGTTTCTGGCCATATTGGTAGACAGTTTCCGGGTGTTGTTGGTGAGGTGGTTTTGCTTTCTAGTTTGCTACATTGTGCTCATGGCAGAGACAGGTGATCGATCAGATTGTGACCTCTCACAGATGTGCGTGTTTGATGGGTTAGACTTTGCGGCATGGAGAGAGTGTATGCTTGATGCATTGACACAGCGAGGGTTGCATCGACCATTGAGTGGTGATGTAGGTAGACCTTCAAACATGTCTGACGATCAGTGGCAGGAGCTAGAGGAGATGGCACTATCTACACTCTCTTTGCACCACTTCGAGAGCACTTTGGCGCAGATTACATGATATGTACGATAGATCTGAGTCATCACGGACTCGTGTGAGACATGTACATTCACGAGCACGCCGACAGGTGACATGTTGGTATTGTGGTCATTCTGGACACGTTAGACGGCGTTGTTTTCGTCGTATGCGACATCGTAGGAGACATGGCAGTCTCAGAGATGTATGTAGTGATGCCATGGACTCAGTTGCTTTGACAGTTGAGGCACATGTAGTGTCGGAGTATACTAGTGACGGGGATGTCACTTTTACCTCGAGCTATGCACGAGATGCTATACATGTGGATAGTGCACTCCCTTCGCAGTGGTTGCTAGACGCAGATGCTATGTTTCATGTCACGCCGCATCGTGCATGGTTTTGTAGCTATTCTAGCGGGATGCTTGGCAGTGTACATTTGACCGATGGATCGGTGCATGCGATAGCAGGTGCAGGAGATGTGAGACTGTCATTACCGAGTGGTGCATCTTACTTGTTACGACATGTGTGCTATGTACCAGATTTGACAACGAGTTTGATCTCGATTGGTCAGCTTAGAGATTGTGGATGTCAGATTTCGCTACGAGAGCGAGATTTTGTGATGCATTTGGGTTCGCTACTGATTGCGAGAGGTGCCAGGAGTGGTACAGGTTACCCATTGCATGTGGATCACGGGAGAGACGGTGTTGTCTCTGTGATCATGCAGCCAGGTAGAGAGCGAGAGAGCAGGCGAGTCTCTTTTGCTTGTGGGTTGCAGGATGCTTTGCATGGAGTGCAGAGCAGTGACCTTGTTGTGCAGGTTGCGTCTACGGATGCACAGGTAGAGCGGGATAGCTCTAGTGAGTCACAGCAGGATGCGTCATCAGAGGTGATGACAGAGACGACTCACATGGATGCTGAGATGTCGGCTATTGTGGAGTCATTTCTTGATATGCTTATGCCAGAGCTTGATGCAGATTCAGGACAGATGGATACTCTTGGTACACATGTGATATGTGGTGGGCACGAGGAGTCACTCCAGAGCTTGGAGTCAGAGTGCCATGGTCTCTATGATAAGGGACAGGATTGCCATGAGTTGAGTTCTGAGTTGGAGGTGGCAGAGGTTGCCAGGGTTGCATCAACATTCGGTGTCCTCATGTACGAGATGCTGATCTCGAGGCTCGACATAGCAGCTGCAGTGGGAGCATTTGCAGTAGGGTTGATTAGTTGTTCGATGACTGATCTCGGCATAGAGCATAGGGGAGGTTTTCAGGTATTGGACCGATACTTGCAGGAGTGCATGAGCTCTTGTAGACTATTTGCAGAGCTTGGAGCTAGCTCTATGTGGCTTCCGCAGCAGGATGTTTGTCTATCAATAGAGCAGGATGCACTAGCTCATCGAGAGTCAGTGGGCATAGGTTGAGAGAATCTCTCACCTTCTATTAGTTGTACACTAGTAGATCTTGCTTAAAGGCACATTGGCCTTTAAGTGGGAGGTTGTTGGGGTTAAGGCCTATGTGCCTTGACCGGTCGCCCAGGTCATGGGCGCCCGCCCATTGTTACCCTATACTTATAGTGAGTATACTGTATAGGGGGAGCTGCCACTTCACAGTCTCCCCACCCACATCGTGTGTGTGTGTCTCCTTCTCTCTCTCACTCTCCGTCTGTGGTGCTCCCCGATCCTCTTCACTTGGATGCGAGTAAAGAACTCCTGGAACTTGCGGTCTCCCTCTCTTTTCCAATCACTTGGAAGCCCGCCAATGCGAACATTGAGGGCGAGGTTCTCTTGCCGTTGTTGTTCGCGTAGGGTGGATGCCATGCAATCCTCAACTTTGTGGAGAATGACTTCCTGTACTTGATTTTTGACCGCCTTTGTGAGGGTGGTTTCTACTTCTTCTTTTGTTTTGTTGAGCTTGGCTTCCATCTATTCCATTTCTTCCTTCTTGTAGTTCTCCATTGCAGTGAGCCGAGTCTCGATCACTACGAGCCTTTGTTTCAGCTCGTCATTTTCCTTGTGGAGTCTTTCAACTTCATTCTGAAGTTAGATGGTGCTGTCCATTTTGGGAGGCGTTGCCACAATCCCTGCAAAGGTGGCCTTGCTACGGGATGAAGCTCAGGCAGCCATGATTGTTGTTCTAGGTTGCACTGGTGGAAATGGGGCCAACCGAAAAAAGCTTACTGTCGTGGGTGGGCTTTGGCTAGGGGGTAAACGACAAAAAGTGAGCTTCCTGTCGTGGGTGGGCTTCGGCTAGGAGGTAACCGGCAGTGAAACCATGGCTGAATGTCGCCACAAACTTTTGCAGTGGTGGGAAAGCACCACTCTCTCTTAGGTTGCAACTTACACTCAAATGGGGCTACTGGCGGAGGAACGCCAGGTCGCGGGCGAGGGCGAGAAGTCGGGGTCAAGGCGGTCAAGGCGGAGCTGTGCAGAGAAGGCGAGAACTGTGTGGGCAGGCTGTGCAAAGAAAATTGGGTTTTGCAAGGGCGAGGGTGAGAACTGTGTGGGAGGGGCGAGCAAAGACACATCACGAGTAGGTCACTCGTCGGGCTTGTTTTTTGCAGGCGATCTTGGAGGCTTGACGCCCCTCCACAGGCCGCCCTTGATCCTGAGAGAGAGAGAGAGAGAGAGAGAGAGAGAGAGAGAGAGAGAGAGAGAGAGAGAGAGAGAGAGAGAGAGAGAGAGAGAGAGAGAGAGAGAGAGAGAGAGAGAGAGTAATGGAATTTGCCTATTCAATTTGAGAATAGCGGAATTTAATGAGAGTACTTTCAAGAAATGATTTTGTGAGCATAGCGGGTAGACATAATTGAAGATAGCATACTCTACTAGCGGTAAATACTTTTCCCATTGTGAGCGTTGATCTACTTCGGTAACATAAGTCTTGAGTAGATCGAGTATCGTAAGATTGGCTATCTCACTTTGGCCATCCGTTTGTGGGTGATAGGCCGAAGAGAAATTCAATTTTGTTCCTAGATTTTCAAAGAGACCTTTCCAGAAATTACTGGTCATTCTAGGATCTCTATCTGACACGATGGATGTGGGTAATCCATGGTGTTTGAAAATCTGAGATATGAAGAGAGTTGCCATTTGATGTGCCTTAATAGTCTTTTTGACAGGAATAAAATGTGCTTGCTTGCTAAACCTGTCGACTATTGTCCATATTCCTGTATTCCCATGGATAGACTTGGGTAATCCAAAGATGAAATCCATGGATATACTCTCCCATGGTGAATTTGGAATAGGCAATGGCTGGAGTAATCCAGGTTGCTTCCCTCTATCATACTTGGTCTTTTGGCATACTACACATTTTGAAACATACTCTTGTATGTCCACTTTCATGGTAGGCCAATAGAAATACGTCTCTACTCCTCGGAGAGTAGGTTGAATACCTCTATGCCCTGCATATGGAGGAGCATGGGATTCATACATAACCTTCTCACGAAGGGAATGGGTAACACATAAACTATTGCCGTGGAGAAGATAACCATCCTGCAAGGTGAATGGTTCCTCTTTCTTCCCCAAAGCAAGGGCTGACATTATGTCTCTAAAGTCAGGGTCAGTAGCATACTCATCTATCATAGAGGATAGATCATTGTGAGTAGCTATAGACACCGCATTAACTTTTGGTCGTCGTGAAAGTGCATCGGCAACTTGATTGTGCTTACCAACTATGTGAGCAATATGGAAATTAAATTGCGAAAGAAAATTTGCCCACCTCATTTGTTTGTCGGAAAGCTTGGTTTGCGTCATGAAATACTTGAGACTTTGGTGGTCGGTTCGTAGGATAAATGGAGTCCCCAATAGGTAGTGCTTCCATGTGTCTAGGGCATGTAGAACAGCTAAAAGCTCTTTCTCATAAATGCCCAAGACTCGTTCATCACCATTGAGCCTTCGGCTCTCATATGCTATGGCATGCCCTTCTTGAAGCAAAACTGCTCCAAGGCAATCACCACAAGCATCACATTGGACCTCAAATGGCTTTGAGAGATCCGGAAGCACGAGGACTGGTTGGGAAGTAAGCTTCTCTTTGAGTTTTTGAAAAGCATTTTGCTCCTTAGCAGACCATACAAACTTAACGTTCTTCTTGGTTAAGTCGTGTAGTGGTCCTGCTACTTGAGAGAATTTTGCTATGAAGCGTCTATAGTATGCACACATACCAATAAAGCTTCTTAGCTCATGTAGATTCCTTGGGTTAGGCCATGATTTTATTACCTCTAACTTTGATGGATCCATACGAATACCATCGTGAGAGATAATATGGCCTAGATATTGAATCTCTTGAAGGAAGAATTCACTTTTCTTTTGGTTGAGAAAAAGTTTGTTCTCCCTCAAGGCTTGAAAAATCACTTGGAGATGTTGCTTATGTTCCTCCAAAGACTTGGAGTAGATGATGATATCATCGAAGAACACTCCAGTGAATTTTCGATATGGTCTAAAAATTTTCTCCATCAAACGATTGAACGTAGCTGGTGCATTAGTCAAGCCAAAAGGCATGACTAGATATTCATAAAGACCAAATGTTGTGCGAAACGCGGTCTTTAAGATATCCTCATCCACTATCCTTATTTGATGATAGCCACTCTTAAGGTCAATCCTACTGAAGTAGGTAGAGCCTTGTAGCTTATCAAACAGATCTTCTACCCGAGGTACGGGAAATCTGTTTTTGATAGTGATATGGTTTAGTGCTCGATAGTCCACACACATACGGTATGTACCATCTTTCTTTTGCACTAAAAGGACTGGAGAACAAAAGGGAGAGGAACTAGGCCTCACCATCCCTTTGTCTACCAGCTCTTGTACTTGCCTCATGATCTCCTCTTGTTGAGCTTGTGAGACTCGATAAGGAGGTTTGTTAGGCGGTGAGCTTCCTGGAAGGAGCTCAATACGATGGTCATCATCCCCTCGTTTTGGAGGTAGGTCCATAGGGATATCATCGATGAACACATCTTGGAATCCTTTTAGAAAAGTAGACAAGTCTAACTCTTCTTGATTCCTATCATTTTCATTTGATGAAACATTATTAGCTTTTAGAGACTCTTTGACATAAATCATGTACGCAGAAACTGAGCTCTTCATTGATTTATCAAAAGAAAGAGGATTTACAAGTGGAATAGTGCGACCACGCTCACTAGCATCTATATACATGTTTTTTCCCCTGTAGGTGAAGTAAATTCTCCTTTCAGGGAACTTCATGTTGGCAGCCATGCTATCAAACCATGGTGCCCCTAGGATAACATCCTGATGTTGGAGGGGAGAGATGAAGAAGTCTTCTTTGTCGACATAGCTTTGGACATGAAGCCTCAACTTCCCAATCAAGGGAGTAACGGAGGCTTGTTGTCCCTTGAAAGCTGCATCAGCTGTTACTATATCTCCCATCTCAAAAGCTTGAATGCCCAACTTGGTGGCCAACTCTATTGATATGAAGTTGAGAGTAGAGCCAGGATCAAACAAGATGAAGGCATCATGCTCTCTTACCTTTCCCCAAGCATAGGAGAGTGATGATCCTTTGCAATGAGCATCCTCTTTTGGAGCTTCGATGGTGGAAGCCCTAGGAGTCTCATTGCGAGTATTCTTCTTGGGGCAAGAACGATAGCCATGTCCTTGCTCCCCACACTTGAAACACTTATGGTCCTTGCGAAAAGCTTCAAGATCTTCAAGAGAGAGTTTGTTTTTACCTTTGTAAACTCCCTTCTCCTTGGACCGATTGTTGTTGTTGTTGTTGGAAGTGCCTTGGGAATTATTTTGAGCATTGGATTTCCCCTTTGCATCATTTTTATCTTTGTTTTCCATGGGCTTGACATTACGTCTAGCCCCTTGATGGAAATTGATGCGTGAAGCAACCATGGTGTGGTGGATTACTTCGGTAATAGTACCGGGCCGTTGAGAGTTGCTATATTCGGCCATCTCTTCAGGTAATCCCGCACAGAATTGTTGTCTTTGCTCGGCAAAGTCTATCTTTTGAAAGACAGTAGCTTTGAGATGTAAATCCCAAAACTTATCTACATACTTGTTGATAGACTCATGAGAGAGGATCTTCAAGCCGCGCCATTCGGTAAGAACTTTATCTTTAGTATCGCTTGGAAGAAATTGCTTCATGATGGAAACTCGTAGAGTTTTCCATGTCTTTGGGGCTTCTCCATTGCCACGAAGGCTAGCCCACCATTGACGAGCTGATTTTTGGAAGTGCATAGCTACATGGCGTAGCTTGGAGGACTCTGTGAAGCCCTCGTCCCCAAAGGCCGCATCAAATTGCTGGATGAAGGCCAACACTTTGTCGGTAGCACCAAAGGTGCCATCGTAGGTGAGAAAAGAGATACTCTTTCCTCCCTCCTTGAACTTCTTTAGCTTTTGTGACCTTCGCCATGCAGGAAATGATTTGCGATGTCCTCCCCTCTTGTATTCTCTAGGAGAATAGCCATAACTTTCATCGGAAGAGAAGGAAGGTGAAGAAGAAGGAGAAGAGGGTGACCTCTTCCTAGCCCTTTTCTTCCTTTGTTTCCTCTCTTGCCTTTGAGAGTGATGAGGAGAAGGACTATGGGTTGCTCTTTTCCTCTTGGGAGGAGTAGGCGATCGTCTAGACCGCCTTCTTCGTGGAGCCACATCTTCAGAAGAACTTAGACTTTCATTGCTTTCTTTCTCTTTGGATTCCTCCTCTCGAATGGGAGAGAGTCTTCTTTTGGGGGTCTCTTCAAGAGGTCTCCTAAGCTCTCTCTCCTCTTGGAGAGGAAGGGAAATTCCATAAGCACGAAGTTGTTGAGTAACTTCGGCTTGCAAGGTAGGGTTGCCCATAGCTTGTTGCAACCTAGTCACAAGATAATTCACAAACATGGGAGCATCATCATTAGCACCTTCATGTGCAAAATCAAAGCTATCAATGTTCATTCTACTCTCTTGATTATTGTCAGCCATGATAACAAAATTTTATGTATGTACTTAGTGTATGCTTTGGCAGTTCAAAACCTTAGTTGCCACTCCTCTTAGCCTTTGAAAATCGGCTCTTAAGTATCTACACCCACGGCTCAAAGTGGTTAATTATAGAGAATAGAGGAGTAGGTCTAACATAGCAGAGTTGCCAAGGGCTAGCTCCTTTCGGACTTCTTATGGCTCAATAATGGTAAAGCCGTAGGCAAGTCTAAAAAGACTCCATTATTAAGTCCAAAGCTCCTGAGGTGTGCACCATCCCCCACATAGTGGGGTTAACAGAACCGGTATTAGATCCCAGTTCCACTTACTCTATTATAATTAACAATATCAACCATTTATAGGCTACTTAAGGACCTCTCTTCTTAAGCAAGAAAAGAGAAACCAAATGCTCTGATACCAATGTAATGGAATTTGCCTATTCAATTTGAGAATAGCGAAATTTAATGAGAGTACTTTCAAGAAATGATTTTGTGAGCATAGCGGGTAGACATAATTGAAGATAGCAACATAATCATAGCAATTAGTTAACTTGGCATAGACAATACTTTTGCAAGAGAGAGAGTTTAGAGAACATGACAACAATTGAGGACCGGATTTATGTGGAGCCGGTCCCCCCTCCAATAGGCATTTGTATTATGATTTCTCCCATAAAGAGAGACTTGCTACAATACAGTCTTTGTGTTCCTTGTGACCTAGGTGATGCCATGAAGATGGAAGGCTTCATGCACCACAAACATAACATAAACTTGAAGAAAGCTTTAACTATCCCAAGCCTCAGTCCCAAGACCTCAAACACCTTCGAAGGTGGAGAGAGCTAGCAGGGAATGAGGGTAGGGAAGAGGAAGAAGAAACATTTCGTGTTGGTGTAGGCTCTCAACCTCTACTTGCTTGGAGAGGGAGCTCTTGCACTTTGCATAGCACACAATGAGAGTGATTGTGAGTGTGTGTGGGTGAGTATACCCCCTAGGCACCCCCCTAGCTTGCTTGGGTCGACCCCCCCTTGTAGCTCATGCCTGAAGCTCATTGGACCCCTCCAGGCCTAGCCAATCACAAGCAGGAGCCATTACAAGCAACATGGGTAGCCTTGGGACAAGTGTCCCCCTTTCCCCTTTGAGAGAGAGGACTTGATAAATGCTAAAACAATTAGATAATTCATGTAATTTATCATTGGACCCCTTTGAAGCTTAGCCAATAGGCTTCAAGCAACACATGAAGGTAACATGGGTAGGGGCCTGACATGTGTCCTTGCTGCCTCTTCAAGTTGGGGCTTCCCTTGTGTGTGTGAGTGGGTGTTCTCTCTCTAGCTCCTAGGAAAAGGGCTCGCCCCCCCTCTTGTAGGAATGATTTTGACTTTAGGTGATCAAGCACCTTACTCATCAAGCATGACAAAGTACTTGAACTAGGGGGTGTTCCCACAAGCATCTCAGGCAAGCTTCTCAAGGCACCTCAAGTACCTTAATCATGCAGCAAGTCAAGCACCTCAAGCATGGAGCCAGTCAAGCACCTCAAGCATCTTAATCAAGCACCTCAAGCATGAAAAACACCTCAAGCATCACAAGCACCTCAAGCAGGACAAGCACCTCGAGCTTGGGCCGGGTTCCCACCTCAAGCTCAGCCCTAGCTTACTTAAGGTCAAAAGGACTTTTACACACATTTATTGGAGGTCTTCAATGAAGCTAACCCTAAGGTCTTATGCTCCATTGGTTAGCCTTGCTCTTTGATAGACCATCTCCCTTTTGGGCCCCTTTACATTGGCCCCGTGTTGAGATAGATCTAAAAGCACATACCTATATCTTAACACTTGTTCCCGTTTATTCTCCCACATTAAGTGATCAATTTAATATGAGAAAATCATTTGGGTTAGTTAGATATTAGATTTTATGACACAGAGAGAGAGAGAGAGAGAGAGAGAGAGAGAGAGAGAGAGAGAGAGAGAGGTTTGAGCTCAAAAGTGTATCTGTGTGTGTGTGTGTGTGTGTGTGTCCGTGTACGGGGTTGTGTGTGTGAGTGTGTCGGCAAGTGTGTGTGTGGGAACGAGGGAGAGAGAGAAATTTCTTTTCAAGGCTAACTCAGGCTAGCTATACATAGAAAGAGAGAGAGAGAGAGAGAGAGAGAGAGAGAGAGAGAGAGAGAGAGAGAGAGAGAGAGAGAGAGAGAGAGAGAGAGAGAGAGGGTGGCGAGAGTGAGATATGGAGAGAGAGCAAGGGATGGGGAGAGAGAGGCTGAGGTGTGTGTGTGTGTGTGTGTGTGTGGACAGGTAAACGAGAGAGAGAGAGAGAGAGAGAGAGAGAGAGAGAGAGAGAGAGAGAGAGAGAGAGAGAGAGAGAGAGAGAGAGAGAGAGAGAGAGAGAGATGTTTTTGGCTTGCGCTGCTACACAGAGAACAAGAGAGAGAGAGAGGGTGGTGAGAGAGAGGGGGGGAAGAGAGGGAGGGATAGTGTGAGAGAGAGTGTGAGTGTGTGTGTGTGTGTGTGTGTTTAGATGAGGAGAGAGAGAGAGAGAGAGAAAGAGAGAGAGAGAGAGAGAGAGAGAGAGAGAGAGAGAGAGAGAGAGAGAGAGAGTCAACAAGAGATGAGAGAGACGTGTGGGTGAGGGAGAGGGTGAGAGAGATAAGCGAGAGGGGAGAGAGGGAAGGAGAGTGTGAGAGCGTGTGTGTGTGTGTGAATAATGAGAGAGAGAGAGAGAGAGAGAGAGAGAGAGAGAGAGAGAGAGAGAGAGAGAGAGAGAGAGAGTGGAGAGACTATTGTCCCATGAATGGCGGCCCCCTATGGGTTGACGAACGAGAGGGAGAGAGAGGGGTTTTGGCTGCATGCGATAATGAAGGAGGGAGAGGGGGATAATGGAGGAGAGAGGGGGAAGGGTGGTGCCAAGGGAGGGGCGGTCCATTGTGGTGCATGCATGGGAGGGAAGAGAGTAGTGGGAGGACATCAGCAAAAAAAGGAACATTTTTAAAATTATTTTTTATTATTACCAAGCACCCCTTTTTGGGGTTGGTTCTCGCGGCCGAAGCTTGTGAAAGCCGGCCATCATTAGCCCTCCCCTTCTGGCTAGAGGCATTCATGCCTCTATCTCTGCTTCTGATTCCCTAGCAGCAGAGTTGGAGGGTTCTCCCTCCTCTGGAATATCTAGCATGAACTCTGGATCAAACCTTAGGAAGTACCTTTTTAGCCTCCATCCGTTGACTCTGGTCTTGTGAATTCTACCATCTGCTTCCATCAATTTGTATCTTCCATTGGCGTATCTCTTTTTGACAATGAATGGACCTTCCTATTTGGACTAAAACTTCTTATCTTTCCTAGTGTCAAATTTGTTGTCATATCTCAACACTAACATGCCTTTCTTTAGACCCTTCTCCTTAAGCTCTTGATTGAATGTGAGTCTGCGTCGTTATGCTTGGGTTTCATAGTGGTTGATCACATCTTCCCTATCTAGTTGAAGCCTTTCTAGATCCAAAATGTGGTTGCGCAGACGGGCAATTGGGCGTTGTAACTGACACTAGCCATGACTCGCAAGCTGGCTATCTGTACCTCAATGGGTAGAAGGGCCTGCTTTGCATTTACCCAAATGGAAAGGGATGAAACCTAGTGATGTTCGGAATGTTGTGTGGTAGGCCCAAAGAGCGCCCATGAGATGCTTATCCCAATCACTTGTGTGGTTATTCACCTGCTTTGTGATTATCTTACAGATCATTCTGTTTACCTTTTTCACTAGACCATTGCACTGTGGATAGTATAAGTGGAGTATCGGTGTGTGATGCCTAATTTTTTTTATCAGTTCTCCCACCAAGTCGCCTCTGAACCTGGTCCTCTATCAGATATTATCTCCAAAGGTGTGCCAAAGCGGCAACAAATGTGCTCAAATACGAACTTCACCACTTCTTGGGCTGTAATGCGTGTGGTGGATGCTGCTTCTGCCCATCGGGTCATGTAGTCTACACCAACTAGAATGTACATTTTACCTGATTGGGCCCTTGGTAAAGGACCAATTACATCTATTCCCCACTTCTCAAACGGTCCATATGAGATGATAGGAGTCTATGGCTCATAGGTTAGTGTTCGATCACGGGATACTTGACAAGCTCTGCATGTTTTACACCAAAGATACACATCCTTGTTCAGACTAGGCCAAGAGAATCCTGCCTATAGAATCTTCCTACTAGTAATATCTAGAGCAAAGTGGCCGCCGCAAACACCATCATGGCAACTTGAGATTACCTCTGTGATTTCACTGGAGATTGGCACTCACCTAAGGATCTGGTCTTTGCCCTTGCAATACAAGGTTCTGTTGATAAAGCGGTATCTTGTTGCCTTTCGAACAAGCCATTGTTTCTGGCCCTTGGTATACCCTTCAGGACATCCTCCTGTATCTAAGAAGCTCATGATATCAGGCATATCATCGCTACCATGAAAGAGAGGGCAGTTGCAGTTTGATTACTGGAATGCCTTCACTTGACACATTCACAATGCCTACGCACTTCACTTTGATGTTAATTGCCATTTGTAGGGTGCCGGCCTACTTACCTCTAGGCCTAGATGGTGCATCATTTTCTCACTCATGACACATATCTGTGTGCCACCATCTATGTAGATGTTTGAGATATGTTGCCCCTTGATGTGGGAATCCATGATAGGTATATCCAATATCGTGTTTTCTTGCTTGTCCATTTAATCATTTCAGCCTTGATACCTTGAAGTTCCCCTGCCTTGTGGGTAGAACGTTTCTCAAGCATGCAACATACATTTTCAATGGTAAAGAAGGGAGGCATAAATGGAAGGGAGCTACAACACTCCATCTTATCAACATTGGGTTTCTCATAGAGGTTCTTGCAATGCGTATACATGTCCTCAAGAGTTAAGTCACCAAAGCTCTCAAGACGCTTGCCTTTTAAATTTTGCCAAAACTTGCCACATGCATGTGATTTCTCTTGCACTAAAAGAAGTTGTTTTTTGACTTCCCACCTTCTCCTCTTTTTTTGAAGAAGTGGTTTATATGTGTGTGAAGGTTCCAAGTAATCTTCCTTGACTTTGCTTGCATCCAATCTTAACAAGTGTTTTCGGGCTTGACTACATTCCATGTCAAACCATTTCTTCTTGGTGCTATCTTTCTTAGATCTTTTGCAAGACGTGTGTTTCACCAAAAAGAATTCCCTCACACAAGAGCAAATTACTTCTTTGAAAACTTTCCACTTGCATTCTAATGTTGGGCTCTCTTGTTGCTCTATCATGCTTAACATTTGGTCCACCATATCAGCATATATAAGTCCTCATTTGAAGTCTAGACGTAGGTACAAATGATTCACATCATGATTGGAGGCTACATGCTCGGGTATTTTACCACACTTGAGGTCAATACATAGCATCCTATGATCCGATTCCGGATTCCATTCACCAAGTGTAAAGCTTTGTATGTATTCTAGAGTGGCTTTTGAAAACAACATATAGTCGATCACACTATCACCATTGTGATTTCTACATGTAAAGTCATTGGTGCCTTGCCATAAAGATACACCATTTGCAATGAGCATTCCTGTACTATGGCACATATGTAGAAGTGACTTTCCATAGTGATCCAATTCTTTTGCATCATTAGAACTTTGATTATACATGTATGAGTCATCCATTCTTCTTGAGACATGCGGCATGTCAACTTGTTGTGTGTCGTGTTGTAACATATTTGTGCGAGCATTCATGTCTCCAAAGACAATGACTTCATCTTGGCACTTGTAATGAGCAATGTCTTCCTCTAGTTCAACAAAGGGCTGATCTCTATCCATATCCAAGCAAGCATAAAAGTTGGAGTCATAGTGAGGAATGTAGCAACCAAGCACAAACATGACTTGACCATTAGGTGGGCTGATTTTTAGTCATAAGTAGCATTTATACTTATCTTCTTTGACAATAGAAACATCTTTCAAACCCTTTTCGATCATACATGCTACACCTCCTTGGCCTCTACGTTGCTTTGCATTTTTGGTCCACATCAAAGAATGCACATCATATTTGTCAAATCCAAGAATTTGTTGCGCATCATGCTCCCATGTTTTGACAAGAAGTATCACATCGAAGTCATTAGTAATCTCATCAATGCCAATTCCCGCATTCCATGGATAGCCGTTACAATTCCAAAAGCTTATTCGCAAGTGTGAGTTGGTCTCATAGATCATGTGTCCCTATTTGTTGGGTGGACTTGCATCCTCCTCAAGTGACTTTTCTTCTTGAGATGACCCCTTGACCTTCTTGGTTCTTTCCTCATATGCTTTGCGACGTACATTTTGTTGCATAAGTGTGCCATCCTCATATACATTACAACCCGTTCCTTTGAGGTAGATCTAGCTATTGTCAAGGATGATGTTTCTCTTTACCTCATCAGCCATGGTACATACAATAGGTCTTTCTCTTGAGTGAGGGACTCCTTGTTTTCCAACTCTATGTGCACCATAAGCCATGATTCCAGACATTCCAAAGTGTGTAGCAAAAAACTCTTCAACAACAACCGCAAGAGATTGGGGTGTTTCCATGCTTTCTTGCTTGATTCCACGAATGACGATGTTCTTTGAGCGTTTTTGCCGTTCTTGCAATTCTTGAGTGTCCACATTCTCTACATTGTTTGCTTGGACAACAACTTGCGTGATAGGAGATGTAGAAACCACATTATCCTTACATATATCAGCCCATGATTTGGATGCATTTCTCATCTCACATACATCATGTCGTATTGTATCTATCGTTTCCTCTTTCAATACATGATCACTCTCAACTTTGCTCAAGCGCTCTTTCAATACATTCATGTCCACGAGAGAGCGCTTACATTCTTGAACTTCATTCTCAAGATGTACCAAGCGTGTTGTTTGCATTTCAAGAACTTTCTTGAGGTGCTCATTCTCCACAACAAGAACTCTTAAAGTACCATTCTCCATTGCAAGTGCGTGCAACTCTTCACCTTGCTTGTTGAGGGTTTCTTGTAATGAGATCAAGTAAGCCATGATCATTGCTTCCATTGTTGTAGACGATGTGGTTGGATTAGCATCCACATTCCTTGGAGATTTTGCATAGTTCTCTATGGCGAGTGTGGATTTTTCACCCTTGCGAGTTTTGTCCGACATTGCCTTCAAATCGGCAATAAAAATACAAAGTTTTGATAGTTTTTTCAATTCTATCGCTTGATAGAGAAGCTATTCAGGCCTCACCGAACCTTTATTGGAGTGTTCTTTGATGATATCATCATCTACTCTAATTCATTAGACAAACACAAGCGACACCTCCAGGTAATATTTCAAGTTCTAAGAGAGAATAAAGTTTATGTTAATAGAAAGAAAAGTGAATTTTTCTTGCAAGAGATTCAATATTTAGGTCACATTATCTCTCAAGATGGCATCCAAATGGATCCATCAAAGTTAGAGTAATAAAAGGATGGCCTAAACCAAGGGATATTCATGAGTTAAGAAGCTTTATAGGTGTGTGTGCATACTATAGATGCTTCATAGAAAAGTTCTCACTAATAGTAGGACCATTACATGACCTAACAAAGAAAATCGTTAGGTACACATGGTCTTACAAGGAGAACAATGCTTACAAAAAGCTTAAAGAAAATCTTATCTCTCAACCTCTGCTTACACTGCCGGATCTCTCAAAGCCATTTGAGGTCCAATGTGATGCTTGTGGTGATTGCCTTGAGCTGTTTTGCTTCAAGAAGGGCACGCCATAGGCTATGAAAGTCAAAGGCTCGACCCTATTGAACAAGCTCTATGCATATATGAAAAGGAACTCCTTGCAGTTCTACATGACTTAGACTCATGGAAGCACTATTTATTGGGGACTCCTTTCATTCTGCGAATGGATCACCAAAGTCTTAACTACTTCATGACGCAGACCAAGCTCTCCGACAAACAAATGAGGTGGGCAAATTTTTTTTTGCAATTTCATTTTCATATTGCTCACGTTGTTGGCAAGCATAATCAAGTAGCCGATGCACTCTCAAGACGGCCGAGAGTGAATTCGGTTTCCATAGCAACTCACAATGATCTATCTTCTATGATAGATGAGTATGCTATTGATCCCAATTTTAGAGATGTGATTTCAGCCCTTGCACTACGGAAGAAAGAGGAACCATTTACTTTACAAGATGGTTATCTTCTCTATGGCAATAGACTATGCGTTACTAGCTCACTACGTGACAAAGTAATGTATGAATCTCATGCTCCTCCTTATGCAGGGCATCCTAAAGGGGATTGAAACATATTTCTATTGGCCTACCATGAAAGCAAACATACAAGAGTATGTTTCTAAATGTGTGGTATGCCAAAAGACAAAGTTTGATAGAGGGAAGAAACTTGGATTGCTTCAACCTTTGACAATCCCTAATTCACCATGGGAGAGCATATCCATGGATTTTATCTTTGGATTGCCTAAGTCTATCCATGGGAATACAAGAATATGAACGATAGTAGACAGGTTCAGTAAACAAGCTCATTTTATACCTGTAAAAAAGACTATCAAAGCCCATCAAATGGCAACCCTCTTCATTTCACAAATCTTCAAGTACCATGGCTTGCCAATGTCCATAGTGTCAGATAGAGATCCTAGAATGACTAGTGATTTCTAGAAGGGTCTCTTTGAGAATTTAGGAACAAGGCTAAACTTCTCTTCGGCCTATCACCCGCAAACGGATGGCCAAAGTGAAATAGCTAACCTAACAATTCTCGATCTACTAAAAGCCTATGTAATGGAAGTAGATCAAATATCCCAATGGGAGAAGTACTTACCCTTAGTGGAGTATGCTTACAATAACACTGTACATACTTCCACGGAAAAAGAACCTTTTGAGGTAATTGAGGGAAGATCAAAAAGTTCCTTTCTACTTAAGGTACACGGGAAGATCTTCGTTGCAAATGAGTATAGCAAAGACCTACAAGAATCTCTCCAAAATATTAAGGATGCTATCTCTATCTCAAAGCAAAGGCAAAAGGCTGCTGCTAACAAGCACAGAAGAGCCCAAGCCCTTAAAGAAAATGATTGGATCTTACTCAAATTTCCCAAGGCTCGATTAAGGCACACCCATGCCGGGAAATAATCCTACGGGACACAAAAAGTACTTTGCTAAGTTAGCAAAAAGGTACTATGGTCCCTTCTAGATTCTTTGGCCAATCAATGAGATGGCCTATCAACTCAAGCTGCCCAACCATAGGCTCATATACAATGCTTTCCATGTGAGTCTACTAAAGCCTTACAAAGGAGAGCCACCTCAAGAACCAACTATTGAAGACCCTTCAAAGTCGAGGACCAAGAAGAGGTGCTGCAGCCCGAGTCCATTCTTCGACATGAAGACAAGGTACTAAGAGGCTGTAAGACTATCTGACGATATCTTATTAAGTTTAAAATCATTTTGAAGATGCTAGATGGATGCAAGGCATACAATTAAAGGATAACCTAAACCTTGTCAATGCTTACAATGCTTCCCAAGAATAAGCAAATGTACAAATGTTAAAAATGAACAAAATTTTTGTCTTATAAGACTCTCGTTTTCTTTATTGTGCACAAAAATGAAGTAGTATGCATGATTAGATCAAGTTTGCGGAGACGACGTCTCCCGAACACCAAGTAGAGCTTGTCACTCTACTATGGAAGATGATAGGACTAATGTGCAGACATGCTTGCGGCAGCCTCAGGCTCTCAAGCGCCAAATGGACTAGTCATCCATTGTGGAATGATGTCGTAGGGTAACATAGAGATCCTCTACCTGCTAAGAAAAGGACTAATGAATATGCTTTATCTTCTCTACCCCATAGTCGAGGACAACTATGATTTCAAGAGAGAGGTAATGTCATAATAATCAATATCTAATTCTCCTAAATGATTTCTCATGTTAAATGATCATTTAATATGGGGAAGTACCAGGGGAGAAAAAGCTAGAATATTGGTTAAGTCAGCAGACCAGCCACAATAGGGATCCAAAGGAGGGAAAATAGGGATCCAAAGGGGGGTCATCTGCAAAAGAGCCATGTGCAACAATGGGATTAAAAGACCCTAAGGTTCAGCCCATTAAGACTTCCAAAATGCTAAGGTTCCAAAATTCAAAGGTTGTGTCCAAAGGTCAAACATTGGGGGAATTGGATGCTTTGTGTGTGTCCCAAAAGTCTTTGGCAATCCCTACATAGGAGGGGGTGAGCCTTGCAAGTAGGGGATGAGAGAGAAACTCACTCACACACACACACACACACACACACACACACACACAAGCTCCCTTTACACAAAGGGAATGAGGGACACATGTCAGCTCCCTAGCCCAGATGCCCACAAGGTGTACCCAATTCCTATTGGATGGACTTGGAGGTGGACCAATAAGAATTAGGCTAGAGTAAATCTAGGTTAATTAATTTAAAAACACTTAATAAAAGAACCAATAAGAATTAAGCTCTCTAGAAGACTATTGGACAGTCTCCCAAGGGGACCAATGAGCATTCAATAGCCCAATGGCTTGCCTAATTCCTATTGGCCAGGAGGCAAAGGGGTCCAATGAGAGCTTAGTTGAATTAAATAATTACCTAAAGCTATCACAAAAGGGGAAAGGGGGACACATGTGAGAAGGCTATCACTTATGCTGCTTAATTACCATTGGCTAAGCCTGGGGAGGTCCAATAGGATGCTAGCAAGAGCAAATAGCAAGAGGGGTCGACCAAGAGAGAGAGGGGGCTGATTTTTCAAAGGCATTATCACACACACTTTCACACAATCTCATGTGGGAAGTAAAGGAGACTCTCTCTCCTTCTCAAGCTTTAATGGAAAGCTTACCACCTACTCCAAGCTTGTGAGAAGGGAGGCCTACACCAACAACTCTTGGCTTTGTGATGAAAATCCAACCAAGAGCCAAGCTTCAATGCATGCTCATCTCCTCTACCATGCTAATTACTAAGCTAAGCTATGCTAATATGAGTGATTATGTGAGGAGATGTACATCTTTCTCATAACAATACTCCTTCTTCCTCTCAATCTACTCTCATACCCCGCTAGCTCTCACCATCTTTGAAGGTGTATGAGGCCTTGGGTCTGAGACCGTGAGGGAAATGATGTTGTGTTTGATAAGTGTTTTTCTTAGCACATGAAGCTTCCATCTTCATTGCACTAGCTAGAATTGAAGGAACACATGAAACTGTATTGTAAAATGTCTCTCTTGATGGGAGAAACCATAATACAAAGCCTTTTGGAGGGGGGGGGGGGGGGGGGCTCCATGCAAATCCGGTCCTCAACTGTTGTCAATTTCTTAATTTCTCTCTCTTTTGAAGTATTGTTCATGCTATCTAACTAGGTGTTATGCTTTTTGTTGCTCTCTCCACCCAAGCACTCTTGTTAATCTCATTAGGAATCTATTCTAATGAAATGCTCACTATGTTCATGCTATTTTTCGCTACACACAAGTTACTAGGCCATTAAATGTTACATTGTGTGTAGAAGAGGCCTCCTTTTATAGGCCAAAATGGGATGCCCTCTCTCAAGACAGACAATCGTATGTAGCCACCCTTGTGTAAACAAGTCCAAGTTTTACTCTCCCTTGTGCCCATGTGTATCAACCTTTCTGTAGACAAGTTCAAGTAGAACTCTGCCACGTGTCCATGTGTAGCCACTTTTGTGTAGACAAGTCCAAGTAGAATTCTCCATGTGCCCATGTGTAGCCATCTTTGTGTAGACAAGTCTAAGTAGAATTCCCCATGTGCCCATGTGTAGACACCTTTGTGTAGACAAGTCTAAAGTAGAAGTCGGCCATCGGCCATAGACTTTTGACCACCAACCATTGACCATCGGCCATTGACTATTGACCACCGGCCAACTGACCAACGGCCCTTGACCGACCAACTGGCCGGCCACCAATTGTCCATTTTCCAGTCACTTTTTGGACCGCCATCCGACCAAGATATTCCGGAAAAAAATGAATTTTTGGGTTTTTTGGCGAGCGATATTTCTCATGCATGATGGCTTCTCATAATGGGGGCCTTACAAATGTGCATGATGAAACTAAAAATTACAAGGGATGAATCAGGCTCCATACTTAACAATCTCCCACTTGGGGACTGATCTTCACATTAAACCTATGACTGCTTTCCATCCTAGCTTTTTATCCTTGAATGTTGATTGAAGATAAGCAAAAGCTCAACTTCTCCTTGTTAACCACCTTTGTTAACATGTCTGCAGGATTCTCGCTTGTGTGCACCTTTCCTAGCTTTAGTTGTCCCTCTTTCAAAAGAGTACGTATGAACTGATATCTCACTTCAATGTGCTTTGTCCTTGAGTGAAAGGCTGAATTCTTCACAAGATGAATGCTGCTTTGATTGTCGCTATACAAGACATAATTGTCTTGCTTGCATCCAAGATCCTCCAAGAATTTGTGAAGCCACATAATCTCTTTGCTTGCCTCCGTGAGAGCTACATATTCTACTTCTGTGGTAGAAAATGAGACCACTTCTGCAACTTTGAACCCCAACTTACTGCCATGCCTCCAATCATGAATATGTAGCCATTAGTGCTCCTTCAATTATCTTTGTCACCTGCCAAATCTGCATCATCATACCCTTGCAAGAAAATGTCGGTACCTCCAAAATACAAATCATTTCATGTTGTCTCTTTTGAATACCTTAGTATCCACTTCACAGCTTGACAATGCTCTTTACTTGGATTATCCATGAACCTAATCACCAATCCCACTGCATCTGCAATATTTGGCCTTGTCTAGACCATAGCATACATTAGAGAACCTACAGCCACAACATATGGAAATTTAGACATGTACACTATCTCCTCTTGTGTCTTTGTACACAAATCTTTGGTTAGTTTAAAGTGACTAACCAAATGTGTAAAAACTGGTTTTGCATCTTGCATTGCAAACCTTTCTAGTACGTTCTTAATGTTGACATAGCTTTAGTGTCTTCTTTGTCTAGTCCCTTGATCTTCATACCAAGTATCTACTTTGCAACACCTAAATCTTTCATTGAAAAAGGTTTAGGAAACTTCTCTTTTAGTTCTTTGCTATCCTGCATGTTAGCACTTGCAATGTCATCAACATACAACATCAAGATAATGAAATTCCCATCTCCCAAATTCTTCTGGTAGACACAATGATGTGAGTTGCATCTTTTGAATTTGTGATCCATTATCCATCGATCGAACTTCAAGTACCACTGTCTTGATGCTTTCTTTAGACCATACAAGCTTTTATTTAATTTGAAAACCATTTTCTCCTTACCCTTTTCTTCATACCCTTTCTGTTGAAGCATGATCCTCCTCCAAGTTACCATGAGGAAACACCGTATTTACATCCATTTGTTTAAGATTGAAGTCATCAGATATAATGATTAGCACAAGCCTAATGAATTCATTTATACAACAAGAGAAAATATTTCATTGAAGTCAATACCTTTCTTTTGAGAAAACCCCTTTACCACAAGTATGGACTTGTACCCTTTCTTGCCACCTTCTTCCTCCTTCAGCTTGTACACCCATTTCTTTTGCAGTATCTGCTTACATTTAGGTAACTCAACCAACTATCTGTGATTGTGATGTAATGAATCCATCTCCGCTTGCATGCTCTTCCTCCATTCTTCTTTGGATTCATGTTGCATATCTTCTTTGTATGACTCTGGATCTCCAAAATCTGAGACCAAGAGATGTTTGAAGGAACGAACCTTTCTAAAGGTCTACTTGCTGTCATAGATCTTTGGGGCATAGGTTGGGGATCCTCATTTGGTTTACATTGTTGCAAGTTGTCACCACTTGCACTCCTTGAGTCTTCATTGTCCTCAAGCTCCATGTAATCATCACCTGTACTTTTTCTTTGTTTTCTTTGCAAGTAATATTTGTACATATTTTCTTCATTGAAAATTACATCCCTACTCCTAAATATTTTACCATCTTGGGGATTCCATAGGAGATACCCAAAGTTTGCTTCTCCATAGACAACAATGAAACACTTCTTGCATTTTTCCTCTAGCTTACACTTTGAGAATTGCATAATTCATTGTTTACATATCCATGCCTCTTATGTAACTCCTCCATCTAGTGCCGCTGAGGGTGATCAATTGATGAAGTACACAAAAGTGCTTATTGCTTCTGCCCAAACCTCAAACGACAAGCCTGCATGTAGCCAAATGCTTCGTGCTCGGTCCATGATTATCATGTTCATCCTTTCCAAAATGCCATTTTGTTGAGGTTTCCTTGGGGTTTTCCTTTGTCTTCGAATGCCATTGCTAGTGTAGAAGCTTTCAAAAGCTTGGCTACAATATTTGCCTCCATTGTCGGATTTGAGACATTCAAGCTTGGTACCTGCTTCATTTTCCACAAAGGCTTTCCACCTTTGAAATATGAAAAACACATTGGATTTATTCTTCATTGTATAAACCCACATTTTCCTAGTTGCACTGTCTATGAATGTTACATAGTACAATGAATCACCAAGGGATGGTGTACTCGTAGGACCCCAAACATCAGAATGAACTGATTTAAGTTATTTTATTTTTTCTTTGATTTTGTTTTTTAAGGAATTTTACACTCTTTTTCTATCTTAATACAATCCTTACAAAATTCTAGGTCCACTTCTTTCAATTTAAGCTTCCATTCATTTCCATTTGCAGTTTTGACACAAATTGTACTTTTGTTGACAATTTCACAAGCTTTATCATCTCCCAAGTATACATACCCAAAATTTCCTTTGGTATAATGTTGAAAATATTTCTTGTGTGGTGTCGCATGGAATGAATCCCTGGAGTTGACTATCCAAGAATTAGACACATTGTCCAATGATAGAATTAGAGCATCTTGCTCTAGTTTACCTGCCACATTGGCCTCCCATGTTGGCTTGTTGTCTTAAGACTATGACTCCTTCTTCTTCTTGGACCAGCAATCCTGGACGTGGCCCTTCTTGCCATAGTTCCAACAATTGAGAACTGACTTGATGCATGACTTTCTTCACCTTGAGTGATCATGACCCTTTCAATTTTTAAACCTCTCCTTCGGTGTTCCTCTTGTTTCCACTAACAATGCAACACTTGATGATTCACCTATTCTTCTCGCTTAAGAGAACTTCCACAGCATCATCCAACTTAAGAGTCTTTGTGTCAGCAGAGACAGAGTTACTTACAACCATCACAAAGCTATCCCAACTATCTGGTAAAGATGATAGTATAAGGAGAGCTCGAACTTCGTCATTGAAATTGACCTTCACCGATCAAAGTTGACTTATGTTGGTGTTGAAGTCATTTAGGTGTTCTGTAACCGAAGCACTCTCTACCATTTTTCATGATTTTAATGCATATCTGGATAGTCATGAAATAAAACACCAATGTATAGTGCCATATACACCTCATCAAGATGGTGTTGTTGAGAGAAAAAAATAGGTCTCTTACAGAAATGGCACGATGTATGGTTAATATTCAAGCTTTACCACATTTGTTTTGGCTTGAGGCTATTATGTGTGTTACTTATGTACTAAACAAGTGTCCTACAAAAGCTTTGCAATCTATGACTCCATATGAAGCATGGCATGATAGAAAGCCTTCTATTGAGCACATGCGTGTTTTTGACTGTTTGGCATATGCTTTGGTGCCACAAACGTAGCACAAAAAATTGGATGATAAAGTTTTCAAATGTATTTTTGTTGGTCATAGTGCTGAAAGAAAAGGTTACATGTTGTATCATCTCCAAAAAAAGTGTATCTTAGTCTCACAAGATGTTGTGTTTGTGGAAGAGTCTGTTCAGTCCTAGTTGTCATGTACTAGAGACAGTAATGTAAGCTCACACGACATTTATGACACTTTGTTGACTCTTTTTAGTGGTGGAAGTTCAAATGCAAATCCCAATGAGGCAAATGTATGGCCTATGGGGGTTTCTAAAAATGTTTGAGATCAGCCTATTACTGATGCAGATGTACATGATGTACTTGATGAGGAAAGGGATGAGAATGAGCAGGCTAGAGATATGCCAAAATGGATGGTGCATACTTTGCGTGACAGTAAATTGGATGCACCTTTGTCTAGTTGTACTTGTTTAGGTTCTTGCCATGTATCTTATGCATCATATTGTTATGCTTTGATTGTGTCGAGCTTATGTGATGTTGAGGAACCTCTATCTGAAAATTGGATGGCTGCCATGCAATTAGAATATAATGCACTTATAGAAAATGACACATGGACTTTATGTGATTTGCCTCCTGGAAAAAATGCCATTGGTACGAAGTGGATTTATAAGTTGAAATGCAAGACAGATGGTGAAATTTATCGCTATAAGGCTCAACTTGTTGGAAAGGGTTATGCACAGCAAAGAGGTATAGATTATGAAATGACTTTTGCTCCCACTTGTCATATGACTACTGTGCTTTTCTATGTGCATTGGCAGTTCATTTTGGTTGGGATGTACATCAATCAAACATTGTTACTGATTTCTTGAATGGTGACATATTTGAGGAAATGTAATGCAGCCTCATGATTTTGTCAAGAAAGGACAAGAGGATAAAGTGTGCAAATGTAAGAAAGCTTTGTATGGGCTCAAGCAATCTCGTCGTGCTTGGTATGAGAAGGCTACCACTCATTCGGTCAGACAAGGATTTTGTAACAATCATGTAAAGTGTGAGAGTGATGTACTTCTCATTGTCATTCTCTATGTGGATGTTTGCTGATCACTAGACAAATAAGAAACATACTGTTGAATTTAAGGTTGATTTGAATGCTACTTTCAAGATAAAAGATTTGGGTCTATTGCATCATTACTTGGGCATACATTTTAAGCAGTGTGATGGTAGTATTTCCTTGTATTAGACAATTTACATAGAGACATTGCTATGTAAGTTTAGACTTGAGGATTGGAAGCCTTTTGCCACTCCCATGGAAACAAGATCATTTCCATCTCTGACAGAAGAAAACCTTGAAACCAATGGAATTACAAGAAGCTTGAAAATTTGACCATCATCAAAGGCTTTACATCTAGCTTTAGTGACAATTGGAGGGTGTTGGGATTCATCAACACATGAAATACTGACTCTGGACATCTTTTCAAACCATACATTAACATAGGAAACACTTCAGACATCGCAAAAAATACATACAAACAACTTCAGAATGAGAAGAACACTACACAGAGATACATCAGACACAATAGAAAACATGGTATGAGTTTAATTCATCAACAAGATACATCCATCTCTAAGCATGACTACATGACACCGAATCATGTCTCCAAGGTGTAGTCTAACTCCGTAAAGTAGCAAACACAAAACAAGTTTAACTACCCAAAAGAAGTTCTTGGTAAAAACATCTGACTCGGTAAATCCAACTCAACATTCCAACTCATCACTATCAAACTCAACATATCTCACTCTATGAATCTCATCAATATCTGCTAAATCCGTCTCAACATAAAATATCCAGTCAACACATGGCACTTCCCAGTGTGGTGGATTTTGAAGAAATCCAACTCGGATCCACGCATCCCTTGATTAAAAAAAACTATAGAATAAGGCCAAAAATTTATCCTAGTAACTAAATATTCATCCTTGATACTAATCAACTAGGTTTTCCCCCCCAAAACCTTACCAATTCGGACATCATTGTTTACTAGATCTTGACAATCTTTAATCAGGTGACCCTATCTAAGGCAGTGAAAATAGGCATTAGGCAAGTTCTTATAAACAATTTGTTGAACATGCAATAACTCACCCATTTGATCCTTCAACTGTATAGAGTCCCTAAGAGGAGCATCAATATCAACCTCTATAAGCAATTGAGGGTCACACTTGGGATTGATCCCATTGGAAAACCTTACCAATTTGGACATCTACTTACTTCAACCAGGGAAATAATTCAATAGAGAAGTTTGGGAAATCAACCCATACAGTCACCTTTGAGGGTTTCTTACCCTTGGGATCAAAACCCCTATGCCACTTGAAGATAGACATGGTAGTATTCTAATGAGCCATTCACCCCTACTTATTACTTGTAAAGCGCTTTCAACATCGTAAAAAAAGAAAACAGTAATTATTAGGCCGGATGCGAACAAATTTTTTGGCCTCCCACTCTTGAGGGATCCATTGCTGAAGAATCTCTATAGGTTCTCTACAGGTGGTGTGAGACCATGGCATAAACCAATAACAACTCTTTCCTACAAATGTTTAAACTATATGTCCATTTCAACAGCCCCCAATATAACTTCACCTTCCCCTCAAGCCCTAGATTAGAATCTTCTCATTATTGTCTCCTTCAAGAGGAGTATTAGATTTTTCATTACCTGCTAGTTCTTCATTTTTGTCAAATTGATTAGGATCCTGAAAATTATGGGGTTTGTCTTTTTTGAACTGTTGATTGAATTCACCCCTATTTTCTAAATCTCCTTATTGAGGATTGTCAGCATTATGCCTTGGAGATCAATGAGAATTGACCATTGTGCATAGGGAATTGAATGTTTCCCTGTTGTCTCTCTGGAGAGAAAAAGGATGGACAAATAAGTTGCTCAAATTCCCTGCACGTCTAGGAGGTCAAGGAGTTGAAGAGGTCAGGTTCGTGAAGCTACTGCATAGCAGAGTTTTAGATGTGCAGGTCTAAAAAGCATGTGGGCATATGAGGAGTGGGCCAATGCACAAGAAGTTGACCTCTTGGTCCAACTTGAAGGGAGGACCCTGGTTAGGGGTACCCTCATGGGGAGTAGTTGGGTGATGTAGAGGGTTCAGATGGTTAGGAACATGGTGCCCCTCACTATGGAAAATCCCATTCAGCAAAGCATCTTGTAGCGCCATGCTACCCCCCCCGGGTGGAAGGGGAAGGGATCAAGGGGAGATCAGCACGCTGTCAGGAGTTTTTTGGAGCAAGGGATTGTGCATATGTACATACACATGCATGGTGCATCGATTAAAGGATTTCCCATTTTCTAGAGCCAGGTGGTTATGTGGGGCCCACATGTGTACAGGTAGGACAGGGTGTACATAGTGCATCGATTTTCACTATGACCAGTACCACTGTGTTTTTTCTACAATAATGAGGAGTTTATAGCGCGTAAAACTTCTCGAGGAAGCTATCCGCGAGCCGACGACATGAGGTAAGCAGGTGCGTCAGATGGCATCTAGTGGCGTCAGGAGGGCGAACGAGGTCAATATTTGCACGCGGATGAGGACGGACACAACGTGGGTGTTTTCTTGTGAGAGTTATGCAGAAAGGTCATCATTAGGATCATTTTTTGGGGCCACTTCACGTGGTGGCGAGATGCATTATTGGAAAAAAGCTCAGTGCCAGGTGTGCGAATGATGCAAAAAGGTGACAACTATGCACTGCGAGGTCAGTTTTTGGCCTGTTCGGGGTCCGTTTGAGGTCATCTAAAAGGCCAAGGGTGCCCAAGTAATAAAGCTAAGTGTGGGAACTGGAAAAACAGAGAGAAGACCAGAAAAAACGTGGAGAAGAAAGGAGGAACAGCCGCAGGTGTGTTTTTGGGGTTTTTGGAGCCTGTTTTGGCCGTAAACTGCTCATCCGAGGTCGGATTTGAGCACTTTGACATTGTAGAATGGGGTTTTGGGCCGTTCCAGACGTGATGGCGCTGTCCATTTTGCCAAATTCCTCACTCTTTTTCTGCTGTTTTTCTGTGTAATCTTCTCTGGTGAGTGAAGCTTCTTCTCCAATTTGTGATTGTATCTGGTATCTTTTACCCATATTGTGTGAGCTGTTTGCCCCATTGGTGTTGGCCCAAGCTCATTTGTATCTAAAAATCAGAAATTCTCCTCTTTTGAGCTGAGTTTTTTGGGTGTGTGTGTGTGTGTGTGTGTGGAGTGGGCAAGTGGATAGCCTCTCTCCTCTCACTCCAGAGGTGTGTTCCCTGTCTCGGCCAGGTGTGTTGTCTAAGCCGAGTGGTGCCCCATAGTGTGTGTATGTATCTTCCCAAGAGTGTGTGTCGGGTCGTTATAGAGGCGCTGTGTGTGTTTTCATCCCGCTCACATTCTTTTGGCGCCCCCACTGAGGATCTTCTTCGAGTACCTTCTGCTTCGAGCTTCAAGCTTCGAGATTCGGGATTACAGGTTGCAGATTACAGATTACAGGTTACAGGTTACAGGGACAGGGACAGGTACAGGTACAGGTGATTCACATAGGTATAGGTAGCTGGAGTACAGTGATATACTAGTAGTGATGTCACTTGCAGTTATTGTGGGTATGCATCACTTGGCGCCTGTTTGAGCGCATTGTCTGCTGGATTGTACGTTATTTGTGGAAATTGCCATTGTACGCATTTTTGGAGCCATACTTGGTTGTATTTGGCAGTCCCAGCCATTTCTGAGACTTGGTCTGGAAGATAGTCATTTATGAGACTTGACTATACGCGATTTGCCTTAGCCTTCGTGTGAGGGTCGATAGCGTGAGGTTTTTATTGAGCTGGGGGATTCTCAAATGTAGAGATCCTTTCGGTGATACAGGTAGCTGGAGCACCCTTTTTGTGACCTCGCCATAGGCTATGTACTAGTGAGTCCTATTTGATGCTCGGGTTCTATTGTTGGCAGTCTATGCATACATAGACAGTCTATATTTTGGGTTCCTACTGCTCTACTTCTGGGGAAACTCTGTCGAAATTTTCCCAAGTTATGATGGCTGGTTTTTTGGTATTTTGAGCCATTTATGATGTTATGCTGCTGAAATTTTGGCAAAATCAGTGGTTGAGTCAGGTGTGCCTTCTTGGGAGCTTCATGGTTGGCTTTAATGGATGATCAAAATGGCCCTCAGTTCACTCCTTTTCATTTAACTCAAAGAATTCAGATTAATGTTCATGTGTCCAGGAAGATCTTTTTCCAGCAGCGCATAGTCTTTATGTTTGGGCCAAGAAGATTGAGAGAGATCCTGGAATGTCCTTTGCCTGTTGTAATTCCAATGATCAACTATGAAAACTCATTTGATGTGCATGTGTTTGTCCTTATCTAAAGCTGAGCTCCATTGAAGTTTCTAGGGATTGGGTAGTGAAAAGTTTTGGGTTCTTGCACGTGTGTTCGAAGGGGTTCTCAAAGCATCATAATTTGGGTAGCCATGGCTTTCTCTTATCCCGAGTTTCATGGAAGAAGTGATGAAGATGTGGAAGAATTTTTGGAAAAGATGGAGGTTGCCTGCATTAGCAACCAGATTCATGACCCTACGCAAATGTTACGCCTTCTCCAAATTTGTTTGAAGAGTGATGCACGAGTTTGGTCTAAAGCATTTGAAGAGGAGTTGCGTGTGGCTGATCCACCTGTAAGGTTGAGTTGGGACAATCTATGACATGGGTTGGAAGTGGAGTTTATGAAGATAGAAGATCCTGACAAAGTGTGGCAAGAAGTACAGGCTTTGGTGCAAAAGGAAGGTGAGCCAGTAGATGCGTACATACGTAAGTTTTCATTGGCATGGGAGCAAATGTGCAAGGCCTTAGCACCACAGGTACCCCCGCCTGACATGATGAAGAAGGACAGGTTCTTAGCTGGTCTTTGGGAGAATATACGTTGGAGAGTGGAGCTAAAGAAGCCTAGGACATATGAAGATGCACTAGAGGTAGCAAGGAACAAAGAGTGGAAGCTGAGGAAAATGAGCCAGTTAGGGGTGGAGTCTTTGCCCATGAGGTCTGAATTTCAGCCTATAGAGTCTTTACAAGGGCGCATGCCAGGGGTTTATCATGAACCAGTAGTTCCTGTTACTACTCAGGTTATGCCAGCAGTGGTCACTACAACAGCGCAAGATGATGGGCTAAGGCAAGACATGAGGCACTACCAGCAGTGATGAGGATGCTGATGTTGCATTTCTTTTGATGGATAAAGAAATCCAGGAGTGTGGTTTAGTCGCATTTGCGAAGGAGGTTGAAGATGAAAGTGAAGGGCCTTATGAAGTGATTGAAGGGCTGATGCAAACCAAGGTTGAGTTTTCAAAGAAGCAAGAATTGATGACACAAATGATCGGTGGAGACCTCTCAGCTATGGAGAAGGAGATATATTTGCACATGCAGGTCTATGCCAAAGTAATTGATGATTTTCTTGATGGGAGGTTGATAAATGGCATCTCTACAGGTTTTCCTTGGGAACCAGGTGAAAGTTTCATTAAGCTTTTGATGCAAGGAATGCCAAGTGTTTTTGTGTGGGATCCAGGTGGAATGAGCATCTACTAGTGTTGCTGCTGCTGAGCATGAATGCTCTAGCAGGCTAGGGGATGGGCAAATTATGTCAGGAGTTTTTTGGAGCAAGGGATTGTGCATATGTACATATACATGCATGGTGCATCGAATAAAGGATTGCCCATTTTCTAGAGCCAGGTGGTTATGTGGGGCCCACATGTGTACAGGTAGGACAGGGTGTACATAGTGCATCGATTTTCACTATTACCAGTACCACTGTGTTTTTTCTACAATAATGAGGAGTTTATAGCGTGTAAAACTTCTTGAGGAAGCTATCCGCGGGCCGACGACATGAGGTAAGCAGGTGCGTCAGATGGCATCTAGTGGCGTCAGGAGGGCGAACGAGGTCAATATTTGCACGCGGATGAGGACGGACACAACGTGGGTGTTTTCTTGTGAGAGTTATGCAGAAAGGTCATCATTAGGACCACTTTTTGGGGCCACTTCACGTGGTGGCGAGATGCATTATTGGAAAAAAGCTCAGTGCCAGGTGTGCGAATGATGTAAAAAGGTGACAACTATGCACTACGAGGTCAGTTTTTGGCCTGTTCGGGGTCCGTTTGAGGTCATCTAAAAGGCCAAGGGTGCCCAAGTAATAAAGCTAAGTGTGGGAACTGAAAAAACAGAGAGAAGACCAGAAAAAACGTGGAGAAGAGAGGAGGAACAGCCGCAGGTGTGTTTTTGGGGTTTTTGGAGCCTGTTTTGGCCGTAAACTGCTCATCCGAGGTCGGATTTGAGCACTTTGACATTGTAGAATGGGGTTTTGGGCCGTTCCGGACGCGATGGCGCTGTCCATTTTGCCAAATTCCTCACTCTTTTTGTGTTGTTTTTCTGTGTAATCTTCTCTGGTGAGTGAAGCTTCTTCTCCAATTTGTGATTGTATCTGGTATCTTTTACCCATATTGTGTGAGCTGTTTGCCCCATTGGTGTTGGCCCAAGCTCATTTGTATCTAAAAATCAGAAATTCTCCTCTTTTGAGCTGAGTTTTTTGGGTGTGTGTGTGTGTGTGTGTGTGTGTGTGTGGAGTGGGCAAGTGGATAGCCTCTCTCCTCTCACTCCAGAGGTGTGTTCCCTGTCTCAGCCAGGTGTGTTGTCTAAGCCGAGTGGTGCCCCATAGTGTGTGTATGTATCTTCCCAAGAGTGTGTGTCGGGTCGTTATAGAGGCGCTGTGTGTGTTTTCATCCCGCTCACAAGGCAAGAGTGGGTGAGACGAGACTGAACAAAAGATGGGAAAGGGTGCAAGCAATATGATGTTGCATGCCTCCTGCTTCCCACCCCAGTATGGCACTTTGAGCTCCATGACGCTCTTTCCTTCAAATTTTGATAATAAAAAGAAAGTTCTTTTTTGAGCAGTTGGTTGTTTCAATTGTCTATACAAGTGTGTGATTCATCTTCTACACGAGGGAGACAGAGAGGGGAGAAATGAAGAGACAGAGAGATAAAGAGAGAGAGAGAGAGAGAGGGGGGGGGGGGGGGGGGGGGGGGGGGGGGAGGGGGGGACGTGTGACAGAAGGTAAGTTCTCAATCGGTTTTTGGCTGCTCACCATCATTTAGTATATAGAGAGTTGTACCCCATGACAATATAAAAAAATTGGATGAATTAAACCCCCCTTATGCCTATACTCACATAAATGGAAACTCCTAAATTACATTCATTAATTTAGGACAAGCCCCCCCCCCCCCCCCCCCCCCCCAAACATAAGAATCTATGCATAATTCTCTTAGCATACCTCAACTAGCAATCCATAGCCACATCAGCTATAAATCTCTCTTAAGTAGCCCCTCGACAACAATATCTGTTTGACAATTCTTGTCATGAATTCTCTCAGCTCAAACAGTTAGGGGTGTGTGCACGCGCGCACACACACACACACACACACACACACACACACACACACACACACACACACACACAGGATGACTACTAAAGAACAAAATGTTTTGACAAGCTCAAAGAGAAGCTTACCTCCCAACCAGTCCTTATGCTTTCGGATCTCTCAAAGCCATTTGAGGTCCAATGTGATGCTTGTGGTGATTGCCTTGGAGAAGTTTTACTTCAAGAAAGGCATGCCATAGCATATGAGAGCCTAAGGCTCAATGCCGATGAACGGTTCTTGGGCATATACGGAAAAAAAAAAGCTATTCTACATGCCCTACACACATGGAAGCACTATCTCTTGGGCGCTCCATTCATCGTTCAAATGGATCACAAAGTCTGAAGAAATTCATGATGCAAACCAAGCTCTCTGACAAACAAATGAGGTGGACAAATTTTGGAAGTAGATCAATGTTCTCAATGAGAGAAGTACCTACCTCTTATAGAGTATGCGTACAATGACATTGTACATACTTCTATGGGGAAAAAGCACCTTTCGAGGTTAAAGAGGAAAGATCCAAAAGTCCCTTACTACTTAAAGTACATGGGAAGATCTTCGTTGCTGAGTGATGAATATAGCCGAGACTCAAGAATCTTTTCCAAATATTAAAGAGGTTATATCCATCTCAAAGAAAAGGCAAAAAGGGATGCTGCTAATAAGCACAGAAGAGCCTTAGTCTTTAAGAAAAATTATTGGGTCTTGCCAAAGTTTCTCAAGGCTCATATAAGGCATACTACGGGCAAGAATCCTACGAGCCACCAAGAGTATTATGCTAAACTAGCAAAAAGGTACTATGGTCCTTTCCTTTCAAAATTCTTAAGTTAATCAATGAGATGGCTTATTAGTTAAATTTTCCCAACCATTGGCTCCTTCACATGTGAGCCTACTCAAGCCTTATAAAGGAGAGCCATCAAAAGAACCAATAATGGAGGACCCACCAGAGATCGAAGATCGAGAAGAGATGTTACAACCCAAATCGATTCTTCAACATGAAGACAAGGTACTAAGAAATGGTAACGTTATCCAATGATATCTTGTTTAATTTAAGAACTATCCTTTTAAAGATGCTAGATGGATGCAAGGAGCCTAGCTTAAGGATAATATGAACCTTGTCAATGCTTACAATGCTACACTAGAGTAAGCAAATGAAAATGAATTTTAAATGAACAATTTTTTTGTCTTATAAGACTCATTCTCTTTCTTTTATTGTGCACAAAATTAAAGAAGTATGCATGCTTAGGATCATGTTTGTGTTGACGACGTCTCCCAAACACCAAGTAGAACTTGTCACTCTACTTTAAGAGTATGATATGGACTAAAGAGCACACATATGTGTGGCAGCTAAGTCTGTCGAGCACCAAATGGATTAATCATCCATTTTCAAATGATATCGTAGGGTAAAAAAAGATCCTCTACCCGCTAAGAAGCATGGACTAATGACTAGGCTTTATCTTCTCTACCTCATAGTCACGGACAACTATGATTTTAAGAGAGAGGTAATATCATAAAATATAATATCTAGCTTTACCAAATTATTTTCTCATATTAAACTGATCATTTAATATGGGAAGATAAAAGGGGAACAAGGGTTAGGATATAGATATGTGCTTCTAGACCTATCTCAACAGGGGACCAAAAGGAGAAATGGTTGCATCTCAATAGGGGTCCAAAAGGAGACAGTCTACCAAAGAGCAATGTGCAATAAGTGCTTATAGATTTACCTCAAGAAGGGACCAAGAGGAGATATGGTTACATCTCAATAGGGGTCCAAAAGGAGGTAGTCTATCAAAGAGAAATATGCATATAATGGAGCTTAAAATACCCTAGGGTTAGCGTCATTAAAGATTTCCAAAAGTTAGTGTTAAAAAGTCCTTTGACCTTTTAGGCAAGCTAGGACTGACCTTGAGGTGGCAATCCCACCCAAGCATGAGGTGCTTGTCAGCTTGCTAAGTGTTATTGGGAACCTTGCCCAAAAGCTTGAGGTGCTTCTCACATGCTTAAATGACTAGGGTTCTTGAAGTGTTCAATTTAAAGATAACCTCTCAAGAGACGTTAACATTTCCATGCTTGATTGACTAAGTGCTTGAAGTATTCACTTCAAACCAAATGACTTAATAAGCATAAAAGACACATGTTCAAATGATCCTCCACATGTGGCCCTCATGATGTGCTTGAATGCTATTGGATAGTTTTTAAAGGGGTCCAATGAGAATTTAGATGTATAAAAATAAATAATTAAGTTCTTTCTCTCAAAGAGGAAAAAAAGGACACATGTCCAAATGAAATAAATAAAATAATAAGAGAGAGAGAGAGAGAGAGAGAGAAGTGTGGACCAAGCATGAGAGGGGGGTATACTCTCCCACACACACACACACATTCTCTCATTGTGTGGAGTGAAAAATGCAAGAGCTCCATCTCCTTCTCTAAGCTTGTTGAGAAGTAGAGAGCCTACACCAACATTCTTGGGTATGGAATGCAAATCCAACCAAGAGCCATTCTTCAATGCTTAAGCTTTCCATCTTCTTCATCTTCATTACTATGCTAAGCAAGAAGAGTGTTGATAAGTGAGGAACTATTTCTTTCTCTTATGAATGATTCTTCTTCATCTTCCCTACCCTCGCTCTCTCCACCTTCGAAGGTGTTTGAGGCCTTGGGACTGAAGCTTGGGATAGTTAACGCTTTTTGTAAAGTTTATGTTATGCTCGTGAGGAATGAAGCTTTCCATCTCCGTAGCATCACCAAGGTCACAAGGAACACAAACATTGTATTGTACCAAGTCTCTCTTGATGGGAGAATCTATAATACAAACGTCTTTTGGAGGGGGGACCGGCTCCAAGTAAATCCGTTCCTCAACTATTGTCATGTTCTCTAATAATCTCTCTCTTGCAAAAGTATTTTCATGCCAAGTTAATTAAGTACTATGTTCATGTTGCTACCATCAATTAAGTTCACCCTCTATGTTCTCAAAGTAATCTGACAAAAATGCTCACTTTAATTCTCTTAATTTCGCTATTCTCAAAGTTCATAGGCCATTACCATTACATGTTGGCACATAAGCCAAGTTGATCTCTCCTGCCGAGAGCCTCTCCCTGACATAGTGGTAATGCACCTCAATCTGCTTTGTGTGAGCATGAAAAATTGGGCTCCTTGCAACTGCCAATGCGCTCTGACTGTCTGTGTAGATAGTGTTGGAACTGTTCTCTCCAACACCCAAGTTAGCCATAAGGCGTCTGAGCGATACACACTCAATCGTAGCTATGAAAACTGCCCTATACTCAGCCTCATAACTGGGAGTGGCCACAGTAGGTTGCTTCTTGCTCAACCATGATATACATGAACTGCCAAGCATGAAACAAAAACCACTTGTTGACACTCACATGTCAAAACAACCAGCCCAATCTTAATCCAAAAAAGGATATAAGTCTGGCGGCAATGATCCCCCCTTGGGATGAAACAAGCCAAAATGTAAAGTTCCACTCAAGTAGCAAGGCTGGGTTACATAAACTTCCTCAAATATGTAATCATTCAAGAAAATAGTAACAATGTCTAATTGTTGTACATCCCAACCAAAATGAGTTGTCAATGCGCATAGAAAATGCATAGTAGTCACACAACAAGTTGGAGTAAAAGTCCCTTCATAATCTATGCTTTTTTGTTGAGCATAACCTTGTGCAACAAGTCGAGCCTTATGGAGATCAATCTCACCATCCGGCTTGTGTTTCAACTTGTAAAACCATGTTGTACCAATGACCTTTTTTCCGGGAGGCAAATCACATAAAGTCCATGTGTCATTTTCTATAAGTGCATCATATTTTTGCATGAATTCTATGCTTCATCAAAAGACAGAGGTTCCTTGACATCATGTAAGTTAGACAGAGCCAAAGCATAGCAATCTGATGCATAAGATACATGGCGAGAACCTGGATGAGTATGACTAGACAAAGGTACATCCAATCTACTATCACGCAAAGTATACACTAGCCATTTAGGAATACCTCTAGCCTGCTCATTCTCAGCCCTTTCCTCATCAATTACATCATGTAAATCTGCATCAGTAATAGGCTGATCTATAACATTTTCAAAAAACCCCATAGACTGTACATTTTCCTCATTGGAACTTACAGTCAAACTTCCACCATTGAAAAGAGGCAATAAAGTGTCATAAATGTATTGTGAGATTACATTAGGGATGAACAGAATCTTCCACAAACACAACATCCCCTGAAACCAAAATACGCTTTGTTTGTGGATGATACAACCTGTAACCTTTGCTTTGAGCATTATAACCAAGCAAAATACATTTCACAGCCTTATCATCCAATTTTTTGCGTTGTGTTTGTGGAACCAAAACATATGCCAAACAACCAAAAACATGCATGTGCTCAATGGAAGGCTTTCTATCATTCCATGCTTCATATGGAGTCATAGACTGCAAAGCTTTCTTAGGAAACCTATTTAGTACATAAGTGGCACACATGATGCCTCAAGCCAAAACAAATGCGTCAAAGCTTGACTTTTGACCATATATCGTGCCATTTTTGTAAGTGACCTATTATTCCTCTCAACAACACCATTTTTCTAAGGTGTATAAGGCACTGTACAGTGGTGTTTTATCCCACAACTAGCCAGAAATGCATTAAATTTGTGAGACATATACTCCCCCCCTCGATGGGAACGGAGGGTGCCTATAGTACATTTCGAGACATTTTCAGCCATAGCCAAAAATTGTTTGAAGCACATAAATACTTTGGACTTTGCCTTAAGCGGATACACCCATGCATGTCTAGAGTAATCATCAATAAAAGTCACCAAGTAAAGGTAATTGCCCAAAGACGGAGTTTGCATGGGGCCACAAACATCACTATGCACAAGCTACAACCTGCATGTGGCCTTAACTGAACCATCCTTTGGAAGCCTAGAACGATGCATCTTACCCAATATACAGCCTTCACAAACATGCTTGACAGGTGCTTCAATAAGTGGCAAAGAAGCAACCATATCATATTTATGCAAACACGGCAAACTGGAAAAATTCAGATGACCAAACGTGAATGTCAAAGTTTTTCATCTAAAATAGCCTTTGAATCCACAACTGCATTTGCAAAATTTTTCCCACGCTTGTTATACAAATTGAGCTTATATAGCTCACGGCATTAAATGTCAGATGCAACAATTTCATCACCAAAATTGAGATCATGTATTGTACATCTGTCATCCACAAATTTGACTACAAGACCAAGTCTAGAAAGTGCAGATACAAACAAAAGATTCTTCTTGATCCGAGGTACATAAAGTGCATCAACAAGTGTGAAAGAACCGCCATTTGCAGCAATAAGCACAATCTTTCCAACTCCCTGAACCGGATAAGAGGCATTGTCGGCACAAGTAAATGAATTTCCATGAGGGATAGAGTTGAGAGAGGTGAACAAATCATGATGTGAGATAATGTGCTTTGTAGCACCACTGTCAAAATACCTTACATGTGAATCTGCAGGAGCTGACATGCATGCATCATGGACAACAACAGTATAGGTACACTCTGCACGAAAAGCCCATTCTACCTCAACGTCAACATCACAGTCTCCTTTCACAAAAGACTCAACAATAGCTACATTTGTAGTGGAACCAACATTTGCAGTGGAACCACCCTCTTTCTTCTTAGCCTCTTTGTCCTTCAACTTAGGATACTACTTGATCAAGTGATCAATAGCTTTACAGTAATGACAATGCAAACCAAACTTCCCAGACGAGTTGCTATCAATAGAAGTGTTAGAAATAGGTGATTTACCACTCGCAGAAGAACCATGAGAAGTGGTGACTACATTGTTTTTACCACCTTTTCTTTGAGCAGCAATGAAGGCCTGTTCAACTACATGTTGTCCAGTCCTATTTTTCTGGAAAGTGACTCTTGCAACATCAATGTGCATAATGCATCAAACTTGACAACTTTGGGATTTCCTTGGGTCATAAGTATCCAAGTACTAGCAAAATTCTGGTAAGAGTCTGGCAAGGCAGGGAGAACAGTCTGCACAAGGAAACTGTTTGAAATGACTTCACGTGCAGAAATAAGTTCTCATTGATATCCTTGATATCAGTAAGGAAATTTTTCATGTCATCTTTCTCATGCATAATCTTCGACTCCAGCTCTTTACGCAACAATGCAATTTTTGCATCATTGCGACTTGCATAAAGACCAACCAAAATATCCCAAGCCTGTTTTGCAGATTTTGTTGAACAAATATGAGGAGTAATGGTGCGCTTCACAGACAACACAATCAATGCATGATTCTGCACATCTTTTACATCCCAACGAGCTTGTTCTGTCGTGGGCAAAACAAGTCTAACAGCAGCAATCCTTGCAGCAAGACCTGCAACATCCTCAAAATCGCCAACATCCTCAGAACCATGACGTACATCAATGCCCTGCACAATATTCCAGACACCCTTTGACACATTGAAGAATATGTTGCACATGTAATCCCACATAGGGTAATTGTCCCCATCCAATCTGTCCTTAGCAGGAAACATCTTGAACACATCTATGTTGTTGTCGGCCATGAGACGAATGCCTGCACCTGATGTGAAAACTGTCCAAAAAGAGGAGAAACAAAGCAAGAACAGCACGTGCTATATAGCACAAATTGTAGACTACTATAAGGGACCTATTATGCAAAAAACAACATTGACAAAATTTTTGCACAAAATGACGGAATAGCCTGTGTAATACTCCTTGTAGTGGAAACGGAGGCCGAAATGAGCTCAAATCTGAAATCTGAGCAGACTAAGCTCTTTCAGCTTATCCAAATTTTTTGTCAACATGAAAATGCTTGCCAAAGCTCACAAAAATCAAAGAAAGTGAGCAGGCATGTGCTAGAGTTGTTGGCGACTAAGCCCAGGAGGATGCAACTTGCTCTGATACCAATTGCTGGAATTAGGGTTGCAAGAAAACACACACAGCTTGGAGAAGAGGAAGGAAGCTCAAGGCACACAATAGAGAGAGTATTACTTAGTGTGCAATGGAAAGATAGATAGCCCTAGAATGATGGGTGTATATACAATGCACGGGGGGGAAAACCTCCTAGTGAGGGAAAAAATGCCCCGACAGTGTGTTCACACACATCACTACGTCATGTATATGGTAGCATAAATTCATAGAACTGCTGCATGAGGACAAAAAACATTATTTTTGTTTGTCAATGAGCCGAATTATGATTATGGATCGTGTGGACTTCGTTTTGGGAAGGGAATGGTTGTGGGGGCTAGGATCTTGTTTAAAACAGAGTGACCACCAAACCTCACTTGAATTTGAAAAATAATGTAAGAAGTTTATTATACAAGGTAAGCATGATGTACAAAATAGTCTTTTGATATGTTCTCTTGAGTTGCAAAAGCTTGTAAATATGATGTATATATGTTTTGGTGTCGATCTGTTGTAAATAAGGACTCTAATGTAAAAATGAAACAACAGGTTTACTACTTGTCTTTGCCTTCTAGTGATGGTTATGAAAGTGATTTAAAGATCTTGTTAGAAGAATTTAAAGATTTTTTTTCTATTTATTTTCCAAAAGGTTTGCCTCTTGAAATAGGTGAAGTAGATCATACTATTGATTTAATTAAAGATGAAAAGATTGTCTATAAGCCACCTTATGGATTAGGCCAAGCACACTAGAAGTGGAAAGAAGATTGCAAGACTATATAGATAAAGGTTTCATTAAACCAAACAATTCTCCATGGGCTTCACCAATTATTGGTGAAGAAGAAAGATGGTTCTATGCAACTTTGTGTCGACTTATAGAGCCCTAAATAATCTCACAATCAAGAACAGGTTCCATATTCCTAGAATTGAAGATCTTTTTGATCAATTAGAGGGAGATAAGTATTTTACTAAGATTGACTTACGGTGTGGCTATCATCAAGTTAGAATAAGGATTGAAGATGTTGCATAAATAGCCTTCAAGACTAGATAGGGGCATTATGAGTTTTTGGTAATTCCTTTTGGGCTTACCAATGCACCAGCTACCTTTATGAAGCTGATGAATAGTGTTCTACGGCCCTATCTAAGAAAAATTATGGTAGTATTTTTTGATATCCAAACGTGAATTGTTTGCTAAAGAGGTGAAGTATCTTGGTCATATCATTTTTTTAAATGGAATCAGGATTGATCTAGAGTAATTTCATGCTATTTTACAATGGCCCGAACCACCTAAAAACCTAGAAAAGCTACAGATCTTCTTAGGAATGTTTTATCGTAGATTCATTAAAGGTTATGCCAAGATAGTAGTCCCTATGACTGTCCAACTCAGAGGAAAAGGAAAAACCTTTAAGTGGGGAGAAAATTAAAAGAAGAGTATGAAAAAATTAAAGGTGACAATAGATACATGTCCAACTTTGTACATAGTGGATCCCAATAAACCTTGTTGGAATTAGGGTTGCAGAGAAACACACACAGCTTGGAGAAGACGAAGGAAGCTCAAGGCACACAATAGAGAGTGTGTTACTTAGTGCGCAATGGAAAGATAGATAGCCCTAGAGTGATGGGCGTATATACAATGCACGGGGGAAAAAACCTCCTAAAGAGGGAAAAAATGCCCCGGCGGTCCTAGTGTGTTCACACACATCACTACCACATGTATATGGTAACAAATCCCCCCTGGAGTGATGCGATGAACGAGAGCTGGCACATGAGTAAAGGGAAGTGCCATGCCCTGAGGACAGGATCAGTCCACAAAGGGGAGTAAGCCCAAAGCTTAAGCCCAAAGCTTTGCGGAAAGCTTCAAGCTTCTCACGAGACAATGCCTTTGTGAAAAGATCTGCAAGGTTGTCCTGTGTTGGCACATAAGCCAAGCTGATCTCTCCTGCTGAGAGCCTCTCCTTGACATAGTGGTAATGCACCTCAATGTGCTTTGTGCGAGCATGAAAAACTGGGTTCCTCGCAACTGCCAATGCGCTCTGACTGTCAGTGTAGATAGTGTTGGCAGTGTCCTGTCCAACACCCAAGTCAGCCATAAGGCGTCTGAGCCATACACACTCAACCGTAGCTGTGAAGACTGCCCTGTACTCAGCCTCACAACTCGAAGTGGCCACAGTAGGTTGCTTCTTGCTCAACCATGATATACATGAACTGCCAAGCATGAAACAAAAACCACTTGTGGACACTCGCGTGTCAAAACAACCAGCCCAATCTGAGTCCGAAAAAGCATGTAAGTCTGGCGGCAATGATCCCCCCTTGGGATAAAACAAGCCAAGATGTAAAGTGCCACTAAGGTAGCGGAAAATCCTCTTGACAGCCTGCCAATGCTTAGACCCTGGGCTATGCATAAATCTGCTGACCTGCGAGACTGCAAACTGAATATCTGGCCTCGTGTTGCATACATAAATGAGGCAGCCAACAGCAGTTTGGTAAAGAGTGACATCAGCAGGATCGCCAGCATCATGTAGACTCAACTTCAAACCTGTTTCCATGGGAGTGGCAATAGGTTTGCAATCCTCAAGTCCAAACTTACATAGCAATGTCTCTATGTAACTTTTCTGACACAAGGCAATACCACCATCACACTGCTTAAACTGTATACCCAAGTAATGATGCAACAGCCCCAAATCTTTCATCTTGAAAGTAGCATTCAAATCAGCCTTAAATTCAGCAATATGTCTCTCATTTGGTCCAGTGATCAGCAAATCATCAACATAAAGAACCACAATGAGAAATACATCATTCTCACGCTTTACATACAATGTGCTTTCTGTTGGACTGTTACGAAAGCCTCGTTTAACCAAATGAGTGTCAGCTTTCTCATACCAAGCACGAGGAGATTGCTTCAACCCATACAAAGCCTTCTTACATTTGCACACTTTGTCCTCTTGATTATTTATGACAAAACCGCGAGGCTGCGTTACATAAACTTCCTCAAATATGTCACCATTCAAGAAAGCAGTAACAATGTCTAATTGATGTACATCCCAACCAAAATGAGCTGCCAATGCACATAGAAAACGCACAGTAGTCATACGACAAGTGGGAGCAAAAGTCTCTTCATAATCTATGCCTTTTTGTTGTGCATAACCCTTTGCAACAAGTCGAGCCTTATGGCGATCGATCTCACCATCCGGCTTGCGTTTCAACTTGTAAACCCACTTCGTACCAATGGCCTTTTTGCCAGGAGGCAAATCACATAAAGTCCATGTGTCATTCTCTATAAGTGCATCATATTCTGATTTCATGGCAGCAATCCAATTTTCTGAATTCTGTGCTTCATCAAAAGATAGAGGCTCCTCAACATCATGTAAACTAGACACAGCCAAAGCATAACAATCTGATGCATAAGATGCATGGCGAGAGCCTGAACGAGTACGACTAGATAAAGGTGCATCCAATTTACTGTCACGCAAAGTGTGCACCAGCCATTTTGGCATACCTCTAGCCTGCTCATTTTCAGCCCTTTCCTCATCAAGTACATCATGTACATCTGCATCAGTAATAGGCTGTTCTAAAACATTTTCAGAAACCCCCATAGGCTATACATTTGCCTCATTGGAACTTACATTCGTATTTCCACCACTGAAAAGAGGCAACAAAGTGTCATAAATGTCCTGTGAGCTTACATTACTGTCTCTAGTACATGACAGCAAGGGTTGAACAGAATCTTCCACAAACACTACATCCCGTGAAACCAAAATACGTTTTATTTGCGGATGATACAACCTGTAACCTTTGCTTTCAGCACTATAACCATCAAAAATACATTTGACAGCCTTATCATCCAATTTTCTGCGCTGCACTTGTGGCACCAAAGCATATGCCAAACAGCCAAAAACACGCATGTGCTCAATAGAAGGTTTTCTATCATGCCATGCTTCATATGGAGTAATAGACTGCAAAGCTTTCGTAGGACACCTGTTAAGTACATAAGTGGCACACATGATGGCCTCAAGCCAAAAAGAATGCGGCAAAGCTTGACTTTTGACCATACATCGTGCCATTTCCGTTAGTGACCTGTTTTTCCTCTCAGCAACACCATTTTGCTGAGGTGTATAAGGCACTGTACATTGGTGTTTTATCCCACGACTAGCCAGAAATGCATTAAATTCATGAGACATATACTCCCCCCCTCGATCGGAACGGAGGGTGCCCATAGTACATTTTGAGACATTTTCAGCCATAGCCAAAAATTGTTTGAAGCACATAAAAACTTCGGACTTCGCTTTAAGCGGAAATACCCACGCATGCCTGGAGTAATCATCAATGAAAGTCACGAAGTACAGGTAATTGCCCAAGGACGGAGTTTGCATGGGCCCACAAACGTCACTATGCACAAGCTGCAACCTGCATGTAGCCCTAACTGAACCATCCTTTGGAAACTTAGAACGTTGCATTTTACCCAGAATACAGCCTTCACAAACATGTTTGATAGGTGCTTCAAGAGGCGGCAAAGAAGCAACCATATCAGATTTCTGCAAACGCAGCAAACTAGCAAAATTCAGATGACCAAAACGTGCATGCCAAAGTTTTGCATCTGAAATAGCCCTTGAATCTGCAACAGCATTTGCAAAATTTTGTCCACACTTGTCATACAAAGTGAGCTTATACAGCCCACGGCACAAAAGCCCAGATGCAACAATTTCATCACCAAAACTGAGATCATGAACTGTACATCTGTCATCCACAAATTTGACTACAAGTCCAAGTCTAGCAAGTGCGGATACAGACAATAGATTCTTCTTGATCCCAGGTACATAAAGTGCATCAACAAGTGTGAAGGAACTGCCATTAGCAGCAGTGAGCACAATCTTTCCAACTCCCTGAACTGGATAAGAGGCGTTGTTGGCACAAGTGACTGAATTCCCATGAGGGACAGACTCGAGAGAGGTAAACAATTCACGATGTGAGGTAATGTGCTTTGTAGCACCACTGTCGAAATACCACACATGTGAATCTGCAGCAACTGACAAGCATGCATCATGGACAGCAGGATTGTAAGTGCACTCTACGCTAAAAGCCCATTCTGCATCAACATCAGCATCACAATCTCCTTTCACAGAAGACTCAACAATGGCTGCATTTGTAGTGGAACCAGCATTTGCAGTGGAACCACCCTCTTTCTTCTTAGCCTCTTTGGCCTTCAACTTAGGACACGACTTGATCAAGTGATCATTGGCTTTACAATAATGGCAACGCATCTTCTTTTTGCCCTTATCACCAGAATTGCCAGACGAAGTGCTGCCAGTAGAAGCATTAGGAACAGAATTTTTGCCACTCACAGCAGAACCATAAGAAGTGGCTGCATTACTGTTACCACCCTTTCTTTGAGAAGCAATAAAAGCCTGTTCAACTGCACGCTGCCTAGTCCTGTTTTTTCTAGAAAGTGACTCTTGCAACAGCAATGTGCATAATGCATCAAACTTGACAACTTCAGGATTTCCTTGGGTCATCAGTCTCCAAGTACTAGCAAAAGTCTGGTAGGAATCTAGTAAGGCATCAAGAACAGTCTGCACAAGGGAACTGTCAGAAATGACTTCACCTGCAGAAATGAGTTGCTCATTGATATCCTTGACACTAGCAAGGAAAGTGTCCATATCATCTTCCTCATGCATAATCTTTGACTCTAGCTCTTTACGCAGCAAAGCAATTTTAGCCTCATTGCGGCTTGCATAAAGACCTGCTAGAATATCCCAAGCCTGTTTTGCAGATTTTGCTGAACGGATGTGAGGAATAATGGTGCGCTTCACAGACAACGCAATCAATGCATGAGCCTGCGCATCCTTAACATCCCAACGAGCTTGTTCTGCTGTAGGCAAAACAACTCTAACAGCTGCAATCCTTGCAGCAAGACCTGCAACATCCTCAACATCGCCTACATCTTCAGAACCAGGACGTACATCAATGCCCTGCACAATGTTCCAGACACCTTTTGACACAAGAACATGTTGCATCATATAAGCCCACATAGGGTAGTTGTCCCCATCCAACCTGTCTTCAGCAGCAAACATCTTGAACACATCTGTGTTGTTGTTGTCAGCCATGGTAAATGCTGCACCTGATGTGAAAACTGCCCGAAAATAGGAGAAATGGAGCGGGAACAACTTGTGCTATATAGCACAAACCGTAGAAGACTATAAGGCACCTGTTATGCAGAAAACGGCACTGACAGAAAATCTGCACAAAATGACGAAATAGCCTGTGCAGTACTGCCTGTAGTGGAAACGGAGGCCGAAATGAGCCCAAATCAAAATTCTGAGCAGACCAAGCTCTTCGAGCTTTCCCAAAATATTTGTCGACCTGCGAACGCTTGCCAAAGCTCACTGAAATCGGAGAAAGTGAGCAGGCGTGTGCTGGAGCAGCTGGCGACTAAGCCCGGGAGGACGTGACCTGCTCTGATACCAATTGTTGGAATTAGGGTTGCAGAGAAACACACACAGCTTGGAGAAGACGAAGGAAGCTCAAGGCACACAATAGAGAGTGTGTTACTTAGTGCACAATGGAAAGATAGATAGCCCTAGAGTGATGGGCGTATATACAATGCACGGGGGAAAAAACCTCCTAAAGAGGGAAAAAATGCCCCGGCGGTCCTAGTGTGTTCACACACATCACTACCACATGTATATGGTAACAAACCTTTTGTGGCTGAGATAGATGCTAGTAATTTTGCTATATGTACAGTTCTAACTCAAGAGGGTCGACCAATATCTTTTGAAAGTAAAAATTTAGACCATGCACGAAAAAATTAGAGAGGGAGTTGTATGCTATTGTACACGCATTGAAGAAATGGAAGAACTATTTGTATGGTGCTAAGGTTATGATAGTGTTTGCTCAGGAGAGAATTAAGTGGCTTTCCAATCAAACAGAATTGAAGGGTCATAAGGCAAGATGGTCTGAACTCTTACAAGAGTTTGATTATGAGCTTAGGGTATTTCAAAGGGAAATATAATGCCGTAGTAGATTCCCTGAGCAGAATGCCTATGATAAATGAATTGAGTTTCACTCGATTCAGTAGTAATCTACTTGAATCATTAAGAGGGAAATGTCAGGTTGATCCTAAATATTCTAAAATATGGGAAACCATTCAAAAAGGCCAAAAGATGAAGATGACGCATTGCACCTTGGCTCAAGGTGATGTGTGTGTGTGTGTGTGTGTGTGTGTGTGTGTGTGTGTGTGTGTGTGTGTGTGTGTGGCAGCCATCCATCACCTACATCGGCCTTTTTAGGTGGTTCCATATGGCACAATACGAGATGATGGGATGGTGTAGCATGCTAGGAAGTTGTCATCCAGGACCCCAGGGACATAGGGAGGTGAACAGACATTGGGGACAGGAAACGAATAGGAAGGTCGAGAGTGGCAGTCAAAAAGGGGGGGGGGGGGGGGGGGGGGGGGGGGGGGGGGGGAGAGAGAGAGAGAGAGAGAGAGAGAGAGAGACCCCATTGCTGCATATAAAAAAACACCATTGCTGCAGGCGCGCGCACACACAAACACACACACACACACATAGATTTGATTGTTGGAGTAGCAATTACAGTGGCAAGCTACAGCTGCAACATCAACGAGATGTGACAAGCTACATTCAATGGCTCTCTCTGTGGCAAGCTCCAATTGGAAATTTGACAAACTATGACGTCTCTCTCTATTGTGGGTCGGTTAGCACGTAGAGTTGCAGTTGAAAATTTTATGAGCTACGACGCCTCTCTCTCTCTCTCTCTCTCTCTCTCTCTACGCCCACAAAAACGTTGTAGGCTTCCCTTTTTGATCGCCATGCAAACCCACACACACACACGCGCAAACTGTCTTTTGTGGTGTTGATGAAGCTCCTTGATGTGTTGCACCAGCACATGGGCCGGCCCCGCAGGGATATTTAGCAAGGCTCAAAATGCACGTTGACTGCCATATGATTGCTGCACACAAGGTCACAGAATGCATGATGGGCCAACCATTGCAATGCTAAAAAACAAGAAATAGAGCGCTTCCAAATATTGAGCCAATCAATGGGTGGCCGACAACCGTTCTGCAAGTGGCAAGCTTACTCTTGAGAGGTTGAGAAGGTGGGATCAAAACAAGTCATGTGGGCAACTCTCTCTCTCTCTCTCTCTCTCTCTCTCTCTCTCTCTCTCTCTCTCTCTCTCTCTCTCTCTCTCCACAACTTGCAAATAATTAGTGCAAAACCTGCATACTCAACTTTCTCAATTGTCTCTATTGCCAGGCACACTCGCTCTCATCGAGCACTCACCATTTGCTTGCTAATTGCTGCATGGGGATGACCATCCGCTAATTTGGCCGTGCATATTTATAGTTGGCAATATGTTTGAAGTTGTCTACCCACCCCATTCAATGGTACAAATCAAGGAATTGCATCATTTTCTCGACCATACACAATTAGCTAAAAATATGTAACATGGTTACACTTGGTGTTACACTATTATTCTCACTTAGCTGACACACATTTTTCTCAAACTGTAAAAACAAGAGGAAAAAAATATGTTGTTTAGAAGCAAAATAGTGTAAATATGTTAACACATGGGCTATTCTAGAAAGGTTCCTATTGTGACTCACATTGAAAAGTCATTGGTTCTTTGCATTGCATTGTTTGTAGTATATATGCTCCTCCAAGGTGTGAGAGTGGAGTGAGTTCTTCTCTCCAAATGTAGTTATTGGTCTACACTAAGGAGGATATGCTCAGTGTCCGGGTTTCCAATTTCAGAAATATCGGTTGAATGCAAGGGGAAAAGGAGAAATTCCACCTCCAAATAGAGAAAAATAGTGTAAAAACCCAAACAAAGACACTAGTTTTCTAAAATTTCCTCTTGTCAACCTCGAGGAAAGGAAATTTGTATGATTGGAAAAATGATTTTTCTCGAACGCTGGCTTGAATGCAAGTCACATTAGCCCTCATCCTCGCCCTTTCAATCACAACTACAATACCAATCACATTCTCAATCACAATCACAAGGCTTAGTTACCTAACTACATAATGAACATAACCTCAAAATTTTATTTCTTATGTAGATAGAGTAACAAAACACTTGAATGTCCAATTAAGGCCAAGAAGAGTGCCACCATAGATGACCCTCACCACTAAAGGGCACGGGGCCAAGCGATGGGATCAACGATTGTTGATCCTCGTGTGGATCTCGAGACGGATGTGTGGTTCACAAAAAGCACGGCCTTCCATGCACCTCGCGATTCGAACCCACGACCTTCCACACGCAAGGCTTATGCCCTATCCACCTCACCCACATGCACATTGTGATCCTCGCGTGGATCTCAAGACAGATGTGTGATTCACAAAAAAGCGCGGTCCCCCCATGCACCCTCGATTCGAACCTGCGACCTCCCATACGCGAGGCTTATGCCCTATCCACCTCACCCGCATGTACATTGTGACCACTATGGGAGACTTAAGCATAATAAATAAATTCAGACATCATTGCAATTTTTTTCCCAGTTTACTTTTATTGTTCAAGTTTGCTTTCGACGATCTAATGGTGTGCGATCTCTCGATGTCCGTGTTTCCACTCGTACACCGTCGATCCCATGATCGGACCTTCATTTAATACGCCATGCCGTTTAGTGCTGAGGATAGACGACCTTCTCACACAAGATGAGTTGTGCTCAGAAGCATAACGTAAGTAGAGAACCTGGGATCAGCCCAAGTGGACAAAGGGGGAGGACGAAGGTTCAAGGTTGCCACCAAACTAGCGGACAGCTCCTCCGTCTCCACATAGCACACCACCTCGAGACTCTTCATAGCCACAAATGTGAGCGATTGGACCAACAGATCACAAATCACAACTTCCCGCGGAGCATAGGCACCATTATGTCGTAACAGGAGGGGTGTCTTCCACCATTTCCAAAAATAAGAAGCTCTCGCTGTGAGGTGACTTGGGGATGGAGGTTGGGCAGCCGGGAGCCCGGCACCCGAGGTTGTCTCCTCCAAAGAGCCCCCCTAGCTCGCGAGGCAGAAGGTGAAGCAAACATAAACGGTCCAAGAAATAATTTTATATATGAGAGAGTGAAATAAGGGAAAGAAAGAGCTTCATTGTATTGATATCTATACTCTTTAAAATGCAGCTTAAAATTTTCAAGGAAGGAAGGGTGTCCACATGTCACTCCCTGGTTCATTTCAAAAAACACCTTACAAAACATCTAATTGAAAATGCAAAAGAAAAAGGTAAGATTATAAGAAATGACAGCCTTTGCAGAATGTTACGGCCAAGAAAAACATGGCCATTGGGTCACACACACACACACACACACACACACACACACACATGTTTGTAGGTGTGGATAAGTGCTTGTATGCACACAAGTGGAGAGAGTGGATCACTCCAAAAAGATGACAACTCTCTCTCTCTCTCTCTCTCTCTCTCTCTCTCTCTCTCTCTCTCTCGTGTTGGTGTCTCATGCAAGGGTATAACAAATTTTTAATAGGTGCACCTCTCGCATAGCTTGTGCTCAAGGTCGTGATGTTCCTTCAACCGGCTAATATTATAAAACTTGGGCTAATAAATTTTGCAAGTGTTAACGTAAATACCGACAATTCTTCAAGTATCAATGTTATGGACAATTCTTCATAGTTTAACAAAAATTGGAAGAGTTTTATTTTTGCCCTTATTTATTAGGAAGAATAGAAGAAGTAGATGAAGCATTTCATATCATAGAATTGACTTCCTTTTTTTAAAACAATATGTGATTGCTTACAAAGGGTTGCCAACTTGTTGGGAAAAATCTCTCTCTCTCTCTCTCTCTCTCTCTCTCATATGCTAGCGTTCCATGCTAAAGTGTAACAGGTTTTTGATAGGTCCACTTTCCTCTTTGTACATAGCTTGTGCTTGAGGTGGAAAAAGAGTGGCAAAGGATATACTCTACATCCAAGTTTTTAGTGCCTCTCATACCCTTCCATTTTGGGTCTATTTGAGACCAGTGTTCACAAAGAAAGGGCTTAGTGTATTTTTAACCTTCTAAAATTGAAAGACCCAGGCTACAGTCCAATCTTGTCTTTAAGAAAATTGACATTTCTTCAAATTTTAACCTAAAAGCTAGAAGAGTTTTATTTGTTTCCTTATTTATTAAATCAATACAATCAAGAAAAATAATATAAGTAGATGAAGCATTTCTTATCATAGAATTGACTCCCTTTTTCTTGAAATAATATGCCATTTCTTTTGGTTGGCTACCAAGTTGTTAGGGAATCTCTCTCTCTCTCTCTCTCTCTCTCTCTCTCACACACACACACACACACACACACACACACATGTCGGTGCCTCACGTGAGGATGTAATAAATTTTCGATCGGTGCACGTCTCCTTTTGTCACATACTATCCTTAGGGTGGTAAGAGAGTGACAGTGGATGTATTGAGCTTCCAACTCTTCTACATCCATCATGCCCTTCCATTTTGGGGCTATTTGAGGCCCAAGTTGACAAAAAACCAAGATTTAGTGTATTTGTAACTGGATAAACTTACAAAATTTGGATTATATTCCAAGCTTTCTTTGAAGAAAACCGGCAAAATTTTCCAAGTTTTAGTCTTCAAATTTTGACTTTAAAATCGAAAGAGCTTTTATTATGCCTTTATATATTTCCAATGTTTGCAAAAAAACCAAGGTTTACTATATTTTTAATCACTTGAAATTGAAAACTCTTGGCTAGTTTCCTAGCTTGCCTTGAAAGAATTTGGAAATGTTTTGCAAGTTTTAGCGGTAATTTCTCAAAATTTTGCCTAAAAACCAAAGTTTTAATTGTGCCCTTCTTTACTTCGAGTATGTTTTTTTTTTTTTGGCAAGCTTAGGAAATTAATTCGATTAGGAAAAATGTTTTTGGTAAGTCCTATTTGAGACTTCACATGCCACATGCTTATGTTGTCTCCCCCCACATGTGATGCACAAGTGGTACCAGTTTGACTATGAGACTCTCTGCCTTTACCTCTTTGGGTGAAGTTGTAATATGTAGTGTGTACATCCTTGAGGTTAGTAGAATAGCTAAGCATTGAGGTGCCAATCAAAAGGTTTTTGCTTAGCATTGCCTGATGTGTGGAATCATGGAGAGCTTAGCATGTGCTATTCTCATGACTTCTTCTCCTTTTTTTCTTTGTATGGTTCATGGTCCATGTTCATATGGGCACAATGTTCCTCAATGTGATGAGACGGCCTTGTGATGGCACCAATACATGTACATGGTTATGGGTTACGCTTCCTTGTAGATAGCCTTGTGAACTGGTATAGTTGGTTGTGTTTTCTCCTCATGGCAATGGAAATTTCTTGGCATGAGGCTTATTTATCGGTGGTGGTTTTAATCTATTAACCCTTTTGAGTATTTTTATAGATATTTAAAATGATAAAATATCAAAATAGAGTCATCCTTCAAATTTGAGAGCTCTCTGTGGATTTGTGTAGAAAGAAAATGGGGGTTTCTTTAAAGCATTCGAAAGAAAAATTAGAGCCACCCTTCAAATTGCCTTCAAGAGGAAAAATAGAGTCACCCTGCATCGAGCAGTGTTATGCTCCCAGGGCTCCTCTCTCTCTCTCTCTCTCTCTCTCTCTCTCTCTCTCTCTCAAGTGTTGCGCGTGAGGATCTAAAAGATTTTCAACAGGTACTTCCCTCGTCTCTTTACAAAGCATGTCCTCGGGGTGGGGAGAGTAATCTTGGATGTACCAAGCATCCAACTTTTCTACATCTATCATCCCCTTCTATTTTGGGGCTATTCAAAATCAGTGTTTACAAAAAACCAAGGTTTATATGTTTTAAACCAGCTTAAATTGTAAAACCCCAGATAGATTTCAACTCACCAGGGTCACAAAAAAAAAAACCTATCACGTGGGTTCAATGTTGTGGATTTTTTAATTATTTACTTTTTTCACAATTTTAGGGTGTTGAAAAACTATTCTTCAAAAAAACTTTACAAATTGAATAGAAAAATGCTCCCTTTTATTGGTGAGAAATTCATAGCCAAGGGTTTTATAAATAGTGCTTGAACACAAGTGATACAGGTTCTACATATAGTGACCCCCCCCCCCCCCCCCGAAGGATTCCAAGCTTACCTTGAACAAAACCAACAAAATTCTGCAAGTTTTAGTATAAATACCATCAATTCTTCAAAAGAGTTTTAAGTGTGTCCCTTAGTTACTTTAAATTATTTTGATCGCAAAAAAAGATTTGGTGCCCTCTTTGAGACCACCCCCCCCTCCGCCCGCCCCCCCCAACCACACACACACACACAGATGTCCTTTTATTTTGAGATTGTTCGAGTTCGGTGTTAGATAAAAAGTGGATTTAAATATTTTTAATGGTCTAAAATTGCAAAATTCTAGCTAGATTCCAATTTTGCCTTGAAGTGAACCACTAAAATTTTGCTAGTGCACATATGAATAATTCTTTAAATTTTTAATTTTTATGGGCATTGGCCTTTGAAAAGCAAAGTTAAGCCACCCAAAATTGGTTTTCAGAAGTATAAGTAAAGTCTTCTTTACATGAAAAAGAAAAGTCAACCCCTTTTTTTAAACTTGTCACATGTTCCAAGCGGAGAAATGAAACATTTTGCAAAATTTTCTTTTAAGTGAACCTAAGAGTGACACTTGGATGCCTCTCCTTCCTTGAAAACTTCAAGCTACTTCATATATAGTATAGATATAGAAGTCAAAAGACTTTGTATTCTACATAAAATAAATGTTGAAGTTTGATTGCACATAACAAAAAGGGGATAACCTGTTATTGTATTGTCTGCAAGATGTTATCAGTAAATTTCAGAAGAAAGTAACCTTGGCGGCAGTCCCTGAGTCGAATATAGGAGGAAAGCTTTTTGTATGGTCAAAGATAGGAGAATATGGTGTATGTACATGAGCTGGACAAAGTTTTGTATATGGATCTGACATGTCTTTTCCAAAAATTATCCCCCTGATTGATGTAAAAACTGTTCTCTTTCTAATATAATATCTTTCTCGCCCTTTATGGCAAAAAAAAAGGGGGATAACTTTAGTGGAGGTTTTGTTACTTAATGCGAATTTACTTTTTGAAGATATAACAAAAAAGAAGAATTTTAGTATTTTTTTTGTTTCATGAAAATGTAATTTTTGAATATATATTTGGTTTTATCTTTTCAGAGGGCTTTTTTCAAGACCAATATTGATATGTTTTAGAAAATTTTGGAAGTATGTATTTTTTTTAGAGAGCTTGAGAAAAATAAAAAAGCTCGTCTAACGTCGACTTGGGACTGTCTCGCTTTGAAGACATGCGTGACCTGCAAATGCAGGGGTCGTTATCCACATTGTTGACTATTGAGCCAGCAGAGCCAGCAGAGGATCACACCCACATTTTTGCTCACACTCATCATTTTTGTAACCATTGATTGTAATAAATGTCTTTCCGACATTGATTTTGAATTGAGCCATTCATTAAGTAACGGGACTCAATTGAGTTTCCAGCTTGTAATTCCGAAGTAATTTCACTTGCCGATGTAATTAGTTAGAGATGTTCTCACCTCCAAGGCTGAGGTATATAAGCCAAAGTTTTGTAATCTAAAAGGGATTCAGTTTTATTAATCAAAGTGAGTTTTTGGAGCGCCGTGACTGTGTCTGAGAGAGAGAGAGAGAGAGAGAGAGAGAGAGAGAGAGAGAGAGAGAGAGAGAGAGAGAGAGAGGGAGTCTTATCTACTTGCTACGCGAGCTACGGAGCCGCCATTGGAGAAGTGACACCGCCATTGTGTTAGCAACGGCGAGAGCTACGCACGGATACCAAGAGTGCGCGCTATCGGCTTCTATGTGTGGTAAGTTCCTACGAGCTTCGGTGTGAGTTTTCTTCCAACTCGTGTGTTGGAATAGAGCGTGCAGCATATCTATAGAACCACAATGAGTAGAGCTACACATTAGTACCATCGGGGTCAAGTTTCGATCACCTGTATTTTTCGGCCTGTTTTCATACGCGTTTACCGCACGGAGTGGTTATAGGTTGATTTTGCAGTTCAAGTCTTTAGGGTGTTGTTCTTACCTAGTGTATAGACTTCCCCTTGAGTTTGAGATCGATTCAATGATTCTAGATCCTGTTTCGTATAGCATTCGTTCGTAGTACGGATTTGAGTCACTTGCGTATTTTAGAACTTAGATTTGATTTCCTTAGTAGTGATTGTCATTAGAAGGTCGAGTAGGTGATTTGACACCCACCTAGTTGTTTCCATGCGCCTGCGGGTCAAGCTTCGTCCTCGTCTGACAAATTCTGTTGTTGGTTGAGTTCTCGCTATTTAGCTTCCGCTAGCGGCATAACCGCCTTAACATTTGGCGCCGCTACAGGGGACGAGAGCCCTAAGTAGGTGACCTTAGACTAATCCTACGAGGTGAGTCATATAAACTACTTTGTATACTTTAGTTAGAAAAGATCTAGGAGTGGTGGACTCCAAAGATCTCGAGAGATACTAGGAAGTGGGGTATTCCTGGGTCTTTCGTGTTGACAGTATTTTTAGTTTATCTTAGAATTGTTTGTTGTTTTGTTGGTGTTGAGTAGTTGTTGATAGAAGAAGAATTTGCTAGTCCGTGAGTGGCAGTGGATCTCTTTAAAATCACGATTACCAAACCCATTTTATGATTAGGAATAGCTTAGGTAGGACTTCATTTGATCCTGATCTAGAGCTAGTAATCATTGGAGTATTTGCTTGATATGGTTGATTGCCTGTTAGATCACTAAACCGTCGAGTTAGTAGTGAAACTTGCAATAAACAAAAGTCAGAGAAATTTTCTGTGTATCTGGGAGTTGTTGAGCACTTGAGAAAGCTTTAGGAAGGATTTTGTGCCAAAAAACTGGAAATCTACAACTTTAGACATCATACGCGTATGATGTCTAAATGACCAAACAGAGACCAAAACAAAAATTTCGACTTTACCAGAGTGTTCAAAAGGGGGGTTATACCCTAATTTCAACTTAAAACAAGAGCATTAACACTCAAAGAAACCCGAAAAGACAAGTCGGAGTCCAAGAAACACAAAGAATAGGAAATTTTGGATTCAGATCTTGTTTTTGCATTCAAACCTGACAAAAACACTTGAAACTCAATTGTAAACATTGGAGAAGGCTTAAAACCAAGAATAGTCAAAATCTGGGACAAAAGACATCATACGCGTATAATGTCTTTTGGCACATCCACTGCTTATTTTTTATATATGACCTGACAAGATTGTTACAAGCACTGTAGGAAGCATAAATATCAAGTTTTGACCCAAATTGATGAAAAAGATATCATACGCGTATGATGTCTTTGACCTAATTTTGGACATATTTTGATACTTTGCCAACACAGATCCATTGTAATAGCTGTCTAGAGGTTATATTTCAAGTTTCATCCCATTTGGATCACAATTGACCCAAAAAACAAGTCAAAAGCGGAAAATTGCCAAGAAAAGCCTAAATTAGCCATAACTTACTCAAACAGAGTTCAAACTGAATTTTGTGAGTGGACAGAGCATAAGGGGGCTACTGAGAGTGAGCATAACCAAAATAGTCCAAATCTGTGAAAAAAGATATCATACGCGTATAATGTCTTTTTCAGCATAACTACAACAAAATTCTCACTTGATGAAACAGAAGTTGTCCAACTGACAAGATTAAACAATTGACTAAGTATCAATCAGTTTGGATCAATTCTGACCACAAAAACTTGGGAAAACAAAATTGCTGAGACAGAAAAGTTAAAGTCCTTTAGGGGAATTGATAAATTTGAGATCGGGCAGGAATCTCCAGAATAACCAACCAAAACAAGGGGAACAAGCAAGTGTCATATCAACCGAGGGACGTGTAAACCAAAGTTGGGTGCAACCATTAGAGCCGATCTTTGAAGGAAGTGTTTCTGATACTTCTTCGGAGAGATCTTACGAGATTTTCACCGAACACTTGGAACACTTGAACCTGAACAACAGAGAAAATATGGCAGCAGGATCATCAAACCCTTTCGCCACAATGAAGCTATTGTTCATAAAATACCAGTACGACAATGAGCAAGGTGCCAAGATCTACAAAGATGGAATGGACCGCTATTGTGTAAAGATAGAGGAGAGACCTAGTGAGTTCAAGGACTTAGTGCCTATGAGCTATAGCGGAGATAGATATCTAGATGACGAGGGTACCATGTACTTGGTAGTCCTAAACCCTAACATTGTGGACAAGTGGGGATTGATGTGCACCAAAGACAAAGTAGATGAAGAACTCGAGGAGAAAGCACCAATAATGAACTTCCCTGATGCGAGGTTAAGAAGAGAGAATGAAACTACAAGGATCAACACTGATAACATCTATGTGGGGCTATACAAATATAATAATGGGGAGCAAGATCTCTATTATAGATGTGAAGAACCCTACACTGGAGAGTTGACAGACCGAAAAAGACTTTATGTCTTTACCTACACAGAGGGATCGGAAGTGAAAATTGCTGCTTACGACAAGTATGGGAGGCAATACTCAACAATGGGCAAGAAAGAATTAGAAGGATATACATACTTTGGGGGACCACTACATCAGTATTATGTTACTTCTAGCTCACAAAGACCAGCACCAACAAAGGGAGGGCAAAACCCAATGACGACATGAGGACAAAGAACTCAGGCTGCTGACTCTTTCAGTCAATCTCAGTACTCGAAGCCCGGACCAATGGAATCATTACATTCCAGAGAGTCAATGGATACGAATCGAGGTAGTACAGTTCCAATCCCCACATATACCACTCCAGGTCCAAGGTTCGAAGCGGAACCATCACATTTACCTCCTAGTACTAGATTCAGGGCAGGGGAACCGACAAGGGTAACCCATGAAGTCCATGATGCTAGAGAAAGCTTTAGCCGGGACACAAGAGCAATGAGATTGGTAGCAGACCATAGACGTTGTCAGGAGTTTTTTGGAGCAAGGGATTGTGCATATGTACATATACATGCATGGTGCATCGAATAAAGGATTGCCCATTTTCTAGAGCCAGGTGGTTATGTGGGGCCCACATGTGTACAGGTAGAACAGGGTGTACATAGTGCATCGATTTTCACTATTACCAGTACCACTGTGTTTTTTCTACAATAATGAGGAGTTTATAGCGCGTAAAACTTCTCGAGGAAGCTATCCGCGGGCCGACGACATGAGGTAAGCAGGTGCGTCAGATGGCATCTAGTGGCGTCAGGAGGGCGAACGAGGTCAATATTTGCACGCGGATGAGGACGGACACAACGTGGGTGTTTTCTTGTGAGAGTTATGCAGAAAGGTCATCATTAGGACCACTTTTTGGGGCCACTTCACGTGGTGGCGAGATGCATTATTGGAAAAAAGCTCAGTGCCAGGTGTGCGAATGATGCAAAAAGGTGACAACTATGCACTGCGAGGTCAGTTTTTGGCCTGTTCGGGGTCCGTTTGAGGTCATCTAAAGGGCCAAGGGTGCCCAAGTAATAAATCTATGTGTGGGAACTGAAAAAACTGAGAGAAGACCAGAAAAAACATGGTGAAGAGAAAAGGAACAGCCGCAGGTGTGTTTTTGCTCATTTTGGAGCCTGTTTTGGCCGTAAACTGCTCATCCGAGGTCGGATTTGAGCACTTTGACATTGTAGACTGGGGTTTTGGGCTGTTCCGGACGCGATGGCGCTGTCCATTTTGCCACATTCCTCACTCTTTTCCTGCTATTTTTCTGTGTAAGTTTGTCCTATGAGCGAAGTTTCTTCTCCAGTTTGTGATTGTATCTGGCTTATTTTACCCATATTGTGTGAGCTATTTGCCCCATTGGTGTTGGCCCAAGCTCAATTGTATCTAAACATCAGAAATTCTCCTCTTTTGAGCTGAGTTTTTTGTGTGTGTGTATGTGTGTGTGTGTGTGTGTGTGTGTGTGTCTGTGTGGAGTGGGCAAGTGGATAGCCTCTCTCCTCTCACTCCAGAGGTGTGTTCCCTGTCTCGGCCAGGTGTGTTGTCTAAGCCAAGTGGTGCCCCATAGTGTGTGTGTGTGTGTATCTTCCCAAGAGTGTGTGTCGGGTCGTTATAGAGGCGCTGTGTGTGTTTTCATCCCGCTCACAACGTATGAAACCATCTCAAGTAGCGAAGTGTATGCCAAAGAAGTATGGTGGTTCAGGAGATCCGTATGCCCATGTGTCACTCTTTAAGCAAGTCTTAAGAGCTGAGCAGATAACAGATTTCCATACACAATACGAGGGATTTGGTCTTACTCTAGAAGGTACGACATTGACATGGTTTCAACCACTGAACATAGGGGGATTCCAGGACATTGACCATTTGCTAAGAGAGTTTGCTGAGGAATTCTCAAAACGAGGGATTAAGCACAATACGGTCTCACAAATATATGCTTTTAAACAGAGAGAACACAAAAAAGTGAAGGAAGCTTCACTTCGCTTCAAACAATACATTGAGAGATGTCCAGTACGTGAACGACCACAAGATGACAGACTATCTATTCTCTTTATTGAGGGACTGAGAAACGACACTCTCAAGAAGGACTTGCACTTGAAAGCTTGTACAAGTTTCGAGCAAGTAACGAGAGAGGCATTGTACTTAGTGGATAACTGTACGGTTTATGGAGAGGTGTCAGCGGATACAGATTTTACATCCAGTAGCTCCTCCTCCGTAGCGAGCGAGACTACCACTAAAAAGAATGTTCAAACAACAACCATGCCAAATGTAGAGCAAATAATAGAAGAGGCTCTAAAAAGGATGGCACCATACCAGAAACCATTGCCAAAAACACTGAAATGGTGTGCTATTGAACAAAAATGGACAAACCACCCAACAGAGGAGTGCTATTACAACAAAGGGTATGTAAGGGAGCGTCAGTATGCACCTCCTGCTCAATTAGCACCACCTCAGGTACATCCAGTACCTCGATACCCAACGGGAAATGTACCAGGACCTATGGGGATAGAAAGACCGCAACCGGTATTGGGACAACAACCACCTTTACCAGGAGCAAGACCAATGGGCATTAGATATGCACCAACCTTAGAGAATCAGGAAGAACAAGCCTTAGTGCCTGTTCAAGCCTATTATGAAGAATCTGGTGCACACATGTCTCCAACTGTGTATTACCCACCAGAAGAACCCAAACAACCAGAACCATGGGGCATGATTGGGAATGTTGGAATACCAACAGTTATAAGTGCTTCTGATGAAGAGAGATACAATTTGGACGCAAGAACATTGATGTTCATAGCTCATGGAGGGTTAACAGGACAAAGACCATCCTATCCACAAAGGATGAATCAAATGGGACCAAGACCAGCACTAGGACCCTGTTACAAGTGTGGAGGTGACCATCTGATGAATGTTTGTCCACATACGGAAATCATTAGAATTAACGCTTATTGCACTGAGTGTGGGGTTACTCACTTCATTGAGGATTGTTCAAAGAATCCAAACAAAGTGCGAAAGACGACATTGAATATGCTAGAAACTATTCCTACCAGCAGTGGGTCTGAAAATGAAACTCTGATACCAACGCAAGTTGTTACTAGAGCTCAAGCTAAGAAAACCACTAGAGAACCTGAGAATGGAAAGTTAGCGACTGAAGTGGTTAGTCAAGGACCGCGGAGTTAGAGAAACACATGGAAAGCTAGAAAAGCACGCATGAAGTTGAGAAAAGAACGTGAAGACGCTATTCTAGCTGAGGAACTAAAGCGAACTAAAGATAGATTAGAAAAACTTGAGAGTCAAAACGGGAAACGGGAGATGAGCCCGGAAAAAACAAAACAAAAGAGTATTAAAGAAACAACGAGCTTAAGCTCAGGGGGATCAGTGCTAGTCGACAAAGTACACGAACCATTGGACGCACTGATGAGAGCTTACGAAGCTAGGTTAAAGAACAACAAAACACAAGAACAGAGGTGGATGACATACCCAAACGCGGAATTGGAAAAGCAGAGACTTGAAATGTGCCAGAGAATGATCGAAACTGCACAAGCCTTATTAGACCCACCAAAAGAAACAATGAATTGTGCAACGGAAAACCCAATTCAGCAAGAGACTGTCGTTTCACGGGTAGCTGAAAAGACTCCCAGTGCACAAAAGCCTGAAAATACACACAAGGATGATCGCATAGTTTTGAACACAACCGATCAGGAGATAGAGAGTTTTCATCCAGTCATACAGAGGTCTTATGAAAGAGATGAGGATTACAATGAATTTTGGAAACAAGTGAGAGAGGCAAACTTTGCAAACGAGCTAAGTTGCCAAGCTAATCAGACAAATTGGGAAAAGGACATCAGGAATCCTCCCATAGTGGAATTTGAGGCAGGATCTCAAGTGGACTTGGATCTGCAATCTTACTGGGGAGATGGGGGCTCTGTTAGAACAATGGAGAGCAAGCCTCACTCACTGAATACCTTACCTTCATACTTAGGAGAGTATGAAGCAAAATCCGAGACTATAAGACTAGGTTGAAACTCCAATTAGCAGATGGACACATGGAGAAACCTATGGGGTTATTAGAGAAAGTTGTAGTGACTTCTTGCGGCATTGAATACGAACATACTTTTGCTATTGTCGATTTTGGCAAGGAGAATAACTATGATATCATACTGGGAAGACCATTCATGAGACAGTTGAAAATGGTCCAAGATTGGGGCTACGATCACATATACCTGAGAAATATAGAAACCACTACACGTGTGAACCTGAAAGACCATAGCTACAAGGATGTGAACCGAACACCGGTGGAGGAGTTTGATTCAGCTACTTTGGCGGGATCCGAATTTCCAGCTTGGTTAGGTAAACCCAAGGAGTTATGGATGTGTGGAGCTTCGAAATGTGGAAGTCTGAAACGAGAAGAATGTGTTTTAGAAAGGGCTATCGAAGACGAAACTTATATAGGAGAACCCTTTCCAGAGGACACGCTTGAACCATTAGAATGGACACACATTCTAGCAACCCTAGATGTTTGTGCAATTCCGGATGGTCCCACAACGAAATTTTGCGACAAGGACGGGTACGACGTGGTTCCGTACTTCATGTTGAGAACAGTACTCAAAAAAGAAACTGAAAAGAACGATACACTGGAAAAGGAAGATGAAGAAGAGGTGTTTCACGACATTCCCGATCATCCAGAGTGGGGAAATGAAGCAGACAACGAGTCAACGAACAATTCAAGCGGAAACGAAGAAACTATAACGGATGTCCGATTTTATGATTTTCCGAAACAAACTAAACAACGCCAGAAACGCTATAGAGCAAAGAAAAAAACAAAGGGGGTTAGAACCAATCCGATGCCTAGAATAAGAGGAAAAAATCAATTCCTAATGCTAGTAAAGGCGGAAGATTGTGTTAAGGACAAGATTTCTGGAAGAATGAGAGGCAATGATCAAAAGAGCTTACGAAAAGACAAAAGAGGCTCAAAAAATCAAGTTCAAAGGAATGGAACGAAAACTGAAACTGAAAAATCAGAAGAGAACAAGTGCAACAGAGAACACATGGAGTCCAAGCTAGAACGTAGAAACAAGTACAGAGAGCTCAAGAAAACTCTGAAAGAAGTTTGGACGACAGAAATTGAGAGTGGAGAGGACGAAAACGCCAAAATCAAGGAAAACATGGATGTTCCCTCTCACTATAGGAAATTCACAATAGAGGATAGGAAGGTGGTATTAACCCAACCTATTCGAGAGAGAAGGGAGAACGAATCTTATGACGGACCGGAGGATGCAAAAAAAGTTGATTTAGCAGCTCCAGGTGAGACACCTAGACCGGTGTACATAGCCACAGATTTGTCTCCAGGCGAGGAAGAGAGACTTTTGAGTCTTCTCAGAGAGTATAGGGATGTCTTTGCATGGTCTTATAAGGACTTAAAGGGAGTTGACCCATCGATATGCCAACACACAATCCCACTGAAACAAGACGCAAAGCCTAGCAGACAGAGACCATACACATATAATGATACATTTGCTAAGCGAATCAAAGAAGAGATAGATAAGCTAATGGAAGCTGAATTCATATACGAGATTGAACACACCGATTGGGTATCTCCGATTGTGGTAGTACCCAAGAAGAACGGAAAACTCCGAGTGTGTGTCAACTTAAAGAAAGTGAATGCTGCAACAATCAGGGACAATTATCCCCTGCCGATAACTGATCATGTTCTAGAGCGTGTCTCAGGGAAAATAGCATACTCTTTTCTTGATGGTTTTTCAGGATATAACCAGTTAGCCATAGCACTGGAAGATCAACATAAAACAGCTTTTGCAACGGAGTGGGAAATTTATGCTTATCGGGTTATGCCATTTGGTCTAACCAATGCTCCCGCAACCTTCCAGAGGCTGATGACACATGCTTTCAAAGAATACTTAAGGTTGTTTCTAGAAATATACATGGATGATTTATGTGTACATTCTCTTCTGAGAGATGAGCATCTAGAACACCTAAGAAAAGTATTTGAGAAATGTAGGACATATCGCATTTGTCTCAATCTTGAGAAATGTGTGTTTATGGTCCGACATGGCAGAATTCTGGGACATATTGTTTCACAAAACGGAATATCCACGGATTTAGAGAAGATAAAAGTTATAGTGGATATGCCTTACATTGTCACTCTACAATATAAGAGCTATAGTCCTTAATTGGGTTAAAGTAGTTTTTATATATTGAATTGGTTGCATGGGGGGGCTACAATACTTCATTCGGTACAAGTAGTCCTCAATTGAGTGATTATATTGAAGATTTATTTGCGTTAGTTCATGCATTGGTTTATACAAAGAGTGCATTATGTATTACAATGGATTATTAGTGCATAAAATGACAAATCACATATTTTATTACTTTCATTTGTTTTTTATAGCAATTGAAATTAGATGTGTCTTATTATTTGCAAATCAAAGTGGACATATAAATAATCATTATAATGAAAAATTCACTATGAGGGATCGTGGTGTTTACCGCGGGCCATTACCGCAAAACAAGAGAGAGAAATTCAAAATGAGGAGAGAGAAACCCTTTTGATGTTCAAGCGGGACTTTACCGCGGGTATTACCGCATGATTTTCCACGAATATTTCAGCGCGCATTACCGCTAAGGCCATAGACCCCCTTCCCCCTCCCTCTCCCGCGGGTTTCCATTTAAATCCAATACAACTCAAAATATATTTACACACTACAACTCCTACACTCTCCAGAATGCTTGCTCACTTCACTTAATCTCTCTTTCACTCTCAAAATTCTATACATAAATCATTGAACTTACAACAAAACCATTACAAATACTTTTCATAAGCACATAATGAAACATTTTCAAATTAATCATATACTACACCAAGTGATAGAATAGAGAGTTTTATTAATTCTCATCTTGTATAAGATCTCTACAAGCACTAGGATCCATATTTAGATCCATAGTATTCAAATCAATAAACAAGTTTAGAGATTCTTCCTCCTCTCCATCACCTCCTGTAGAATCATCATCGCTTTCTCCCTCTTCCTCCTCCTCAAGATGACTATTTGCAAGGCTTGGCTGACCTTCTTCAACTTCTACTACATCTTCCTCTGCATCTTGTGGTGATGGTATGATGGGATCAATTACTGGCTCAATGTCCGTCTCTGCAAAGATAGATCTACCCCGCGGTGGGACTGGAATGACATACCAAAGTCTTTTTTGATATATACATGGCACATAAAAGACCTGTACGTCACACACAAAGAATAAGTTGATATACATATATTAAATTTTTAATTTAATTTAATTGCACATAGCCTAAATTACCTGCTCGCAACTACTAGGATACACCAAGTTGTCAGTTTTTCCCGATGGAATTGGGTGGAATCCACCATAATGAGCCCATTTTCATGTCTTTTGACCTCATCCGCAAACCATCGGCACTCAAAGAGGAATTTGTGAAAAGATATGAAATCCACTTTGATTATTCTCTCTATAGTACCACAATATCTAACCTCATCTGTTGTTGTGTCAAAGTTTCCCATCACGCCACAATCATTAGTGGTCCGACGCTCATCTATCTTGCGGGTGCGAAAATGTCGGCCTTCGGACCAAATAGAGTTGAAAATGAGACCCTACAATCACAATGCATAAGAGGTTACATGGCATTTCATTAAGTGATTTGCATACATGCATACATAACATATACACACTCACCTTGCGCAAGCATCCTCGTGCATACTCCCATTCTTTAGGTCTTATTTGTTCTCCTTGTGCTTTGGCATTGGTCATGGCATTGTGGATCCACTCTACTTGAATCAAATCAGGATATTTTGCAAGCTCTTTAGGAAAAGGAGGTGCACGTCTACCTCCATGGGACCTCTTCCATGCATCTCTATCCCTTTCTCTAGCTGCGCAGGCTTCCAAGTACATATTGACCCATTTGGTCATGATAGTGGCATTGAGTAAAGAGTGATCGTTGACTATGGCATGAAACTCTCTATCCATGACCAAGAGTGAGCCTTTTCCACTGGGAATGGTTGAGTGCTTCCTAGGATCCTCTTCTTCACTCCACAGACGAGGCAATGATGGATCCACTGTGATAAGATACTGTGAGACATACACAAATGCCTCTTGCACCACCCAACCTTCTGCCATGCTCGCTTGAAAACATTAAAATCACATATTTTTATTAGTAACTCCATAGCGTATAAATGCTATCTATATTGTATTGATTTTGCATATCTCCGGTTGTGACCTCAATCTAACAAAATCCTTTAAAGTCTTCAAGAATCTCTCCAAGAAGAACATCCATCTAGAGTGAACCACTCCACAAATGGCAATCTCCTCAACAAGGTGAAGCAATAGGTGTATGTGGCTAACAAGGATTGTACGTGGGAATGCATCCTCAATAGCACACACTGCCTCTATTGCTAGCTGATGGGCTACTGGTATGGCTTCTACTTCTATCTCCTTGGAGCTCACAAATCTATAGGGCACAAATAATATAGCAGATGAAAAAAAATTCCATTGTTCATGCATGCACAACATGATATAGTACTTGAAAAAAACCCATTACCTCACAATCTCACCCACTTTGAATATTGCAGCCTTCACCTTAGTGTCCCTATAACCACTAATAGTTATGGGAAGTACAAACTACAAATAATAAAACATCTTAGTGAATGTCAACCTATATATAAGGACACATAGACACCACAAACTGTTCTACTCTTACCTGAAGGATTTTATGCCAGCCATGGGTTTCAATCCATACAATTGAGTGGAGCCACCCTTTTTGGTTTTTGTGAAAGCACCTTTGAGTGACGACATATATCCCGTTGGAGTTCTTATGGATGCAATAACTTGCTTTGTCCGCTCTTGCTCTGCCTTTGACATTATCCACGGTGCTTTTGGGAGAATCATCTTTCCCCGCTCCCCCATACGGGGCGTGGCTGAAGGGGGGAGACGTCTAATGGCTCTTAAATCTTCCCTAGCACCAAATGAATCCTTCTTGCCAATTATGTGATCCCATATAGCTTGCCCAACATTTTTGAATACATGCATAGGGTCCAATAAGTGCTGAGTTTTCAACGAAGACCAATAGGGGAGCGACAAGAAGATTGAGTACCTCGACATACCCTTTGGCAACCCATTGGGAGGCGGTGAGGTACCATGATGCTCCTCCCAATGCTTCGCCCAATCAGCCATGTTCCAATGGAATGGCTGCACTCCATTGATAGGGGGAGCATATCTACGATGTGAAGGAGGTAGGAAGCGATGGTTGTTGGGATAGATCACCTTCCCAAGAAGAGGAGGTCTCTCTGTCACAAGGGAAGGGCCACAAGTGGGACACGCACTATGTCCAAATGTTGCCAATCCTGCCAAGAGGTAAAAAAACGTTACACTTGAGATGATAAACCTAAAGCAAAGAGTACAATTAACATGTGCATACTTACCAGATACCTCTCCAAATCCTGGGTAATCATGCATGGTCCACATGAGGATGCACTTGATGACGTCTTTGCGGTCTCATGGTGGCCGTGAAATGTCAATGACATCTATGCCTCTCCATAGTTCTTGAAGCTCATCAATAAGAGGCTGCAGATATACATCCATGTTTTTTACCTTGTTCTTTCCTGGAATGAGAAGTGATAGTAAAATGTTTCCCTTTTTTGTTGCCTCCCAAGGAGGAATATTGTAGTTTACAACCACCACCGGCCAAATGCTCCATGAAGTAGAGCGGTGCCCAAATGGATTCACTCCATCACTAGCTAACCCAATCCTCAAGTGACGAGGCTCATACCTGAACTCTGTCCATGTGTCCTCTATGTGCTTCCACGCTGGTGAGTCAGTTGGCACTCTCATAATACCATCTGTGGAATGATTTTTTGCATGCCAACTCAAAAGCTCGCTCGTACCCTTTGATCTAAACATGTGTTGGATGCAAGGGATGAGTGGAAAATGCCTCAAAACTTTACGTGGAATTCTGGTGCTCTGCATTCCTTCTTTGAACCTAGGCTCCCCGCACGATGGACATGTGTCACAATCGGCATGCTCATTACGAAAGAGCACACAATCGTTCACGCAAGCATGAATGCGATCATAATCCATCCCTAATGCAGTCACCACTTTGCGTGCTTTTCGTCTATTCTCTGGCATGTGATTGCCAGCTGGCAGCATCTTTCCTAGCAACCTATCACAAGAAGAAAGTACATTAGAAGCTAATTTATGCACTCCACAAGCATCCTTCACAATTTGTATACATACCTCAAAAGTGCGTCGACACTAGCATTGCTCCATCCAAACATCGCCTGAAGGTTAAGGACTTCGAGAGATGCCCTTAAAATGGAGTAAGAGCATCTATCATATAGTGCGGTGTGTGCCGAATCGAGTAGCTCACTCCTCGTTCTTTCGGAAGCTTCTTCGCATGCACACTCTGGTTCATGCTCCTCCTCTCGTGCAAGGAGATCCTCAACCATTCTATGCAAATGGTCGTCTTCTGCATCCACGTAAGGAGATGGGATGTGGTCACTCATAGAGGGAGCAGCAGTTGGATGATTTGATGTGCTTCCTCCCTCTCTAATGGATTCCTGGCGCATGCGCTCTTCCACCCTCCTTTCCCCTCCTCCACCAACCACACGCCAATGAGGGGTGACGTCAATAGCCGCTACAATTCGCGAATCATTTGTTTCCATCCATGCACGCTTGCGAGGATCGTCCCATAGTCCATAATCTTCTACATGGCTCAACCATATCCGTCGAAGTGGAGCAATGGTGCATTTGCACCGCACGCATGGGCATGGTAATCGTTCGGCCAACCACCAATTAAAATCAAATTACCAAAAAATATTAATAAAATATCAGTAAAAAGTAAAAATTAAGCTTTTATGTAAAAATATCATTTTCAAAGTACTAGGAATACTTTCATTTTCCAGCATTTTTATAAAAAATATAGTACCAATAGATTTTGAGGATCAATAGTAATAATGTCAGAACGTGGCCATCTGTGTGTATGGCCCGAAATTGCACCGCGGTTATAGTTGCGGTAATGCAGGCGGTAAAGCTTGTGGTAATGCACGCGGTAATATACGCGGAAACTCAATTTTCAATTTTTTTTATAAATTGGGGCACCCGCGTGCCCCGCGAAGTTCAAATCCCTAAAATTCGAATTTCATCGTCTTCTCCACATAAGCCGAGAGCGCGAACCTCACAACCTTGAGCTCTACCTCCATCTCTACTCTTCTACTCTCCACCATCTCTACTCTTCCACTCTCCTACCCTCTCCCAACAAGCTCTTCAATTCCATGTAAGTTTTGTTGTTATGTTTTTTGATTTTTTCACACGCATACACACATGCATACACTCATACACACACATGCGTACACTCATACACACGCATGCACACACATGCATACACACACACTAATTAGTGCATGTGTTCTTTACACACTAATTACACACACTACTTAGTGCATGTGTTCTTTACACACACTAATTAGTGTGTGCATTATTCTAATGCACACACTAATTAGTGTAAGTAAAGACACACCAAAACCTAAATTTGTTAATTATTAGGTACTTGAAAAATTTAACCTTGTTAAATTTGTTTGTTAAATTTATTACTTGCAAAACCTAATATGTTAAATTTGGGATTGGTCATGCACACACTAATTAGTGTGTGTTAACACACACTAATTAGTGTGTGTTAACACACACTAATTAGTGTGTGTTAACACACACTAATTAGTGTGTGTTAACACACACTAATTAGTGTGTGATTAGTGTGTGCATTGACCAATGTGATTGGTCAATGCACACACTAATTAGTGTGTTAACACACACTAATTTGTGTGTGATTAGTGTGTGCATTGGCCAATGCACACACTAATTAATTTGTGATTAGTGTGTGCATTGGCCAATGTGATTGGTCAACGCACACACTAATTAGTTTGGGATTAGTGTGTGCATTGGTCAATGGCATTGGCCAATGCACACACTAATTAGTTTGTGATTAGTGTATGCATTGACCAATGTGATTGGTCAACGCACACACTAATTAGTTTGGGATTAGTGTGTGCATTGGTCAATGGCATTGGCCAATGCACACACTAATTAGTGTGTGTTAACACACACTATTTATTGTGTGATTAGTGTGTGCATTGGCCAATGTGATTGGTCAATGTACACACTAATTAGTGTGTGATTAGTGTGTGCATTGGTCAATGGGATTGGTCAATGCACACACTAATTAGTTTGTGATTAGTGTGTGCATTGGCCAATGTGATTGGTCAATGCACACACACTAATTAGTTTGGGATTAGTGTGTGAATTGGTCAATGACATTGGCCAATGCACACACTAATTAGTGTGTGTTAACACACACTATCTATTGTGTGATTAGTGTGTACATTGGCCAATGTGATTGGTCAATGTACACACTAATTAGTGTGTGATTAGTGTGTACATTGGTCAATGGGATTGACCAATGCACACACTAATTAGTGTGTGATTAGTGTGTGCACAAGCCAATGCACACACTAATTAGTGTATGTTAACACACACTATTTATTGTGTGCATTGGCCAATTACACAAGCCAATGCACACACTAATTAGTGTGTGTTAACACACACTAATTAGTGTGTTCACAAGCCAATGCACACACTAATTAATGTATGTTAACACACACTAATTAGTGTGTGCACAATCTAATACACACACTAATTAGTTTGTGATTAGTGTGTGCATTGGCCAATGTGATTGGTCAATGCACACACTAATTAGTTTGTGCACAAGCCAATTACACAAGCCAATGCACACACTAATTACTGTATGTTAACACACAGTGATTAGTGTGTGCACAAGCCAATTACACAAGCCAATGCACACACTAATTAGTGTATGTTAACACACACTAATTAGTGTGTGCACAATCTAATGCACACACTAATTAGTGTATGTTAACACACACTAATTAGTGTGTTCACAAGCCAATTACACAAGCCAACACTAATTATGTTAAATTAAACAATAATCAACACAAAAACATAAACATACCTCCATGATTAAGTCGTAGATGACGTATTAGGCCCCAATGGCCGTCCAAGTGATCACGCATCGGTCACACTAATCATAAACACAATAATCTTCTATTAGTCAATACACACACTAATATCTTATTAGCACTCAAGGCTTTGCAAGACTCTTTTATAGGTTGTAGAAACACTTGGATTCTTTCCACATTGGATTCTTTCAGCATTGGATACTATAGAGAATCCAATGTTAAAAAATCCAATGTTTGAAAAAAATCAATGTGTAAATTTTTAATCATATATAAGAATTTTATACCCTAGTTTAATCTTTGTCGTAATAAATGCAGACCATGTCTTCTTCTTCCACACCACACTTTCGCAGCATTGAGGATTTCATGGCGGATGGGATGTCATATCCCGACGCTCTCTCTGCCTATCATTCACATCCGTCGCCTCAGCAGTCATCATCAGGGTTCGACTGGTTTCGGGACGCTCTTGGTGGGTCCGTTGTCGTACCTGTGACCGATCCAGATGTGGAGAGGGCATTGCGTCTTCGGGCTGAGTGGTTAGGTTCGCAGCAGACTCTTACGCAGTGCTATTCACCGGTGCAGCTAGCAGCTTTTGGATTATCAGAGATCTCTACTCCCACTGGTGGCACTCCATACCTGCAGAGTTTTCTAGCTACAGCTCCAGGTTCAACTTTTCCTTCACAGGGTCCGACGTCGTTGGGTGCGACGCCACAGGGTCCGACGCCACGGGTGTCCACCTATCCATCACCTATCCCACCTTCTGTCCTAGATTCACGTCGGCGCTCTTCTGGTAGTCAGCGTCAGGGCAGCTCGCGCGCTAGCGCCGGTCGATCTCGACGAGGGAGCGGAGCTAGTTGTTGTTTTGGAGGGGGGGAAGTACTACAGATTCTCCTCCACCGTCACCGCTCCCTGCTCCAGCAAAAGATGAGGACCAGGACATGCCTTCACCAGATGCTCGCGGGTTATACTACCAGGTTCATAGAGGAGGTATGGTGGATCTCGTGACAGCGTAGGGCAGGAGATTCCGCACACACGTCAACCAATTAATCCACTCCACATATATCAATTGTTTTCTCAAATTTGATCAGCAAGATCTCTACAACCTCACATATATAGAGACAACCATGCACATGTGTTTCCCCAACCCTGAGGGGCAACAATTCTCAAGGCAATGGTTGCAAGAGCATGTCAAAACATTTCTCAAGAACAAAAAATCTAGTGTGAGGAGAGCTGCAAAGAAGACAATGGAGTCTCCAGAGCATAGCTATCGGCCAGGAAATGTCCATGATGTGGAGTGGGAGACAGCTATGGGCGAGAAAGAGGACGAAAGGGCAACGGGTGCGAGGATTTATACGTGTCAAGTTGAGGCCAGATCCCATTAGAATCCTACGCATTATGGTTCGGGAGGAAAAACGGCTTGGAAAGACAAATATGTAAGTAAAAATATTTGTTTTATTGTAAAAAATCTAATGTTTTTCATTTAATTAATTGGTTGCTATTTTTTGTCAGTATAACATTACCATGAGTCGCCCGACCAGAGATGTGCAGAGATATAGAGAGAACCATACCGAGTATCAAACTTGGTGTTGGTTGTTTGAAAATCAAATGATCTCTCGAGAGGAGTTCGAAAATGCGTGCAGAAGTCTACAACATGTAAGTTTAATCTTATCTAAATAATCAAATTGTTGATTTTATATCAAATATTAAATAACAAAGTGTTAATTGTTTCTTTTTTTGGTTTTGCAGAGTCAAAGAGTTCCACGCAAAATGCCGCCATCTCCTCTATTTTGTATACGCGGGCCCCGTTTGTCCTATCCCACATGACCATACTCTATTTTGTACACGCGGGCTTTTTTTGCCCTTTATGTAAATGTAATACCTATCATTTTTTGGCTCAATACCTCCCCCAATTGTAATTCCACTTATGTAAATGAAATTATCAATCTTTTTTGGGTTCAATGTATTGTCCAATTGTGATATTTTGTTGTAATTAATAATAATTTTGTAAAATATCTTAAATAAATGAAAAATAGATGACCTTTTGGATGGTCCTTTGCATGACAATCCAAACGGTCAACTATTTTTTTATTAAAAACCCGACCGCAGTAATGCTTGCGATAAACGAGTATGTGGTAACTGTTGTGGGTACTGTTACAGTTAAAGGAGCGGTAATAGACGCGGAAATATAGCCGCCGACATTACCGCGGACTTTACCGCTACACCATTACCGCAAATGTTGCCGCGGTCTTTTCCGCGTACGGGAATTTTCATATTCCAAATTTGTTTGTTTTTTTGCGGTAATGTGAGCGATAATACCGCGCATATGTTATAGAGATTGCATTGGTAAATTCTTAGCATTGTTGTAGTTATTATGATGTGCATAGACTGTATTGCAATGTGTATGTTTGCTTACAATATAGGTGATCGATATGTGGATTGACTAGCGTGTATTGAAAATCTCATATTGTGCATCATGGTTAGTTTCATATTGAATGGTTTTTTAATTTTTAATATATATTAAAAATAAGAAAAATGTTTCAAAACTGAACATGTGGTTCTTTTGTCTTCAATTTTAATTTAAAAGCAATGGAGCAAAATGTGAGCACAAGTGGTACGAAGAAGCCAAAGAATAAAAAAGTTCCTGGCAAAAAGTGAGATTATGCTCACAACCTATGCGGCCGATATATGGAGTGGCAATGTAATTTTTATCACACAACAAAATCAGGTGGTGCACCAAGTATTAGGGATCATTTTCTGGGTAGCGTTAAAAAGAGTTGTAAGAAATGTGAACATCCTCAGGCACCTGCAGTTGTGCAAAGCGTTTGAGAGAAGAGCTCGCCAAAAAGAGTGGCAAGAAACAACAGATATAAAGCTCTATGGCTTTGAGTCAATAGTTCTCAGAGCCAAAAATTAACTCCGCAGATTGTAGTAATGCCACCTAACCTTGAAGAACAACCTGCACAGGGAGAGGAAATTCCAGATAGTATTCCTTTTAAGCGTCACAATGAAGATGGACTTAGTCAAATGCGTCAAAAATCATTACATCAAAGCTTTCGAGTGCAGTCTCTAGAAGAAGCACAAACTGCACTCACCAAAGCAATATTCTTTACTAGAAGTGCTTTGGTCATGGTAGACAGCAATCATTGAAAGGCTGCTTGGAAGAAAATCGGTGAGTTTGGCCCAGGATTTTCAGCTCCTTCTTATCACACGATACGAAATGTTTTCTTGGACAAATGTTACATCGAATTCAAAGAGCGTGTTGACAAAATAATACTTGGGAATATTTCGCTTTCAGGATGTATGATTGTGAGTGATGGCTGGTCAAATATTCAAAGAAGATCGCTGATCAATGTAATGCTGGTTTGTCCAAGGGGAGAAACGTTTATAAAGGCGATTGATAGTTCTAGTGCAATTAAAAGTGGAAAATATATTTGTGATGTCTTGATTAATGTAACTAAAGAAATTGGTGTTGAACATGTTGCTCAAGTAGTCATGGATAACGCAAAGAATTGTAAAAACGCCAGTAAATTAATAAAGAAGTGCTTTCCATACATTTTTGCCAATGGTTGTAATACGCACAGCTTAAACTTGGTGTAGAAGGATTGGTACACTAGCGAAGAAACCACATGGTTCGCCAAAATAATTGGTACAGCACGTCAGGTTGTGAAATTTATCTTGAAACAACAAAGAATGCTCGATTTGTATAGAATGCGCATGTTAGTGATGTTGAAACTTCCTGGTGAAACTCGGTTCTGAGTGCACTTTTATACCTTGGAATCACTTCTCCGCAATAAATGCGCTATGATTGATACATTCAATTGCACGGCCTTTGATGAATGGCAGCTTGAGTAAAAAGAAAAAGTAAAAGATAAAATTACATGTCTACGTGGCAATGTAAACAAGGCTGCTTGGTGGAGGAGTGTAATGGATGCATACCATATAATGATGCCCGTTATGTTCGCGATCCGCAACCTTGATCAAAGGGCACCAAACTTGGGCAAAGTGTGAATGGCATGGTGGTCAGTCCAACAGAGTCTTGAAAATCCCAAAGAGCTAAAAGAGTCTGTAGTAGAGAAGGAGTGGCGACTACCATTCTCTGGCAAACAGCAAAAAAAAATTGGCCAAGTATTTTCCTGCAAGGTGGAAGAGCGCTCACAATCCACTCCATAGTGTTGCTTACATGCTCGATTCGGAGTATTGGAATTTAGATCTGATGTCCAATATAGAGGTGATAAGCGATTTCTATCATGTGGTCAACACGTTCTACTCCAACGTTCAGAACCGAACTGATTGCATCAAATAAATGAGTGCATTTAGATTAAAAGAAGGTCCTTTTGCGAATGATTTTGTACAAGTAATGACAAAAGAGCAACCTGCATGGAAGTGGTGGATAATGAATGGTGAAGAGCATTACTCTACCTTACGTCCCCTTGCAATGGTGCAACAAACTCAAATTCACAGAGAAACTGGAGTATGTATAAGTATGTTCACATCACTATTTGTAACAGACTATTAGCAGACAGAGCGAAAAAATTAGTGTATATGTTTTACAACGAAAAGATATTGAATCACATGGAAAGTGCTGGCTACAAGGAGGAAATTCTAACCTGGTTGTATGATTGTCAAAACGAAGACGAAGAAGAGTTCAATGTTGGTATATCTCAATGCACTATAAACAAAATAGAAGAGAATTTGATAATAGATGTGGAGGTTGAATCACAAGGAGAACCACAACACTTAGACTTAGAATCAGATAACAACTTTATAGATTCAATATGGCTTGAAAGTAGAATGAAGATCGTGTCAAAAACCATTATAAAAGAACTTGTATTCAAATGTGTTTTGATCATATACAATGCTTCATATTCACGATTATACATAGTTTGTCGATCTCAATTGCATTGCTCTGAAGCAGCATCTTGTTCACCAAACATATTTCTAATTGTGCTAGGGGTATCTTGGCGGGCTTGCTTGAATTTATACTCATTTGCCATGCCAAACATAATATATATTCCTTGTGAAATATCTTGTGAACAGATTGCGCATCGGCTACGATTTTGCATTAAACGAACAAACGAAGTGATAATAATGACCACATGTCAATGTATAACATCCACTCCATCCATCAAAATTCTTGTAGCAAACTAGACATTGGAAAGATGAGGATGCATCTGAAGTAGACGAGGGAACCAAATATGGATGCAGAACAAGGTGGCTAATGTGTGTCCCTTGTATAGGTGTTGGATTCACTCGATGTGTCAGATTTTGAACGTCCTGTCTTACGCGGTGAATGATTTTCTCCATCCGCAACTGTGAGGGTTGGGGTGTCTAGGTGGCTATAGAAATCAGTGTTATTTTTGCATCTTTGTCTTCCAACCGTATCGTGTAAATATCCTTCTCTCTCTTTAATTGTAGGTCGGTGCCTTCCACTATCAATGCCAGCTCATCTCGGGTGAATATCATGAGTGGCAATAATTATCTCCTTTGACGAAAAGTCTATAGGTCATTGTTGCACAAAGTGAACATATAACATTTTTGCAAAATATAGTGCACAATCTGCATTGTGTATGGGATGGCCATAAACTTCCAAGTAAATCCTCTCAGCGTTTTCTTTGATCGCATCATGGTTGCACTTCAAAACCTTCCACCTTCCTTTCTTGATCTCTACGTCCTTACATGGCCATATTGTTTTGATCATGTACTTTGTCACTTCTTTATTCACCTTTTTCCATTGCATGTGGTTTGGATTTGCCCATTTTGAGAGTTGTTGAGTATTGCACGTCGCTTACTATGCCGACATATCGTGTGCTAGAGACTTCATGCGCTGAAATGCATTAATAGCCGCTTGTTTTTTATCATCGGGCAGTGATTGGGTGTCAATATCTTATTCTTTATCGGCCATTTTCTCTTGGAGCTGCAATCAACAGATAGATAAATATTCAATATCATTGGCAAATATATATTCTCACGATTCAATAGTCTCACAGATGCACAAGATAGCAACTTCTCATCCACCACTACATAAGACGTCAGAATCTACTAAATCAAACCACAATTAATGCGACTAATTGAACCACAAGGCAAATTGGAAATACCAACAACACGATAAATTTGAAATGACTAAAGATAATTGACTCAAGGAGGTGAACCACTTTAAACGAGATAATACACTTTAATAAAAAATAGAATGCCCTGGACAAAACAGATGTATGTCATAAAAATATTTAGATCGGATAAAATGATGGTGCAAGTTCAACAAGGGGACGTTGGACAGGGTTAGGGTCTGTCTTTAAATGTTCTTTGAAAAATATCAACACATCAGATGCATTTCTTCTTTGTTCCCGCTCTTTTAACTTCATCCAACAATCTACTTTAATCCAAATAGCCCTCATAACATCTTCGTCCGGGTGGTAAAAAACTTCTTCTAGAAAATAAACTTTTCTAGCTACACTCCAAAAGTCTGCCATCATGTTGAATAGATAGCCCAATGCATAAATGTCGCTCGCTTTTGTGTATGCATCTATGCACCGTGGATGATATAGTACTGGAGCAATCCACGGTCGCTTAGCCATCTCTGCATCCCCTGCTCTCTATGCCTCCAAAACTGTAGAGTCTGACTGTGCGCTTGATGCAGATAATTAATTGTTGCACACTTAGCTGGCATTCTGAGCATCATCCCCCAATCAATGATGCCGACGTGGGGTTTATTGGCGCGAGTAAAGTCCAACATTATGTTGAACGGGTGCAGGTCACTGTGCACTATCCCGACCAAGTGGGCAGTCGCAATGCCATCAATTAAGGCGTGACAAATGTCTGGCATCTACTTGATCACTGCTTTGATCCGCACCATGTCTATCTCTTGCACAGGAAGATTTGCTGCAGGCAATGATCTCCAACCGTGTTGTAGCCTGTGCATGTGTCCTTTGAACAATCCGTGAGCGAATGGTAAGCGACACATCATGTCGTCCACGGTAACCCCATTGTAGTATGGGAATATTCTGATCCAAGGAGCTTCGGTAGTAAAGCCAATGCACCTTACAATGGAGGGGTGAAGCGTTTGCATTCCTTGCTCTGTCTGAAAGCTGTCAAATTTTGCCTCACTCCCTCCCTTGTAACATTTTCTAACATTTTCTCACATATGTAATGTGGTCTGGAAAAAAAGAGATGCCTTTGATGGTCTACAATGTGCACACACCAAAGGAGCTTGCTCCAACCCTCATACCTACTACCAAGGCTTCGTGAGGGATGCCGACAAAATGAGCGCACTTGGCATTCAAAGCCATGCACATGATTGTGTTGGTGCCGCCGGCATCAAATCGACCTCCCAAAGCTGCTTGCACATCTTGGGCCATCTTCAATCTCTTGGATAAGGCTACTTGGTCCTACGCTTTCACACGCTTCATCTTTACCTTTTGTTCCTCCCACAATTTATCCCAGAGCTCAAATTTTGATATGTCGCAAGTAGGTGGAATATCTTCCTTTAAGTCTCTGCAACATACTTTCATATTGCCCAACATACGGTGGCCAGAAAGTGGTCGGAAAACAACCGTCGGTTGGCCGGTGGCCGATGGTTGGAAGTCAATGGCCGGTGGCCGAATTCAAAAGCGGACTTGTCTTCTCAAGGGCGGCCACACATGAGCGGATTGGAGGGTCCGATTTGGATTTATTCACACAAGGGCGACTACACATGGCTGCCTCTCATAAGAGAGGAAAACCCTTTTGGCCTATAAAAGAAGGCCATTTCTACACACATTTCATAGTGTGAAGTTGATGCAACAAGGTAAGTGTGAGGTGGTGAGAGTGAGCAAGGCGGGAGCTCCATTAAGGGTATAATCCCTTTGTAAACTACTTCTTGTTTTGAAGTACTAAAGCCATTGAGTGGCTACTTTCCCGTGGACGTAGCCCACATTGGGTGAACCATGTATATCGTGTGTACTCTCTCTCTCTCTCTCTCTCTCTCTCTCTCTCTCTCTCTCTCTCTCTCTCTCTCTCTCTCTACTCTATAATCTCGTGTATGTAAATCTGTCACTCTCCATTAGGTAATCTACTCAATTATCTATTTAGCTACGTTTTATTTCCTAACATTACTAACCGATGTCCATATGTTTTTTGGGAAAGGGGAAGGGAATTTGACTTATCATAAGGATACTTTCGCCGCGTTACCTATGTAGTACCCATATAGTAAGCCAATACTTACCACAAGGACACCATCTTCCCCGCACCACCGAGGTGATGCCCTCGTGGTAAGCATTGTTCCGTAGGACAGCTTACGGACACACTCCCATTGTGTGGTAAGGTACCTTATGACTGCCGCGCAATATGACAAAAGACACGCTACCACACAACGCATACACACACACAACACATACCCGGATCGTGTGGTTACCATAAGGATACTAGATTCGCCGCGTTACCGACGTAGTATCCATACAGTAATCCAATACTTACCACAAGGACACCATCTTCCCCGTGTCATCGAGGTGATGCCCCGTGGTAAGCACTGTTCCATAGAGCAGCTTACGCACACACTCCCATTGTGTGGTAAGGTACCTGATGACTGTCGTGCAATACGACAAAAACACGCTACCACACAACGCATACACACACACAACACATACCCAGATCGTGTGGTCAAGTACTCCGCTACTGCCATGCACTACAATGTAGAGCACGCTCCTACACGACCCCCTCTCTCCCTCTCTCCTCTCTCCTCTCGACGTACCTGCAAAGGCGGTCGACAAGCTCTCTCTCTCTCTCTCTCTCTCTCTCTCTCTCTCTCTCTCTCTCTCTCAAGATGAAACAAAGAAATAACACCCAATGGGCACGATCGGACCCGTATATATATAATTTTGCGGACCCGTCAGGATTTTTAGTATTCTCAACGGGCCCATAAGGAAAATGGCAAAGCCCGGGGAGATTTTAGTGGGTTTCCAGCTCGCCCTTAACCAAATTCTTTGTGATCATGTTAAGTGTAATCATGTAAATGTGTCAATAAGACCTTATGATCACATAAAATTTGTGTTAATTACGTAAATATTAAATCCCTGGTTGCAAATAACCTGAATGAATTTAACACAAACATAAGTCAACTTCGATCGGTAAAAATCAATTTCAGTGACGAAGTACGAGCTCTCCTTATACTATCGTCTCTACGGGATAGTTGGGACAACATTGTGATGGATGTAAGTAATTCTATCTCTAGCACAAATACTCTTTAAGTTTGATGATGTTGTGGGTGTGCTCCAGATCGAGGAAATGCGAAAAAGAAGCACAGGAGAATCGTCAAGTGATGCATTGTCAGTGGAAACAAGAGGAAGGCCTAAGGAGAGGTTCAAAGACCAAAAGGGTTGTGATCGCTCAAGGCGGAGCAAGTCACACACAAAGTCAGTCCTTGAATGTTGGAACTGCGACAAGAAGGGCTACGTCAAGAAGGATTGTCGGTCCAAGAAGAAAAAGGAGTCGAAGTGTCAAAACAACAAGCCAACATAGGAGGCCAATGTGGCAGGTAAAATAGAGAAAGATGCTCTAATTCTCTCATTAGACAATGTGTCTAATTCCTGGATAGTAGATTATGGGGCTTCATTCCATGCGACACCACACAAGCAACATTTCCAAGATTACACCATAGGTAATTTTGGGTATGTATACTTGGGAGATGATGAAGCTTGTGAAATTGCGGGCAAAGGTACAGTTTGTTCCAAAATTGCTAACGGAAATAAATCGAAGCTTGAAGGTGTTAGGCATGTTCCTTCTCTTCACAAAAATTTGATCTCTATAGGACAATTGGACGATGAAGGTCACAACATTGCATTCGGAAATAAATGGTGGAAGATCTCAAAGGGATCTTTGGTGGTTGCCAAGGTAGAAAAGGTCGGTACACTTTACTTGTGTACTTTCAGCACTCAATCTTCAACTTGTGCAATAGCTACAGAAGTCGACAGTGTGGTGTGGCACTATCGTCTTGGGCATATGAGGGCCAAAGGAATGCAAATCCTTCAATCAAAGAAGCTTCTACTAGGTTTGAAAGAAGTGGACTTAGAGTTCTGTGAAGATTGTATTTATGGTAAACAAAAGAGGGTTAAATTCCTAAAAGCTAAAAATGAAAGAAAAAATAAAAAACTTGAATTGGTTCATTCTGATATTTGAGGTCCTACAAGTACACCATCTCTTGGTGACTCATTGTACTATGTAACATTCATAGACGATGCAACTAGAAAAACATGGGTTTTTGTCATGAAGAATAAATCCAATGTGTTTTCCATATTTCAAAGGTGGAAAGCCTTTGACGGAAGCAGTTAGTACGTCTGTGTATTTGATCAACCGATCACTCTCAATGGAATTGGATGGGGGAGTTCCAGAGGAGGCATGGACAGGTAAACCGGTGAATTAGTCATTCCTCAAAGTGTTTGGGTGTGAGGCTTTCATGCACATAGATAGAAGCCTAAGATGAAAGCTAGATGCATAGTCCAAAAAGTGTTTCTTCATTGGCTATGGAGAACCTGACTTTGGGTATTACCTATGGAATCCTGAAGATAGTAAAATCTTTAGAAGTAGGGATGTGATTTTCAATGAACAAAATATGTACAAAGATTACATAGAAAGAAAACATATAAAAGAAACAAGTGATGAGTACATGAAGCTTGATGACGGTGAAGACTCAAGGAGTGCAAATGGTGACAATGTAAAACAACGTCAACCAAATAAGAATCCTCAACCTGTTCCCCGAAGATCTACAAGAGCAAGTAGACCTGTAGAAAGATTTATTCCTTCCTTCAACCATCTGTTGCTCTCAGATACTGGAGAGCCGGAATCATATGAGGAAGCTATGCAACACAAATCCAAAGAAGAATGGGTAAAGAGAATGCAAGTGGAGATGGACTCATTACATTACAACCAAACACGGGAGTTGGTTGAGTTGCCTAAAGGTAAGCGGGCACTTCAGGAGAAAAGATACAAGTTTAGGCTTGTGGTAAAAGGGTTTTCTCAAAAGAAAGGTATTCACTTCAATAAAATATTTTCTCCTGTTGTAAAAATAAACTCAATTAGGCTTGTCTTAAACCTTGTGGATTCTCATGATGTAAATCTCGAGCAAATGGATGTAAATACGGCATTCCCTCACGGTGACTTAGAGGAGGAAATTTACATGCTTCGACCAAAGGGGTATGAAGTAAGGGGTAAGGAGAAAATGGTTTGCAGATTAAAGAAGAGCTTGTATGGTTTAAAGCAAGCATCAAGACAATGGTACTTGAATTTCGATCGATGGATGTTGGATCATGGATTCAAAAGATGCAACTCAAATCATTGAGTCTACACAAAGAATTTGGGAGATGGGAAGTTCATCATCCTAATGTTGTATGTTGCTGACATGTTAATTGCAAGTGCTAACATGCAGGACATCAAAGACCTAAAAAAGGAGTTGTCTAAATCTTTTCAATGAAAGATTTAGGTGTTGCAAAGAGGATACTTGGTATGAAGATATCAAGGGACAGAACAAAAAAGACACTAAAGCTATCTTAAGAGGATTACATCAAGAAGGTACTAGAAAGGTTTGTAATGCAAAATGCAAAATCTGTTTCTACTCCTTTGGCTAGTCACTTAAAAGTAACGAAGGATATGTGTCCAAAGAAAAAAGAGGAGATATCCTATATGTCCAAAGTTCCATATGCTACAGCGGTAGGTTCTCTAATGTATGCTATGGTCTGGACAAGGCCAGATATTGCACATGTAGTGGGAGTTGTGAGCAGGTTCATTGATAATCCAAGTGAAAAGCATTGGCAAGCTGTGAAGTGGAAGTGGCATAGATCATTTGATTGCCCAATGTCCAAACAATCCAAATGCACCGAATATCACGTCATTAAACTTGATTGAAGTTACCGAGGAGCCATCACAAAGTACACCTGTGGTACCAGTAAACGTACTCACACGATCGATGCTCCAAAAACAAATTATATTCTTGAGGAAGAGACACGGCATCAATTGCCCAATCTCAGAAAAAGAAGAAAACACGAAGGAAGAGATTGCAAAAAGAAGCGAAGTCAGACCCCAGTTCAAATACCAACATAGGAAATGGTGACGACCCCGTATATATGAACGACGCTGAAGAGGATTCGGATTCAGGTGAAACCATGGAGACCAAAACAACCACTAAGATAGAAACCAACAAGGAAGATCTTCATGGGCCACAATGGCCAGGATCCAAGAAGAAGATAGGAACTTATCCAAACCCTACAGAGGAGATTGAGCGAGTCAAGCAATTAACGAGTTTGGTAGAAGATACCCAAAGGGATCTAGAACCAGTACCTAGGCAGATCCAAATTACAGACACCGTGTTCCCTACGCAACAACAACCTCACCAAGTCCATAGACCCTTAGCCATACCTAGTGTCATCCAAGAAGGAAGTGACTTAAAGTCATGGGAAGGTGGGCGTACTCACTTCTTGATGGAAAGAATGTTTACAGAGGGACTACCTGATCCTATCGAATAAATAGAGATCCCATCTTCCCCACATCAAGGGACTGAAGTCCAAAAGGTTCCGTTAAACATTGCCAGATTGATGGATTTCATGTCTTCAAAAGTTAGAACCACCATCATGTCCAAACTATATAAAGCCCCTGAGCTAGTCTCAGCTCTTCGAGCCTTTCTCAATGGAGAACTAAAGTTTTGGCTACCACAATTTGCACAGATGGATGGAGCTGGGGAGATGCCAATAGAGGAGGAGCACTTAGATCCACAACCCAACCTAAATGAGAACCTTGTTATAGAAATACCTGTTAACAAAAGTTGGGACAATACTTTGAGGGTGATGAATCCAATGAGACCATACCAATCACTACTAAGGGATTAATTGTGAAGCGAATCCTTGATGGTGGCGCTGGGGTTAGCATTGTGACTAAAAATTGCTAAGAAACTATGGGAAGACCTCACCTTACGACCACAACGATAGTAGTGAAGATGGCCATGGGGTCTATTGTTAAACCTATTGGGATGCTAGAAGATCTCAAGATCAAGGTCTTTGGACATAAAATAAGGATTACCTTCATTGTTATGGATTTTTCCAAACACACTATGGCATCGGAGATGATCTTAGGACGTCCTTTCATGAGGGAAGCAAAAATGGTGCATGACTGGTCTAAAAACCATGTGTACTTGCCGTTCCAAGATTCTGTCATTCGAGTGGATCTTGTACCTGGTCGAGCACATCCTCTAGGAAACAGGTTTATCATTGATCATAGATCTGACACCACAGTTCACTCGGCCCCATTGCAGTATTGTTACACGTGTAAAACGGACACTGATGTTGGGGAAGATTCTCTTTATATGGCTGTACTATCTGGGATGACTGAGTCGGACAATGTGGATTGGGTCCACCTAGCAACAACCATACACACTTGGGAAAATAGGGGGACAACATGGGTAACACCTAAGGGGGATGAAATGCCCGTACCCTTAAAAATGCTACAAACAATGCATATAGCTTCTGACAAGACTCATCCTAATATAACGAAGAAAACATACAAGTGAGTCCCTAAAGCTTCTTTAGCGACCATAGCTAGTGCTAAAAGACAGTGAGGCAAGCTTTTCCATGCATGGGAACCCCCCCATATATCTTTTCCCTTTTACCAAAATATTTCCTATTATATAAGTTACTTTTGATTTTTCTTCCCTTTTTTACAAAAGTTTTAGCCTTTATTAAATAAATAAGACTTATGCTAATCATTCACGATGTAGCATAAATAAGTATGCTTTCTTTGTTGATATCTCTTTTGACCTTAAATATTAAATATATATATTCTAAATTACATTATATAGTTTAGTATTTTTTAATATATTTTTCATGTATATATATTATTCCACCCTACCAAATATTTTATTCACTAGTTTTCATTTTCAAACCTCAACCCCACTTTCAAATTTCAATAATACCTCCATCTAGATAATTGCCAATCTTTTCAAAACTCTAGGTCATGTTTTCATACACATGAAGGAGCTTACACTTGAAGGCAAGAGAGAAGTCCACTCAAAGGGGACCACCAAAAGACCTTTGCAGCCACAAATAATACATTATTTGGCTGAATTTTTTAAGTAGAGAAGAACCCCGAATCTGAAGGAGCGTTCAACATGAAAGATGTAGCTCATTATCACTAGAGTCCTCGAGATTCCTAGTGTGGGCGTTTTTCCTTGAAAAGCAAAAAGCCCAAGGCATACAAAATGAACACACACATCAAAATTGAATCAATGTGAAAAAAAAATTGGGGGTCAAAGAAGGGAATAATTCAAGCGATGATTTCATGAGCAATTCCTTTTATCATAGCTTAACTAGAAGTTCTTAGGTATAGCCTCTAGTCAACCCTTGAACATCAAATACTTTGCTCTCGCGATTAAACAGCTTAATTGACCACAGAGAATTGAGAAGCTTTCCCATGGTATTAATAGTTGACCTCTAGTGCCTTTTGACCATCAAATAAGCAACCTTGGACTTGTTTAGTTTTTGACCTTTACAATTGCTTATGAGTTTGATTATATTACGATTTAATATTTACTGCTACTGAAAATTGTTTAATATTTTGTTACCACATTCTCTTAATTCCGTTATTCTCAAAGTACATAGGCCATTTCCATTACACCTCCCACTCAGGCAAGTAGCTAGGAGGGCAAACCTGCTCATTTGTTTCCCCTTAAGTTTGGAATCATTGCTCTTCTCGTATTTCCCTCTGTTCGTTTGCCTAGTTGGTGGAGTTGAGTGAGGGTTACGATTGGCATTAGTTTTTGTGTTAGTCCCTTATCTAAGTTTATTGGTGGGGACCTTCTCAGGTTTAGGGTTTTTCATCAAGAAGTCTTTGACAAAATGCCCCTTTGCCCCACAGTGGAAGCACACATTAGGTAAGCATTTGTAGGCCAGGGGTTGGGAGAATGACTCACCATCGTCCAAGGCAGTAATGATCTTTGAAGGCAGGTCTGTGGTGATATCCATTTCAATGAGAGCTTGAGGATGCCAAGAGGTAATCCCCTCTTGCTCTTTCTCCTAACGCTCTACCTAATTGGGCACCAATAGGTCTCAGGTGACTATGAAATGCAAGGGGAGATTCGGGAACTCAACCCACACACGGAAATGAGTTAGAGTGTCTCTCTCAAGACTATACTCCTTATTCCATTTGAACAAACAAAGGGGAGATGACCTAATTAGGCACTGACTAGTACTCATAACTTTAAAAGCCATTTTCGCAGATTCAAACACAAAAACATACTGATTTTTAGGCATTGCTTGTATTGTTTCAACCTCTGGGGTCTATGGTGCCCCGTTGATTTTTAATCCAACCTTTAAGCACATTCGTTGGCGGCCTAGGGCCTGCTAACATCCCAATCAAGGCTTTAGCTTCTAGATCTTGTTGTGCTTTCTTGATCTGAGTAGCACGCAGAATGATAGTGGGCTTATCTTTGTCAGCTTGTCTTTCACCCGCCTCAGCAGGGATTCTGCCTTTCTCTTTGTAAGGACCCTCGGGGGCAAGATCTGCTCCTCTTTGGGGATGTCCTTCAGTAGGCCATGGCCGAGGTCCTTCAACAACACACGAATACTGATTTGCGTTGTCTTGGGTAGGGACATGTTGCGAGAACCAGTTGAGTCTGTGTTTAAGTGTTTTCGCTTTCTCGAGCTGTTTGATGACATTGCTAGGGAGTGCATTCTGTGTAGTTTTGAGAAAAACTTCAACAGAGCTCAGTGTCTGTCTGCCCTCAACAGCTTGGGCGAATGACCTCTGGCTTGTGCCCGGGGTATTGCTATACAGCAAAGACGGGTGGTTGCTCGAAGAGGACTTGCAGGGTTGCAAGGCTCTACTAATACCTTGGCTTGGGGGGTGGGAGATGTCATGCACTGACATCTCGCCCAAAGGCGGAGAGGGGGAGTAACTTCACTCAAGGCAAAGTGAATACAGAAAAGATAGCTAGAATTACGGCAGAGGATACTATGATTAGGATTATGCCATAGCTAGCTAAACCTAAGCTCGACCTAAGCTCTCCCAAGCACTCTAGTTTTCTCTCACCCTCAAGTAGTGCTCGAAAAAAATGTAGCTCAACTTAATATTGTGTCGTTTTTTATTTCAAAAATGCCGATTGATGGCAAGCGCAAAAGGAGAAATTTTGCCCCAAATAAAGAAAAAAAAATATTTTTTTTTAAATCTTATTTTTAAAAATTTTCTCTTGGCAAATTCGAGAAAAGGAATTTTGTATATTTTTCCTGTACACCGCCCTTAAGGCTCAGACTCACTTCAATTCAATACAAATGCCGCTAAGAGTCAAGTCCTGCTATGCCTTGATGGGATTAGTGGTATTTTCTAAAATTTGTAAAGCTGTGGTCACACAAATTGAAATTGGTTTTAAGGGTATCAAAGGGACAAACTCCTTAAAACTCGTAATATCCACAATACTCTCTTTTTTCTTTGTGGTAGGTCTACCTCATCTCAGAAAAAGGAGAAACCTTTCTATTACTTTAGGATGAAACCGTGAAAGGTTGAATGAGAAAGAAATCGAAAGGCCTTAACAAAAAATAAGAATCCTTTCAAAACATTACAAATGCATAAGTGAATGTTAAGTATAGAAAACAAAAAGCCCCGTGAAATGAAAAGTCTTAGGAAGTGAAAGCCCATTGAAATGGAAAGTCAAAAGACTTTTCTTCTCCATCTATATGTATATCTATACTATATATAATTGAGCTTAAAATTTTCAAGAAAGGAGAGGGCATTCACGTGTCACTCTCTCTTTCATTTCAAGAACCTTAAGAAACATTTGGTTTAAAATGTAAAAGTGAAAAGCTATTTATTTGATTTGAAACGCAGCAAGTACTATGATGGTAGAAAATAAAAATACTTAGTTTTGACTTCTAAGTTATGTCAAAAAGTCACAATATTTGGTACTATATCTATATTTACATTATTTAAACTCTTTAGCAAAAAAATGGAGCTTCACTCTAGCCTTCAATTTTAAAGGGTGATTACTTTTGTTTTTGTAAAGGATGGCTCTACTTCGCATTTTGAAGGCTGTAAAGAACACCGAGCACCATATGGCATGGACGTGGTTAAATGGGATCAAACATGGAGGTGGTAGATCATGACATACATGCATTATAGACCACGCGATTGGCACACAAATTTACAAATCAGTCTGCACTTATAATGTAATGCATAGTAGTATCATGATCTTTAGTAAAAGCATGTGAGCATGATAGTTAGAGCCCATGCCTTGAATAGGGCAGGTCATGGATTTGATGTGCAGAAGTGAAACAATCTTGACTTGCTGGCCTGAATTTACTTTTTTGCCATGAATTTACTCGACAATCCAAATTTGATGGTCTGAATGACTCCCAATGTCTATTCCATTGAGATCCGGCCCAGATCCCTTTACTTTCTAGCTTTGAAATTTATACTTCAACTTCAAAAAATTTATAACTTTCAAAGATTTCACGCATTGTATAACGTTGAGCTAAAATCTTGCACTTGGTACCTTCATGTATAATTTTCCTTCTAGCCCCGAGAATGTGCACATTTCATGTTGTAGCTTTGCACAAAGGTTCAGACTCAAATGATCTCGAAGTCGATTGGCGCTACCTACACCTTATGTGGGACAGCATGAGTGTGCACATAGAGAGAGAGAGAGGGGGGGGGTTCTTGAATAGAGCCTGCCAAAAATATTTTTTCTAACCGAAGAGATTTTTAAATAAAAAGTTTCACAATAAAACAAGCTTTTGAATTTTATGTTGAAATCTAAACAATTGATAGTATTGACACTAAATGTGTGTGTGTGTGTGTGTGTGAAAGAGAGAGAGAGAGAGAGAGAGAGAGAGAGAGAGAGAGAGAGAGAGAGAGAGAGAGAGCACTCGTGTCCAGTCCCCATGGTAGCTGTGTTAGTTCCCTTTCAACGCTTCTCCTCTGCATGCGACGAGATTGGCCTTGTGACTATGTATTTGGTCTTTCATTTCTCAGCTCCCTGCCACACAAGTGGTGTCATCAGTGGTTGCTCTTCTTGCACTTTGCTCAGCTACGCGATGGACGTTAGGAGCGGAGGAGGTTCTTCCTACACACTCACAACATATTTTCCATTGGAATGCGTAAGCTCAAGGTTTTGAAATATAGAAATATTGTGGGAACTATTTAGTTTGAAAAATGAAACCAGTTATATTACCTTTCCAAGCAAAGAGACACATTCTTAGAAGTGGAAGCAAGATAGGCAAGTGTCGATGTGTTACCACGATAGAAAGATCAAGCTATGTTGGTATAGGAAGCCCTAAAAGAAAAAATTCATGTAATGAAGAGCGAGTTTAGAGTCTCTTGGAATCTGAAGAACTTGAAATTGTTTACAAACTAAAGACTATGAGCTCAATATTTAAGTGAAAAACCAAGTTTGGTGTCTACACGTAGGTACTATCTCAAGAAAGGGAAAGATAACTCAAAGATAATAGTAAGCTCGTGTATGTATAAAAGGGAACTGGGATACGAGATGAGGTAAGGTAGGGAGCTGACAAAAAAGATACCTCATATGGCAGTATGTCAATATGTGAAAGAATAAGAAGGATGTCGCTATCGATTATGACAATATGTAAGGGGTCCATGTGAGGTATGGTGACATATTCAAACCAATAGTGAGGCCAATTCATTTTGATGCAGGCATAAAAGGGAAAAAATATGACAAAGTAGGTTTGCGGTAGTTTAATTTATAATCAAAATGGACTAAATTGTAGCGAAGCGTGGATGTGCATGTCCATATAGCCATAAAGATTAGAGTACAATGCATCAAATGGATGGTGGCAAAGACAAATTCACAAAGGAGAAATGGTGGCAAGCTGAGAAAGTTTGTATTTGCTGCTTATCAAAGCTACTATATTGAGATCAAGATGTACATAGTGTGAGGAAGGGTTTAGAATATTCTTGGCATTGCAATAACATGTGTGAATCAGAATCTGGGATCTGGATGTTTCAAGAAGGACCATAGGTTGTGACTTATTGCATGCCTAAAAAAGAGTAGAATGCTAAACTCTACCATTGATATATGAATTATATAAAACAATATGCTATTCATAGATATTGACAATATAGTAAGAGCATCCAGCCCTCTAAAAATACCCTTTTCTATTGTAGGTCTTCTTTATTTACTATTAAACAGCATAGTTGACAAGTTTTATAGTGGTTCTTATAAAAATACAAAGACATGTTTTGCTTCTTTTTTTTGCATTACCCATTGCATTGAACTTATTGCAACGGTGTAAAGTGAGAGCACTGGACTTTTGGGGTGTGTGTGTGTGTGTGTGTGTGAGAGAGAGAGAGAGAGAGAGAGAGAGAGAGAGAGAGATTTGTTATTCTCTCTCTCAAAGAGATTTAAACTAATGCTCATAATTTGTTATTTTTATTCTCTTGCTCAAAGAGATTTAAACTAACATTCATAATTTGTTATTTGCTATTCTTTCTCTCATAGAGAAACTCTCATAATCTGTTATTTGCTATATTCTCTCTCTCTCTCTCTCTCTCTCTCTCTCTCTCTCTCTCTCTCTCTCACACACACACACACACACACACACACACACACACACACACACACACACACGCACATACACACGGTATGTTGTCAATATATAAAACACTCCTTGGCTGGCCCAACCTCATTGTACACAGTACATAAGCAACATTACATAGAGCAAGTCACACCTTTAAGGTGGTGGTCAGGCGAGACACATTTATCAGTAATTGGTAATTGTGCCTATTATGCTTTATTTTGAGAAATTCAATGATTACTGAATCTACTCCATGGTCGCACAAAAAGACCGAGCCAAAACTAAACCTGCAATGCTATCACCTGACGGTTGAGCTCCAACCACGAGCCGATAGTTGGCCTTGGATGCGCCTCACGACAAGACGTATGCTCTGCATGTGTTGCAACTACTATGGTTGTGTAATCGGCTCTCTCTCTCTCTCTCTCTCTCTCTCTCTCTCTCTCTCTTAAAGAGGTGTAGACAATGTCGTCAACATGTGCAAGCTTAAAAAAAGCAAAAAAAAAAAGGTACATGTGATAGGCCTTTGCAACTATGCCGATTTTGGCATACTTACAAGAGCCTTGGCATAGTAGAACTGAGCTGCTTCACTCACGAGGCTCAAGTATCCACCCAACTTACTTATAAATGAGCCTCGTGTGACCACATTCTGAAATCGACTTTCTATAGTTATTGTTAATCCACGATGTTAGGGACACCTAGGCCATGGGGCTTTGCCTTTGCTTTTAGAACCACAAAGCCCTTGGAGAACTCACAATTTTGCGTTCTTTTAAAAACCGCAGCAACGCGCGGGTCACATACTAGTATAAAAAAAGTGGTCCTAAAAAATGAAAAGCCCATTGAAATGGATAATCAAAAGACTTTTCATGTCCATATATAAGAAGTGGTCGAGTGCATTTCTTCTCTTTTATCTTTCTTTGAACATTTTATTCTCTTTATAAATTTTTTGCACTACTCTATGTAGGTAGAGTTTCTTTGGGCTATGTATTTTCTTATTTGTAAATCGTACCAATAGGACTCTTCTATGTAGGTTTAATGTAAACCCACCAATATTACACTATACCTAGGGTTTTTTGAACTTTTTGGAATCTTTGAGTTTTTGACCTTTTAATTTATTTGAAGCCACCTAGGAGACCAAAACAACTTTTTTTAGGTTCATTAAGTGGCATCTACGGAGATGCTTTGTTGGTTTAATATCAAAAGAGAGTGGGAGGAAATATTTGGCTAGGGCTGAGGGCACATGGTGGAGAGAGACGAAGAGAGTCTATTAATATTTGTTCTTTGCCTCTCTCTTTCTCATTGTTGTGACGGCATAGGCCGTGTGCAGATCCCTGTCTCTGTCCTCCTGTCTGTCTGCATGGTAAGGGCTGTGTATGGCAAGCCAAAGGGGCAATGAGAGATAGATCTCATTGCGGCAATGGAGGTAGGAGTGAAGGCATGGGATATGGATTTGCCCGTTCGTCTCCATGGAAAGATCTCGGTCCTTCATCTGCTCAAACAGTCAATATTATTGGAGGTGATGGTGATATGGACAGTAGGGGAATCATAGTTTCTGTGCGGTCATCTACCTCTTTGTGGGATCATGATAAACAGGGCTAAGTCGGTAGCGAGTGAACGGAGAGGTGGGAGCTGAATCAATGCAAGAATTCTGTAAACATTCTGTTGGCACATGTGCATGGCGAGAGGAGGGGTGTAGGATGCCGATGGGGGGCATCTGGAGCAAAGAACGGGGAGAGGAGGACGGGCGGGGGAACAACAATGAGCGCAAAGCCTGTTTTCTCTGCAGGGTGGTGCTAGCGACGCAGTAGAACAAATTGTTCATGGGAACTGGAGTCAGTGCGCAGGCGAGAACTGGGGCGAACGTCGGGCATTTGCTTTGGGAAGATTGGGAGAAGGAATCTTGGGGCCTAATTAATTAATGAAACGGCAAATAGACCTAGTAGGCTCAGCCAATTTTGCTTCAGGTTGAATTAAGGCGAATCCATGGAGATGCTCCAGTGGGTTTCAAGGGGAAAAGCGAGCAGAAGGCACGTGGAGAGAGAGAGAGAGAGAGAGAGAGAGAGAGAGAGAGAGAGAGAGAGAGAGAGAGAGAGCGAGAGAGAGAGAGAGTGCCATGTGCCTGAGGGGAGGCGGAGAGATGAATAGATTTATCTCGCAGTCGTTTTTGTGGCATGGACATTGCGAGACCGGCTAGCAATCGTTAGTTCGGAAAGGAAACATGGCATTGCAAGAGGTTGTGCAGCAGGTAGAGAGGCCGAGAGAGACGCGCCCTATCTAAGAAGAAATGCGTAGAGAGAGAGAGAGAGAGAGAGAGAGAGAGAGAGAGAGAGAGAGAGAGAGAGAGAGAGAGAGAGAGAGAGAGAGAGAGAGAGAGAGAGAGAGAGAGAGAGAGAGAGAGATATGGACGCAGATGTGCAGCTTATGGGTCGATGAGAATTGTCTGAGCCCGAAGGTCAGAGAGAGAGAGAGAGAGAGAGAGAGAGAGAGAGAGAGAGAGAGAGAGAGAGAGAGAGAGAGAGAGAGAGAGAGAGAGAGAGAGAGAGAGAGAGAGAGAGAGACGTGATCCCACGGATGTGCAACTTGTGGGTCGATGAGGGACTGTCTGAGCCCGAAGGGGAGAGAGAGAGAGAGATCACCCTATCGGGCAAGGAGGGACTCTAGGAACAGTGTGTTTGAAGGCGGCCCAGACAAAGAGGCAATGGCGATGGGGAAGGATGGGTGCCTTTGGGAGCGCCAGAGGGGATTGGGAGCTCAGTAGGGTAGGTGATGGAGGATAGTTTTACTTTAGAATGTTGAGATTCCAAGGGAATCTCACGTTCTAATTAATGGGTTTGAGTAGTTTAGACCGAGTCATATGACTAGTTCATTAGGAATACCTTTTAGTAAGTAGTATTATGAGCTTCCCTTTGATATTAAGGAATGAGAATTCAAAATGAAAGATACTTTTCCTTCTTTGTAGCTCCACGTTCCTTCTTCCCTTCAATTCGAGTTAAATTTTTTTCCTACCTTTTAGCTATGCGACACCTCGCTCCTCTTGAGTCCTCCCCTATTAAATCGGTCGTTTGTGCCTCGAATAAACTCAGATTCCCTTCTTTAATTGATTTTACCCCAGGTGGTACCCCTTCAGTGCTCTTGAGTCCTCCCCTATTAAATCGGCCGCCTGTGCCTTGCATCAACTCAAATTCCCTTCTTTAATTGATTTTACCCCAGCTTGTACCCCCTACTCGGTCAACTTAAAAGAAATCCATTTCTTTCCTAGATACCCCCTCACCCTTTTCCCTACCCTACTCTCTCCTCCCTTCGGTGCTGCTTCTGGCTCGTCCCCTGCCCCCACTGCCAAGCCCGTGCCTCCCTGCCTCCCAGTGTTGCTCTACGCCTCCCTTCCTCTTGCGATGCAAAGTCAAGACCTCTTTCCAAATGCAATCGCCTATGCTTACACCTTCTACATCCCAACAGCCTATGCAGTCGCGTATGCTTGCACCTTGCTGGCCTGCGCATGAAGTGAAGACGTCTGTCCAAATGCAATCGCATATGCTTGCACCTTGCTGGCCTGCACATGCTTCCAATCGACACTCTCCTCCCTCGCATTTGCTTCCGCAACGCTGAGCGCTGTCAACACACAAACGCACATACACAAAGAACCCTGTCACCCAGGACAGACGGTTATGGCTGTCTCACTGGCATGAGGCGAGCTGTTCGTAAAGAGCAGATGGGCAGAGAGAGGCTCTCACTCGCAATGATGTGAGGCTCTGGAAGCTGTGCACAGACATACACAAAAAGTATATGCTTCTCATAGATGTCATGTGTCGCCAAAAAGCATATGGGGCCTCACTATGGCTCAAGAGCGTCTGATGCAAGGTTACAAGCAATGAAAGAGAGAGAGAGATCTTTCATGTTCCCAATTTGGGAAGAGAAGAGCATGGCCTCCACACCTCGCGTGCTTTCCTCATTTGATCCTCTAAAATCTCCCCGAGCATTTGCTCATGATTCTCATTCATTTAGAATAAACTCCAGCTGGTACCCCCTACTTAGTGTGACCAACTAATTCCAAAGTTCAGACTAAATTCTCTTAATATGGTTTAGTGAGACTCGGCTCTAACGGAGCACGAATTGTGCACAGTGTACCTGAGCCCGTAATGAGGACAGACACGTGTCTTTGCGGAATACGAAACGTGATGGTCGAGAGTCGAGACTAATTTTAGCCGTCTGCTTGACAATCGAGCACACACAGGAGGCCTCTCTCGCACACAATATACACGCGCACTTGGACTCGATCATGTTGCTGCGTCGACACCACCAGATGCTCTTCACTCTTCTGGCGCTGCTTTTCTGCTTCATCGCCTGCTGCCATGGCTACCGCCACAAGAGCTCGGACAGTAATGAGACTGCTTATGAGATTCTCGAGAGCTATGGATTTCCGAGTGGCCTTCTCCCGGAAACGGTAACAGCCTACGATCTGGAAGATACTGGTGCCTTTGCGCTCGATCTCGATGGGTCATGCACTGTCAATATCCCTGATGCGTATCCCGTGAAGTACTCATCAGTAATTTCCGGCAACATTGCGTCCGGCAGCCTCTCCAACCTCAGTGGGATCACCGTCAAAGTTCTCTTCATCTGGTGGAACATTGATTCCATTTCCGTCAGCGGCGACGACCTGGTCTTCCATGTCGGTCCTGCCACCGCCACCTACCCCATCTTAAATTTCAGTGAGAACCCGATTTGTGACGGTAATTCTCGTCACGCTAGTCTCGTTCAGGCTCTTTGATGGTTTTGTGGGTCGATTTTTACATCAGATATTTGCTCACTGGGATGGATTCTTCAACTCCATTCCACCAAACTGTATATCAATGATATTAAAGTGAATGAAAATCAGTACTTTTTTATGTGCTTTTCATCGAGTCGCCAAGGGATGTCGGCCACGATGTTTTGGGCTGCATTTTTCATCTTGTATAGACACATTGAAATAAAATTTATTATATGAGAATGGGACGTTTCAAAGGGGTTTCTGATTTACTGTTCTGTCCTGAAGATAGCATGTCAAGTTATGGTGATGTGTAGAAGGCATTATGTTTGCATCTTGCAGTAACTCATTCTCACTGGGTATTTCATCAGTGGGTTGTTTTCTGTCAGAGTTTCTATGAGAACACGATGCGTGTTGTGTGTGTGAGAGGAAAATTGTGTTCAATGACAGAATTGTAGTGAAAAGGTGCCTCTTTATAATGAAATTGTCGTTTTTTTTTGAGATACAATTGAAATATGGAAGACGCCTCTGAGTATCAAACCTGAGTCTTTATGCACCCACACATGCACCTTAACCGCTAGGTTAGGACTTGTTCGCAAAATGAAATTGATGCTGTTTGAATTTCATGATGAAAACTTTTCAGGGTTTCTGTCTTTGAACAGGCAAAGAAAAGCACTTTCATCCATTGATTCAGGGAAGGGGCCTTCAAGCAGGGGATTTTTGGGGTGCATATGAACCTACATAAGGAGACCTATAGTGCTAGCAGTGTGTTTTTTGGGCAATGCTAAAAGCATGGTCTGTTCATCAATGGTTTGTGCAATGCTTTTTGTTCTGGACGTTGCTGTTAAACATCAAGATGATTGGAAATACTACATGAAAGAGGCATTGTAAGCATGGGTATGGGAAGCGCGAACAAAAAAAGAAATGGAAATCGGAAAGATTTGATGTTTCAGGGAGTTTCAGATAACCATAGGTATTCAGGTAATTCGATACGGAAATGGAACTGTTATTGGAAATGAAGAAACAGGAAATTAGTGGAGTTACCATGGGATTCTGAAGTAACCATGCCTGTAAGGCAGAACAACTGGATTTCCGTTACTTTGAAACAACTAGCATCAAATGGGCACATGCACTGTGTGTTTCGCACCTAGAAAATGTAATGGGGTGACACTATTTATGTGGATATTATTAGATGTGATTCTCATTATATGCATTTCATTTCATGTGCGTGGTTACAATTTTCTTGGTATAACAAGAATAAATTTCACAGAGCATATTTCACAGGTCGCACGCAACTTCTGTGTACACCTCATTTAGTTAGGATAATGGTAATATTTCATGAAGAGTCTGGGGGAAGAGAATGAGCAACATAATGTTTGCACAAAGTTCTGAAATGCTAGGATGGCCTAGAGCCCCGGGTCGATCTTCACTAGGCTTGTAATCTAAAAAACACCTAAAGTGGCAAGAATGCAAAGACTGGGAAAAGGGGGTGAAGCTCATGGAGGATTGTTGAGTAAAACTTGGGAGTGAGGTCACCTTTCTTTCTGATCTATTGAGCTCCTTGCTAGGGTCAATTATCTTAAATGCATGGAAACATGAAACGGAGAACGGAATATAGTGGGGGAATGGGAAGGGGGGACTTGGGGTGGGGAAGGGGAAGCAAAGGGGTGGATGGCCTAAAGGAAATTGAAACAATGGGTGGGACATGACCTTAAGGTGGGGCAAACGGTACATGCAATTTTTTTTAGAAACGCTCTTTCCTAACCGTGTCAAATCTCAGAATGGGCCTTCGGAATGGGGTTTTAATGCAAATTTAAAATGGCACGCAATCGAAGCATGGTGAGGGCCCGTGTTAGATGTTTTTATGCACGAAAGTGCTTTTGTTATAGTATTCGCTTGCGATTGTATTGGTGCCAAACTGTAACATTTAATGGCCTAGTAACTTGTGTGTAGCAAAAAATAGCATAGACATAGTGAGCATTTCAGTAGAATAGATTCCTAATGAGCATAGCAAGAGTGCTTGGATGGAGAGAGCAACAAAAATCATAACACCTAGTTAGATAAGCATGAACAATACTTCAAAAGAGAGAGAAATTAAGCTATTGACAACAGTTGAGGACTGGATTTACATGAAACCCGTCCCCCCTCCAAAAGGCTTTGTATTATAGGTTTCCCCCATCAAGGGAGACATTACAATACAACACTTTGTGTTCCTTCAAGATCTTGCTGGTGCAATGAAGATGGAAGCTTCAAGCACCATGCACACACTTATAAAACACAATATCAATTCCCCCACGGGTCTCAAACCCAAGACCTCACACACCTTTGAAGATGGTGAGAGCTAGCGGGGTATGAGAGTAGATTGAGAGGAAGGAGTAGTCTTACGAGAAAGAAGTATATCTCCTCACCTAATCACTCTTAATAGCTTAGCATAGTTTAGTAATTAGCATGGTAGAGGAGATGAACATGCATTGGAACTTGGCTCTGAAGGAGTACGAGCGGAAGTGCGACTCGAGGGAGAGTGCGAGAAGAAGAGCACGATGATATGGTGAACTCGCTCTCTTGTAATGTGTAGAGCATAGTGAGTTCTTATTAGGTTTTTACAAAAGAATATGTGTATATACCTGGCGGCCCGTCCACTTACCTGGGCGACCACATTGGGCTTTATATCCCAACAACCTCCCACTTAAAGTCCAATGTGGTACTTTAAGTGTGAGAGAAGCTACTATACAAGCTAATATACAAGACATGTAAAGAAGTGATGTACTACCCTACACCTAACTGCTTGCGAAAATGCGCAAAGCTCTCTAAGGGAAGTCCTTTTGTAAGTAGATCAACAGGATTTTCTGTGGTGTGAACTTTGACAAGCTGAATTTGCTTATCCTCAAGCATTTCCCTGATGAAATGATACTTCACATCCACATACTTTGTCTTTGAGTGATAAACTGGATTGCGAGCCAATTGTATAGCACTTTGACTATCACAATATAACACATGCATCTCTTCTTTGATTCCCAAATCTGTTACTAGTCGATTAAGCCAAATTGATTCTTTGCATGCCTCTGATGCTGCAACATATTCAGCCTCTTTAGTAGACTGAGTAACACAATCTTGTAATCTAGAACGCCATGATACTGCTCCACCAGCCAATGTAAAGACATACCCTGATGTAGACCTTCGGTTGTCTAAGTCACCTGCATAATCTGACTCTGTAAAACCCTTTACACTTAGCTCCTGACTCCCATAACATATACGCATACTCTTTGTAGCTTTCAGGTATCTCAATATTCCTTTCACTGCCTCCCAATGTTTCTTGCCTGGGTTTGACATGTATCGACTTACTACTCCCACTGCAAATGCAATGTCTGGGCGAGTAGCAATCATTGCATACATCAAACTACCCACTGCAGACGCATATGGAATCTTATCCATTTCAGTCTGTTCTTCCTCAGACATAGGACAATCTTGTTTTGGTAAGTTTCACATATGGTGGAAATGGAACACTCAATGCCTTTCCCTTCTCCATATTGAAACGTTGCAAAACCTTGTCAATATACTCTGTTTGAGATAACCAAATCAACTTCTTTGATCTGTCTCTCTCAATGCGCATACCAAGTATATGACTTGCCTCACCCATGTCTTTCATGTCAAACGATTTTGCCATCTTTGACTTCAAAGCTGAAATTTCTTCCAAGTGCTTGCCAGCAATCACATACATGTCATCCACATACAAAATAAGGATTAGCCAACTGCCATCCTTAGCCTTCTTTGTATATAGACAGTGATCGAACTCACTACGTTTGTAGCCTTGAGAAAGCATAAACTTGTGGAACTTATGGTACCATGCCCTCAGTGATTGTTTTAAGCCATAAAGACTCTTTAACAATTGGCATACCAAATCTTCCTTGCCTTTCTCAACAAACCCTTCTGGCTGCTGCATGTAAATTTCCACATCTAAATCACCATGCAAGAACGCTGTCTTGACATCCATTTGGTGCAACACCAAATCTAATATGGAAACCAATGCAAGAAAGCATCTCAATGTAGTCATCTTGACCACCGGAGAGAAGACTTCATCAAAGTCAATGCCTTGTTCTTGCTTAAAGCCCTTGGCAACAAGCCTTGCTTTGTACTTTGGCTGACTATCATGAGTGGTGATCTTATACCTGTAAACCCATTTACAAGGCAGAGCCTTTTTTCCCTGTGGTAATTTAACTAGCTTCCATGTCTGGTTTTTATGTAGTGATTTCATCTCCGACTGCATGGCCAATTCCCAATTCCCGGAGTCCTTCATTTGCACTGCTTCCTTGTAACATGAAGGCTCATTGCAATCAGTCAACATGACATAGTTCATAGATGGAACAAACCGATCAGGAGGTCGCGTGATACATCCAGATTTACGCAAAATAGGTGGCTCAGGCTCAGCCACAACCTGTGGTTCCACTCTATCCTGTCCTTGCTCCTCTTGAGCCCTGACATTTTGTCTTGCATGTGCAGGTCCATCTTCTTGGAAGAAAACTCTTCTAATCTCCTCAACCCTCTCTGGTTTAGAATGATATTTGGCTTCATTAAAGTGAACATCATTGCTGCGGATAACCTTTTTGGATTCGGGATCCCAAAGTTTGTACCCCATCTCACCAGAATTACCATAGCCTAGAAAGATGCACTTTCTACTCTTTGGCTCAAGTTTGTTCCTAAATTCCTTTGGAACGTGAGTATATGCCTCACAGCCAAAGACTCTGAGATGCTTTTATGAGGGCACCTTGCCTGACCATACCATCTCTGCCACTGAATCCTTCTGTAAAACCTTGCTAGGAGATCTATTTATAAGATGAATAGATGTTGATACAACTTCAGCCCAAAACCCATTTGGCAGCTGTGCATTAGACAACAACTTCTGACCTTCTCTTAAATGGTCCTATTCATCCTCTCAGCAACACCATTTTGAGGAGGATTGTAAGGAGCAGTAAGTTCACGTTTTATACCTTTTGACTCACAAAAGTCCTGAAAGACCTTTGAAACATACTCTCCACCATTGTCAGTGCGTAAGCATTTAAGCTTCTTGCCACTTTTATTCTCCACAAGTGTCACAAACGTTTTGAAAACACTAAACGCCTTATCCTTGTGCTCGAGAAAGTAAACCCGTACTTTCCTCAAGTAATCATCTATAAATGTCATAAAGTAAGAAGCTCCCCCTAGAGATAGGTTAGGCATAGGTCCACACAAATCACTATGAACAAGTGCCAGCTGTGTATCTCTTCTACTGCCTCTATGCTTATGTGGCTGTTGTGTTTGCTTACCATATAGACAATGTTCACAGAATTCAAAATCATTAAATGAAAAGCCAGGCAAATAACCAGAACGAGACAAGATTTCCATTCCCTTCTTGGACATATGTCCTAACCGGCTATGCCACAAAGAAACATTCGGCTGCTCGGTTACATTGATTACATTTTTAGAGACATTTGATACATAAATCATGTAAAGTCCTCTAGAATTTACTCCATGTGCTACTGTCATAGAACCCTTGGATATCTTCCACATGTTCTGTCCAAAAGTGGTGACGTCGCCAGCATCATCAAGTAAACATGTGCTGATCAAGCTCTTCGTAATTGCGGGAACATGTCTCACATTATTCAGCGTGAAAGAAGAGCCATTTTGAAACTTCAATTGAACATCTCCAACACCTAAGATCTCACATGTCTGCCCATTGCCTACCCGAACATGATCTTTAGTGGTCACATAAGAGGTAAACCACTCCTTGTTTGGAGACACATGAAGTGATGCCCCTGAGTCTATAATACAGTCACTCAGTGCATGTCTATCAGATGCTGTAAGAAGAGTTGAGTCCATTGTATTCTTCAAGAAGTAGATGTCTCCTGACACTAGATTGTCATCCTCTGCAACAGTGTTTGTCACATATATTTCTTGAATCTTCACTGAGGACTTGTTCTTCTCACCATGGTCTTCAGCTTTCTCTTTGCCTTTTTATGCTTCCCATTCTCTGCAGTCTCTTTTCATGTGACCCTTCTTGCCACAATGGTAGCATTCTATGTCACTCTTGCCTTTAGCACTGCGGGACTTGCTACGAGGCTGATTCCTCTTTCCACCTTTGTACTTTTCTTTGGTCCTTCCCTTGACAACTAAGGCTGTTCCTTTGCCTTTGTCCATTGTCTTTCTGTTGGTTCAGTAAGCAGACTGCCTTCTACAACTGCTATGGTCAAACCATCTGGAGGTGCAGAATTACTCAAAGCTGTGCGAAAAGTGTCCCAACTTTCCGGCAATGTGATAAACAGGAACATAGCTCTAACACGCTCATCAAACTTGACACCTTGAGCTGACAACTGAATGTTGAATTCATTCAGATGATTGGACATAGGTGTCCCTTCTTTCATCTTTAAGTCAACAAGCTTCTTAAGCCAGTATACCTGTGAAGCTGCACTCTGCTTCTCATAAAGATCACTCAGCTTTGTCCATGCTTCATAAGCCGACATCTCGTCTGCTACATTGAAGTAAACGCTTTCTGCCAAAGTCAGCATAATGGTAGAAAGTGCCAATTCATCCATTTCGCTCCATTCATCTTCGTCCATATCTTCTGGTTTTATCCCCTTGAGCTTTATAGGTTTTATCTGCTTCTTTTGTACCAACACGTGCCAAATCTGCTTCTTCCATAATGGGAAATTGGTTCCATCCAGCTTCTTGATATTATAAAGAGCAGTGTCCTGTGATTCAGCCATAGCTACGCTTCACAGTAGTTTGCTTTCCTAGAAAAAATTCGGCAGAGTTTCCCCCTGTAAATGACCTCTGAACCAATATCAACCTGTCAAATGAACCAAGAAAGCTTTAGATTCTGCAGAAATTTTGGCAGAGTCTCCTTTGTAAAATGGCTCTGGTGTACTAAAAAAACAGACCAAAAACAGCTCAAAAAACCACTGTCTCTCTAACACTGAAAGCTGGGGGTAAACCTGTCCTGCACCTGTACTGTCTCTCACTGTCCTGTCACTGTCCTGTAAGCATAGACTGTGACAATGCCTCAACGCCAGTAAAGCAAAGATGCAATCCCAACTGTCTAACTCACAGTCAATACATCCTAGCTGCCTATCTAAGGGTGCTCGAGGGATCGCTCCAAGAGCTGTATCACCGAAAGGATCTCAACATTCGAGAATCCCCCAACTCAATAAAACCTCACTCGACCCTCAACAAAGGCTGCAGTAAATTTGACAATACATAGACTTCCCACAAAGTCACATCCACAAATTTCCCACTGTATGTTGTAACCGCTGCGGCGGTTGTTTGCTGCGTGACTCACAGCCAGCAAACACTCAACAGACATACATCATCTCTGACAATACATCCCATGTGGAAGTACCTGCAATGTCAGGATGAAATCTGGAATATCAAGCAGCAAACACAAGCTACCTGATGAACTAGTGGATGTCGCCTACAGTCTGTGTGTAGATGCACCCGTGTCGTATGTGACACGCCTCCAAGAACTGTGAGCCGTCCTTCGATGTGTAGACAGCCACAAATCAGCACTCTAGGAGTGCCGATATCCTCAACACCTGTAGTCATAGACCGAAACCCCAAATTTGCAGAGTCGGATCCGCACCCGCGCACCCGCCTAGACCACGTAGTCGAAAATGGCATGCGCAGAACTTTATCGAAGCCGAACGGTTTCCGAGATGACCTCAGAATGAAATTCGAGCTTGGAGTAGGTGATGAGCTTTCCATTAAAGGTTGAGAAGGAGAGAGAGTCTTCTTCGCTTGACACATGAAATTGTGTGAGTGTGTGTGTGATAATGCCTTGACAGAATCAGCCCCCTCTCTCTCTTGGTCGACCCCTCATGCTTTTTACTCATGCTGACACCCTATTGGACCCTGCAAAGCCTAGCCAATGATAATTAAGAATCATAAGTGATAGCCTTGTGACATGTGCCCTCCTTTCCCCTTTTGTGAGAGCTTTAGGTAATTAATTAATGCAATTAAACTCTCATTGGACCCCTTAGTCTTCTGGCCAATAGGAATCAGGCAAGCCATTGGGCTTCTGAATGCTCATTGGACCCATTGGGAGATTGGTCAGTAGTCTTCTAGAGAGCTTAATTCTTCTTGGTTCTTTTATTAAGTGTTTTTAAATTACTTAAACTAGATTTACTCTAGCCTAATTCTCATTGGTCCACCTCTATGGCCATCCAATAGGATTTGAATGCACCTTGTGGGCAATTGGGCTAGGGAGCTGACATGTGTCCACTATGCCCTTTGTGTAAAGGGGCTTGCATGTGTGTGTGTGTGTGTGTGTGTGTGTGTGTGTGTGTGTGTGTGTGTGTGTTTCTCTCTCATCCCCTACTAAAAGGGCTCACCCCCTCCTCTTTAGCAGCTTGCAAAGACTTTTTGTACACTATCAAGCATCCAATTTTTCCTAAGCATTGACCATTGGACTTAACCTTTGAATTTTGGAACCTTAGCATTTTGGAAGTCTTAATGGACTGAACCTTAGGTCTTTGAAGCCCATTGCTTGCACATTGCTCTTCTGCAGCAGATGGTCCCCCTTTGGATCCCTATTTTCTCTCCTTTGGATCCCTACCGTGACTAGTTTGCTAGCCTTAACAATAATTTAGCCTTTTCTCCCCTAGTACTTCCCCATATTAAATGATAGGTTTGACATGAGAAAATCATTTAGGAGAATAAGATATTAGTTATTATTACATTACCTCTCTCTTGAAATCATAGTCGTCCTCGACTATGGGGTAGAGAAGATAAAGCCTATTCATTAGTCCTTTTTCTAGCAGGTAGAGGATCCCTATCTTACCCTACGACATCGTTCCAGAATGGATGACTAATCCATTTGACAGTTGAGAGCCTAAGGCTGCCGCAAGCATGTCTGCACATTAGTCCTATTAATCTTCCATAGTAGAGTGACAAGCTCTACTTGGTGTTTGGAAGAAGCCGTCTCTACAAACTTGATTCTAAGCATGCATACTACTTAACATTTGTGCACAATGAAGAAAAAGAGAGTCTTATAAGACAAAAACTTTATTCATTTTAAACATTTCTACATTTGCTTACTCTAGGGAAGCATTGTAAGCAAGGTTTAGGTTATCCTTTAATTGTATGCCTTGCATCCATCTAGCATCTTCAAAAGGATAATTCTTAAACTTCATAAGATACCGTCTGATAGTCTTACCGCCTCTTAATACCTTGTCTTCATGTCGGAGAATGGACTCGGGTTGCAGCACCTCTTCTTGGTCCTCGATCTCCGATGGGTCTTCAATAGTTGGTTCTTGGGGTGGCTCTACTTTGTAAGGCTTTTAGTAAGCTCATATGGAAAGCATTGTGTATGAGCCAATGGCTGGGCAACTTGAGTTGATAGGCCGTCTCATTGATTGGTTGAAGAATCTGGAAGGGACCAAAGTACCTTTTTGCTAAATTAGCATAGTACTTTTGGTGTCCCGTACGATTCTTGCCCGTGGTGTGCCTTAATCGAGCCTTAGGAAATTTAAGCAAGACACAATCATTTTCTTTAAAGGCTTGGCTCTTCTGTGCTTATCAGCAACAACCCTTTTGCCTTTGCTGTGAGATAGAGATAACATCCTTAATCTTTTGGAAAGATTCTTGTAGGTCTCGGCTATACTCATCTGCAGCGAAGATCTTCCCGTGGTGTACTTTAAGTAGCAGGGGACTTTTGGATCTTCCCTCAATTACCTCGAAAGGTGCTTTTCCTGTGGAAGTATGTACAATATTATTGTAGGCATACTCCACTAAGGGTAAGTACTTCTCCCATTGGGACCTTTGATCTACTTCCGTTACATAGGCGTTTTAGTAGATCAAGAATTGTTAGGCTAGCTATTTCACTTTGGCCATCTGTTTGGGGGTGATAGGCCGAAGATAAGTTTAGCCTTGTCCCTAAATTCTCAAAGAAATTGCTGGTCATTTTAGGATCTGTATCCGACACTATGGACATTGTCAAGCCATGGTACTTGAAGATTTGTGATATGAAGAGGGTTGCCATTTGATGGGCTTTGATAGTTTTTTTTGACAGGTATAAAATGAGCTTGTTTGTTGAACCTATCTACTATCGTCCATATTCCTGTATTCCCATGGATAGACTTAGGCAATCCAAAGATAAAATCCATGGATATGCTCTCCCATGGTGAATTAGAGATTGGCAAAGGTTGAAGCAATCCAGGTTGCTTCCCTCTATCAAAATTCTCTTTTGGCATACCACACATTTAGATACATACTCTTGTATGTTTTCTTTCATGGTAGGCCAATAGAAATATGTTTCAATCCCTTTTAGGGCAGACTGATTCCCTCTATGCCCCACATAAGGAGGATCATGAGATTCATACATTACTTTCTCACATAGTGAGTTGGCAACGCATAGTCTATTGCCATAGAGAAGATAACCATCTTGTAAAGTAAATGTTCCTCTTTCTTCCCTAGTTCAAGGGCTGAAATCACATCTCTAAACTCGGGATCTATAGCGTACTCATCTATCATAGAAGATAGATCATTGTGAGTTGGTATGGAAACCGCATTCACTCTCGGCCGTCTTGAGAGTGCATCGGCTACTTGATTATGTTTGCCAGCAATGTGAGCAATATGAAAATGAAATTGCGAAAGGAAATTTTCCCACCTCATTTGTTTGTCAAAGACTTTGGTCTGCGTCATGAAGTACTTCAGGCTTTGGTGATCGTAGAATGAAAGGAGTCCCCAGTAAGTAGTGCCTACAGCTCCTTTTCATATATGCCTAGAGCTTGCTCAACAAGGTCGTGCCTTCGACTTTCGTAGGCTATGGCGTGCCCTTCTTGGAGCAAGACAACTCCAAGGCAATCACCACAAGCATCACATTGGACCTCAAATGGCTTTGAAAGGTCCCGCAGTGTAAGCACAAGTTGAGAGATAAGCTTTTCTTTAAGCTTTTCGAAAACATTGCTCTCCTTGGCAGAACATGTATACCTAACGTTTTTCTTTGTTAGGTCATGTAATGGTCCCGCGATTTGTGAGAACTTTTCTATGAAGCGTCTATAGTATGCACACATACCTATAAAGCTTCTTAGTTCATGAAGATTCCTTGGATTAGGCCATCCTTTTATTACCTCTAGCTTTGATGGATCCATTTGGATGCCATCTTGAGAGATAATGTGACCTAAATACTGAATCTCTTGTAAGAAAATCTCTTTTCTTTCTATTAACATAAAGTTTATTCTCTCGTAAGAGTTGAAATATTACCTGGAGATGTTGCTTGTGTTCGTCTAGTGAATAAGAGTAGATGATAATATCAACAAAGAACACTCCAGTAAAGGTTCGGTGAGGCCTGCATAGCTTCTCCATCAAGCGGTTGAATGTGGCTGGTGCATTGGTCAAGCCAAAAGGCATGACAATGTATCCATAAAGACCAAACGTATTGCGAAATGCAGTCTTTACAATGTCTTGATCAACTATCCTTATTTGATGGTATCCACTTTTTAGGTCAATCCTACTGAAGTAGGTCGACCCTTGTAGCTTATCAAATAGGTCTTCTACCCGTGGAAGGGGAAACCTATTATTGATAGTGATCCTATTTAGTGCTCTATAGTCGACACAGATATGATATGTGCCGTCTTTCTTTTGCACTAATAACACGGGTGAGCAAAATGGAGATGAGCTAGGCCTAACCATGCCCTTCTCAACTAACTCATGCACTTGCCGCATAATCTCCTCTTGTTGAGCTTGAGAAACTCTATAAGGAGGTTTATTAGGCGGTGAACTCCCTGGAAGAAGTTCAATTGCATGGTCATCATTGCCTTGTTTAGGAGGTAGTTCACAAGGGATGTCGTCAATAAAGACATCTTGAAATCCCTTGAGAAAATTGGGTAACACTAATTCCTTTTAATTGTTTATATTTTCTTTTGCTAAAGCATTAGGTTCATTTTGAGAATCTTTAACAAAAATCATGTACACGAAAATAAAGCTCTTTATTGACTTATTGAAAGCTTGTGTATGTACAATGGGTATGATGTTACCCAACTCCTTTGCATCTATGTACATATCTTTTTCCTTGAACCTAAATTAGATTTTCCTTTTAGGAAATTTAACATTGGCAGCCATGCAATCAAACCATGGTGCCCCTAGGATTACGTCCTCATGCGTGAGCGGAGAGATAAAGAAGTCCTCTTTGTCCACATAGCTTTGCGCATGGAGCCTCAATTTTTCGATTAAGGGAGTGACTGAAGCTTCTTGCCCCTTGAAAGCACCATCGGCGGGTAGGACATCTCCCATCTCATAGGCTTGGATGCCTAGCTTGGTGGCCAACTCTGTGGATATGAAATTGTCAGTAGAATTGGGTTCAAAGAGAATAAAAGCATCATGTTCTCTTACCTTTCCCCAAGCATGGCATAAAGTAGATCCTTTGTGTGAGCTTCCTCTACTTGGATTTTGACCAAGGTAGCTCTAGGAGGCTCATGGAGGGTGTTCTTTTGGGGGCAAGCACGATACGCATGCCCTTGCTCACCGCATTTGGAAAAACGGTTATCCTTGCGATAATGCTCATTGAAAAGCTCTTCAGGAGAGATTTTGTTTTTGCCTTTGTTGTTATTGGAATTGCCCTTATGAGACTTTTGGACATTGTCCTCTCCCTTAGGCTCATTGGAACCCTTGTTTTCCATGGGCTTAAGATTTCTCTTAGCCCCTGTTTGGAAATTGATTCATGAAGCCACCATGGTATGGTGTATGGCCGCAGATATGGTGCGTGGCCTTTGGGAGTTGACATACTCCGCCATATCTTTAGTTAAGTCCGCACAAAATTGTTGTTTGCTCTCCAAAATCCATCTTTTTGAAGACAATGGCTTTGAGATGTAAGTCCCAAAACTTGTCTACATATTTGTGAATGGATTTGTAGGGAGAAAGCTTCAAGCTTCACCACTCGGTGAGGAGTACTTTGTCTTTGGCATTGGTGGCCAAAAAATGCTTCATGATGGAAGCTCTTAAAGCTTCCCATGTTCGTGGGGCTTCACCGTTTGCCCATAGGATAGACAACCATTGCTTGGCGGACTTTTGAAAATGCATAGCTACATGGCGTAGCTTAGAGGACTCGGTGAAGCCCTCATCTCAAAACGCCGCATCAAATTGTTGGATGAAAGCCAAGACTTTGTCCGCAGCACCAAAGCCATCGTGGATTACCTATGGCCTCTTCTTTTTGGTGGTTCAAAAGTTTCACCATCGCTTTCTTCAGAAGATGAAGAATGTGAGGAAGATGGAGAAGAGGGTGACCTCTTTCTCGCCTTTTTCTTGCCTTGTTCCTCTTTGTCTGCACCGTCACTTTCTTCATAAGAGGAAGAGGATGAAGAAGATGGAGAAGAGGGTGACCTCTTTCTTGCCTTTTTCTTCTCTTGTTTTTTATCATCCCTCTTTGAATTATGGTGTAGAGAGGTGTGCGATGGTCTTCTCCATTTAGGAGGTGATGCAGAGCGTTTTGCCCGCCATCTTCGTGGAGCCATCTCCGTCGAGGTGGCAGGAGACTCACTTCTTTCTTGTTCTTTGGTGGGGGCTCTTGAGTTATCCTTTGGAAAGAAGACGCGTCGTCAAGTAGTAAATTTTTGAGCACTTCGTACGGATCCTCTTGTTCTTCCCGAATCGGACAGAGGCCTCTTTTGAAAGTCTTGCAAGGAGGCTTCCTAGTTACTCTCTCATCATGGTGGGGAGTTTGGAGAATCCTCCAAACTCCCATGAGCACGTAGCTGCCGTTGCACTTCACTTTGGAGGGATGGATTTCCCATGGATTGTTGAAGCCTAGAAACAAGGTAGTTAACAAGTATAGAGGCATCATTAGTAGCTTGCTCATTAGCAACATCAACATTAATTTCATTCTCTTTACTATTGTCAGCCATTCTAACAATTTTTTAGGTGTAATATTTTTAGGTCTACTTTGGCACTTCAAGCCCTAGTTGCTGCTCCTCTTTACCCCTTTAGAAAAGCACTCAAGCTACTGTGCCCGTGGCTCAAATATCATTAATTGCAAGGAATAGAAGAGAGGATCTTTCAACACCAAAACAGTACCAGCTCTTGTCAAGCTTCTAATAGCTCAATAGTGGTTAAGCCGTAGGCAAGCCCCATAGGACTCCACTATTAAGACCATAGATCTCGACGGTGATGCCCCATTATCTGCACGAAGGCAGGCTGCAAGACTGAAAAATCCCTATTCTACTTACTCAATTGCAGTTAATAATATCAACCATTTATAGCTAGCTTGAGGACCTCCCTTCTTGAGCAAGAAAAGAGAAACCTTGTGCTTTGATACCAATGTAACATTTAATGGCCTATTAACTTGTGTGTAGCGGAAAATAGCATAGACATAGTGAGCATTTCATTAGAATAGATTCCTAATGAGCATAGCAAGAGTGTTTGGATGGAGAGAGCAACAAAAAGCATAACACCTAGTTAGATAGGCATGAACAATACTTCAAAAGAGAGAGAAATTAAGCTATTGACAACAGTTGAGGACCGGATTTACATGGAGCCGGTCCGCCCTCCAAAAGGCTTTGTATTATAGGTTTCCCCCATCAAGGGAGACATTTTACAATACAATACTTTGTGTTCCTTCAATATCTTGGTGGTGCAATGAATATGGAAGCTTCAAGCACCATGCACACACTTATAAAACACAACATCAATTCCCTAACGGTCTCAGACCCAAGACCTCACACACCTTTGAAGATGGTAAGAGCTAGCGGGGTTTGAGAGTAGATTGAGAGGAAGAAGGAGTAGTCTTACGAGAAAGAAGTATATCTCCTCACCTAATCATTCATAATAGCTTAGCATAGCTTAGTAATTAGCATGGTAGAGGAGATGAGCATGCATTGGAGCTTGGCTCTTGGTTGGATTTGCATCACAAAGCCAAGAGTTGTTGGTGTAGGCCTCCCTTCTCACAAGCTTGGAGTAGGTGATGAGCTTTCCATTAAAGGTTGAGAAGGAGAGAGAGTCTTCTTTGCTCCACACATGAAATTGTGTGAGTGTGTGTGTGTGATGATGCATGCCTTGACAAAATCAGCCCCCTCTCTCTCTTGGTCGACCCGTCATGCTTTTTACTCATGCTGACACCCCATTGGACCCTGCAAAGCCTAGCCAAAGATAATTAAGAAGCATGAATGATAGCCTTGTGACGTGCCCTCCTTTCCCCTTTTGTGAGAGCTTTAGGTAATTAATTAATGCAATTAAAGTCTCATTGGACCCCTTAGTCTTCTGGCCAATAGGAATCAGGCAAGCCATTGGGCTTCTTAATGCTCATTGGACCCCTTGGGAGACTGGCCAATAGTCTTATAGAGAGCTTAATTCTTATTGTTTCTTTTATTAAGTGTTTTTAAACGAATTAAACTAGATTTACTCTAGCCTAATTCTCATTGGTCCATTTCTATGGCCATCCTCCAATAGGATTTGAATGCACCTTGTGGGCAATTGGGTTAGGGAGCTAACATGTGTCCACTATGCCCTTTGTGTAAAGGGGCTTGCATGTGTGTGTGTGTGTGTGTGTGTGTGTGTGTGTGTGTGTGTGTGTGTGTGTGTGTGTTTTTCTGTCTCATCCCCTACTAAAAGGGCTCGCCCGCTCCTCTTTAGGAGCTTGCAAAGACTTTTTGTACACTATCAAGCATCCAATTTTTCCTAAGCATTGACCATTGGACTTAACCTTTGAATTTTGGAACCTTAGCATTTTGGAAGTCTTAATGGGCTGAACCTTAGGTCTTTGAAGCCCATTGCTTGTACATTGCTCTTCTGCATATGGTCCCCCTTTGGATCCCAATTTTCCCTCCTTTGGATCCCTATTGTGACCAGTCTGCTAGCCTTACTAGTAATCTAGCTTTTTCTCCCCTGGTACTTCCCCATATTTCCTAAATGATCAATTTTTTAGAAAATCATTTAGGAGAATGAGATATTAGTTATTATGACACAAACCAAGAGATAGAAGATCAGAGAAATGGTGTGCACCTTGGAAGTAGTCTTTCTTTGGCTTGAAGTTGAGCTTGCATCTCTTTGTATGATACAAGAGGTCACCTACCTTAGAGAAATTAGTGATGCTAATCTCATGTCCTTTCCTACATGAAAGAAATTAATGGCTAAACTACTTTTAAACTAATCTAATATTACTTTGTTGAAGTGAATGCCAAATACTCTGAATGGATTCTTTACCTCTTATGTTAGTCTAGCTCTATTTCTTTACCTCTTATGGTCCTTACTCATGCTGTGCGAAAGAAAACATGTAGAGCGCTAAATTACCGTCTTTTAGGCATAAATAATCATGTTGGACCATGATTGATCAAGGGATTTTCACCGAGGGCGAGTGGTTCGTGCATATACTTATAACACTAGCATCGTTTAACTACATATAGCCACATCATTGTGGCTAATATGTTTATGCGATGTTATCACCTAAGGATGATTTTGAGCTACTTGTAGAACAAAAATGGTATTCTCTTGTTTTAGCTTGCTTAAGAAAAGAAAGTCCTGTGGAGATTGTAATAAATACCCATGGGTAGTTATTACCATCTTTTGAAGCTTTTGCTTACTCTCGGAGAAGTGTAATGTTGATTTGAAGTGTAATGTTGCTTGACAAAACTTTGAAATAGCTGACACAAAACAATAAGAATTGACAAAAGCACATGCAAACATTGGACACCATATTGGGTACCATCTCCCCTTGCCATCAACTAAGAATCAATCTTTCAAAACTGAAAATAAAGGCCGAAGACAGAGAAAGGCATAGAGATGCATAGTGTAGACGATGCTCAAGAGCCCCATTGATGCATTGATTCAAGCACTTGGGAGCTGTAGAATTGGCCCTTTCGTTTTAAGCTGGCCAAACCTAGATGTTGCATTTAAACCCCAAGTAAAGTGTGAGAGGATGGTAGAAGTGAAATAACATGTTCTTATTGTAAATTATCTCTAGTTAGGAGCTAGTTTCCAAATATACCTTTGAAAAACTAGATGCCAATATAAGAATAAGGATAAAAATCTAAAATATTTGACTCGAGAATAATGCTTAATCAAGACAAGACAAATTATTTCAATTAAGTAAAAATTTGTCATTAGAGGTTAGAGAGTTCTCGCCTATAAATATGTGAACATAGCACGTGAGTTTAACACAAAGGGGTTTTTACCCTTGGATTTTATCCATATTTAACATGCAAAAGGGATTCGAGAGTTTTAGAATAGGGCTTGAACACGTGATATGGAGGGTTTGCATAAAATGAACCCCTCGAGCATACAAACATCCTTTGAAAAGCATTAGGAATAGGGTAATATGTTTTTGCTAAAAATTAGAGCTATCTATTAGGTGAGAATGTCATGCCAAAAGAAAACTCTCAATCATGCCTGTGGCTTTAAAGATTGGTAGATATCTCAAAACTAAAATCCATATTGTGGTGTGTGTGTCTCCTTCTTAGGAGAAGCACCTCTATTAATAATACTCAAAGATGGTTACAACATTGTTCATACCTAGGCCTATGTAGCCACACGACACCTCCTCCTTCTGGAGAAAAAATGAACATCTTTTTACAATTCCATTTAGAACTTGACTTGATGGGATCAATTGCAACGTGTCATTTGGGGGGGGAGGGAGTTGGACGACGTAGAAAAAAGTCAATGGTCGATCGACGATCTGAGGTTCGAACCCATCACCTCGTGGATGGAAATCCAGTGAGCTAACCATGTAGACACATGTTGTTTGTTGAAATCATTGTGAGTTCAAAACATTATAAAGTTGGTCCTGTTTTACCCCCCCCCCACGTCCTTGTTTACTTTTCATGTCCTTGTTTAATTTTTCGCATCTGACGTCTTCACACGTCCTTGTTTTTGTGCCTGAGCTTCACTGCCTCATCGATCCCATCGCTTGCACTTCATTTAATACCCGTGTCAAATAGCATTGGGGCGATGCTACGGCCACAACAGTAGCCACATCACTTCTTCAAAACATCAGCTTTCGACCAAGTCTTACCAATTGTAAGGTCTCTGCCACCCTTGGAGAGGGGATTCCCATGTAAAGGAATACATATCATGTCATTCTAGTCATATACAAAAAGTTACTATTTTTGGCCTCTAATGAGCTAATAATAAATATATTGTTGTAAGATTTTCAAAAATAAAATTTTTACTTTTTTGTCATTTTCATCCAAAAATAGAAAGTTTTGAGGTGCTTACACCCACCTAAACGCGATCGTCTCTTCAAAATCTACATCGTCCTGAATTTTCATAAAAATATATGTCTGTCTCAAAAACTGCTAAATATAGCAAGTGTGTGCATCTGACACCTTAAATTGTCATCCTCAAGCTTGTCTTTTAATAGCAACTTCAGAATTAAATTCTGATAAGCCAAGCTCACTCTAAACAATTAATTTTCATCCTAGTGTTCATAAATTAATTCATAAGTTTAAGGTATGCATGTGCATAGACATGTATACCCATGTATGCCCATAAATGACCCATATCCATGAACCCATCTCTTATAGAATAATTGATTATGAGCATGGGGGCACTACATGAGGTGTATCACCCAAAAGGGTAAAGAGGGACACCTCTAATGGCTAAGTAGGAGCTTATGACACCTCTACTCATTATTTTAGCAAGAGGGGCCGAGATAGGGAGGTATGGGGATGATTTGGGCAACAAGTAACCTCCAAATTCGACATAAAGGGCATTCACTCTCAATTTTAGACACACTTGAACACACATTGAGATAGGGAGACTTTGCTGCTCTGGCTACTCGTTGGTGAAGCTTCAACAAGGCCTTGAGAGATCAATAACTCCAAAGCACATTTGGGTAAATGTAAATCTCTTTATTAATCAAGTTATTATCAATTTCTTCTCTCAATTGGAATCCTTTTCAATTGATGCCATACTATTATTCAATTGGAATCCTTCCAATTACTACCATATTACTATTGAATTGGAATCCTTTCCAATTGCTACTCTATTATCAAATTCTATACTCTTATTTACCTATCCTCAACTGGAAATCAACAATCATTATACCTATTTTATGGTAATTTCTCTACATTACAAAGTAATGAAGGTTTCACTGTTTGATTGCATAATCAATTGTGAGGATTGCATGAACAATTATTCATCAATGTAACATAGATGATTGTATATTCAATTGTGGTGATTGCATGCATAATTCTTCATCAATGTAACCTAGATTCTTGCATGAATTAACTAATCATATTCAAGAATTTTGTCCAACTAAAATGATGGATTGTTCATGCAAGTAGACATGAGTGATTAATCATGTGATTAGTGTATGGTTATAACACATGTTTATCATAAAATTATGGCAAGATTAAGCAAGCATATGTTTTTGGTTGATGTGTGGAATAATCCTATATGTTTTGGAATGAAAACACTTATAATCATTTACCCTACTTTCATTGGATTCTTATACTTTAACTTACAAATTCTCAAGTTAAGTTAAGTATCTAGTAGTTGGGATGGCACCCAAGAGAACTCGTTATGGTGGATCACACGATCACGAAGCCGGAACGAGTGATGGTAAAGGCAAAGGAAAGTCCCTGATAAATGAGGATGAGCCACTTATCCCACGAAGTAATGTTATTGCTCATGAACAGGTAGGAAAATTCTTTTTGTTCAATGTATCATGAGTAATTAGGAAGGAAAAAACTACCTAAACATTGGATCAATTCCAATTTGAAACCACATCAATTGAACTTATTAATTTTCTTTTAAGTTGTACTAAATGGAAGGATTGTTTGAGGATATATTGTCTGAAGTAGGAAAGAAATGTTTGCCTCGTAAGAAAACTCTCGAACCTTCTTCATTCAAAATCCTAGACCGATATAGTCAAAACTCCCTTTGATATCCAGGGGAGGAGGGCTTGGCGGAGTGAATGCTAAAGTAGTGCATATGGGTGCACACATCTTGCAGGTTTGTGCCTAGGTTGCAAGTTAGTCACTGCGGGTTTGTGCCCAGAATGCAGGACAATTTAGTTGTATGGACAACTAAAGACACCGGGAGCTATAAAATCTCGCCAAGAGGAGTGAACTCTTGGGGTTGGTTGGGATGTTGTAATGAAGAAGGGTCTTATGTTGTTTTTTTTCTAGAAAAGATTGTTTTGGTGCCGCTCTGATCATGCTTGAAGGGTTGTCTTAACAAATTTGTGATGGAAATCATAAAAAGGAACTCTGTGTATGAACAATCATGGTGTAGTAATTACAAAACAAGTAGAACAAAGTGTGAGTATGGGGGTGGAAAGTGGGGATTGACTGAGGTTGCTAGTTAAAGATAGGTGGTCTCGATTAGAGAAACTTTCCGCTCCTCATAAATAGAAGAAGCGAAACTAGAGACTCATTGTGCCAAGAGTTGAGAAGCCCCAATTGTATGTGCCTCTCAAACTTATGGAAAAAAAGGCATTTGGGGTTTCTCTCTTTTGGAAGGTGAGAATTAGGAATGTCAAATTATTGTGTTAGTTCGTGATTTCCCTGCGAGACAGGGCTAGGACCCCTTTTCAATGGCTCGGACTCAAGTTACTTGGTGACGAGAGTCTGTCCATTAGAAATCTTGTATATCGGACTATGCTTTTCTCAATCGATTAGGGCCTAGCGACCTGTCAGGTACCCTTCGTTTGCCAAATGGATATGGTAATGGGGTGGGGACCTCACACGTGGTATCAGAGCCTAGGTTTGAAAACTGGAAAAATCATTATTTTTTGAGAATTTGAAAAAGTGAATTGGAGACTTAAGTTTGAGAACTTACGAGCATCGATGTTTCAGGTAGATGCCGACGCTGAGTATCACAAGTTCAAAACCTTTGAGATAATGTATTTTGAGGCTTGTTGCCCTTCAAATTTTTCTTTTCGATGCAACATGATAAAGATTTTGATGAAGGTTTTCTCCTCCTCCATCAACAAGAATCCAAAGGTGATGGGAACTTGCGTGGGACTATGAAGGTGGCATCTTCTACATGAATGTGAGGAATCTTGGATGCCTCTCCTCTGATCTAAAGAAGCTTTGGTGGGGGGAAGAGCTATGAGTTATCCAGCTTTACTACTTTGTTGGTAATACTAGGGATGATTACATTGTTATCTCTGAAGATGGACTTGACATGAAGTTATGTAACATTTAATGGTCTAAATAGCTTGTAAATTACGGAAAATAACTTAGCATAGTGAGCATTTCATTAAGAGCAAGTTCCTAATGATCATAGAAGAGTGCTTGGTTGGAGATAGCAAAATTAGCATAACACCTAATTAGTTTGGCATAACAATGCTTGAAAGATGGAGAGAAATAGAACAATTGACAACTATTGAGGACCGGATTTACATGGACTAGTCCCCCCTCCATTAGGTATTTGTATTTTAACCTCTCCCATTAAGAGAGACTTTGTATAATACAATTCTTTGTGTTCCTTGGTAAAAACCCATTGGTGCAATGAAGATGGAAGATTCATGCACCTAACTTACACGTGATAACATATAACATCAATTCTCTCCGGTCTCAGACCCAAGACCTCACACACCTTCGAAGATGGTGAGAGCTAGCAAGGTATGAGAGTAGATGTAGAGGAAGAAGAGGTATTCTTACGAGAAAGAAGTATTTCCTCACTTAATTACTCTTGTAGCTTAGCTTAGCTTAGTAATTAGATAATAGAGGAGAGAAGCATGACATTGAAACTTAACTCTTGGTTGGATTTGCATTCCATATCCAAGAGTTGTTGGTGTAGGCCTCCATTCTCAAAACTTGGAGAAGAAGATGAGCTTTCCATTAAAGCTTGGAGAAGGAGATGAGCTTTCCATTAAAGCTTGGAGAAGGAGATGACTTTTTGGCTCTACACATGATTTTTGTGAGTGAGTGTGGAATAATGCCTTCACAAATCAGCCCCCTCTCTCATCTTGGTCGACCCCTATTGCAATTTAATCATGCTGGCTTCTTATTGGCCCTTGAAAAGATTATCCAATAGCATTTGAGCAAGCTTTTTACTCTTGCTGGCTTTCCATTGGCCTGTGAAAAGTTTAGCCAATAGAATTTGAGAGGCCCAGTCAAGAGCCTTGTGACAAGTGTCCATCCTTTTTCCCTTTTGTAAAAGCTCAGATAATTAATTTAATTATATGAATCCCTATTGGACCTTTTAGTCTTCTAGCCAATAGGAATTAAGCAAATTTATGGGTTGCTTAATTCTCATTGGACCTTTTGACTGTCCAATAGTATTTTAGGGAGACTAATATTGTTTTGGTGCCGCTTTGATCATGCTTGAAGGGTTGTCTTAACAAACTTGTGATTGAAATCATAAAAAGGAACTTTGTGTATGAACAATCATGTTGTAGTAATTACAAAACAAGTAGAACAAAGTGTGAGTATGGGGGTGGAAAGTGGGGACTAGCTGAGGTTGCTAGTAAAGGATGGGTGGTCTTGATTAGTCGAGAAAATCTCCGCTCCTCTCATTAACAGAAGATAGAAACTCATTGGGCCAAGAGTTGAGGTCCCCATTGTACGTGCCTCTGAAGCTTATGGGAAAAAAGGCATTTGGGGTTTCTCTCTTTTGGAAGGTGAGAATTAGGAACGTCAGATTATTGTGTTAGTTCATGCTAGGACCCCTTTTCAATGGCTCGGACTCAAGTTATTTGGTGCCGAGAGTCTGTCCATTAGAAATCTTGTCTATCTGACTATGTTTTTCTCAATCGATTAGGGCTTAGCGACCTGTCGGGTACCCTCCTTTTGCCAAATGGATATGGTAACGGGGTGGGGACTTCACACATGCAAAGTTATCCAAGCAAACTAAAAAACGAGTACATTAATTCGAGAAGTAACTTCATGTGCATGTGTGTGCATGTATATGTTTATTGTATGTTTATATATATGTAAGTGTGTGTGTGTGTGTGTACACATAACATGACATAGATTGATTCAAAATGCAAAGTTGAAATTTTTAAGTGGGGCTCCATTCGAATTTTTTTGATACATGAATGAATGGCATTTAGTCACAATTCTCAACTTGATGCATTGATAAATACGAGTGAGAGTCCCTTCACCTTTGATGGTGGTGCTATCTACAATAGCAATAATAAAGAAATGTACAAAGCCATCAACCTTTGTTCAAACCAACTTTGGTACCATGGCCCTTTGTCTCTAGCAATCTCTATCTGTGAACCCTTGACATAGGTGTTGATCAATATAGCCCTTATTCAATGCTTGGTTTTGGCATCTTTTATAATCTCCATTTCTTGGATAATGGTCTAGATTGGTGTATCCCACTATGGAAGCTTTAGTGATAAAGTGTAGATTGAGAGATATGGAGAAAGAGATGCATAAACACAAACCTAAAGAGGCTCTACATGCATAATATCATACATTGTCCACATTAGGGGTGTTCACTTCCATATGAAAACTCATATAAATAAAAAATATTGAGAGAGACAACAAAGTTTGTAGCTTTGAAATCATATATTGCACCTCCATTGTTTAGGGCTTTGAGATCGATGTTATGGTCACATTTTGCATTGCTAAAGTGCTTAGATGATTTTTGTTTTTGGGGGGCCTAGGGAGCTCATTTTCCTTCGACCAAAAGTGACAGTTATTTATATTAATGAACCATTTTGAAGAAGGTGGGAAGAAAAGGTACAAGTCTAGGCTTGTGGTAAAAGGGTTTTCTCAAAAGAAAGTTATTGACTTTAATGAAATATTTTCTCGTGTTGTAAAAATGAACTCAATTAGGCTTGTCTTAAGCCTTCTGGCTTCTCATGATTTAAATCTTGAGCAAATGGATGTTAATACGGCATTCCAACTTAGAGGAGGAAATTTACATGATTCAACCAAATGGGTATGAAGTAAAAGGTAAAAGGAGGAAATTTACATGATTCAACCAAAGGAGTATGAAGTAAAAGGTAAGGAGAAAATGGTTTGTAGATTAAAGAAGAGCTTGTATAATTTAAAGCAAGCATCAAGAACTTGAAGTTTGATTGATGGATGTTGGATCATGGATTCAGAAGATGCAACTCAGATCATTGTGTCTACATGAAGAATTTGGGAGATGGGAAGCTCATCATCCTAATGGTGTATGTTGATGACATGTTGAATGCAAGTGCTAACATGCAGAACATCAAAGACCTAAAAGAGGAGCTGTCTAAATCTTTTTCAATGAAAGATTTAGGTGTTGTAAAGAGGATACTTGGTATGAAGATATCAAGGGACAGGACGAAGAAGACAATAAAGCTATTTCAAGAGGATTACATCAAGAAGGTACTAGAAAGGCTTGCAATGTAAAATGAAAAAACAATTTCTACACCTTTGGCTGGTCACTTTAAACTAACCAAGGATATGTGTCCAAAGACACAAGAGGAGATAGCCTATATGTCTAGAGTTCCATATGCTGCAACACTAGGTTCTCTTATGTATGCTATGGTCTAGACAAGGCCAGAAATTGCATATATAGTGGGATTTGTAAGTAGGTTCATGGGGACAGCCCAGGTAAAGAGCACTGGCAAGCTGTGAAGTGGATACTTAGGTATCTAACATGAACAAAAACAAATGCTTTGTATTTTGGAGGAACTGATATTTTTCTTCAGGGGTATGCTGATGCAGATATGGTAGGTGACAAAGATACTCGAAGGAGAACTACTCGCTATGTCTTCACGGTTGGAGGCACAACAATAAGGATATGTGTCCAAAGACACAAGAGGAGATAGCCTATATGTCTAGAGTTCCATATGCTGCAACACTAGGTTCTCTTATGTATGCTATGGTCTAGACAAGGCCAGAAATTGCATATATAGTGGGATTTGTAAGTAGGTTCATGGGGACAGCCCAGGTAAAGAGCACTGGCAAGCTGTGAAGTGGATACTTAGGTATCTAACATGAACAAAAACAAATGCTTTGTATTTTGGAGGAACTGATATTTTTCTTCAGGGGTATGTTGATACAGATATGGTAGGTGACAAAGATACTCGAAGGAGAACTACTCGCTATGTCTTCACGGTTGGAGGCACAACAATAAGCTAAACTTCAAAACTGCAGAAAGTGGTCTCACTTTCTACCACGGAAGCAAAGTATATAGCAATGACAGAGGCAAGCAAAGTAATTATGTGGCCTCACAAATTCTTAGAAGAGCTTGGATTCAAACAAGACAATTGTGTCTTGTACATAGCCAAAGTGCTATCCATCTTGCAAAGAACTTAGCCTTTCATTCAAGGAAAAAGCACATTGAGGTCAGATATCACTTCATATACACACTTTTGGAAGAGGGATAACTAAATCTAGGAAAGGTGCATACAAGTGAAAATCTTGTAGACATGTTTACAAAGGTGGTCAACAAGGATAAGTTGAGCATCTGCTCATCTTCAATCGACGTTCAAGGATAAGAAGCCACGATGGAAATCAGACACACATTTGGTGTGGAGATCATTCTCCAAGTGGGAAATTGTTAAGTATGGAGCCTGATTTACCCCTTGTAATTTTTTGTATTAAAATCGCACATTTCTAAGGCCCTCGTTATGAGGAGAAGCCATCCTGCGTGAAGGAAAATCACTCGCCAAAAAGCACAATTTTCACGGACAATCTCTCAATGGCTGGTGGCCAATTTCAAGATGGACTTGTCTTCTCAAGGGCGGCCACACATGGGCGCATTGGAGAGTCCAAGTTGGACTTGTCAACACAAGGGTGGCTACACACTGCTGCCTGTCATGAGAGAGGACAACCCTTTTGGCCTATAAAAGGAGGCCTCTTCCACACACAAAAACGGATTGTGAAGCATTGTGGTGCATTGTGAAGTTGATCTGAGGTGGTGAGAGTGAAGTAAGGCGGGAGCTCCAAAAGGGTATAATCCCTTTGTAATCTACTTCTTGTTGGACATATGGTGCAAGAAATATAACGTGCATCTGTTTTGTGGGCATTTTCAAGATGTTGTTCATAAGTTGTAATGGGCACAATGGTTACTCAAGGAGACACTTTCCTCTCCTTGGAAATGCCCTCTCTCTCTCTCTCTCTCTCTCTCTCTCTCTCTCTCTCTCTCTCCACATGCAGCCAATTGAATAGGCAATTATCTTTAGTTGAGTCAAACCAAGGCATTTCCAACAAGTAGAATCTTTACTCAAGGTGCACAATCCACTTAGGATTTAATAAACACCTTGTTGGTGAGGGCAAATGTGAGCTATGGGTAGGCGGTAGGTCAAGGATTGTTTGCATGAGCTACTCAAGACCCATTCACCACCAAAAAGTAATTGGAGCGAGGTAAACAAACATTGATTGTGCAACTCAAGACCCATTCACCATTGCAAAGCATTTGGATCAAGGTGCCACAAAAGACATTGACATGGAGAAGCTCATGGATTTGAAATTTGACAATAAGAGTCTCGTTGAGGATGATGAATTTGAAAACTTTCTAAACACAATCACCCCCCTTTCAAGCAAGGATTAGGTGCAAAGAAGCTAGATTGTGCAACAAAATCTACACCTAAGTTTTTCACACACTACATAGGTTGGACAAGATGCCAAGCGACATGGTGCAAGTAAAAATAGGGAGGCATGACCTAAGTTGAGTGTTCCCAAGACCATGTGGGTACTAAGAAGGTCCAAAACAAGGAGAAAAATGACTTGCTTTGGTAGACTAGCCAAACTAGGGAACAAGATGTGGTCTATTCATTAATAATTTTGCAGCACCCAATGTCAAGCAAGGTGATGATGATCCATGCTTTTGACAATGAAGAAACTATCATCCATGTTGTTGACGTCCATGTTGCATAGAGAGTTTTGTTTGGTTTTTCAAGGCTAGCAATTTTCACACTTACGACATTGATGAGATGATTGTTGGCCCTATAGGACTAGCTCTAGGTGGTGACACAAGGGTGGCACAAGGCAAAAACTTGTTGCCTCAAGAGGCTAAGGTGCTTTAGAGACATATCTAAAATAAGATTGCACAAGTGTCTCAAGGCGCGTAGTCTAATAATGGTGTGCCAAACAATATTTGTCTAGAGTATCAAGATGGGAAGATTGTCGAATGGAGGTCCAAATTCACAAAGGAATTTTATGATAAGATTGAAGTTGGGAGAACAATGCAAGCAAGGCTAGTTAAGAAAGTGATTGTGGTATGCAACGAGTCTATGCTAGCATGGATGTCAATGGAAGAGGGTGACACATTTAGTGATTCTTTTGGATTTTCCAAGGTGCACTTGCAAATATTTCTAGTATAGAGAAGGAAAGTGTCTAGTCAATGTGCCATGGAAGCACCTTATTATGCTTTCTTCCAGATTCATGGAATTGAGTCCTCAAATCATGAGTTCATGCACTAGAATACTTTGACAAAAGCTCAATTGTATAAAGAATTGGGAGGATCTAGGGTGTGTGTGCAACCTTAGCTAGGAGAATTTAGCTCTAGATGATGCATCATTTTTTTTGTGTGCTTGGTTACATTTGGATACACTACCTCTACATTATAGTAGTGATGTTAAATCTGCTAGAATGTTTTTCACAGTTGTACAACTTCCATCTATTTAATGTTGAATGTCAATTGTTTTCTTTGAGTAAATTGTTCTTTTGTTATCTTTCATTGACATACGACTGTTTTTCTTGTGACATTGCAAAGTGTAATTATTGGGATACTACTTAGTAGCTTATATTGCATGCATGGAGAAAAAGTGCTAGCATGTTATTTTGAGAGATTGTGTTGTTTTTTGTGAAAAATCAAGTAATTTTGTACATTTAAGGATGTCAAGAATTGTAGTAAATAGCATGCTCTATGGGATAGCATGTCTCTTTTTTCAGTGGATTGTTGTGTAATATGGTAGATTGAGGATGTCCATTGTTGTGTTGTGTTCCTTATGAATGATTACTAGCTAAATAATGTGCTATTTTATTAAGAAATTCAATTGCCTTTTTGTGCTTGATAAAACATAGCAATTTCTTTGCTCTTCTAATCCATCTTTGGTGATATCATTCAAAACAAATTGCTCCGAAAGATTTTCTCGAACATTGAAACTCCTCCTTCTAACATGGTTGCCCTCTTTGGTGATATCATGCAATAATCAAATTGCTTCAAACGATTTTCTCGGACATTGAAACTCCTCCTTCTAACATGGTTGCCCTCAAAAGGTATTGTCAAATTAAGGTGCTTAGTTTCAAAAGTGAATTGTTGCAGATTGTCACCAAAGATTTGGATGTCACATAGGTATTCACCTCTCCCTATCATCCATAGATCAAGGCCCTCATGGAGCATCTCAAAAAGAGGATTAATCAGATCATAGTTGCTTATCAAGATCCTCTCTTACAAATGGGTCATATCCTTCCTTTAATTGTCCACATTGATAACACTTTAGTACATGCATCAACCCAAATCAACCCCTTCAGAGCCTTATACAGGAGGGACCCTTGTTCTTTGTCCGACCTCAGCACAACAATCCTCAAACCCATGAAACAAGATGCGATGGAATGGTTTGATTTCTTGTCCAACAATCAATGCTTTGTGTGTTAGGAAATAAGACGTAGCTAAATAGATAATTGAGTAGATTACTTAATGGAGAGAGACAGGTTTACATACACGAGATTATAGAGTAGAGAGAGAGAGAGAGTACACACGATATACGTGGTTCACCCAATGTGGGCTACGTCCACGGGAAAGCAGCCACTCAATGGCTTTAGTACTTCAAAACAAGAAGTAATTTACAAAGGGATTATACCCTTAATTGAGCTCCCGCCTTGCTTCACTCTCACCACCTCACACCCACCTTGTTCCATCAACTTCACACTATGAAATGTGTGTAGAAATGGCCTCCTTTTATAGGCCAAAAGGGTTTCCCTGTCTTATGAGAGGCAGCCATGTGTAGCCGCCCTTGTGTGAATAAGTCCAAATCAGACCCTCCAATCCGCCCATGTGTGGCCGCCCTTGTGTAGACAAATCCGCTTTTGAATTCGGCCACCGGCCACCGGCCAACCGACTGGTTGTGTTCCGACCACTTTCCGGCCGCCGTCCGGCCATAATATTCCGGCGAGGGACAAAAAAAGTTTCCCCTAAAAAAGGTAAGGCCCCTAAAGTTTCCCCTGAATTTTGGCTGTGAAAATTTTGGTTTCTGGCGAGTGATTTTCCTTCACGCACGTTGGCTTCTCCTCATAATGGGGGCCTTACAAATGTGCACTTTTACCACAGAAAATTACAAGGGGTAAATCAGGCTCCATACTTAACAATCTCCCACTTGGAGACTGATCTCCAAACCAAACCTGTGACTGCTTTCCATCCTGGCTTCTTATCCTTGAATGCCGATTGAAGATGAGCAAAAGCTCAACTTCTCCTTGTTGACCACCTTTGTAAACATGTCTACCGGATTTTCACTTGTATGCACCTTTCCTAGCTTTAGCTGTCCCTCTTCCAAAAGAGTGCGTATGAAGTGATATCTCACCTCAATGTGCTTTGTCCTTGAATGAAAGGCTGAGTTCTTCGCAAGATGGATAGCGCTTTGGCTATCGCTGTACAAGACACAATTATCTTGTTTGAATCCAAGCTCTTCTAAGAATCTGTGAAGCCACATAATTTCTTTGCTTGCCTCCATCATTGCTACATACTCTGCTTTCGTGGTAGAAAGTGAGACCACTTTCTGTAGCTTTGAATCCCAGCTTACTGCTGTGACTCCAATCGTGAACACATAGCCAGTAGTGCTCCTTCGAGTATCTTTGTCACCTACCATATCTGCATCAGCATACCCTTCTAGAAAAATATTAGTTCCTCCAAAATACAAAGCATTTGTTGTTGTCCCTTTTAGATACCTAAGTATCCACTTCACAGCTTGCCAATGCTCTTTACCTGGGTTGTCCATGAACCTACTCACAACTCCCACTGCATGTGAAATGTCTGGCCTTGTCCAGACCATAGCATACATTAGAGAACCTACCGTTGCATCATATGGAACTTTAGACATATAGGCTATCTCCTCTTGTGTCTTTGGACACATAACCTTCGTTAGTTTAAAGTGACTAGCCAAAGGTGTAGAAACTGGTTTTGCATTTTGCATTGCAAACCTTTCTAGTACCTTCTTTATGTAATCCTCTTGAGATAGCTTTATTGTCTTCTTCATCCTGTCCCTTGATATTTTCATACCAAGTATCTTCTTTGCAGCACCTAAATCTTTCATTGAAAAAGATTTAGACAGCTCCTCTTTTAGGTCTTTGATGTCCTGCATGTTAGCACTTGCAATCAACATGTCATCAACATACAACATTAGGATGATAAATTTCCCATCTCCCAAATTCTTCATGTAGACGCAGTGATCCGAGTTGCATCTTGTGAATCCATGATCCAACATCCATCGATCAAACTTCAAGTACCATTGTTTTAATGCTTGTTTTAAACCATACAATCTCTTCTTTAATCTGCAAACCATTTTCTCCTTACCTTTTACTTCATACCCCTTTGGTTGAAGCATATAGATTTCCTCCTCTAAGTCACCATGAGGGAATGCCGTATTTACATCCATTTGCTCGAGATTTAGATCATGAGCATCCACAAGGCTTAAGACAAGCCTAATTGAGTTCATTTTTACAACAAGAGAAAATATTTCATTGAAGTCAATACCTTTCTTTGGAGAAAACCCTTTTACCACAAGCCTAGACTTGTACCTTTTCTTCCCACCTTCTTCTTCCTTCAGCTTGTACACCCATTTGTTTTGAAGCACCCGCTTGCCTTTAGACAACTCAACCAACTCCCATGTTTGGTTGCGTTGTAGTGAGTCCATCTCCACTTGCATGCTCTTCATCCATTCTTCTTTGGATTCATGTTGCATAGCTTCTTCGTATGATTCCGGCTCTCCAGAATCTGAGATCAAGAGATGGTTGAAGGAAGGAACAAACCTTTCTAGAGGTCTACTTTCTCTTGTAGATCTTCGGGGAATAGGTTGAGGCTCCTCATTTGGTTGACGTTGTTGTACATTGTCATCGTTTGCAGTCCTTGAGTCTTCACCGTCCTCAAGCTCCATGTTCTCATCACCTGTTTGTTTTCTTTCCAAGTAATCTTTGTACATATTTTGTTCGTTAAAAATTACATCCCTACTCCTTAAAATTGTACCATCTTCAGGATTCCATAGGCGATACACAAAGTCACCTTCTCCATAGCCAATGAAGAAACACTTTTTGGACTTTGCATCTAGCCTTGATCTTAGGCTTCTATCTATGTGCATGAAAGCCTCACACCCAAACACTTTGAGAAATGCATAATTCACCGATTTACCTGTCCATGCCTCTTCTAGAACTCCCCCATCCAATGCCATTGAGGGTGACCGGTTGATTAAGTACACAGACGTACTTACAGCTTCTGCCCAAAGCTCAAGCGGTAGGCCTGCATGTAGCTGCATGCTTCGTGCTCGCTCCATGATTGTCCTATTCATCCTTTCTGAAATCCCATATTGTTGAGGTTTCCTTGGGGTTGTCCTTTGTCTCCGAATGACATTGCTAGCACAAAAGCTTTCAAAAGCTTAGTTGCAATATTCACCTCCATTGTCGGATCTGAGGCATTTAACCTTGGTACCTGTTTCATTCTCCACAAAGGCTTTCCACCTTTGAAATATGGAAAATACATCGGATTTATTCTTCATGACATAAACCCATGTTTTTCTAGTCGCATCGTCTATGAATGTTACATAGTACAATGAGCCACCAAGTGATGGTGTACTTGCAGGACCCCAAACATCAGAATGAACCAACTCAAGTTTTTTATTTTTTCTTTCATTTCCTGATTTTTGAAATTTTACCCTCTTTTGTTTACCATAAACACAATCTTCACAGAACTCTAAGTCCACTTCTTTCAAACCTGGTAGAAGCTTCTTTGTTTGAAGGATTTGCATTCCTTTGGCACTCATATACCCAAGCCGGTAGTGCCACACTACACTGTCAACTTCTATAGTTGCTGCACAAGCTGAAGGTTGCGTGCTAACAGTCCACAAGTAAAGTGTATCGACCTTTTCTCCCTTGGCAACCACCAAAGATCCCTTTGAGATCTTCCACTGTTTGTTTCCGAATGCAATGTTGTGACCTTCATCGTCCAATTGTCCTGTAGAGATCAAATTTTTGCAAAGAGAAGGAACATGCCTAACATCTTTAAGCTTCCATTCATTTCCGTTAGCAGTTTTGACAGAAGCTGTACCTTTGCCGACAATCTCACAAGCTTCATCATCTCCCAAGTATACATACCCAAAATTACCTTTGGTGTAGTCTTGGAAATGTTGCTTGTGTGGTGTCGCATGGAATGAAGCCCCGGAATCTACTATCCAAGAATTAGACACATTGTCTAATGAGAGAATTAGAGCATCTTGCTCTACTTTACCTGCCACATTGGCCTCCGATGTTGGCTTGTTGTCTTGAGACTCATTCTCCTTCTTCTTCTTGGACCAGAAATCCTTCTTGACGTGGCCCTTCTTGCCGCAGTTCCAACATTCAAGAACTGACTTTGTGCGTGACTTGCTCCATCTTGAGCGATCACGACCCTTTTGGTTTTTGAACCTCTCCTTAGGCCTTCCTCTTGTTTCCACTGACAATGCAGCACTTGATGATTCTCCTGTGCTTCTCCTTCGTATTTCCTCGCTTAGGAGAACACCCACAACATCATCAAACTTAAGAGTGTTTGTGCCAGAAATAGAATTACTTACAGCCATCACAAGGCTGTCCCAACTATCCGGTAGAGATGATAGTATAAGGAGAGCTCGCACTTCGTCATCAAAATTGATTTTCACCGATCGAAGTTGACTTATGTTTGTGTTAAAGTCATTTAGGTGTTCTGCAACTGAACCATTCTCTGCCATCTTTAGATTGAAGAAGCGCTTCATAAGAAATACCTTATTGAATGCCGATGGTTTCTCGTAGAAGTCGTCAAGTGACTTCATCAAGTCCTCCGTGGTCTTCATCTCCGAAACATTGAAGGCCACCGTTGACGCCAAGCTTAACCGGATTGTTCCCAGTGCCTTTCGATCAAGGACAATCCATGCTTCATCTGCCATTGTTGCGGGCTTCTTCACAAGACCGCCTAGTAGCAAATAGAGATCCTTCTGGTAGAGATAGTCTTCAATCTGCATCTTCCAATGTTGGTAGTTTTTGCCATTGAACTTCTCAATCTTGAGCTTCCCTTCCTCCGCCATAACTCCCACTCAATTCAAGGAATCCTTTCCTTGAGATAATTTAGCTACGAGCAAACCTTGCTTACATACCAGTTGTTAGGAAATAAGACGTAGCTAAATAGATAATTGAGTAGATTACTTAATGAAGAGAGACAGGTTTACATACACGAGATTATAGAGTAGAGAGAGAGTACACACGATATACGTGGTTCACCCAATGTGGGCTACGTCCACGGGAAAGCAGCCACTCAATGGCTTTAGTACTTCAAAACAAGAAGTAATTTACAAAGGGATTATACCCTTAATAGAGCTCCCGCCTTGCTTCACTCTCACCACCTCACACCCACCTTGTTCCATCAACTTCACACTATGAAGTGTGTGTAGAAATGACCTGCTTTTATAGGCCAAAAGGGTTGCCCTCTCTGATGAGAGGCAGCCATGTGTAGCCGCCCTTGTGTGAATAAGTCCAAATCGGACCCTCCAATCCGCCCATGTGTGGCCGCCCTTGTGTAGACAAATCCGCCTTTGAATTCGGCCACCAGCCATTGAATTCGGCCACCGGCCACCACCGGCCAACCGACCTGTTGTGTTTCGACCACTTTCCGGCCGTCGTCCGGCCATAATATTCCGGCGAGGGACAAAAAAGGTTTCCCCTAAAAAAGGTAAGGCCCCTAAAGTTTCCCCTGAATTTTGGCTGTGAAAATTTTGGTTTTTGGCGAGTGATTTTCCTTCACGCACGTTGGCTTCTCCTCATAATGGGGGCCTTACAAATGTGCGCTTTTACCACAGAGAATTACAAGGGGTAAATCAGGCTCCATACTTAACATTGTACACGTGCATTTCAAGTTTTCCTCTATGTGTGTGTGTGTGCGCGCGTGTTGTTGTTGTTGTTTTGCTTTAATAAATAAACACAAAAGAACTTAAAAGTTCAAAAGATAGCTGGCTTTAGACAAAGTGACTAGGGGTAGCACAAGAATAACTCAGTCTTAGAATTATTTTTGTACATAGCTATAAGAATGAGGCCTCATTCTAGTGTTTAAATACATAGGGACATGTGTAATAACTGTTCCATAGAGTGGCAAGCATCTGGTACATCAGGGACGAACAACAGCTAAGCCAAAAAAAATCCAAGAAAGAATAGAGTTCTCACCGGTATCCATGCAGAAAAGACAACACATAAGTTAGCTTTGGATGTGTTTTACAGGTTTCAACGGACTATATTTGTTTTTATCCATGTCCAACATACAACCTTTTTAACTTAGAACCATTGTCCAAAGTACTTATGGATTCTAGTTTATCCAAAATAAGGTGTATTTTGGTTCTATTTTAAGTTCCTTTTAAGCTTGTAATAAAAAAGGTCATCACTCCTTTAAGATACAAGTAAATTTAAATTTGTTTTATAGATGAGGTTATTATATACCCCAAGTTTAAGACCTTAAATAGCTATATATATGCATAAAATTCTAATCAAAAGGCCACCACCCCTTCTGATCCAAGTGTTTTAATTCCCAGTTTTGCCCCAAATCATTGTGTATCTACATACCAAACCATCCATTGGGTATACTACACATTTTAATACCTTGGTCCATAAATGATTCAAATATTACCATGGTTTCTCATAACCAAATTCTATCATTATAAGGAAGCATTTGAATCAAAACAAGTGAGTGGCATATCATCGCCTCCACCTTTTAAAAAAAAAAAAACATTAAAGTAGTAGCCCTTCCTAGAAAAACAAAGACTAAGGTATTTGTGCATCCACTGTGTCAAGAGGTCTGTTAATCATTTGTACGTCATACCAAGTTATATACACATCCGGAAATATAACAACCAATTCAAATATCTTGCAAAATACATTAAGTACAAATTTGCAAAGGAATAACCCCCTGCAAGTGTAATGCCTTCCAAATGACATCAAGTACATAATACATAAACATTGGTATGCGTCATCAAAAAGTTACGTTAGTATGCAGACATCCGAATCACGAGTTAATCCACAAAAGTACATTACAAAATTAGGCATGCATTTTGAGCAAGCCACCCGAATACTTACCAGGTGTCCCAAGATGTGGACAACAATAATAGAAAGTCGACGTAGACCATGTCCAAAAAAAAACCAAACAATAGTAATGTAACAGCTCGCCACCATGTGTTATCCCAATAGTATGGTAAGAAGGGTGTTGATGTGGTTTTTTAATGTAGAGCAACATACTACACCATGGTGCAACACAAAAACCATTTTTTAAAAAATAAAATTCAATATGCAGACTCTTGTAAAACTCAAAAGAGTGCAGTGGTATGTCAATGTGCCCAAATGTATGTTATCAACAAGATGAAGCAAGGTAAACACCGACTTGCAAAGTTTTTCTGTAAGCTCGATGGCAGTACAGTAAGCAATAAAATACACGCACTCCTCACTTTTACATACACACACCAAAATTTACCAAGGCTAAGTGAGGAACAAAAGCACCCTCACCTCATCATATAGCAGTGCAGCAAGGCTAAGGAATCATGGCAAGCTCCAAGTGGTAACTCCCCCAGATCAATGTAATCTAATGGTCATGATGCACCAAGCAGTAAATCCCCCACGATCAGTGTAATCACTAGTGCAAAATTCAAAATAAGGAAGCTACATAGCCCCCTAGCTACTAGAACAGTGGAGGCTGAGAGAGTATATAGGGTAGGGATTTGCATAGGTAAGTCGAGATGTAGAGTGATGTAATGCGACAGAGGGAGAAAGGGAGAGAGGGCTTTCTCGAGCATGAAAGGTCCTCATAAGGACAAGATGAGGTTAAGGAGTTTTAAATTGCCATGTTAAACAACCTGGTGATAGATTTTTACCATGCACTCTTGTAAGGGTAAGCTCCCACGGTCAAAGGAGGAAACATACGAGAGGTACCCACGTGTAAAGTCCCAAAACTAGCAATCATGGGAGTAGATGTTTAAAGATTTTTAAATTTGTACAAGTGGTCAACGGGGAAAATATGAAAATCAATTCATGGTACAATGTTTAATTTAAATATGTTTTAGTGAGTAAGTACTAGAGGCAATATCATGCTCGTTGGTGCAGGGGAACCACAAGCTTATCAGGGGGAAAAATTTCAAGGGGAAAGGAGGGCATGGTTTACCAATCAAAGCCGGCAACAATACCTCTATGTGTGTGTGTGTGTGTGTGTGTGTGTGTGTGTGTGTGTGTGTTGTGTGTGTGTGTTGTTTTTCTTTGTGTTTGTGTGTGTGTGTGTGTGTGTGTGTGTGTGTTGTTGTTATTTAAACTAATATGTATACAAAAAAGAACATAACAATTCAAAATACAGCTAGCTTTAGACAAAGGACAAGGATTGGCACAAAAATGACTCGGTCTTTGAATTCTTTTTTGTATATCATAGTGAGAATGAGGTATCATTCTAGTGATTTGTACATAAGGTAGTTAAAAAACATTGATAATAAAGTTAGATGCCAAGTATGTTGGTGACATATAGTAGCAAAGCCAAAAGGATCCTTAGTAAAGATAGAATCCTCAGTTGCATCCATATAGACAAGACAACAAATTTGTTAGCCTTGAATATGTATTACAGGTGTCAGTCAACCTATCAATTTTTTATCCATGTCCTATTTAATACCTTTTTTAACATGTATGAAGAGTTTAGTTCACCAAGTATCTATTCCCAAAAAATGTAATGATGCTGTCACAATGAGATGTGGGGCATTTATCAGGTAAAATGTGTGTTTCAAAAAGATTTTATAGAATTCATTTTAGGCTTGTGATTAGAAGGCCATCACCCCTTCTAATCCAAGTGGATTCTTATAATAGGTTGTAAACGTAGCTAGTTAACCCTATTTTTAAAGGAAACTATATATAATAATTAGATTAAATTTTGATCTGAAGGCCATACCCCTTCTAATCCAAGTGTATTAACCATTTTTTATCCCATGAAGGCCCTCTCTTTTTTTTATGTTCTTATTTAGTAATGAAATCTACAAAAAATGATTTGATCACATCTAAGTCTAAACCATCTATGGTTTACTCACTAACTATCAAAACCATACAACGGATTGGTTTGAGGACATGTAGTTTAGTTTAGGCTTAATCACTTAAAAAATGGTTTTATCCATGTAACACAACTGACTAGCTTTAAGAGATAAATTTTAGGAGGTTATGCTAACTCTTTATCCAGTAATTTAGGTGATATTTTATGCCAAGCAGATCCTATAACTAAGGTAGAGATTTTTGATCCGCCGAATATGTAAAACCATATGCAAATATCCAGTAGGAATTACTTCCAACAAGCCTTATAACCAAACCATATATGCTATTTATTAAACAAATTGTCAATAGCCCAGTATCAGAACATAATTGAGATCATAAGAGAGTAGATGATAAGAGAGTAAATTATATGAGGTATATTATAAGGTAGGAAAGCTTAAATAGTACTATATTAGCTAGGTATTTGGAGCCAACAGATGCCCAAGTACTGCCAAGTCATTTAGCTCCTATTAGCACAGGACCAAAATTCCTATAAACACCCGATCAAAGAAAGCATCAAGAGCTACCATGTCCGCAGTCAACATGAGTCGGATCTTAACACTAATGCTAGTTTTTGTTATCTAGGATCAACAGTCTGATGCTAAAGTAATCCCAATCCAAGATAGGCTATGAAAATTCTGCTACCAGGTATGCAGCAGGTGTGTTCAGTAATATGTGACATAGCCCAAACTAGCACACAATTATCAACATTGTGTAGGAGTATCATATGAGGAGTTTACCAAAGCATAAAATAAGTAAATGATACAAGGAGACCTGATTGATTAAAGTAACCAGGTTCATCTTGTAATTAGGGTGTAAGTACAACATCATGGGGAGTAGAAGCTAGGCAATACTCGTAATCAATGAGTATGTTTTGAGAGAAAAAAATCTCCAAAAAAAATCCTACTCAGAACTTCTCAGACGGGTATGTTAAAACAGCAAGCCCCAGGTTATAGTAGTGCAGTAAGATTAAGTCATCAAGTAAATAGTGGAAGAATCACATTTACGTTTTAACCACGAGTATGATTTAAAAAATGCAGAGAGCATTTAAGCCTACTTAGCCCAGCAATTTCACAGGACCAACCATGTTTCTGCTTTTCAATGAGGCTATCTTAATCCCCAGGTAAATTAAGGTTTATCATGCACTAGGGGGAACATTGGTAAGCCAGATAAATGCACAATATTTGATCAGATAGAGCAGCAAAACCGGGCCATTCAGTCGTAACAAACCTTTACTCAGAACCAATGAGAAGGAGCTAACATAATGCTCAATCAATCTCATGGAGGAGGTAGGAGCAAACATATTGCTTAATCAAGCTCAAAATTTTTTTTTTTAGCAAAATTACGTTAACAAATTCTCATGGAATGGATTTACCTTTCAAAATCCAGAAAGAGAAAAACAGGTTCAGCATTAGGTCACCATTAACTAGTCAAGGCAATAAAAGGTTTAACTATATTCTTTTTAACTCATCAATAACCAGCATGTACAGTATCAAAGGATGTCCGCATAAACCAGTCCAGGCAGTGGAGACCACCATCCCTAACTTTTCAACCATTACTGGGGGAGAATTTTAGACTCTTGGTATGCACCACAATAGAAGTAAAGCCCCATATGCAAAACCAAGTAGGGTTTTCATTTTTCTAAGACAGAAGAACCAAAAGTTTGGCCTCAACCTATAGGTGCATGTATAATATCAAATGTTAGACTATTGAGGGAGATTCTAAAACATATTTTAATGCAAACAATATAACAAATCAAATCATAGCAGAAGTACACAGTGAGAAATCATCAACAGATTTTGACCTCGACCAGTCCAAGCAGAGCAGAGACCATCCTCATCCTCTTAGATTCAATAGTTTACTATATCCCTCAAGATGCAGCATTTTAAACAAACAGAGAGGTCATCATCATCAACCATTATGTAGCAATAGTTTAAACACATAGAGAAGCCACCATTTTTCATATTCAAAAGGTTTTAATGTGAATAAACAATGATCAAGGCTAAGTGAGGGCGAAAAAACACTCACCTTGGTTAGATATGCAACATCATCAGCTTGTAGAGAGCACATCAGAGATCATCAAGACCAACCAAGCCAAGCACATCAGTCATGCCAGCCGCAGAGGGGCGTAGAAGCACAATCAGTCAAGGGGAAGCCAGGTTCGGCAAATAGTTAGACAACACCAGCTTAGAGTTGGTTCATCGGCCATGTTTCAATCAAGGCAGGGCAAAGGCTAGAGAGGGCTGATACAGAGCCATGGTTTATAGAACCATCCAATAGCACAGGGATGAGATAAATCGAGAGGGAAACTGTCATAGGACTGCGTAGTGTGCAGGTAAAATCATCATTTCACACGTGGGGAGGGAGGAAATTAAAGGCATGTATCTAGCTTAGATCTCGGGTGGGGAGATAGTAAGTGCCCACTACCACCAAGGTTCCAAGGTTAGGTTCACACCCAGTGCACACATCTCACTTAGATGGTTGAGTTGTAGGTAAGCCACATAAGGGAGTTAGGCCATAGGAGGTGGCAAGCAAAAGACAGTGCTTTGGGGTAATATCCCACAAGTATTTATTCCTATCAAAGGAAAATTCAAACTAATGATCATCTACAAAGAATCTTGGGAGTAAAGAGGTCAAGAAGGAAAATTTCCATGGAACAGAGTATGTGTGTAGGTAGGAGGAAGTTTTGAAGATCCCTATAAGACAGTGTAAACCAAGAGCTCCCTGTAGCCTTGCTAAATATATTCATGGGGATTAGAAGGTATAAACTACCATGCATAGAGAAAAAAATCCCAAACATCCAAGTGGATTGCATATCAAGAGGGTAGAGTCAAGTCATAGCTAATGGTGAAGCCCTCATAGTAGGTAGATGTAGAGACAAACTGAGTGAGTGTGTGTATGTGTGTGTGAGCACAACACAAGACAATATAAACAACAGATCACCCTCTTGATATCAAAAGAGGAGTGAAGTGTGTGCAAATTATGAAAGAAGTATCCCGGGTATAGTAGCGTGACCAAGTGTGTGTGTGTGTGTGTGTGTGTGTGTGTGTGTGTGTGTAGAGAGAGAGAGAGAAGAGAGAGAGAGAGAGAGAGAGAGAGAGAGAGAGAGAGAGAGAGAGAGAGAGAGAGAAGAGAGAGAGAGAGAGAGAGAGAGAGAGAGAGAGAGAGAGAGAGAGATTGTTGTTGAAGTCTTAAAACAATAGAGCCCAATCAAAAGCTTCCAAGTGGTGCCTCAACAATGCAAAAATTTATTAAATCTAACAAAGTAAAAGGAGACTTTTTTGTTGGATTGGGTCCTTTAAGAGCGATCTCTGCATGAGTGGCAATAGAACCCCCGCCCCTTATCAGCTATTTTGTCCCTTCTTTGCAATTTCAGCCAGCATGAACTGGGAGTCTGTCGAGGTAGAGCGGGGGTAGAAGACTTGTTTTCCAACTCTGCCCGATTTTGGCAAAGTTGAGACTCCAAGGCATTGTTTGTTGACGATAGCAGGCTTGGGCTCTACCCCTATCCGTGCAGATCCGCCTTAAGTACATTTTTTGCAGCATGTGTCAAACACATTCAAGGCAAGCAACCTCCTTGAAATTCCATCACATGTGATTAGATCTTGAGATTTGAATGTTTGTGGAATTATGCAAGACAAACTACGGGTGAGCAGGCGTGGGTTGGAAACTTTACATTGGTATTTGACGCTCACTATCTGTGTGCCACTAAAAGCTCTTCACCGTTACTCTTTTGATTGCTAGATACCACCTTACCTGTTGTTGGCCACTACCTTGAATCCCTAAGTGTATGAATAAGCTCCATCCAAAAGTCATGAACAGTCTCTGCTAGTGGAACAGGGTGAGCCTCAAAGATGCAAAAGCAGTGGCCCCGCTAGATAAACTAGACTACCATGCCACATACGAGCTCCCATCACTACTCTCTATCATTGCACCACTCTTGGGAGGTAAGCTCTGTGGAAAGATGGAGTGTAGGTCGACCGCCCTAGATCACTATCATCCTGTTGGTGAGCCAACTCAAAGTGGAACATAGGGCCCGTGAGAGCGGACCAAGTTGCATCTCCCCAAGTGTATTGTCGGGTTGGAAAGGGTTGGCATCAGCCAAAGAACCTAAAGTCAAACATGTTGTGACTTGGGACAGTCCCACAATCAATGATGTTGACTCTCCAAAGGATGTCCACAAGAGGCACATGCTGCCGAGAAGCCGATGTGTACTAACCAACTCCCAATTGTTGTAGCTTTGTGTGAAACTAGCCAGTGAAACATAGTAACTCTCCTTGGCTATCTATAGTCCGACAACCACTGCTAGAAACCTGACAGGAACTTAGCTGTGAGACCCTCCTCCTTCCATTGAAGTTCTAGATCAGGATAAGCCTCTCTTTGTGCTACCATTTGTGATGCCCCAAGAGAGCTATGTACTGGAAAAAGGGAGTCCCTGGGTGATCAGTTGAAGAGAAAGGATCCCGCCAAAACCACTCTCTTGGGTCCCGCTGCGCTCATGCCAAAGGGTGGCTCTCTGAAGCCTAAAGCCGCGAGTGTCCTCTCTCAAGATTTTCTGGGTCAGGATCTATGACAAAATCCCTACCACATATGCCCACAAGTTGGATCCTTTGAATGCAACACTTTTATCAAGATCTACTAGTCAAGATCTATGACGCAAGTCCTACCACATATGCCCACAACTCAAATCCTTTGAACACATCATTCTACAACCTGTGGAGCCTCTATTGAGACTCTCTAAAGAAGACCCTCTCAAAGAACATGGGTACTGACTTTGAGAATCGCGAACTACAAATGAGTGCCTCCAGTCGCATGAAGCCCCCCATCCATTGAGGATTTGCTACCTCAAGAGGGGTAAGCCACTTAGCTAGTAAAGCCTCTCTGATATTCTAACACATGCTCTATTGTTTCCTTTAGAGGGGTAATCCACTTAGCTCGTAAAGCCTCTATGATATCCTGACACATGCTCTGCACCCCCCCTCATGCCTTGTTATTGTATGCTTTGAACCTCCTCGGAAAGAATGAGTGACTGAAGCTAGTCATTGAGAGTGCAGGCTGGACCCTGTGCCATGGAACCCCAAGAAACGTGAGGCCTGCTACCAACGAGGTGGTCTCTCTGTGTGCTAACCATGGGGTTCTAAACAAGAGGCTGCCTCAAGTTCTCCCTCGTGCAAGTGGACTGATGCTACTCTAGGCGACTCCTTAGCTACTCCCAAGACCTAAGCAATATTGCAACAAATCTATCCCTTAACCTACTTTTCAGACCAACTCTAGACTGATGCTACTCTAGGCCACTCCTTAGTTGCTCCCAAGACCTAAGCAAGATTGCAAAAAATCTAACCCTTAACCTCCTGCCTCAAGTGCTCCCTCGTGCAAATGAACTGATACTACTCTAGGCCACTCCTTAGCTGCTCCCAAGACCTAATCAAGATTGCAACAAATCTATCCCTTAGCCGCCTGTTCAGACCAACTCTATGCATTTCCGTAGAAATTCACATGGTGAACGGGCTCCAAGGGCACTTGTAGGAGGGACTCGAGCTCAAATCTGGTGAAGCAATAGCTCCTTCCATGGCTCCTCCCCTTGAAGAAGTCTTCTGACCACAAGCTTCCCAATGAGGGCTATGCTCTGCTATGTTGGTTCGATGATCCTTAGGCCCCCTTGAGAACATGGTAAGGTGATGACTTGCCATGCCACTTTGGCACGAGCTAACTAGTTGTCGCACCCCTGACCACATAAAGTTTTTGATTGGCCTCTTTAGTTGGCTGATGCAGGAACTCGAGAAGATCCAACAGGACGTGATGTACTACATAGTAGCCAACAACAATTGGTTGGCTCGGGAGTTCGCCTCTTAGACATTAAGTTACACATGAGTTCAAATGAACTGGTTTTTTGATTGCCAAAATGTTAAAATTTTAACAGGATTATATTAACAAAAGGGGTTTTAAATTGATTTTAGAGAAAAATTTGTAAGTTTTGAAGAAAAAGGGGTTTTTTTTACCTTAAGCATGTAAGAAAGGGGGGGTTTTACCCTTTGAAACACACATTTATGATTAGTTTCTTAAAGTTGCCCTCCCCACCCCGACCCGAGCTGGTTGTCCACTATAACTCTCCCTATCAAAGAGAGCAGTGTCGAACTCCAATGAAGCATTTTCCTCCTAATGGACACGGGAGGGAGTAGTCTGCTGCTCTAGGGAAAAATCCAATCCAACCTGACAACTAAGATACCATACAAGAGTCCCTGGGGAAATCCACCTCAAGCCCTCACCCGACGACCAATCAGGCATAGAAGCACTGCCAACTCAGAAAGCATTGTCTTCCTGTAGTTGATTAGTGCTCCTAATGAAAAACAAAACACCTCAAGAGCCTACTCACACCTATGAAAATTGGCCTTCTAACCCTCCAAGTACAAGGTGTCATCACAAAACTCAGTGCCAAGTAGATCGTCTCCCTAATGAGCTCTAAAGCACGCAAGCCAACCTCCTGTGAAGTCAAAAATTTGCTCATCACCTCAACATAGAAGAGAAAGAGGAAGGGGGCAAGAGGGCCACCCTATCTAACATGTTAGCATGAAGCATTCCCTGTTCCCCCTATCAAGGGTACATGATTGTGCGCACATATGTAGAGGGATGACACAACTCTGTTCCAAGCATCTAAGAACCCCATCCTGCAAAGAGTGCCCTCCAAGAAATCCCAGTCAATTTTTTCCTAAGCCTTCTCAAAATTGAGAAGGAGTATCACAAGATCCTCTCCTATGAGATGCGCAAGGGAATACGCCTCCCAAAAGGTGAAAATTTTGTCAAGGATACTACGCTCCTTTACAAAACCTGTCTGGGTCCCATTTATAATGCTCTCAAGTAGTGCCTAAATCCTCAAAGTGTTACCATTCACTGAGCAAGGTTTTCTGAGCAAATTGAAAAACCGAGCAAGAGATTCACTTCTCACACACACACACACACACACACACACACACACACACCCGAGGTAGATGGATGGATATATATATATATATATATATATATATATATATATATATATATATATAATATATATATATATATATCAAGAACATATATTATACATTCAGAGCTATTTTGAGAATATCTTTGTTTTGTAAAGGATAAGAAAATCCCTAAAACTAGGACGCATTAGATTGATGCCAAGATAGGTGCTTTTATAAGACATGAGACAAGATTAGTTCTTGTGCATGTGCAACTGTTGATAATTGTTAGTCACTTACCACTTTGGAGCAAATATTTTGCATGTGTTGATGCTTGTTAAGGAGAGTTGATTAAGAAGGCTCTCCCATAAGCCCTCTAAATACTGATTTGGAGGGCCCTCAACCTACAATAGAGGTGCTTTATACACTCTTGAGCAACGACATTAACTGGAAAACTAATGCGACCATTTTGCTGGGGGTTCATTTACAAAAGGCCCTTTTGATGGTTGTAGGTGGTAGTTGTGAGTGCATCATGCAAGCTGACTAATTGCTGCCAATTATGCGTAGATAAAGGGTCCTTAATACTAACAGCCTATGCGGGAAGGCTCTAACAATAATAAAAAAGGGCATATAATTTTAAAATGTTGAATTGTGTGGGTCAATGGCTTTACCTTTAATCAAACTACTAATGTGTGCATTTCATTAACATCCAATCAATTTTCCCTAGATATTTCAAGAAAATCTAGGAATTCAAAGATAGAAGATATACTCACAATGTCATCATCACATCTGCAAATCCCCCCCTCGCCATTGTCTTCTTAGTGCAGATCTCTGTCCTTTTTGTTCCATCCTTGTGCAACCCTTCTTGCACCATTGTACACATGCTTTGGTCCTATATGTGCCATGCTTTACTGCTCCTACATAGGAGGGCAACATGTAGTCCCAAGGCAACAACAACCATCTCATAATCGCAGCATTGCAATAGACTAAACAAAATTTCCATATTTAATTGATCAAGCACAAACCAACGACCCATAAGACATAGAGCATCAATGAAATGGAAAGAGGAAGTTAATGTAGACCATGATAAAATAATCCATCTTCTTTTGCCTAACCATGATAGATGACATCTCCCTCCCTTCCTCCCCTCTCTCTCTCTCTCTCTCTCTCTCTCTCTCTCTCTCCTCTCTCTCTCTCTCTCTCTCTCTCTCCTCTCTCTTCTCCCCCCTGTGCCATCCTCTAGCTTTTTTCCTTGGGCAACTGTGAGCATCTTCGTAGATTCTTCGTAATAGAAGCACCTCAAAAATGTTTGTACCCCACTTCCACCCCACTTCCACTGCCTACTCTGTTGATTAATGCCACTCCTCAACATCACCAGTGAAATGAATTGTCTCCCACCCCACTCACCATCTAATCACCATCACCTTCAGGATGATCTACTCTAGCACAACACCTTGTCATCATCATCTCCACGGTTGCTGCATCTACTGCTATAGACAACGAGAGAGAGAGAGAGAGAGAGAGAGAGAGAGAGAGAGAGGTTGTCGGTACTAGGTCATGCATACGAGAATTACAGAGAGAGGCGGCATGATTTTGCACCATAGAAACTAGACAAACTTGGCATGCTTGTCATTTGAGTCATAATATAATATTTTCAAAAAATCTCATCTATCCTCCCAGATGCTACGCCCCACAACATTAGGAAAAATATGGACTCTCCATGGGCCTTGTAAGAATCCCTAATTTTAAGGAAGTATGTTGTGATTAAGGGAGACAAAGGAAATGACGGGGGCTATTTTGGTAGGTCATTTTCTAGCCTTCAAGCCTAGAAAAGGTGAGGTAAGTAGTCACTAGGAGGCTACCTTCTCTCTCTAGCTTTTCAGCATCTCCTAGAGAAAAGGGGGTGTCATAAAGAGAGAGAGGGACCCTTGTAAAAAAAGAGAACCCCACCTTTCATTTTTTTTCTAAAGGCTCGACCAAAAATAAACTCTAAAAATTTGAAATTTATTGAAATTTTCAAAAGTAGTCATTTCCCCCAAAAAGTGACCCCCTATTCTAATATCAAAACATAATTTTTTGCCTCCAAAATCCCTTTCTCTCTATCGATGTCTCCTCTTTTTCTCTCTCACTCTCCCCTTCCTCAAAGTAGCCATGCCCACCATAGCCAGGACCTGCTGCATCTCCCTCTTCATCTAAAAGCTAAATCCTCCTTCTCACTCTTACAGAATTTTGCATCTCCCTCTCCATCTACCTGCTAAACTCTCCCTCTCATTCTCACACTCCTGGATCTGCCTCTTCACCTACCTGCTAAAACCCTTCCTCTCACTGTCACATTCCTCTCCTCTCTTCTTTCTATCCATGTACCCTCTTTCATTGTTCACTGTTCTCCCTCAAAAATACCAAGATCTACAGCAACTACCTCTTCATCTACCTCCTCAATCTTCCATTTCAATGTCAACGTCCCCTCCCCTGACCCTACCCCTTCCCTCCCACTCAACTTACCCTATCAACCAAGCCCACCCTGATTACAAGCTAATGTAGTTGTCTTCACATCCACCTTTGCCTCTATTGCATCCCACAACACTAATACCCAACTTTTACAAGCTATGGAAAAGACTTTAGCATACCCAACTTCTTGCAAGCTATGGAACAGAATATTTCTTTTTCATGTAAGGTGGAGTCACATCACAAACTTTCTAGTTGGAAGGACACAGAAGTGTGCCCTTGCACCACAGGTGGAAACTCATAGCCATGAGACAGAGATGGATCCCAAGCATAGGAAGGTCAAGTATGTCAAGCAATGGTGATGTTACTTTACACAAGGGCACTGGTTTCAAACCTGAGTCTATTTGAGGCAACATTTGAAGAATTTAGATCTGTACTCTATACATACCGATCATGTATCCATAATGCCCAAAGCTATCAACATAGCTTTTCCTTTGTAATCTCATAAAATCATGTTTGAGGTGGTCTACAATGGACATGGTTTTGTAATAAAAAGCGCTATGGCTTTAATATATGAAATCTTTGATCTTGCAAATTATTTTCCATGTAGCAATTTCTTTGAAGATTTGATTCTTACTGAGGGTTTGATGCTTATACAAGTGTGTCACTTGAATACAGTAAATTCTTGGTGAATACTAGGGGTTCATAACTAATATAGAAAGTGTTGAACCAATGTTGAGAATTATGCTAGTGGGGAGGATTACCCATCACTCATAAGCCTACATCAAGATGGGCCATGTAATTGCATCATGGTAGCATTTCTGAGGCTGCAAAACTATATCAACCAATGCTTCAAAGGTAGGGGCTAGTTGGTTAGTTTAGGAGAGGAGGCAAGGGTGCCTATTCATGCATTGGATGGAAAAGAGGCATGGGATGGGTTTAGAAAACCTTTATTATCTCTCTCTCTCTCTCTCTCTTCCCCCCCCCCCCCCCCCCCCCCCAATATCTCTTTGCTTTCAGCTAGCTAGCCATGTATGATCAATTATTTTTTGCATAAACTTGTAGAGTAGTGTTTTGTACTAATAGAATATTGGCTCCTTTATGGGTAGCTTCTTTAAGAATCAATTATCTCTCTCTGTATCTCTCCTTTTTGGGCAGCTCTGTTCACTAGTAGGCCTTTGTGACACTAAAACCTGTCTTGTACAACCAAGCAAAGCACCCCCTTTTTCTTTAGAGACCAAAACTAGAGCATACACACTATGGGGCACTATCCTGAAAATCAAAGGGGGCTTGCAACGCGCCATGGTATGAGATAGATATTATTGCATGGTTGAGTGAAGTTTGAACATCCTGTAGGACCATGTCAACCATGCCAAAGCAAGCTGGCACAGATAGAAGAAGGCAAGGGGTGCATAGGCCTTGGGAGCCCCAAAGAAAGCCTGCCACAAGGGAGCGCATTTGGCCTTCCATAGGTCTATGGAAGGCCCAAATGCGCTCCCGACCTATGGAAGGCCCAAATGCGCTCCCTTGTGGCAGGCTTTCTTTGGGGCTCCCAAGCCTATGCACCCCTTGCCTTGCCTCCTACTCTTTGTGCTTGCTTAGTTTTGGGCATGGTGGCCTTGGGCCTACAAGATAACCATGAACATCCATCCAAAGAAGCATTTTACAAAACTATAGCTCATATGATATATCTAGAAAAAGAAAACTCATCCTCTACTACAAATGGCTATAGATTTCTCACCATGTGCATGATGCATTCTCTACTCATTCTCTACTCTACAGATGGCTCAAAGTATGCATGATGCATACTCAATTAGCAAGCAATCCAAGAAATAACTTGTCTTGGGTTTGATCCATGTATCATGTCATTTATCCATCATAAGAGTGTATCCTCAATAAAGGGGCAATGCCCTTGAGTTCCAAAAGGGTCTCTCTCTCTCTCTCTCTCTCTCTCTCTCTCTCTCTCTCTCTCTCTCTCTCTCTCTCTCTCTATCCCTAGTTATCTATCTATTTATCTATCTTTGTGTTTTTTATCTGCATGTGTATCTATCTATCTATTTATGTATCTATCTATCAAATTATCTATCCATCTATCTATCTATCTATCTATTAATGTATTTATCTATATCTATTTGTATGTCTGTCTGTTTATCCTCCATCTATCTATGTACAATATATATTTATATATTATATATATCCCCTATCTCTATCTTGTTTGTTCGCTCTCTTTTATTTATTTTGATTTCATAGTCTATGTTCCTTGGGGATTTCAAAGAACACAAGCTTATGGTTGAACTTACAAATTCATATCAAATACAACATAATAGTATGCCATTGCATTATTGATGGCAAAGGTAGAACGAAGTGTTTGCACAATGCCAAGAGGGGATTCATGTGTGTGCTTGCAAACATGAGGGAATATGATTGATCTATCTTTCTTGGATTAGGTTTGAGTGTATTCTTTCAAAAATTTGAAGCTTGCCAAATATATTGAGATAAACTTTGAGTGCTCATGAACTAAATTTTTGTTCAATGCCAAAGGAGGCTCATGTCTATGCCTGCAACACAAGGAAATATGATTGCTCTATCTTGCTTAGATTAGTCTTGAGTATGGGATTCTTCTAAGTATTTAAAGCTTGCCACCATTTTGAGGTAAAATTTTAGTGCTCATACAATAGAAAATGAATCAAACCTGACTTTTGAGATTAGATGGCTTACTAGATCTACATGCAAGCACATTGCAAAGGTTACTTGCTACCAAAAAATCAGTTTACTTGATCAATTCACTTATGAGCACCAAAAAATGGTAGGAAGCACAATACCCATACAAGATTAGATGAAACAAAAATTGATCACAAGCACAACATCATATAGTTGAAGATTAACTAGAGTGGACAAAAATGTAATGAAACAAGAGTGCTTTCTATTCAAGTAGTTTCATTACAAAGTTTGTAGCTTGGCTACAATAATAGCTTGGGATGTTATGTTCTGGATCAAAAACATTGAATGGAATATAGACTGAGGCAATTGCTATGCTCTTAGCAAGGCTTGTCTCATCATTGATAACTCCATGGACCTCCATATCCACAAGTATACACACCAAACAAAGACTGTTTAGAATGATCTTCTGATTGGAGAAGTCGCACTTTCCACTTGACAAACCAACAAGTTGAGCCCAAGCATCCACTGCAATAACATCCTGTAATACGACAAATATGGTGTTAGCTATTATAGTTTAAATTAATATACATTGTTGAGTTATATAGATTAGTTCTTATCTATAGCATGCACAACCATAAAGGTACCTGAGAGGCATTCAAGCGGTTGCTTTGCAAGTAAGCTGGATAAAAGAATACGTTCACAAATACCGTTGTCAAAAAATATGAACACATGAAAATTAAAGAGGACATATCCATAAGATGACTTAGCATTAGACTTACAATGAGGTGCAAATTGTTTGAATCTCTTTGCAAGTGGATCTCAAACTACACTATACACATGTGTGTGATGGCCACCATTCCAGATTTTGTTTTGAAAGCCATCAGTCTTCACTTCCAATGGCGTTCCAGTATGCCTCGACATTGTACTCCATGAGGAACAACATTGAATGGTTGCATGTAGACCATGAGCCTTGCCAAATACTTGTGGGGTCCATTCCACCTTCGAGCTCTTTGTGTTGTGCAGTATGACCTTTTGTATCTTAAACTTGGGCGTCTATGCGTGGTATGGGTGGACATTCTTGGGAAGAGGTCGGGTGGCCACACAACAGAGAGAGATTGGGAAGGGGGAGGGGGGTAAGGGTTGGAGAGAAGGATAGTGAGGTCTACATAGTACAAAGAGAATGAAGGGGAGAAAGGGAGAGATAGAGAGGATGGAAAGTGAGCTTTTGGCTATGGTGGGATAGTGATGAGCTTTGGGCTATGATGGGCTGCATTGTGGAGAATGGAGGGGTGAGGAGAGGGAGAGCTAGAGAGGATGGAGAGTGAGCATTTGACTATGGTGGGATTGACTGTAGAGAGAGTGAGGAGAGGGAGGGGGGACAACTGAAGAGGAGATAGTGATGAGCTTTGGGCTATGGTGGGCTGCACAGCACAGAGAGAATGGAGGGGGGAGGGAGGGAGAGCTAGAGAAGATGGAGAGTGAGCTTTTGGCTATGGTGGGGTTGACTGCACACAGAGAGTGAGGGGAGGGGAGGGGAGGGGAGGGGAGGGGGCAGGGGAGAGAAGATTGTGGGAGTGAGAGAGAGAGAGAGAAGAGAGAGAGAGAGAGAGGGGAATTTGGAGAGAAAAAGTGACTTTTTGATGTTTGGTTATGTTTTGGGCAATTTTGGAGAGAAAATGCTCCTTTTTGAGACTTTTCAAAAATTTCAATTTTTAGGGTTTTTTGACCTGCGCAATTTTTCTTTTGAGGTCCCTTTTTGTCAAGGGTCCCTCTCTAGGCTTTATGACACCTCTTTCCCACTTTTTACCCCCCCCCCCCCCCCCCCCCCCCCACTCCACCTCCCCTTTCTCTCTAGGAATCAAGCATTGAAGAGGGGGACAAATAAGCTGCCCCCCTATCTCTCCTTAGGCTATAGGTGATATCCCAAGAGCCCTCTCATTGATCCTCCACTAACCCTTCCCTAATCAAAAGGGCCCTAGGAGAGTCCATATTTTTCCTAATGACCGCATGGTCGTAACCCACTAGCTATTTGGTTTCCTCCTGCCTACTTGCTCCCATGTAGTCTCCTTCCTACATGCCTTGACACATTGTTCATGGAAAACCAACCTTTAGTGTAGTTTTAAAGGACAAAAATTGAAAATTCACGGTTAGTTTGGATGGTCACCAGCTTGATGGAAACCGGCTGAATTTGGAAGACTTGTGAAAAAATTGGTAAAAGCTTTGAAGTTTTTACTAAAAATCGGGATATTTCCAACGCTCTCCATTTTTCCATTGGTTGCTAAAAATGTTTAGGGTTAGCACTTCCCCGACATCTGCTTGTTTGTGTGCTCATCCGCAAGTTGCATGTGCCACAGGAGGAAACCTTTAAATTTTCTTTTGTTCCCCATTTTCACTCGCTTTGCTAGTCCAGGTCCACACCAATCAAACAAAATTATACCGCCCTATTTTTCCATGTTTCTCACTTCTCCTTAAAAGTCACAAGATACCTTAATATTCTTAAACATTTTGCATCCTGTTCTCTTTCGATCCGCCCCCCCTCCAAGTTTATGTCTGTGGGCCAGTACCATTGGTCGCGTCTTTATGTCACGCCATGCCGGCAGCTGGTTGGCCTCATACTTGATCTCATCAATAATTTATTTGACATCTACATAGTTTCTACTTCCTAGTGGTCTCAAAAAGGCAATTAATTTGCCTTGAAGTTCAATCTCCCAATCTGAAGCATGTCACCATCTTCCCTTCTATTAAAACACTCTCCCCTTGGCCATCGCATCTAGCCATGTTGCCAACAAGGATGGCATCTCTCTCTCTCTCTCTCTCTCTCTCTCTCTCTCTCTCCTCTCCTCTCTCTCTCTCTCTCTCTCTCTCTCTCTCTCTCTCTCTCTCTCTCTCAAATAAAGTAATGAAAAACTTATAATCCCTATCTAGATTCATAGCAGAGTCCTCATCATTTATCATACCTGCTGCACCCACCTACACTCATGGCTTGGGACTCGTGTGTGAGTGCAAGGGTAGTCTTTGATGCCTAGCTCTTTGCCAAGCAAGATACCATGCTAGCAAATAATTCATAAGCATATTTATATGTAGGCCTGTCAATCAGCAACAAAGATTTTGATAGCAATGAACTATCGTCATTTTGTTAGTGCCTTGCCGAGTCCATCCATGAGACAACGATGATGGACTCTAATTGAAAAGAGACTGCTAACGAGCATGTCAATCAAGATGGCCGAAAAGGTGTCCATATGCAGCAGAAAGGTTATCGGATTGTTTGAAGTATCCCACAAAAGACTAGAACTTGATCAAGTTTCCAAGCAGTCCCAACTGTCCCCCACTAATCTTTTTATCTTGAAACCAAATTTCTTCGCGACTGTGATGCACAAGCTAGTGGGCTACTCTAACCCAAAAAGGAAAGGCCTCAGATATGGGACTCCTAGCAAAAAAGGCTTAAACTTTTTTCATCTACCTGCTCCAATTAATTTGATCCTTGATTGCAGTCACACAAGTAAATTGAATAAATAATCATCCAATTTCATACACACAACATTTCCTCAAAGAAGAGCTTGAAAATACTAGCGTCTAAGCTGCTTCCATTTGATTGGTTGCCTATGTTATTATAATAAGGTGTCTCTCTCAGCCCTGAATAGAGAATTGCATGTCTCTCTCTCTCTCTCTCTCTCTCTCTCTCTCTCTCTCTCCCCACCTACAGCCAACCCCCTCTCTCGCCATGCACCCGCCTTGCTTGACAGAAAGCGCACACAACACCCCCTTTGCCTTGGTGTGCAATAGATCGTCTTGCCTTCCTTACTTGGCTGAAAACACACAGCACACCCTCCTCTGTCCTTGTGTACAACAAGTCATCCTACCTCATTTTCTAGATAGAAAACGCAGAGAAAATACCACCTTTACTGAACAAAAGAGAGCAACTGCTAATCGCCTATACCACCTCGTAATCACCCGCTCTTCGTTTTCTGTGGCATCTAAACAACCCCCCGAATCGATCCGCGTCGTTGGGGACTGATTTGAAGGGGTTTTGGGTATGTCGTCTTTCTCTACCTCACTCGCGACGTGCTATCTCCTCGTCTCCCTAGATTCCAATCAAAAGCAGTGCTCGAAAAAAACCTAGGTTTAGTGTAATCCAACCTACAAATTTTGAAATTTACCTCTAAATTTTATATTTGAAGGTGAGAAAACCTACAAAATTTTGAAAAATTTAGTGTAATTTCGTGTAAAAATCTTCATTTTTTTTCACTTTACCTCTGTTGTTTCATATATGTAGGTTTGCCAAGGTTTGGAAAATTGTTTTTTTCGAGCACTGATCAAAAGAAATACACCTACTTAAGTTGGGATCTAAAACCCCCCCCAAATCAATCCGCGTCGTCGCGGACTGATTTGAAGGGATTTTGTGTTCTCAAAAGATATTTTTGTGCACACAATGGTGGGAGATCGAGATCGAAAGCTCTATGCTGTTCTCACCACATGTAAATGGAAGGCCTTTGACTCCTTTCACCTCAAAGGTAGGTAGCCTTAAGCAAGACATTGCAAGGTGAGATAATTCATGGAGGGAGTTGTAATGGAAATGGCCTATGAAGTTTGAGAGTAGCGGAATTAGGAAATTAGATGAAGCACTTTTGTGAGATTACTTTGTGAGCATAGTGGGTGAACTTAATTGATGGTAGCAACATAAACATGGAACTTAGTTAACTTGGCATGAACAATACTTTTGCAAGAGAGAGAGTTTCGAGAACATGACAGTAGTTGAGGACCGGATTCATATGGACCCTTATAGTTTCTCCCATCAAGAGAGACTTGGTACAATACAATCTTTGTGTTCCTTGTGACCTAGGTGATGCAATGAAGATAGAAAGCTTCATGCATCACAAGCATAACATAAACTTTGTAGAAAGAATTAACTATCCCAAGCCTCAGTCCCAAGGCCTCAAACACCTTTGAAGGTGGAGAGAGCTAGTGGGGAATGAGGATAGGGAAGAGGAAGAAGAAACATTCCATAGGAGAAAGAAATAATTCCTCACTTGTCATCACTCTTCTTGCTAGCATACATAATAGCATAGTAATGAAGATGGAGAATATGGCAAGCTTAAGCATTGAAGCATGGCTCTTGGTTGGATTTGCATTCCATAGCCAAGAGTGTTGATGTAGGCTCTCACTTAGCACAAGCTTGGAGAAGAAGGTGAAGTTCCTCAACTTTCACCAAGTGAGAATCATCCACAAAATGTGTGTGTGTGTGTGTGTGTGTGTGTGTGTGTGTGTGGTGTATATCCCCCTAGCACCCCCCCTGCTTGCTTGGGGCGAGTTGCAATTTTTCCACATGCTGCAAGCTCATTGGACCCCTCTCCCCCTAGCCAATCATATGCAGCATGCAGTCAAGTACATGGGTAGTCTTTTGACAAGTGTCCTTCTTACCCCTTAGAGAGAGAGAGAGAGAGAGAGAGAGAGAGAGAGAGCTTGAAAATGTCTAGATATTTGTTGGATGGAACTAGAAGCTCATTGGACCCCTCTTTAGCCCAACCAATAGCATTCAAGCACACCATGTGGTTAAGCTTAGGGAGAGTCTCACATGTGTCCCATGTGCCCTTTGAGAAAAGGAGTGCCCTTTGGGTGAGTGGAAGGTTAGGTCAAAGATTCCCCTAACTTTGGGACTTTCATGCATAGGAATCTTCTCAAGAAACTTCCTCATTAAGCTTGTAGGGTCTCTTTTTGACTCAAGCACCTTAGCCCCATGCATAGGAAGCTTCTCAAGCAACCTTCTCATTAAGTTTGTAGGGTCTTTTTTTGACTCAAGCACCTTACTCCCCATGCATAGGAGCTTCTCAAGAAACTTCTTCATTAAGTATGAAAAGTACCTCAAGTACCTTAGTCATCAAGCATGACAAGCACCTTAGGTGGAGTTCCCACCTCAAGCTCAGCCCTAGCTTGCCTAAGGTCAAAGGCAAGTTTAGGTCGGATTCCCACCTCAAGCTCAGCCCTAGCTTGCCTAAGGTCAAAGAACTTTTAACACTAACCATTGGAGGTCTTTAATGAAGCTAACCCTAAGGTCTTTTAAGCTCTATTAGTTAACTTTGCTCTTTGATAGACCATCTCTCATTTGGGCCCCTTTACCATTGGCCCCGTGTTGAGATAGATCCGTAAGCACATGTCTATGTTCTAACCCTTATTCCCGTTTATTATCCCACATTAAATGATCAGTTTAATATGAGAAAATCATTTGGGTTGGTTAGATATTAGATTTAATGATAGGAGGTGTGTCAAGGTCATCGAATCTCTAGGCCTAGGATTGTTGTAAGGCAATGGAGGTGCAAGGCACACGTTGGCACTACCCCTCGACACAAGCATGATTAACGAGCTACATGGCAACATGTGATGATGTATCCGGGGGTGAAGTCGACAGGGTCCAAAGGACTAATTATGCTTGTGGTCAAGGGTTGAATTCGAGGGTGTGAGAGGGGCAACGGGTTACGGCGGGCAGTTGTTGTGCACAATGGGCAGAGATAGTGAATTGGGGATTTTGGTCTGAGAAGAATCGGAACCAAGGTGAAGGCACATTAGAGGCAACTGAAAGTACAAGATGTCATGAGAAAAAGAGAAAAGGGCATCCGGAGTTATTGCAGTAGGGCTGCACTAGGAGCTGCTAAGATATGGTTGTCCAAGAAAGGGGGAATCTAAAAAAGAAACGATTTTTTAAAAAGATGTGCCAATATTTCTAGGACGTCAGTAGGGCGTCCACTTCATACATTAGCAGGTTGTTAAGAGGAATCCTACATAATGTAATCTTCGTCTCCGGTGTATTCTACTACTTGAAACAAACATACTCCATCTATTTTTCCAAAACTCAATTAATTAGCCTTGCAAATTCTCTTAGAATATAGATATTCCAAAAGGAAACCCCCCTGCCTTCTAGCCTTGCTTTGCACCTATTTGGGTTAGGGAGCTTGAGCTCACAACATAACTCTCTACGATGGGAGACATTAGATGCAATTTTTTAAAATAATACAAACCCAAGGTTGAAGCTTCTCTTCATATTATCGTAAAGCTATTAGGATGCTATTTTTTTAAAGTAGTACAAATGAGAGAGTTGCAGCTTCTCTTCATACTATCGTAAAGCTATTAGTGGCGTTTAAAAAAAATTATAAAAGCGCAGAGTCCTACCTGCACGAGAGAGAGAGAGAGAGAGAGAGAGAGAGAGAGAGAGAGAGAGAGAGGAGGGAGTCATTTGACTTCTCTGCTGCCTCCTGGTGGCCTGGCTCCTCCTCACCTTGTCTCCTATCTGCTTGCTCATGACCTTGTCCACCACCTGACCTACTCATCTCCTCAACTGTCAATTAGCCCTTATTTTTCCCCTCCCCCATTTGCCCTTGCTTTACCAAATACCATCTCACGAGATTCTCCTCAATCAAACCAAAACGAAAATTTGTAGCCACATACTTGCTTCAAAATGTGGGATCTTAAAAGCCCCCAAATCAATCCGGGTCCCCACGGAGTGATTAGAACGGTTTTTGGCCTTTCAAAAGATGATATAAGAGGTTTTTCGCATGGGCAGATTTTGTAGTTAATTGGCAACCCCTACCTGTAGTTAACAGGAAACCCCCATTAGCCCATCTGCCAATATTGAAAGTATGCTATAAGGGAAAATATGTTGGGGTGTGTGTGTGTGTGTGTGTGTGTGTGTGTGTGTGTGTGTGTGTGTGTGAGAGAGAGAGAGAGAGAGAGAGAGAGAGAGATTCGTTTATTTCTCAAAGGTTAAAGACAACCTATGGGACCAAAAGAAACATATCATGTGAGAGTGCAGAGCTGATTATTAATGACGCTCAATGCTTGTGTGTGTGTGTGTGTGTGTGTGTGTGTGTGTGTGTGTGTGAGAGAGAGAGAGAGAGAGAGAGAGAGAGAGAGAGAGAGATACATGGAATGTGTACACCTATAAGAAAATTTGGTTTTTCTTGCATATACTCCAAATGTAGAGAAATATAATGAGCAAATTTTATATTTATGAAATGTCACATGAAATTAAGTATTGTCAAAATGTGTGTGTGTGTGTGTGTGTGTGTGTGTGTGTGTGTGTGTGTGTGAGAGAGAGAGAGAGAGAGAGAGAGAGAGAGAGAGAGAGAGAGAGAGAGAGCTACATGGAATGTGTACACCTATAAGAAAATTTGGTTTTTCTTGCATATTGCAATGCAAATGCCTCCAAATGTAGAGAAATATAATGAGCAAATTTTATATTGCTTGCTGAATTTATGAAATGTCACATGAAATTAAGTATTGTCAAAATGTACCAAGAGTTGATAATGCTATATGTGCTATCCTCTTGCATTGGCTGGTTTTGCTCTATTTTTTGTTCGCTCGACAAATCTTGCTTGGTCTTTGGAATTCCTCAATTCGCAAACTTGGAGCCTTGGCTAATATTTTGTAGGTTGAGTTGATAATGGTGATGGGCCACCACTGTTGAATCTCATCCAAGCTGCCACCCTCCTTCGGAATAAGGTATATCAAGAACTCACTCATGTCAGCCAATGTGCGAAATGTACTAATAGGTGCTACCAAGATTCAAACCAAGCATGCCCTTATACTCCAAGAAGAATTTGGGAGTCAAACCAAGCATGTCCTTGTACTCCAAGAAGAATTTGGGAGTCAAACCATCCTCCCCTTGACAACTACCTCAGGGGAGTGCCTTGAGGGCCTCGTGGAGATCCTCTAGTTGGAGAGTAATCTCTAGTCTTTGATGCATCTCCTGAGTAATAAGGCAAGGCAACTACACCCAAACCTTCTCTGTACATGAATCTTGATGCTCTAACTATGGCACATCTAACAAAAAATAACGATAAAAGTCAGTAGCAACAATTGCATGCATATCCTCATCAAGCAAATGACCCATTGGGTCTCCTCAACTGACTGCTGACATTGGGTGTGCACATGGCGGGTTCCACCATCTCAAAGACCTCTCTAGTAACTCTGTTTCCCACTTGGGTACAATGAGATTCCTATTGATGAAAGGCAAACTCATGACGCTGCTCATCAATGCTAGTCATCTCCTATTGAGCCTGCTGCAACTGCTCCTCCAACCAAGGACTGTTTGGGTGGTGCTCTTGCATCTTCTACAAGGAAGCAATGCCCTATTGGAGACACTTCTCCTCCTCCCTGGCTACACCCAAGTGAGTTGCAGACTCGTGGAGAAAGAAGCGTCTGCTTAGCAAGTCCACTGGCCACTCTACAAGCAGGGGTGCCATGAGTGTCCAAACTCTCTGTCCAAAGTTCCACCACCCTCTCTTTGAGCTCTAGATCTATCAAAATCCTCTCAGGGATGTGTAACATTGTACTCCCACTCCTCTGTCTGTCTATCACAATAAGAATCACTGGTGCATAATCAAAAAATCTGGTCCCTACCACAATGCAAACACATTCTCTGATGTCACGGATGTGTTCACTAGCTTAGAAGCAATCTATTTGAGATAGATTCACTCCTCCTACTCTATGGTTAGAGCAAAAGAGAGATAAGATTTCTAGGGGCCGAACAAGCTTGCATGGTTCCAAACATCTGAAACCCTCAAGGTCATACATAAATGCTCCCAAGCTGCCAATGAGCCCTGTGCACAGTAGCATGGCTACCTTCAATCCTGTCTGAGGGGTCCTCCAACATCTTGAAGTCTCCCCAGACACACCACTGCTCTGCATGTGGCAAGGACTCTACAATATGTGACCAAAAATCAGCTCGTGCATAGATGTTTAGAAAGCTCATGAGGCAACCATGAACTTGCATAGTAAATCACTCGGCCCTACTTCCCCGTACAATAATACATATTCCCACAATGTTCTGCTGCCTGTTAGGTAAAGGCGGTGTGCCTCACCGTGCTTTGTCCGTGTCCGCCGGCCAGTGTCCGACTGCCCACATTTATCTCCTTATTATTTATACATACGAAGAATAAGGAGCTCTAACTCACATTCTCACATGGTGCTCACACAGTGAGATTTGGGAGCTCCCCCACATCCTGTGTCGTTCTCTCTCTCTCTCTCTCTCTCTCTCTCTCTCTCTCTCTCTCTCTCTCTCTCTCTCTTTCCCCTTTGCACTCTCTGCGCACACGCACCGCATCCGCGCACTCACAATTGGTATCAGAGCCATGGTGATCACGGAGAGCACGACGGCTTCGCGAGCTTCGAGGCGATAGCTTGCTCGCTCTCGACGGTGGAGAGATTAAGAAATCTTGGAAGCTTTGTGAGAATGCAATGGGAGCTTGTGAGCTCAGTTGAGAGTGATGTATGCTCTTGTGGAAGCTAAGAAAGGAGTGTGGAAGATTGTGTGTAAGTGAAGGTGCTGCCCTAAAAACTGTGTGCGCAGCAGCACTGTTTTCAGATTCGTTTTTCTCCTTGTAGAATACAGATCTGAGAATTTTGTCTCCCATGCCCATCCATTTCGATGTGGTCTACAACTTTGCTGAAGAAAGTTTTTGCAAATTCCTCACTGTTTTGTTGATATTCAGCTCAGACTGACTGTATACAGATTGCAGGTTTTTTGTTTTCGCATAGTGTGCGAGTTTGATGCACTTTTGGAAGCACGGCAGGTGCTCGAAGTTAGGTGCATAAATTCTGAGCTGAAGATGCAATTTTAGCTTGTGCAGAGCTTGTGGTTTGAGGGTCTTTGGTAGATTTGGGCAACGAAGTACGGAGGCGTTTACACACCATCGAAGCGGTCTCTTGAGAGACGCAGTTTTTTGGAGTACACGGGTGGAGGTTCTTTCACAGGTTTCACAGGATACTTTGGTAGTGATTTTGTGCTTGGATTCATGGTCTTTGTGAATGGGTTTGCGTATGGTTATGGTGCATAGTTGATGCCCATTATATATGCATTTTGGCGAGCACTTTCAAGTGCCGATGAGCTCTCTTGAGAGCATTGTTTTCACATTGATCAAGTTTTCGGATTGCAACTCTTTTGGTGCTTGCTTATCCGCAGTCACTCCGTTGATCTACGTTGAGTGCGGATTGCCATTGTATGTGAAAATGTGGAGCCATTTTGTCATTTCTACTCATTGGTATTGAGTAGTGTTATGGTTTATGGTAGAGATTGTACTTGAGTTTTTGCTCAGTTTTCAGGGGAAACTCTATCGGATTTTCCCCAGATTCTCGCCATGGTTTATGCGTATTCACAGTTTTCTCTCTAATGGTATAGTGATCGATATATTCCCAATTTGACAGTGATCAAGTGTTTACTCTCACTTTGATAGGTTTCGTCAGTTTGGACACAGTTTAGTGTTCTTGTATCCACTCTCACAAGAGTGAGGAGTTGTGTATCCATCTTTGCTTGAGACAGTGGTTTGCTCTCGGGTGGGAGAGTCTTGTGATCTTGAGCATTGTTTGCCATAGTTTTGGCATGGATATGGAGACATTTCAGGTTAGAGGTGCTTCTCGCTCACGATCGTGACTGACATGTTGGCACTACGGCCATGATGGACATATTAAGCGTCGTTGCTTCAGGCATATGAGGCAGCGGAAGAAGCAGATGCATGGTGCTACTATGAGGACAGATGCTAGAGAGTATGCATGTGACGGGCATGTCACTTTTGAGTCTAGCTTGCCTTCAGACTACTTTATGTCTTGGGATAGCACATTGTCTACGCGTTTTCTACTAGACGAGCATGCAGTTTTTCATGTGACGCCACGTCGTGATTTGTTTTGCTCTTTCTCTAGTGGGAGACTTGGTTGTGTGCAGTTTGTTGATGGTTCAGCATATGACATAGAGGGTGTTGGAGATGTATGCATGTCTTTACCTAGCGGTGCATTGCTTACGCTACGAGATGTACGTTATGTACCAGGACTCAGTCAGAGTCTCATTTCAGTGCGTCTTGCAGAGTAGTGGACATTGTGTATTGCTTGCAGAGCGGTCATTTCAGATGCATAGCGGATCACTGGTGATAGTCAGAGGTGCTAGGAGTGGTCTGGTATACCCTTTGCATATTTCTGACACACGAGGCGGTGTAGTCTCTGGGTATTTACACCCATGTTTGGAGCGAGAGACGAGGCGTGTCTCTTTTGCGGATGTGTTGCATGGAGAGCAAGTTGTGCATTTGTCTTGTGGTGATGTTCACGCAGACAGTGGTATCTCTAGGGATGCACAGCTTTGTCAGTCACCATTTGAGGTGACATAATTGAGCCAGAGACCGATGCAATGTTCTATGATACGTCTGATACATTTGAGGGCGACAGTGTCCTTCAGACAGTTGTGTGTGACTGCAGTGGTGCTGATTTTTCGATTTTGCAATCATTCTCAGCAGATATGCCTTTGCCAGAGGATGCTGACATGGTGATGCATAGTCAAGTTGTTCCTGATGAGGATGCATATGGCACTGAGGTTGCTGACAGAGATAGGTTGGCACACATAGTGCATGTTTCGTCGGCTTTCGGATCTCTCATGTTTGACCTTTTGGTTTCGAGACCTGATCTTGCTTATGCGGTTGGTGCATTTGCAGTGGGAGTTGTTAGTCGTGCGATGACTGACACTGGCATTGTGCATTGTGCATTGTGCATTGTGGAGCTATGCAGGTCGTCGCTCAATACCTGCATGATGAGTGTCATCGTAGCTCTAGCCCTAGTGATATGTATGTTGCATCTACACTAGATCATGTTTGGAGTGAGCCAGTGAGCATAGGTTGAGAGTCGTCTTCTCTCACCTCTTGAATATACTAGTTGTAGGCTAGTCTTCTCGCCGCTTATTGACACACAACCTTTAGTGGGAGAATGTTAGGTAAAGGTGGTGTGCCTCACCGTGCTTTGCCCGTGTCCGTCGTCCAGTGTCCAACTGCCCACATTTATCTCCTTATTCTTTATACATACAAAGAATAAGGAGCTCTAACTCACATTCTCACATGGTGCTCACACAGTGAGATTTGGGAGCTCCACCCCACATCCTGTGTTGTGCTCTCTCTCTCTCTCTCTCTCTCTCTCTCTCTCTCTCTCTCTCTCTCTCTCTTTCCCCTTTGTATTATCTGCGCACACGCACCGCATCCGCGCACTCACACTGCCATGAGTCCACAATAGTCATACATACCCCTCCTTGAATGCCTCTAGGCCCAAAAGCAGCTGATCAAAAGGTCTCATAACGGCCTCGCAAAATCTGACCACATCATCGAATGTGGCTCTCACAAAGATGGTGCTCCTGAAGCATAAGAATATCAATCATACTGTTCACAAGGCATTACTAAATCTTCTGACGCAAGTGACCGCTCTTACGTTGAAACTGAGGTCCACCTAATCCTTGTACATTCCATGAGACAATCCTCATGAAGTCAGCAAGAAAAAACGGATGCTGCAACAACAACCAACCTTTCTATCTTTGAGGTTGGCTTGGATGGGGAGTAATCCGCATTTGAGTGACCCCAAGATAGTCGTGACTGTAAAATTTATCCAACCCAGGCCCAAAAAGACCGTGCCATCCATCAAGCTACATCCTCTCTCTAGGAGTCTTCATATACATATACATAGAAAGGTGTACTCTACATGTCAACAAAAAGTGTACCACAATGTGCCTACATCCTGCTATATCCAGTGGTGTCACAGAGAACTTGGCCAATGGCCACAGAATCTATATGAAATCTATGCACCCCAAGTCTCCCGTGTGATGAGAGAACTTGAGAGCCTGAGCTTGAATCCAGTCCATCATTGATCTTAGAGTCCACTCAGTTTGGTCCCTGCCACACAGTGGGAAGGAGAAACCAATCGATGTGTCCAAAGCTTCTTCCCCTCTAGCTATTAGAAACAGTATATGGACTCTGAAGCAAGTCACCTCAAAGTTGAGGGAGGACTTGTCGAGGAATCATGTGAAGTTGTAAGCAAATAAATCCCACCAGTGACAGTTGTCAAAACTCGTCAGTCTTCAAGGGACTGCTACAAAAGGTGACGTCTACACCAAGAGCGGTGTCCACAAGAATGGCTACACCTCTTTTGACAAGGGGTTTGTGGCAAAAGCGCTACCAAGAGACCTCCTACCTATCAATAAAGGTCTTGTCTCCTAAGCTAGTTGTGAGGCTGGAGAGAGAGTGGATGACGGAGCAGACAGGCTAATGGGTGGAATGGGAGGGGAGGAGATGGTAATGGGGGGAGATGATGGAGGCAAGAGTTAAGGGACGGTGGATGGAGCATGAGGATGAGGGCCTATCGGTGGCAAAGCTGAGGTGGAAGGGGTATTTGTGGGCTCATCCTACTATAAGGGGTTGAAACCGTGCCTTGTTGGAACCCTCTGCTGTTATCCTAGTGTAGGTTGACCACCAGGGGTGCCAAATTGATGTGGTGCTCCTTGGTGACATTGACCATGGACCTACTGCCAGCCCTCCTCTATCTGGGCACCAGTCTTGGAGGAAGTCTGATAGTAGCCGCACTTGAGAAGTTGAGCGTCAATGATCTTTCCCACCTCTACTAAAAGACAGAGGCATGGAGGAGATCACAGACCTCCCCTCTGCTAGGTTGGGTGTCGACGATCTTGCATATAACAAAGGTGACCTAAAGGCGTGCCACCTTTGCCTCTAAGCTCGCTTGCTCTGTCAGCAAGAGAGCAACTCGGATGGTAGGTTCCGTGAGGTCAAGCGAGGGGGTTTCAATCGAGGCCCTCTAAGGCAGAGCAAAACCTTCCATCTGTGTCTGCTATTGTCAAGGTGAGAGCGAAGGTGAATCAAGGGCATCGATGAGGTTGAAGGTGGGGAGAATGGGTGAGTCGGTTCCATTTGAGAGCAGGACCAAAAGCCATTAGGGGGGGGGGGTACAAAGCACATGACTGAGGGCAGCGCGAGATGGAAGTTTTTTTTTTTTGGGGGGGGGGGGGGGGGGGGGGGCTGTCGTGGGTAGCTAATGGCAATGCAGGGAGGGGAGGGGGGCTGGCGGGCAGGTTGGGGTAGCAATGGCGAGCGAAGCAAAGGCAACAGCAAGCGCCTTTTTTGTTCTACCCAAAATAACCTTCGCTTTTGGCTAATCAACATTGTTTTATGTTGCATTGTGGCTGGGTACAAAGAGAAGATGTCGTGACTCCAAAACAACGCTAGGTCTGGTTAGATGATTTTTCCTCATAGTTTAAGGCTTCTAGGACTTTTTATTTTGTTGCAAGGTATGTTGGACTAACAGGAATGGAGTGATCTGGTTCTTCTCTGGATCAAGACATGGAAAGGGAGAGCATGACGATGCAGGCGCATTTGTCAAAAGATCATTGACACATGAGTAGTTGGAGTCTTATGGGGCCACTTTAAAATGTGTTGCAGTTGTGGTTGCTTATTGCCAAGCCAACCTATTAAAAGGGAGTAGTTGCATCATATCCTTTAAAAGAAAGGGAGTGTGCCCCTCTGTTTTGGGAGATATAATTAAGAGATGTAAACCGGGAGGTTAAATGGAATTGGGCCACAATTGAGATGTCCCGCATATTGCATGCTTTTCACAGTCACAATTGACAAGATCCAACTGCCATTTCCACAAGACCATTGACATGATTTTATCATGCATGCATGAATTGCAGTTGGAATTGTTGCACTAAAAAATTTCATGGGAAACCTTGGGAGTATCACCTTCTGATGTCATTGTCTGATGAAGTTGAGGATGAAGACGACACACTGACTGATGATGATCTTGAAGGCATATCATTGGATATGGAAAATTCATGTATGAAGGCCACCATGAGGCAATAACTAGTGCTTTGTGTGTTGGTGAAATGTTTGTAGTGATTCCAAATGCTACAACCAATGATGAGAATGCAGACTTTTACTTGGTAAAGTGCATTGAAGGTATAGAAAAGGAAAAACGTGGCTACATTGACAAATGGAATTATGTGATTGACAATAGATCGTATGTTGTGCAAGGAATGTATTGCAAGCAAGTGGACGCATACACCTTCAAACTAGACTACAACCAACCCGTTGTTTACATACTTTCAACTCGTGTACGCTGTATCAAGATACCCATGGAACACATGCAAAAGCAATACACAATCACCCGAGGAGATTATGGAGAAATCCATAACAACATGCCCTTTGGTATTGAACATGTAGCTCGTGATCTTCTTCTATTTGACATGTGGCTCGTGGCTATATTTTTTATTGTGGATAATAAGCTGTCAATCTACTTTTTGGTGTGGCTAAATAATTTTACTCAAAATGATACATGTCCTGATAAGTACATTACTGTCTCTAGTACATGACAGCAAGGGCTGAATAGAATCTTCCACAAACACTACATCCCGAGAAACCAGAATACGTTTTGTTTGCGGATGATACAACCTGTAACCTTTGCTTTCAGCACTATAACCAACAAAAATACATTTGACAGCTTTATCATCCAATTTTTTGCGTTGCACTTGTGGCACCAAAGCATATGCCAAACAGCCAAAAACACACATGTGCTCAATAGAAGGCTTTCTATCATGCCATGCTTCATATGGAGTAATAGACTGCAAAGCTTTCGTAGGACACCTGTTAAGTACATAAGTGGCACACATGATGGCCTCAAGCCAAAAAGAATGCGGCAAAGCTTGACTTTTGACCATACATCGTGCCATTTCCGTCAGTGACCTGTTTTTCCTCTCAGCAACACCATTTTGCTCAGGTGTATAAGGCACTGTACATTGGTGTTTTATCCCACGACTAGCCAGAAATGCATTAAATTCATGAGACATATACTCCCCCCCTCGATCGGAATGGAGGGTGCCCATAGTACATTTCGAGACATTTTCAGCCATAGCCAGAAATTGTTTGAAGCACATAAAAACTTCGGACTTCGCTTTGAGCGGAAATACCCATGCATTCCTGGAGTAATCATCAATGAAAGTCACGAAGTACAGGTAATTGCCCAAGGACAGAGTTTGCATGGGCCTACAAACATCACTATGCACAAGATGCAACCTGCATGTGGCCCGAACTGAACCATCCTTTGAAAATTTAGAACGCTGCATCTTACCCAAAATACAGCCTTCACAAACATGTTTGACAGGTGCTTCAAGAGCGGCAAAGAAGCAACCATATCAGATTTTTGCAAACGCAGCAAACTGGCAAAATTCAGATGACCAAAACGTGCATGCCTAAGTTTTGCATTTGAAATAGCCCTTGAATCTGCAAAAACATTTGCAAAATTTTGTCCACACTTGTCATACAAAGTGAGCTTATACAGCCCAGATGCAAGAATTTCATCACCAAAATTGAGATCATGAACTGTACATCTGTCATCCACAAATTTGACTACAAGTCCAAGTCTAGCAAGTGCGGATACAGACAAGAGATTCTTCTTGATCCCAGGTACATAAAGTGCATCAACAAGTGTGAAGGAACTGCCATTAGCAGCAGTGAGCACAATCTTTCCAACTCCCTGAACTGGATAAGAGGCGTTGTTGGCACAAGTGACTGAATTTCCATGAGGGACAGACTTGAGAGAGGTAAACAATTCACGATGTGAGGTAATGTGCTTTGTAGCACCACTGTCAAAATACCACACATGTGAATCTGCAGCAACTGACAAGCATGCATCATGGACAGCAGGATTGTAAGTGCACTCTGCGCTAAAAGCCCATTCTGCATCAACATCAGCAACACAGTCTCCTTTCACAGAAGACTCAACAATGGCTGCATTTGTAGTGGAACCAGCATTTGCAGTGGAACCACCCTCTTTCTTCTTAGCCTCTTTGGCCTTCAACTTAGGACACGACTCGATCAAGTGATCATTGGCTTTACAATAATGGCAACGCATCTTCTTTTTTACCTTATCACCAGAATTTCCAAACGAATTGCTGCCAACAGAAGCATTAGGAAGAGAATTTTTGCCACTCGCAGCAGAACCATAAGAAGTGGCTGCATTGCTGTTACCACCCTTTCTTTGAGAAGCAATAAAAGCCCGTTCAACTGCACGCTGTCTAGTCCTGTTTTTTCTGGAAAGTGTCTCTTGCAACAGCAATGTGCATAATGCATCAAACTTGACAACTTCTGGATTTCCTTGGGTCATAAGTCTCCAAGTACTAGCAAAAGTCTGGTAAGAATCTGGTAAGGCATCAAGAACAGTCTGCACAAGGGAACTGTCTGAAATAACTTCACCTGCAGAAATAAGTTGCTCATTGATATCCTTGATACTAGCAAGGAAAGTGTCCATACCATCTTCCTCATGCATAATCTTAGGATCCAGCTCTTTACGCAGCAAAGCAATTTTAGCCTCATTGCGGCTTGCATAAAGGCCTGCTAGAATATCCCAAGCCTGTTTTGCAAATTTTGCTGAACCGATGTGAGGAACAATGGTGCGCTTCACAGACAACGCAATCAATGCATGAGTCTGCGCATCCTTAACATCCCAACGAGCTTGTTCTGTCGTAGGCAAAACAACTCTAACAGCTGCAATCCTTGTAGTAAGACCTGCAACATCCTCAACATCGCCTACATCCTCAGAACCAGGACGTACATCAATGCCCTTCACAATGTTCCAGACACTCTTTGACACAAGAACATGTTGCATCATATAAGCCCACATAGGGTAGTTGTCCCCATCCAACCTGTCCTCGGCAACAAACATCTTGAACACATATGTGTTGTTGTTGTCAGCCATGGTAAATGTTGCACCTGATGTGAAAACTGCCCGAAAATAAGAGAAACGAAGCGGGAACAACCTGTGCTATATAGCACAAACCTTAGAAGCCTATAAGGCACCTGTTATGCAGACGACACTGACAGAAATTCTGCACAAAATGACGAAATAGCCTGTGCAGTACTGCCTGTAGTGGAAACGGATGCTGAAATGAGCTTTCCCAAAATATTTGTCGACCTACGAACGCTTGCCAAAGCTCACTGAAATCGGAGAAAGTGAGCAGGCGTGTGCTGGAGCAGCTGGCAACTAAGCCCGGGAGGACGTGACCTGCTCTGATACCAATTGTTGGAATTAGGGTTGCAGAGAAACACACACAGCTTGGAGAAGACGGAGGAAGCTCAAGGCACACAATAATGAGTGTGTTACTTAGTGTGCAATGGAAAGATAGATAGCCCTAGAGTGATGGACGTATATACAATGCACGGGGGAAAAAACCTCCTAAAGAGGAAAAAAATGCCCCGGCGGTCCTAGTGTGTTCACACACATCACTACCACATGTATATGGTAACACTTTTCATTGCGAAATTTAAAAAAAAAACACATGTCAGTCACAAGAGACCCTAAGCAAAATAAGTTTTCAGAATGGTATAGACAAAATACTAAAGGGCACACTAGGTATGGGAACACTAATTAAAGGTATAACAACTGCACAATAACACTTGCTTGCTTACAATACATAATTTGGGCAGAATAGGAAAGGTTTAACATAGTTTTTTGCAAGCTCTTGAGCGGTGGCTTTCTTTTCACCTTTGGTGCTATCGGCTTTGTCATCGATCTTCTTTCGGGAGCCACAAATGTTGCTTGCAGTTTCTTCAGGTATCTCTTTAGGGCAACCTCTTCTCTTTAGCTTAGATTTTCAACAAAAAAAAAAAACTACTATCACCAACTTCCTGTGTGCCCTCTATGCTCTCAGTCTCTTCAGCGTTTCCCTTGAGGCACAAGTCACTGTCTGTTGAGAAGTTTTTATTGTTTCATTTAGAGTAGGTATCGAAAAAAACTCATCATCCTCTACCATTTTGCTGCTCGCATCACCACCTTCCTCTATTTTCATGCTTATGCACCAAAAACATTTTGCACTTGATGGGAGCCCACATCCACTCCTTCATTCACTGTATCCAGCTGACCACCCTTCTTAGCTGAAGAGTTCTCATTTTTAGCTTTTCCCTTTCCTTTGGTGTCATGCATGCTGCCCACATCATGACAAAGCTTTGAGAGGTCTGCAACAAAAAACTTGATTACAACCTATGTAATGCCAAACAGCTTCAAAAAACAACGAACCTCGTTATTCAATATGCCACAACATTCGATGATGGTGTCAAAAAGATTTTATTGTACTTTTCGCTTTAGCGGAATATAAATATAATTGCTACAATAGTGATTGACATGCCAAAACTTATGTTAACAAGATATGCTTGTTGGCACGTGTGAACTAGCATAAAACGTATATAGCACGTTAACATGCTTCTACCCTTAGGTTCCTATTTGAATTATGAAGCATTGCCATAGTTGTTACCATGGTATGGTAGTAGGTGTGTGTGAACACACTGAGGACAATTAGGGTACTTTTTTTCCTCTTTTGGAGGTTTTTCCTCTTAGCTTCTATATATGCCCATCACTCTAGGGAAAGCCTTTTGTATCAGCATAGTTAGTAATATTGCTTCCTATGTTGTGTGCTCTTGAACGTCTCCTTCATCTTCTCCATCTTCCATGCATTCATGCGGTTATATTTCCATCAATTGGTATCAAAGCGGGCTTTGACATCTAAGGCAACATTGCAAACAACCATCCAGCTCACATTCTAAGATTGAGGTGATTTTTGGTCAGCATTCACAAGGTGACATAACCTTCAGAATAATATATGATCCTAGGGCTATTAGAATTTTGACTCGGGCTCATTTTGACCTTTGTTTTCACTATTGGCAATACTTCACATGCAATTTCTATCCTTTTGTGCAATTCAATAATGCATATTTATGTAAAATAGGCACTTTGTAGTCTATTGTGGGTTGTGTTATATAGCACAAATTGGTTTTTGGTGGTTTTTCTTTGATATAGGTAGTTCTTGCATCAGGTGCAATCACCAACCATGGTTGATAAGAATGATTTTTTCCACATGTTTTTTGCTAAGGGAAAACTAGATGAGGACAACCCCACTTTGGAACATTGTGCAGGGTTATGATGTAAGACTTTTTTGTGCATACATGTTCCGCAGATGATGGTGTGTGTTCTCCTCATGCTACCCCTCTTCCCTTTATCTCTCTCTCTCCCTCGTGATCGCCCCCCCTCCCTCTCGCTATCACTCAGTTCATGGTATTTTAGGCATTACTTTCCAGGGAAAGTTAACAAAACCAAGGGGATGAGGATGACAAACTTGCAGTAGTGTTATATTCAACATGCCAAAATCTTATAACATTCAAGGAGCAAAAGAGTGACAAGCTCTAGCTCTTTTGCACATTGCCTTCTACAAAACCTAGTTTTCTAGGGTAATATTGCATCCTCCACATGTTTTTCTAGGAGCCTTTTTTCGTTGAAAATACCCTATTAGCAATTACCTTATGACTTATAGCTAAAGGATGTACCTAGTTTGCTTCGTCTTATTTTTTGTTAAGCCACAATCTTCTAATAGGAATGGACACCTCCTACTGCTATTTCATACCATTATTTGAAGTGCCTTAACATCTACTCTTGGCTTGGCGATATCGCTTTAAACAAGGTGAACATTCACAATGGCCCACATAAGAGGATGCCAAAGAGATAGGAAATGAATGTCAACTTTCTCTCTCATTGACCTGGTCTCATATACATATAAGACGATGCTTAGTTAATGTCCCTCTTAGAAGAGAGAGGAACAAAAAGGGTTTTCCATTGTTGACTTGCCATGTAGCACTAATCGACATGCTTTATCCAACGGTCCATAAAAGTTCCATGCTTTACTAAGGCCTTATGTAGGCCAAAAACTATTGACTCTGTTCTTATTATAAGATCAACCAATGCCTGTCAAGGGGAGTTGGCCTAGCGGTAAAGGCGAGAAATGCGCCCGCTATGGTTCAAACCCTGCGACATGCGGGTGTGGGTGCAATACCGTAAAACTGCATCAAATTGTAGTAGGAAGGGGGGGATTCAAGCAATGCTTGACAATAATTACTATTTGAAAATACTCTATTAATCATAATATATTGTAGTTTTCTTTGTACATGTTTACAAGGATGATTGTGGAAAATGAAGGGCAACAAAGCCTTCACCAGAATTGATTCAATTCAATCAAGACTCATTGTAAAAATGTTTTAAATTCCATGATTGATCTTTGTGCATCGGCCCAAAATGAGCTGAGGCTGGATAGAAGAAAATGTATAAGAGTTCAAGTCTCATGAGACTCAGATGCTGCCTCTCATGTGTGGTGAACCTGTAGGTCCTCACCTCCACTCGCAACGCATTTCCTCAGGCCTTGAGACGAAGTTTTGCATTGTGCCAAGCCAATTTAATGATTGCTTTTCATCTCTGCACTTTTTGTCAGTTATTGGCAGAAGCTACTATGAGATCCTTCTCACCAGGCATATTGCCTACATTACGATTTGCATAAGAGTCGGGTGAGGATGCCATCTCCAGTAAGGACTCCTTTACTTGCTCTGCTTGCATAAGATCCTTGTCCCTTGTCTACAAAGCCCATAAATAAAGGTGGTCACTGCTTGCTTTTTTCCTTTATATTCAGACCGTAAAAACGCACCTTAAGTGCCCCAAATGAAATTACAGAAAGAAATAAAAGCAATGACATGGGTTGTTATATACAGAAGTGTCTCACTTAACAAATTGGAGCCTTACATAAGGAGCTTTATGCAAAAATGGACATTGGATATTAATAATTGACTAGCTAGGGTAGAGTTTTCTGATGGCCAAATATTGGAAGAATTCATGTTCTTGGTCCAAAACTTGGGATCTGGAGAGCTAGATGCCTTATTTCCAATGTCAGTTTTGTCCTCCTGTATTACAGGGATAACCCAGGAAAGGTCCACCCCGAAGAGGAAGAGAGCCTGAGCCCACTAAGACCCAGAATAGCCTCTGGGTCTCTTCTTTCCCAAAGGGGCTTTGGGATTGAAGCACCAGAGTTTTCACTACCAAAAATGTTAACCTCGAAAAGAAGCCTGCAACATCTTCGTTTCAGATGACTTCCACTATGGAGGGCACACTAGTAAGTACTTGTGGAAGGGAAAAACAATTTTTGCCCATTCCCTTCTTTACAAACTGATAATACGATATCAGTACTATCTCAAAGTCCTTCAAGTTTGATCAGCGGATTGTCGAGGCACAGGCATCATCACCATGGGAGGAGGCAGGCCTCATGTGTAGTTGTTGCAAGGCACCTCCATGTTTGAAACTGCAACACACCTAATTCTGAGTTGGGAGAGGATTACCAAACATACGGGTTTAATCTTCCACAGATCTTTAATGGACAAATGAGAATTATAATATGCAAAAGACTCTTGCCTCGCCACTTAAAGAAAGAGATGTAGTCTTCCCGCACTGTGCCATAGCTGCTATCTACATCACATTGTTGTTGATTTTTGTAGGATAGCTGCCTGCATTACGTTATTGCTGACCCTTGTGGGATACCAAGACTTGGAGGACAGATTTTGAGGCACTTAGTAAAGCCTTGAGGAGTAACCCAGTTTCAGAGTACTTTAATTAACATGCCTGATGGGCTATTCTTATATTTGTGGTTGTTTACCTGGAGGGATGATAAGACAGTTCTCTCTTTCAAGAATATCAGGCTTTGGGAGATATGCTACTAGATGGCTCTACTGGTTCACTTATTTTTATTTTGTATTGTGGACGTTTGGACCATACGACGGTGATGTAATCTCTTGTCTCATAGGGCTTTTGGGCTTTTTGCAGATGTAAATAAGCATTCCATTTCTTTTTCAGCAGTCATAGTGTGAGACTTTTCCCAAACTTGAACTACCCATGTTGTTTAAGAAGCCTGACAACTTGTTCATGCATCGGTGAGTTATGTTTATTGTAAACAAGTTTTCTAATACTCCAAGTTCCTATGTACGTCCGAGTTCTAGAAACTGTGATTCATGATGATTGAAGGACTTTCTTTATTGGTTTTATAGTGAATACTTAACATCACTTTGAGCTTAAACAAGCTTAATGGAAACATTACCTCCGCATTAAAGACGTTCAAGACAAGGCCTCGAAAAGTGGTTATGTTGGCATGCAGGACATCCAGGCCAAGAACATCAAGAGCCTGCATCAGCTTTACAAAAACTCCAGGCCTCTTCTCACAAAATATTCTCAGGCTAAACAGCTGTCCATCAAGTTTACTTACTTCTACCTGGAAAAAGGAAAACCATGTGTTCAGTCAACCAAATCTACAATTTCCTTGGGACAGGATCAAGAAATGAAACATTTCATCGATGATGGTGGCTTAAATGTGATGTTAATTCTTCGATTAGAGAAAAAAATTGCTTGATTGAAACTCCGTTGGTTTGAAGGAAAACTCAGCTTTGTACATCCATAGATGCTTGATGGTAACTATTAGCGAGAGTTCAGGTACCTGCATAGGCTGGCTTAAATCCTCAAGCCTCTTCTCATTGCTATCACTTGGGATTTTGATGTGATCTGTTTTCAATGAGTATTGACCCTCATCAGGTCTAATATCATTTCCATTTTCGTCAATAAGGTGACCACCTTCTGGTTGTATGAAGGAGGCAGGATTATGCTCAATATCCTCCTCCTTTGTTTCCAGCAACTCTTCTTGTAGCACTTTGACTTGGTTTTGAAGTTCTTTCACATACTCAATCGCATCTCCAAGAATAGATGCCCTGTCCATCTGCTCAAACGTCCACAAGTAAACACAAGCAATAACTGTGCTTGGGCCAACAATAGAGATGATAGTAACGCAAAAATGCATTCATAATGTTCCAATGCAATTCAGCACAGAGTTTCTTTGTAAGCCCACTAACATAATGTTTTCTATATACAGACAGAACAACATTTTTAAAACGCAGGTTCGCTAGGCAAATTTGAAGATAGTATTATGGTTCTTCTTTTTCCTTGCATGACTTATCGTGTATAAACAAAGCATGTTCATCTCTGCAAGGATGATTGGAATGGACTCAATAGCTATATCTTCATAAGGCCAGATTGATATGAACTTACAGGACATAACAACAAATGTTTGTATGATATATCTTCAATTTTTTCTCATCAATGAAGATTGACACCACCATATACACAGTAATCATTTAGTGTGCGCCCTTGAGTTGAATTCAAAGCACTTGACTGACATTTCTGTAGCGTGTGGAGTTACCTCATGGATTTAGCACAATGCTTTTTAAATAAAAAAACTTGCCTTTGTGATTTTAGGCACCAGTGCACGCAAAGAATAAAGACGCTCATTCAGTTTTTTCCTCCGTTTGCGTTCTGCAACTAGGTTCTTAGACAAATGTCTTCTTCCTGATCTTGTCACTCCCTTTTCTTCATCATCCTCCATCTGATCACTACAATCAGACGACTCTGCACGCATCTCTGGCTTGGCATCCTTGTCAGAAACCTCTTTTGACAAGCCACTTGCACGTGGAGAGTCACTCAAAGGGGCCTTCTGATGCGGATAGTGTGTCATGGGAGGTAAAATTACATCAGAAAAATTGTGATCTGCTGGAAGCATGGATCTGTCCTGATGGGGGGAGTCCCCAATTCTTTCAAAAAGGTCACCTCGTTGCTTTCGGCTTGTGAAGGACAAGGTCTGACCTGCCTCTGGCGGATAATGAAGTTGTGATCCCAATGGAAAAGAGAGATGGGTTTCATTCAACTGAACCTCATGACCCCATCCACCCAAGTCTGCTGATGGTGTCCAAGGAAGCTGAAGCTGACTATTGGCCGCAGCATACATACTGTGGTGATACCCTCTTGGATCTCCAGTCTCACCACACACAGTCAAGTTTGTCTGGTATTTTTTCATAAGATTGTCGTCAATCATTCCTTGTAGACTCTGCATCTCTCTTGCAAATCCATTGGTTAGAGGGGGATCTGGCATGTTAACTACCATTGACGCTGTGTTTGTTTGGAATTGCTGCCCTTGTAAAGCAACTCTTTCAGTTTCAGTGAACATACCTGTGCTGCTTCCCATCCATATCTCGCCACACTTATCCATCACTGACTGTAAAAGTGAAGGATTCTCTATAGCCTGTCATTATTACTTGATTGATTTCAGACTCACAAATGAGTGATTGTCACTTTGGTTTAAAAAGTTGATGTAAAAATCCATTGGTCACACATACTTAAAACTTTCCTTCTTTTACAAGAATATTGATGAATAGACACATGAACCATGATTAGAAAACATGAGAAAATAGAAACTTTAGAGTCATTTGAAGCTCAAATTTGTTCCGCAAATAGCTGTAATCCTAATGTAAATCTCAAACGCATCCGATTATGTGAACCAGGTAGCCCTCAGGAGAAGGAGAAATGAAATGAAATCTAATAATTAATTAATGTCTTCAAAAGGCCAAAATGACCTATGAGACCAATCCGTTACAAACTTGTGAATCTGGTATCGTGTCTCTGTAACAAGCTGCTGAAGTGTCGACCTACTGAAGAACGGAGCTACCGGCCGAGAGGCCTAAACCCTAGAAGAAGCAGAAGCAGCAACAGATTTCCGAAAATTGCGTAGCTGCTGATGACGTGGCAGATTTCCAAAAATTGCGATGGCATGATGATGTGGCAGGCTGTACGGATTTCCACGTTTTGCACTGGCTGATGATGTGGCAGCTGTACAGATTTCCGTAAATTACGTTAATAGCTTTTTGGCATTGCTGTATGGGGAGCGTTTGGTTGTACAGTCCTCTGAGCTCATGGCCCGAACCTTTTTAGGTTATTTGCACGTTGAGTAGCTTCATACCGCAGACCGTTTGTCTCAAGGGAGTGCTCAGCGGCACTGTTTGTTCTGTCATGTACCATGCATATGTAAGCATTTGTGTTGCATTGTGATGTGCCAACTATTGAATATTCCTAATTGGATGAGATTGCCTGGATATGTAATTTTAGTGCATCAAGACACCCATGGCAGATCAGTACGGTCTGGGTGTGATGGCTAATTTTACTATGCCGGAATATCAAGAGTTCCGATCTAGACAAAAGGAGAAGCTAACTCCTTGATCAAAAGAGCCGAAAGGAGAAGCTAACTCCTTAACAAAAAGAGCAAATTGATTGTCCCTCGGAATGACCCTTGGAAATTTTTGAGCTGACTTTAGTTGTTTTGCAGATATGTTGTAATCGCGGACGATTACTCTCTTTCAAGAAGGGGAGATGTAACAAACTACAGACGTGTCGACCTACTGAAGAACGGAGCTACCGGCCAAGGGGCCTAAACCTAGAAGAAGCAAAAGAAGCAACAGATTTTCGAAAATTGCGTAGCTGCTGATGACGTGGCAGATTTTCGAAAATTGCGTTGGTATGATGACGTGGCAGGCTGTACGGATTTCTACGTTTTGCGTTGGCTGATGACGTGGCAGCTGTACAGATTTCCATAAATTACGCTGACAGCTTTTTGGCATTGCTTTTGGACCAGGAGCTTTTGAGTTTGAAGGCTTTTCATGTAAACTGCTTTTCATAGGCCAAGGGCTTTTAAATATGTGCTAAGGGCTGATTCTCTATCATGCTTCCTGAAGATGCAGAAATTGGAGTACCGGTTTTTATTGTGTTGATGGAATATAAAGAAATACCGAAAGAGGGCACCAAGGTTTGGGGCCAATACTCTCTGGGGTGGAATTCCGCCACTCCGTGCCGCGTGTCGTCTCTCTCTCTCTCTCTCTCTCTCTCTCTCTCTCTCAGTTCAATTGTTATTGAAGTGCTAAAAGTCTGTTCAGTCTGTTCTTTTCTATTGGCACGTGGTGTCCGTCTTGTGACAGTCCAAAAAAAAAAAAAACTCAAATGAATATAGAAGTGCTACTAGCTCAAACTGTGTGGGGTATGTGCTATTCCTGATACAATGGGTGCCAAATACAAGAGAAAGATACAATGGGTGATGGATCCATCCTCATCTATACTCTGGATATTGAGATAGTATGGCTCGAATCCTCTGTTGTAGTCTTCGTCGATGTTGTGAAGCTCCTCTGCTAGCAGTTGATATCCCTCTGAATCTACCAATCTCAATCTCAAGCTGGTGTGAAGATGTCCTTATCTGACCAATGGCACACCGTAACCCATGAGATAGATGTGTATCCATATAGCTGGGACGAATCACAAACCCATCCCCTGTGAGTTGAAGAAGATGCTTTCTATAGAAAACCATCTTCATGCGCAACTCCTGTGTCGGCTCTATCCATGTCCTCTTGGTGTCCAACTGGGTCAGGTCCTTGCGAATGAATCTAGTAATCTCCACCCGTGTAAGAGACAACGATGGTGCATCAAGGGAGTACTGGAAGGGAGGCAAGTTGTCCATACTAAAGCCATGTATGTGGAACCATGATGACATCTGTGCATACCAGCATGATGTGTCCCCCTGTAAAGCTAATTGTCTGGAAGACTCAAGGGCCAATCTGGCATATCTGTCTCTGGTAGTATCAGTTTTTCATAAAGGAGACTAATCTGGTAAGCGCCTCTATCTCCATAGGGGGGCCGCTAACTCCGCTCTAATGATCTCATGTGGAACGGAGGCCTTGGCTCTAATCAGCCAAGAGATCATAGATACCAAGGCCTCTCCATACCTCTCCACCCATCCTCGCCCATAGAGGGTCCCCAAACCTGAACCCCATCGAGCATAGCTAAAGCGACCAAGGTATCAAAGAGCCAGACCTTTATTCGGGGTTCCTAGAATTGAGAAGCTGGGGAGGGGGTCTCCGGGCAAGGCTTTATGGTTTGAGCATCAGATAAGTGAACACCAAATGGCTAAGTACCAAAGTGGAAGAAAAAAAAAGGCTTTTTTGAAAGTTTTTGGTAGAGTTTGGGTACCCCAAAGGTTTGCCAATGACAAGTGTAATGGATATGTCCCTTCCGGGTGCCGCTAGAACTGCCTCTGCTTGTGGTCCCATCCGATTGGGTGTAATCTCAAGCTGCGCCGCCAATTCAAGTGAAATGAAGTTGGCCTTGGCTCCTCCATCAAAGAAAATCAGGGCTTCTTGATCTTTCACTTTGCCCCAAGCTCGGCAAAGTTTTGTACTTTCATCAATCGTGCTTGGGTCAGTATCCATGCAGTCTGGAACCATTCCTTTCATCTTGCCTTTTCTGCCACGTTCCTCTGCTGCCTCAAACTCTCTGTCCTGTCTTCATTATGTTCTTGTTGTGCCTTTTTAGGGCACTTCGCGGACACGTGCCCATGTTCCCCGCATCCAAAACACTTCCCCTCTTTGATGTAGTTGGCCCTCTCTTGAAGAGTGAGCCGGGGTCATGAATCCTTGTCTTTCTTTTCTTGGGAACTCTTTCTCTTTCTACTTTCATTGTTAGAAGTCTGTTGGGTTCTCTGAGTCAAGATCTCATCAGTGAGGTCAGTCAAATTTCCCGAACGTATCACGAAACCCTGTTTCGCATGACCCATCAATTCTTGAATAGAATTTGACTTTTCTTCCAAGCAGTAGTCTCGGATCTCTGTAGGAAGTCCGCAGCAAAACCGCTCAACCTGTTCTTTAAAAGTGACCTTCTTTAAATGAAGAGGCTGGTAGAAAAGAGTTCCAAAATCTCTAGCAATAAGCGTCCAGAGAATCTCCCTTGGTCATCCGAAGATGATTCCAATTTCCAAGCACTCCCGAGTCGGCCAAGAAGAAATAAAAAGCCTTTTGAATTTCAACGATTTAAATGGAGCTTCCTTTCTCAGAAGAAGGGTGGACCACCACGTTCGAGCATTTCCCTTGAAGAAAGATGTAGCCCTCCTAATCTTGGAGAGCTCTAAATAATGCCCTCTAGAGAAAGCTATGTCAAACTGCTATATAAAGGCCAAAGCCCTCGCAGCATCTCGAAATCCAGAAAAAGAGTCAAACTTAATAGATTGTCCACCTTAAAGCTTTAAATTCTTTTTCTTTCTTGCTTTTATCTTCGAGGAAGTCATATTGGTTGACTTTGTAAAAATGCTTCTTCTTTGCATGAAACTTGTGATCGTCGGAGTCCGAATTGTCTGAGGATGACACCTCTATAGAACTGTCAGAAACCGGGCGAAATTTAGGCGGCTTTGCCTTTTTCTTGCCCTTTCCGAAGCTTTGCTTTTTGCTTCGCTTTTTTCCTTTTCTGTCTTCTTCGCTCAAGTCAAAAGAGCTAGAAGGACTGTCAGAAGAAAAAGAAGAAGAACTGGGTAGTCCTTCAAATCGTACACGCTTCTTCTTTCTTGCCGATGCAAAAGAAGATTGACGACCCAAATAACCCGGGAAGTAAGTTTCTGTCACAAGGGGGGCACCACGTGCCAATAGAAAAAGAACAGACTGAACAGCTTTAAGCACTTCAAATAACAACTGAACTGAAATAGAGAGAGACGACACGCAAGACGGAGTGGCGGAATTCCACCCCAGAGAGTATTGGCCCTAAACCTTGGCGCCCCTTTCGGTATTTCTTTATATTACTGCTGATTCGCAAAGTACAACAGCCGGGTAGCACCTCCTCTGCAATCTGCGCTAAAGAATGCCAGAGAGGGCCCCCAAGAGAGGGCCCCCAAGGCTCATATTTAAAGGCCCAAAGCCTAAAAGCATCAAATATGAAAAGCTGACCCCAAAAAGTCACTTTCCTAAAATTTCAGGATTTTTCTAAAAATCCACCACGAATTGCGAAACATCCGTACAGGTGCCACGTCATCATATTTTGATGTGCAAAGTCCTTTGAGTGTATTCTGCTTTATTTTTAATGCCTTTATGTCACTTGGGCCCCATCCGACGGGGTCCCGTAAGTTGGTGGGAACTCTTCTTTAAAAATAGGCCACTCGTCAAAACTTTGTAAGTCTGTAAAACTTCTTCTTCTTCTTCTGTTGCTTCTTCTTAGGGTTTGGGTTAGGGGTTTTGCAATTTTAGGGTTAAGGGTTCCAAAATTAGGGTTTGCAATTTTAGGGTTAGGGCTCCCAGAATTAGGGTTTGCAGGTTTTAGGGTTAGGATTTCAGCAGTTAGGGTTTTTGGTAGAAATTAGGGTTAGGGTTTTTGCTCTCGGGCAGCCATGTCATCACTTTGTGACAGTTTAGGCACCTCGGCCATATCTGTAAGTTGGCTCCATTCTTTAGGCTTTGACACGTCAGCAGTTTGTTACATCTCCCCTTCTTGAAAGAGAGTAATCGTCCGCGATTACAGCATGTCTGCAACACAACTCAAGTTAGCTCAAAAATTTCCGAGGGTCATTCCGAGGGACAATCAATTTGCTCTTTTTATTAAGGAGTTAGCTTCTCCTTTCTGCTCTTTTGATCAAGGAGTTCGCTTCTCCTTTCGGCTGTTTTAATCAAGGAGGTGGCTTCTCCTTTTTGCTCTTTTGATCAAGGAGTTCGCTTCTCCTTTCGGCTGTTTTAATCACGGAGGTGTCTTCTCCTTTCTGCTCTTTTGATCAAGGAGTTAGCTTCTCCTTTCTACTGTTTTGATCAAGGAGTTAGCTTCTCCTTTTTGCTCTTTTGATCAAGGAGTTAGCTTCTCCTTTCGTCCAGATCGGAACTCTTGATATTCCGGTGTAGTAAAATTAGCCATCACACCCAGACCGTACTGATCTTCCACGAGTGTCTTGATGCACTAAAATTACATACCAATGCAATCTCATCCAATTAGGAATATTCAGTAATTGGCACATCACAATGCAACACAAATGCTTACATATGCATGTTACAAGCCACAACAAACAGCGCCGCTGAGCACTCCCCCGAGACAAACGGTCTGCAATATGAAGCTACTCAACGACTACCTTGTCACTCCCCCCGCAAATAACCTAAAAAGGTCGGGGCCATGAGCTCAGAAGACTGTACAACCAAACGCTCCCCGGACCGCAGTCTGCGTCACTTGGAGGTTCAAGCATACAACCAAACGCTCCCCAAGCATCACCCTCCGTCGTTCGGAGGTTTTCAAACATACAATGAAACGCTCCTCAGGCATCGGCGTGCGTCGTTCCGAGGTTCAAACAATACCAAAACAGTATTTCTCACTTCTCCACATGGGAGTAAAATCACCAATCATTGAAACCGGTATCAAACCAGAGTCAAACAATTCAAAACGGCACCAAAACAGGTTCAAAACAGATGCCATCCATTTCAAACAAATTCCAAACAGGATCACAAAACAAGATCAAACAGAACTCAAACGTAAAAAGAAATCTCGACATCAGTCGAGCTCGAAAAGCCGACTGACTCTCCATCTTGAAACCTGCACCAAAAATTAGGGTTAGGTTCCTTCCATAAGGTTGTAGACAACCAAAGCATGGTCCATCAACTCCTGGATAGACAGTGTTCGTCCGGCGGCGATGGTAGTCCTAAGACATAACAATTGTACCGGACCTCCAAGGTCGTCTGCTCGTGAAGAGACATCTACTGAGAGATGTGGAGAAATTTCAAGTTATAATCTACTAGGGTTTCCATGGCAAGCATTTCAGGATACCCCACTCTGCCAAAAGTTGCACTCCGAAGAAAGATGTCAGAAACCATTAACTTCGGGCAAAAAAAAAATTCCTGAAAGCTTGCGAAGTACTTGGAGTATACTGCTTGGTAGCTATAGACATCAACATCTGCATGGCACTGCTTCTGAGAAAAACAGTGACTTGAAACAAATCTGGATCCTTCTCTTGCAAGTGATCTTAATTGGCTTATGCCTTGTAAGACATGAGCGGTGAAGACGGGAGCGCGCCCGATGCACGATGAAGTAAGGGTGGGAGTCGGTAATAGGTCCAGGTTGGAGGGCGAAGATCTCTCAAATAAAATTCCATCAATAGCTCTGTCTGCTCTTTTGTAGGATCCGTATGCTTTCGGAAAAGCACACGGCTGATGCTCTGATACCACTGTCACAAGGCAGGCACCAAGTGCCAATAGAAAAGAACAGACTGAACAACTTTAAGCACTTCAAATAACAACTGAACTGAAATAGAGAGAGAGAGACAACACGCGACACGGAGTGGCGGAATTCCACCCCAGAGAGTATTGGCCCCAAACCTTGGCGCCCCTTTCGGTATTTCTTTATATTACTGCTACCTCCTCTGCAATCTGCGCGCTAAAGAGTGCCAGAGAGGGCCCCCAAGGCTCAGATTTAAAGGCCCAAAGCCTAAAAGCATCAAATATGAAAAGCTGATCCCATAAGTCACTTTCCTAAAATTTCGGGATTTTTCTAAAAATCCGCCGCGAATTTGGAACGTCCGTACAGGTGTCACGTCATCATATATTGATGTGCAAAGTCCTTTGAGTGTATTCTGCTTTATTTTTTATGCCTTTATGTCACTTAGGGCCCCATCTGACGAGGTCTCGTAAGTTGGTGGGAACTCTTCTTTAAAAATAGACCACTCGTCAAGACTTTGTAAGTCTGTAAAACTTCTTCTTCTTCTTCTGCTGCTTCTTCTTAGGGTTTGGGTCAGGGTTTTTGCAATTTTAGGGTTAGGGTTTTCAGAATTAGGGTTTGCAGGTTTTAGGGTGAGGGTTTCTAGAATAATGGTTTCAACAGTTAGGGTTTCTGGCAAAAATTAAGGTTAGGGTTTCTGCTCTCGGGCAGCCACGTCATCACTTTGTGACAGTTTAGGCACCTCGGCCATATCTGTAAGTTGGCTCCGTTCTTTAGGCTTTGACACGTCAACAGTTTGTTACATCTCCCCTTCTTGAAAGAGAGTAATCGTCCGCGATTACAGCATGTCTGCAAAACAACTCAAGTTAGCTCAAAAATTTCCGAGGGACATTCTGAGGGACAATCAATTTGCTCTTTTTATTAAGCAGTTAGCTTCTCCTTTCTGCTCTTTTGATCAAGGAGTTCGCTTCTCCTTTCGGCTATTTTGATCAAGGAGGTGGCTTCTCCTTTCTGCTCTTTTGATCAAGGAGTTAGCTTCTCCTTTCGTCCAGATCGGAACTCTTGATATTCCGGTGTAGTAAAATTAGCCATCACACCCAGACCGTACTGATCTTCCACGAGTGTCTTGATGCACTAAAATTACATACCAATGCAATCTCATCCAATTAGGAATATTCAGTAATTGGCACATCACAATGCAACACAAATGCTTACATATGCATGTTACAAGACACAACAAACAGCGCCGCTAAGCACTCCCCCCGACAAACGGTCTGCGGTATGAAGCTACTCAACGACTACCTTGTCAGTCTCCCCGCAAATAACCTAAAAAGGTCCGGGCCATGAGTTCAGAAGACTGTACAACCAAACGTTCCCAGACCACAGTCTGCGTCGTTTGGAGGTTCAAGCATTCAACCAAACGCTCCCCAGGCATCAGCCTACGTCGTTCGGAGGTTTTCAAACATACAACGAAACGCTCCCGAGGCATCGGCCTGCGTCGTTCCGAGGTTCAAACAATACCAAAACAGTATTTCTCACTTCTCCACCTGGGAGTAAAATCACCAATCATTGAAACCGGTATCAAACCAGAGTCAAACAATTCAAAACGGCACCAAAACAGGTTCAAAACAGATACCATCCATTTCAAACAAATTCCAAACAGGATCACCAAACAAGATCAAATAGAACTCAAACTTAAAAAGAAATCTCCACATTAGTCGAGCTCGAAAAGTCGACCGACTTTCCATCTTGAAACCTACACCAAAAATTCGGGTTAGGTTTCCTTCCATAAGGTCGTAGACAACAACAGCATGGTCCATCAACTCTTGGACAGACACTGTTCGTCTGGCGGCGATGGTAGTCTCAAGACGTAACAATCGTACCGGACCTCCAAGGTCGTCTGCTCGTGAAGAGACATATACTGAGAGATGTCGAGAAATTTCAAGTTATAATCTACTAGGGTTTCCATGGCAAGCATTTCAAGATACCCCACTCTCCCATATAACTTCGGGCAAAACAAAACAAATTTCTTGAAAGCTTGCCAAGTACTTGGAGTATGCTGCTTGGTAGTTGTAGACATCAACATCTGCATGGCACTGCTTCTGAGAAAAACACTGACTTGAAACAAATCTGGATCCTTCTCTTGCAAGTGATCTTAATTGGCTTATGCCTTGTAAGACATGAGCGGTGAAGACAGGAGTGCGCCCGACGTGCGATGAAGGGTGGGAGTCGGTAATAGGTCCGGGTTGGAGGGCGAAGATCTCTCAAATAAAATTCCATCAATAGCTCTGTCTGCTCTTTTGTAGGACCGGTATGCTTTCGGAAAAGCAAACGGCTGATGCTCTGATACCACTACCACAAGGCGGACACCACGTGCCAATAGAAAAGAACAGATTGAACAGCTTTAAGCACTTCAAATAACAATTGAACTGAAATAGAGAGAGACGACACGCGACCAGAGTGGCGGAATTGCACCCCAGAGAGTATTGGCCCCAAACCTTAGCGCCCCTTTCGGTATTTCTTTATATTACTGCTTGTTCGCAAAGTACAACAGCCGGGGAGCACCTCCTCTGCAATCTCTGCGCTAAAGAGTGCCAGAGAGGGCCCCCAAGGCTCATATTTAAAGGCCCAAAGCCTAAAAGCATCAAATATGAAAAGCTGACCCCAAAAAGTCACTTTCCTAAAATTTCGGGATTTTTCTAAAAATCCGCCACGAATTTCGGTACGTCCGTACAAGTGCCATGTCATCATATATTGATGTGCAAAGTCCTTTGAGTGTATTCTGCTTTATTTTTAATGCCTTTATGTCACTTGGGCCCCATCTGACGAGGTCCCATAAGTTGGTGGGAACTCTTCTTTAAAAATAGGCCACTCGTCAAGACTTTGTAAGTCTGTAAAACTTCTTCTTCTTCTTCTATTGCTTCTTCTTAGGGTTTGGGTTAGGGTTTCTGCAGTTTTAGGGTTAGGGTTTCCAAAATTAGGGTTTACAAGTTTTAGGGTTAGGGTTCCCAAAATTAGGGTTTTCAGGTTTTAGGGTAAGGGTTTCCAGAATTAGGGTTTGCAGGTTTTAGGGTTAGGGTTTCTAGAATTAGGGTTCAACAGTTAGGGTTTCTGGTAGAAATTAGGGTTGGGGTTTCTGCTCTCGGGCAGCCACGTCATCACTTTGTGACAGTTTAGGCACCTCGGCTATATCTGTAAGTTGGCTCCATTCTTTAGGCTTTGACACGTCAACAGTTTGTTACAGTTTCTTTCGTGTGCTTTTTCTCATGCTTTTTGGATTAGTTGTTTGCATCGAAAAGCCGGCTGATCTGTGTCTGAACCACCTCTTCTAATTTTTGTTCTGTAAACATCCTCGGAGAAGGAGGTTTCTTGATTGCCAGTTTGATGGGTGGTTCTGTGGCCTTCTGCCACTGGGTGTGTACTTCTGCGAGGGATTGCTGAGACAAAAAAATTGCAAATTTTGGATCCTTCACAATTTTAATCATGTGCTTTGTTGCCTCGTCAACCAATTGTCGGTGTTCCATCTCTTCAATCTCGAACTGAGTAGGCCGAGGTGGGCCGTACTCTTCCTCTGATTGCTCATGAGAATCTTCTTCCTGATCTCCTCCCGCATTCGCAGATGCAGAAGAAGTCGACTATTTCTTGTTGGATTCCATAAGTGTCGCGAGAAAAGGATCGGATTTTTCGGTAGAAGAGAAATCGGCCGCGCTCTTATACCACTATAACAAACTTGGACACCCCAAGTCAAGATTCTACCGGGACACAACAGAGATTCACTTCAAAACAGTTCACAAAATTGACAGGGCCCGAGTTCCATGCCCAGAGGTATTGGCCCCAAAGACTGGCGCCCCTTTCGGTATTTCTTTTTGTATTAATCTGTGTTCAAAGTACGAGAGAGAGAAGGCAAGTGCTCACTCTCAGACTCTCCGTCCAGATGCTCTAAGAAGTGAAGCTTTATCCACTTATTTATAAGTACAAGGGATGCCCAAAAAGCAGAGCCCCAAAATCTCTAAATTCAAAAGCTTATAATCTCAAAAGCAACTGTCCCAAAAGTTGCCCACTAAATCAGCCTGCACAATTTACGGAAATCTGTATGGAATGCCACGTCAGCACATCAGTGTAGAAAGCAGGTCCGTATAGCTGCCATGTGTCAAGTTGTCAGCGCAAATCGCGGCACAATTTTTGGGACTGTCCGTACAATGCCACATGTCAGCCTGTTGGCGCATAATCCGAGCAGTGTCTGTGTGTGTCCGAGGTTAGCCACGTCACTAGTTTGTGACAAAGAGTCAAATTCTATTCAAGAATTAATGGGTCATGCGAAACGGGGTTTCTCGATACATTCGGAAAATTTGACTTACCCCACTGATGAGATCTTGACTTAGAGAACCCAACAAACCTCCAATAATGAAAGTAGAAAGAGAAAATTCCCAAGAAAAGAAGGATAAGGATACACGACCCCGGCTCACTCTTCGAGAGAGGGCCAACTATATCAGAGAGGGGAAGTGTTTTGGTTGTAGGGAACATGTGCACATCTCCGCAAAGTGCCCCAAAAAGGAACAGCAAGAACAGACTGAAGACAAGCTAGAGAGTTCAAGAGCAGCAGAGGAACGTGGCAAAAAAGACAAGATGAAAGCAGGACTGGTACCAGATTGCATGGGTACTGACCCAAGCCTGATTGATGAAAGTACAGAACTTTGCCGAGCCTAGGGCAACTTCATTTCACCTGAATTGGGGGCGCGGCTCGAGACTACACCCGACAGGATGGGACCAACAGACGGGACATAGCCATTACACCTGTCATTGGCAAACTTCGGTTGCATTGTCAGGGGTATTTAGGGCATGAGGACTTCTACATCATGCCTTTGGCAGGCTGCGACGTCCTCCTAGGAGTCCCTTGGTACCATAAGAACAACGCTGTGGTCGATTATCGGGCGAAGAAAGCAACCTTGACGAATGAAAAGGGCCGAAAAATTGTACTTGATATAAAATTGAAGGGCAAGTCTGTCCCTATTGTATCGGCTTCGGATATTTCCAAATTAATGAATCCAATCTCTTTAATTACTCGATCTACTTGAAAGAGTTAAATGATGAACACAGAATGAACATGTCTGAACTTGATAGAGAACGCCAAGATTAAAGAAAGACGGATCTTGGAGAATGTGCATTGATTACAAAGCTCTCAATAAAATCACCATCAAGAACAGATTTCCGATTCCAAGAATCGATGATATTCTTGACAGACTTCAGAGATCCTCTTGTTTCAGCAGGAGTAATTTGAAAAGCGGATATCATCATATCGGAATTGCTCCGGGAGATGTCTACAAGACAGCCTTTCGGACAAGCTTTGGTTTGTATGAATTTTTGGTGATGCCTTTTGGCCTTACCAATGCTCCAGCGACTTTCAACCGAATGATTGAAAAGATTTTCCGAGAGCTTAAATCATTTGTCGGCACTTTCTTTGATTACATTATAGTCTTCTCCAAGGATGAAGCAGAACATCGACACCATCTGCTACTGCGTGATCACAAATTAGTTATCAATGCCAAAAAGAGTGAACTTTTCTTGCCGGAGATACACTTTTTGGGACACATCATCTCAGCAGAGCAAGAGTACAGATGGACCCGGCCAAGATTGACACTATACGTGATTGGCCAGATTTGAAGAACGTTCATGAAGTTAGAAGTTTCTTGGGCTTGTGTTCTTACTACCGGCGGTTCATTCGAAAGTTTGGAAAGATAGCTTCCCCTTTGCACATTTTGACACACAAAGGGATTTCATTTTTTATCTTCCGAAGACATAGAGTGGGCATAATGGCATTTGGATTGTCATCGACAGATTTAGCAAGCAAGCTTACTTCATTCCAATGAAGAAAATAGTCAAGCCGGATCATTTAGCGAGATTGTTCATTGCATAGATTTTCAGACTACATGGCATGCCTGAGACAATAGTCTCTAACAAAGATCCCCAATTCACCAGTTTGTTTTGGAAGTCTATTTGGGAGAACATTGGCACACAGTTGCAGTTCTTGTCATCTTTCCACCCGCAGATAGATGGGCAATCTGAGATTGCAAATTCAGTTGTACTGGATTTATTGAAGTCTTACATTTCTGATCAGAAGACTCAATGGGAAAAACATTTGCCCTTGGTGAAATTTGCCTACAATAACACGATCCACTTTTCGACGGGGAAGGCGCCATTTGAGATCATTGAAGGTGCTCCAAAGGTTCCACCCTTCCTTAGCATGAAAGATAAGATTTTTGATGCCGACCAGTACACGAGGGACTTGGACACTGCATTTGCCAAGGTCCAGGAGGCTTTAGCGAAATCTCAAGAATGACACAAGAAGGAAGCAGATCGACACCATCGCGATTTGTAATTAAAGGAAGACGATTGGGTGCTCTTACATTTTGAGAAGGCAGGCCTAAGAAAACGAAAAGGAAAGGAGCGGCTTTTTCCAAAGCTTAGCATGAGGTATTATGGCCCTTTCCAGCTAAAATAAAAGATAAACGATGTCTCCTTTAGACTGAAGCTGCCCGATACTTGGAAGATTCACAATGCTTTTCATGTGAGTCTATTGAAGCCTTTTAAGGCGATGTGCTCGATGACGGGGAGCCTGATGAGCAACCCGAAGTGGAGGAAAATGAGGAGATACTCATTCCAGAACAGATTTTGGCACACAAGGACAAAAAGATAAAAGGTAAAGCGATTAGGCGGTTCTTTGTTAAATTCAAGAACTATCCTGCATTGGATGCGAAGTGGATGGAGGAGGAGGACCTAGCAAATACTGGAACTTTACCTTGAATCATTTGGTTTAGCATAGTCTACTCCGATAGAACCCCGACTTCAACGAGGGTGAATCTAGTGCAGCGGGTTTGCACAAGAGGGGAGTCACTCCGCTCCTTTGTCAACAGATTACCCCGATTTTGAATAGAGTCATTGATGTCCCCTTTGGGTTTCAAGGATACTAAAGGGCTGAGTAGTATTCTGTTGTATGACTTTATAGCTGGAATTCCCAAAAATGAATATGATTGATTTGTACTCGACTTGTTTGAGTGCAGGAACTGAAAGACGAAATGACTACAGCATTTCGGTCTCATAAACCTCTATAGACATGATTGCAATAAGGACTAGTTAATCACGCATCCGTGACGTCCGGAATGGATCTAGATGCGATTACTAAATACGTTGCCGATTAGTCATGGTCTGAGATTTGGAATGAATATGTATGTGATTTGTCATGTGATGTCCTGTGATGTCAAGCGATGTCTTGTGATGTCCGGTGATGTGACTGTCGTTTTAGACAAAGTGCTAGATATGTTGTGTCTAGTGCGTCCGTACTAACAGTCAGTGTCTACTAAGACAGTTTATGGCCTCTGTCTATTTTCCAAGCGTAATCGAGGGCGATTACAATTCTTTCAAGAGGAAAGTATGTCACCAATTGGTGATGTGGCAGGCTCCCGGACACACACACACTGCTGTCCGTACAGATTCCCGTAAAATGTGCTAACAGGCTAACGTGGCAGACCTCCGCGATTTGCACTGACTGCTGACGTGAACATTTTTTGCAAACGCGCTGATTTGCTGATGTGGCAGTACGTACAGATTTTCAAAAATTACGCTGGCTGCTTTAGCAGCTTTTGGAAGATCAGTTGCTTTTGGGAACTTTACTTTTGAGTTTAACTTTTGGGGCTCTGCTATTGGGCATCCCTTGTAAGAATAAATAAGTCCTTAGGGACTCACTCCTCGGAGCATCTGGACGCAGATTCTGAGAGTGAGTACCCACGGACTCTCTTGTACTTTGCACACAAATTAATATAAAAAGAAATACCAAAAGGGGCGTAGTTCCGTGCCAAGAGGTATTGGCCCCAAAATACCAAAAGAGGTCTTTGGGGCCAATACCTCTTGGCACGGAACTACGCCGGGCCGTGACGTCTTTGTGAACTATTTTGAAGTGAATCTCTGCTTTGTCGCGGTAGAATCTTCACTTCGGGTGTCCAAGTTTGTTACAACGGAGGTATGGGGTCAGTATGCATCATCTCTCTACATCGTCTCGAGGCAGCCACCTCTTCCAAATCCGCCAGAGCCATCCCCACACACATATGCTTTCTTTACCTCCAAGATGGTAAAGAAAGCCATTGACAGGATGAAGACTAAGAGAGCATAAAATCACGATGGCCTGGTAGCAAAGCATTTTACACATGCCAAGGATTTGAGCTTCTAGCAGTGATGTTCAACCGTGCCATGTGCGAGGGCCTACCTGATACTTGGAGTTTGTCCACGATTGTACCTATCTTCAAGTCAGGGGACCCTATGGAGCCTTGGAACTACTGCACTATCATGATTGGACACACATTAGCACCGTTGTACGCATCCATCCTTGAGCAACAGTTGAGTAGATGGGCAAAGAGAGAGGGTGTACACGCACCAGGACAGGCGGAGAGGTTTCTCCACTCTTGAGCATATTCTAGGCCATTATTGAGGAGGGGAGATCACGTGGGAGACGGCTCTATTGTTGATTTGTGGACTTCCGCAAAGCCTTCGATACAGAGCCCAACGCTAGATTGACGCGCAGACTGCAAGAGATAGGGGGTTCCCAAAAGAGTTTATTTGGGGGATCATGGCTCTATACAAGTCAGTAATGGGGCATGTACGCACTCTCGAGGGGATTTCTGATTTGGTTCACTCCACTATTGGGCTGAAACAAGGTTGCCCGCTATCTCCTACACTATTTGGAATGTATGTGGATGAGGTTGCTAACTACATTGAGAGGGATGGTGATAGAGGAGCACAGTTGGCAGGGACATGGATCTCACTACTGTTATATGCTGATGATATTGTGCTGATTTCTGAATCCCCGGAGGGGATGCAACGTCATTTAGATGCTTTGTACACATTTGCCCACGATAGTGGATTGTCGGTTAACCTGAAGAAAACCAAGGTTATGGCGTTTAACACCACACCACAGTGGGTCACGTGGTCAACACCTACTTTTACATATGGCCAGGAGACGGTGGAGTATACAGATGCATACACCTATCTTGTGGTAGTCTTCAATGGAACGATGTTTTCATTGAGGAGAGCAGCAGAGATTAGATTGACGAGAGCTTATGCAGTTTGGGAGGTTTGGAGAAGATGTGTTCGCAGGTTCGGTTTCAAGAACCTCTAACAAAGCTGTAGCTTTTTGACACTCTAGTGGCTTCAGCTATGCTTTATGGGGTTCAGATTTGGGGACCCTCAGTGGAGCACCATGGTAGAGCTGGTAGCACTGATGGATGGAGATGTATGGAGAGGCCTCTAGTCTCTATGATCTCTCAGCTGATTGGGGCTAAGGCCTCAGTTCCACATGAGATTATTCGAGCTGAGCTAGTTGCGCCCCCCCCCCCCCCCCCCCCCCCCCCCCCCACATCATAGTTGAGGCCCTTACCAGACTAATTTCCTTCATGCATAATTTATGGGCCCTCCCCTAAGACAGATATGCTCGGCTAGCCCTTGAGTCATCCCGACAACTAGCACTACAGGGAGACACATCATGCTGGTATGGGCAGATGACATCATGGTTCAGTCACATGGCTTCAGCATGGATAGACTGCCTCCATTCCAGTCCTCCTTGGATGCACCCTCCCTTTCTCTCACACGGGCAGAGACCACTAGACTTATACGTCAGGATTTGATTCAACTACATACCAGAAGCACATGGATACAGCCGGTACAAGAGTTGGGCATGAAAATGGCTTTCTATAGAGAGAATCTCCTCCAACTAACAGAGGATGGATATGTGATCAGATCGGCCTATATGGACACTCATTTATCCTATGGGATACGATGTGCTATTGGTCAGATGCACACATCATGTCATCATCGCATCAGCTAGACGTTGAGACCGGCAGATTTAAAAGAGTACCAGCAGAAGCCAGGTTATGCCAATTATGACATACAGAGCCAGAGACAGAGTTACATCACATTTATCATTGTCGGGTATACTGTGAGATACGAGACCGCTTCCATTGTCTATTCAGAGAGGGCTTTAACTAGAGTTATGAGATATCAGGATCAGAGATGCCTCAGGTTGTTTTTGCCAGAGTTGCACAAACAGAGGGAAAGTCTCTTGAGGAGACCAGGTACTGGTAGACATTCACAGAGGGAGATCACTGACTTCTTTAGAGTAGGGACTCAATAGTAGTCGGATGAGCATGCTTCACAGCAGACTTCAGAGCCCACCTCTACCAGAGGTATATTAGTGGACAGAGCCACTGAGCTCGGGAGAGCTAGACGCCCACGTCTACGGGAGCGACCACGACATCGACGGAGGCATTTCATTTCAAGTACAGATGAGGATGAATCTCTACCATATCGCCCCCCCCCCTTTCTCTCATTGTACTACACATTGTACTGGGAACCTTTTGTATTAGCTGGCACATCCATACAGTCCCAGCTTGTAGTAGTTGTATTTTTGTTTCAATTCTTTTTGATTCCAGACATGGTATCAGATTCACTATGTTGTAACAGATTGGTCTCATAGGTCATTTTGGCCTTTTGAAGACGTTAATATATCATTTCATTTCATTTCTCTCTCTTTTTTGTGATGTCAGATTGAATTGCAAAGGGGAAACCTCAAGGCGAGGAAAACCCATAGAAAGTATTACAAACTGTAACTCAGAAACAGTCAAAGTAGAGCTGGTAATGGGTAAAAGGGAGCTCGTCCAAGTCATGGGCAACTTGAAGGGACTGTCTAAGAGATATCTTGAAGAAAGAAACATAGTCCACTTGAATCTGCTGAAACATGAGAAAATTCCGTGCTCTCCACACTGTCCATAGCACCCAGAATCTAACCCAGCCGAAAAAGTATGCATACGACCGAAGCAAAGGTGGAAGCACTCCAAAGATCCACTCACACACACACACACACACACAAATCGTAAGATCACTGGTGTGTACATGCTATCTTGTTTTGTTGCTAGGCTACTGCCATTATCACACACTACACAAAGTTGTAATAGCAGCCTCAAGAGTCAAGGCAATGTCAACATAATATCTATTCAGCATGAGTAGCTTATTTAAATGATGAGAAACAATGCAATTACCTGATTTGACAGGCCAAGCTCGAGTAGTCCAGTCGGAATTGGGACATATACTTTAGCCTGCGACACTTCCTGAAATCCCAGCTCGCTAAAATTCATGTGTGCTATTGAACAAATTAGAACTTCTTTTGTCTAAACAAGAAAGCACAAGGGAAAAGAAAAAAACGTACATTTAAACCACATGCAGCATCGGAATCGGTCATATTGATCCATTGTGGCTGTCCTGTGCACAACACCTGACCATGCAATCTGCAAAGTTGATGTTTAGACATAAATTACAGCCTTTTCACTTAACCCACCTATACATGCCCGCAGATATAAACATAAACACACACAATTACAAGTGTGTATTTCATGGAGAGCATAAATTGCACTATCTTTTAATAAAGCTATACCCAAATTCCAAGGGGACCGATAATGGCATTTGTATTAAATATTCACAGACTTTTGTCTTCAAATGTTGTATTGCAATGTCTGGGCATTTAGGTCCTTCCATAAAAGGAGCAGAAGAATTGAAGTTGGTTCCAAGGGCATTTTGAGCAATTGTGCCGCTGCAGCAACACCCTGTTACCTCAATAGATCTGAGACATACGATGCATTTGTGAGAATGTATGTACAACGTCTTACTACGTGTTTTTTGAGATAATACAAAGACTTTTTGAAAATTCTTTAAAGAACACACACAAGTTTTGGGCCATCATGATTTGAAGGAGCATATCACAAATCCTTGCTGCAATGAAGGTAACATATTGTTTCGAGAAATTGGAACCTGTATAAAGATCATTATTTTACCTTTGATCTTCAGTAAGTCTCCAGTAGAGAACATAATCTACACCCTTCCCCCCAACCAGGTATCGCAGCTGCTCATGCGGACCCATACTGTTGGCATGCTTTTAGAAACACCTGATAAAGGAATAAATTTCGGTTACCCACAAGCAATGCATTGGTGAGAATATACATTGTGGCAAGCAGCTTTTTCTTTCATCAAAATATGACTTTAACATTGAGAAACTATTTTGCTATTTTTCATAATCTCTTACACAATTGCAGTTTTAACGTGCACTATTCAACCTTCATTACTTCAAGGCGGCTCATCCTTATATTGTTGTATGGATACCACCGGAGTCTAGGATATGTCAACTATGCGGTAGAGAACCGGAGACAGAGCTACACTACATATGCCATTGCACTGTGTATTATGAGATACGAGGGCGCTTCCATTGCTTATTCAGGGAGGGTTTTGGACCCCTAGATAGAGTCATGAGGTATCAGGACCAGAGATGCCTTGGCTTATATCTGCTTGAGCTACACCGACATAGAGATATTCTGTTGGGGAGACATGGAGTACGACACTCGCAGAGACAGATCACAGACTTCTTTGGATCGAGGGAGCCAAGAGACCAATCAACAACACAGGGTTGTACCCGCATTCATACCAGAGGCACCCTCATTGACAGGGCGACTGAGCTCGGGAGATTGAGACGACCACGACAGAGACACAGGAGCACACTACATCGACGGAGACTCCAGCAGAGGATCAGAGGCATTCTAGCACGACACCCAGATTGTCATTGAGGGCCTATTCTACAGTTTCACATTACACATTTCACATTTCACACTTCATTTTCAGTTTTCATTTTTTGTACTCAGTACTTTTTGTACTTGAATTTCAGACATTGTACTAGATTCACCACTTTGTATCTGATGGTCTCATAGGTCATTTTGGCCTTTTGAAGACGTTAATATATCATTTCATTTCATTTCTCTCTCTCTCTCTCTCTCTCTCTCTCTCTCTCTCTCTCTCTCTCTCTCTCTCTCTCTCTCTCTCTTTGTATCTGATGGTCTCATAGGTCATTTTGGCCTTTTGAAGACGTTAATATATCATTTCATTTCATTTCTCTCTCTCTCTCTCTCTCTCTCTCTCTCTCTCTCTCTCTCTCTCTCTCTCTCTCTCTCTCTCTCTCTCTCTCTCAAGGGTTGCCGAATTTCGGCGCCACCATAGCTGCAGAATGGCACTGCCTTTGCCGAAGATTCCATAGGTAGCAGGGGTCGCCACATTTGTGGCTCGGGTTCGATACATTTGTGGCTCGGGTTCGATGGATCCGCCTACCGAAGGGGAAGGGCCGGGTGTAGATAGCTACACCACCCCAGAAAAAACAACAGCTACATTTAAACGGAGAAACAGAGATACTGTACTATCACCAGGATCCTTACGAGTTAGGAAAACCTCCAGGATATATGATGAGCTAATGATGGAGAAGGTCCAGGTGATGCTCAAATCAGAGCTAAACTATATGAGGGATGACATCAGGAAGAAAATGCACGCGAGCGCTGAGAGCTACAGGAACTCCATGTATGGAGACATGATGAGAGAACTAGGGAGAGAGATCCGGGGGATACAGAATGAGGAAATTCAAATCTTGAAAACGGAATTACAAAACCTAATCAAGGCCAAAGTAAATGTAACAGAATGCGTTATGCAAAAGAAACTCGATGAGGCAGTAGCAAGTTTTGAAGCATGGAGAACAAATATGGAAAAGCGCATGGGGGAAAAAGATGCAATAATCGAGGAGCTAAAAGGAGAACTTGCGGCTTGCAAATCGGCAACTAAGGAGAAGGGAGACGACCAACCTTCGGTGCTGAAGGAGCTCGAGGACATGAAGGATCAGATGAAAGCTCTACGGGAAGGAGATGAACAGAAATCAAAAACAGCATCTTCATGGGCGGAACGTCTTTTTAAGACGCAAGAAAAGGTTGATGAAGCAGAGAAATGGATTGAGGATGCGAAGAAAGGGAAGGCACAGATGCCCGAGACCACACCTACCTCCACCATTATTAATATGACCATTGATGAAGAGCAGAAAAGGAAGAATCGGGCTCTGCATGTGCGGGTCACAGGAGTCAAAGACAAAGAGAATGTAGATGAAGAAGTGAAGGAACTGCTACAACGCATGGGCATCACAGAGCCTACTCACACAAGTGCATGGAGAGTGGGCAAGAAAGGAATCAATGAGAAGGGAAACGTAAAGGATTAGGGCACTTATTCTCCGCTTCCCGAATATAGAAATAAGGAAAGAATTTCTAAAGAAGAGGCCAACTCTTAAGAAAACCGGTATTATTTTCCTGGGAGATGACCTTACATTGGCACAAGTGGCACACATGCAAGAGTTGATGCCAGAGATCAGGGCAGCAAGAGAAAAGGGGAAAATCGCCTTTTATAGAGGAGGGAAAGTAGTGGTTCTGGAAAAGCACTCATCATGACGGTGCGAGACCTATGGGGCGACGCTCCAGATAGCGGTGTGGAATTGTAATGGATCATATAGGCTAGATGTAGGTGCCTTTGAAGACAGCTTTAGGGACAGAGAAATAATTTTCTACTCAGAGACACACCAGATACCGGGATAGCTTATGCCACATGTGAAGGGTTATTTATGGGAAACAGCTGGTCGACCAGACAAGGGATCTCTACGGGGTAGCCGGGTTCAGGAGGAGTAGCAGTCTTATTTAAAGAGGAGCTGAAACCACTACTACAGATTATCAGGAAAGATGAGCAAGCAAGGTATATGTGGGTGAGAATGAGAGCCGAGACAGGTAGATTTCTATATATCTCTATATGCTACTTCCCTCCAAGTACATCAATCTACTCCTCACCTAAAGGGCAGTCCCCTTTCTCCATATTGAATAATGACATATGCGAGTTCTCTAGAGATGGAGACATCGTTCTCTTAGGAGACTTTAATGCCAGAACGGCCAACTCTCAAGCAGTATTCTATGATACTTCTAAGGAAATGCTCAGAGAAGTGGATTTATCACAGAGGGGGCTTACTAGAAACTCACAGGATAAAGAACACACTGAATATGGGAGACATCTCATGGAGATGGCAACTATACATGGTTTGGCCATACTTAATGGTCTAGAGAATTTCCCTTTATCTGGGGGATTCACATGCTTCCCGCACAGGCATGGGGCCAGTACAGTGGATTATGTCATGACTTCACCAAGCTTTATTTCTAGTATCGAGGACTTTAACGTGGGACCCAGACCGGTTGGTTGGGATTGCAGTGGATCATGCTCTCTTGACCTTATCAATCTCCTTCCAATACAATGCCTCTCAAGTATAAAGGAAGAAGACACACACAAGATATACTTTCACGCCAGAGACTGATTCAGTCTATGTGGAAAAGTTCTATAATAGGATGTGGGCAGCCGAGCCAGTATATACTATAGAGGAGATTACTTCTCAGTTAACAGAGATACTACATGGAGCAGCACAAGAGGCATACCCACATACTCAACCTGATCAGAAGAGAGGATCTGGGAACATGCCTCAAAACAGTTGGTATGACGAGGAATGCAGACAGACGAGAACCCAAGTCCAGAAAGAGCTTACACTTGGGATCATCACATATAAGCAGTCTCGGATTGCTCTTCAGCATATAGAACGTCGCAAGAAAAGGCATTTTTAGCCAAACTGGAGAAGGATTTATATCAGCTCTTCTTGAGTCAGGACTCACATGAGGCCTGGCGTTTATTTCACGAGCACTCACCGCCTCCGACGATTACTTCTCCTGAGATTTGGGGTCAATATGTAACATCATTACATATGGTATCTGGACAGCCTCCATTACCAGATCCGCTAGAGCCATGCCCTGCTACTAGTACTTTCTTTACTACGGAAATGGTGAAAAAATCCATTGATAAGATGAAGACAAGAAGATCATATGATCATGATGGTTTAGTAGCAGAACATCTGATCCATGCCAGGGATCTACTTTCAAAAGTCCTTGCTCGTCTGTTTAATCGGGTCATGTGTGAAGGATTACCTGAATCTTGGAAATTATCTACTATAGTACCTATTTTCAAGTCAAGGGATCCTATGTACCCGGGAACTACCGTACCATTATGGTAGGTCACACATTGACCCGACTGTAAGCATCCATTCTTGAACAAAAATTGAGTAGATGGGCGGAGAATGAGGGCATAAGGGCAACAGGACAAGCTGGATTCAGGAGGGGTTATTCCACTTTAGATCATATTCTTACGCTCAGAGCCATTATTGAGGAAGGAAGAGCAAGCGGGAGAAAGATGTATTGTTGCTTTGTGGATTTTCGGAAAGCTTTTGATACAGTACCAAGGGCCAGATTGATGCGCAGGATGCAAGAGTTAGGGGTCCCCAAAGAGATTATTTGGGGGATCATGACCTTATACGGGTCAGCAACTGGTTATGTACGTACTCCATAAGGGGATTCCGACATTGTTCATTCCACCGTTGGAGTAAAGCAGGGATGCCCACTGTCCCCTACTTTATTTGGTATGTACATGATGAGGTATCAGATTACATTGATAGAGAGGGTGACAGAGATGCTCAACTTGCAGGGTCATGGATCCCCTTGTTGTTGTATGCAGATGATATTGTATTAATAGCAGAATCACCAGATGGAATGCAGAGGCAGCTAGATGCATTACATAAATTCGCTGAGGACAGTGGACTGTTGGTAAACTTGGGTAAAACCAAAGTTATGGTGTTTAACACCACACCGCAGTGGGTTAGGAGATCGGCACCTACATTTTCATATGGCTAGGATACAGTAGAGTACACGGATGCATACACATACCTTGGTGTGGTTTTTGCAGGACCGAAGTTTACTTTTAAGAAAGCAGCGGATGCTAGATTGTCCAGAGCCTCTGCGGCCTTGGGAGGGTTGCAGAGGATGTGTTCACAAGTGCAGTTTCAGAAACCACGAACAAAACTTTGGCTCTTTGATACTGTGGTGGCTTCGGCTGTGCTTTATGGGGTCCAGATTTGGGGACCAACTGTGGATCAGGATAATTGGAAGTCAATGGAGAGACCTTTGGTATCTATGATTTCCCGAATGATTAGAGCCAAGGCCTCCGTACCACACGCGATTACCCGAGCGGAACTAGCTGCCCCTCCGATAGATATTGAAGCTCTTACCAGATCAGTGTCCTTTATACATGGTTTGTGGGATACAAATAATTGGCGATATACTCGACTGGCCCTCGAATCCTCTCGACAAATAGCAATGAAAGGGGATACATCATGCTGGTATGCGCAACTGTCCTCGTGGTTTCAGAGACACGGGTTCAGTATGGAAAGATTACCCCCCTTCCAATACTCTCTTGAGGCTCCATCACTGGCAATTACACGAACGGAGATTAATAAAATCATCCGTCAGGATCTTATACAGTTGGATACTAAGAGGACATGGGTAGACCCTACACAAGAATTGGGCAAGAAGATGGCCGACTACAAAGAAAACTTCCTACAGCTATCTGAAGATGGATTTGTGATTCGCCCGAGCTACATGGATACCCACCTGTCTCATGGTTTGAGATGTGCTATTGGTCAGATTCGTACATCCTCACACCAGCTGGAAATTGAATTTGGCAGATTTAGGGAATCCCACCTGAGAGCAGAATTTGCAAGTTATGCGGAATGGAGCCGGAGACAGAATTACACTACATATGCCATTGCACCGTATACTATGAGATGCGTGGGCGTTTCCATTGCCTATTTAAAGAAGGCTTTGGACCTCTAGATAGAGTCATGCAATACCAAGATAAAAAATGCTTAGGCTTGTACCTACTGGAACTACATCGGCACAGGGATAATCTAATGAGAAGACAAAGAGCACTACAGCCTCAGAGGCAGATCACAGATTTCTTCGGATCGAGAGAAGCAGGAGTGGAAGGAGAAGCAAGAGGCCAGCAGCCAGCACAAAGGAGTACCCACATTCATACCAAAGGCACCCTCATTGATAGGGCGATTGAGCTTAGAAAATCAAGACGACCATGACCGAGATGCAGAAGCACACTTCACCGGAGGAGACTACAACAAAGGATTAGAAGCATTCTAGCCAGACACCTTGAATGCTCCTAAGAAGTTTATTTAATACTTTGTATTTAGTTTTTCACATTTATTTTCACACTTTCACACTTTTCACACTTAGTACTTCAGTACTAAGGTACCCAGTCATTGTAACAGATTCACCACTTTTGTATCAGTTTGGTCTCGTAGGTCATTCTGGCCTTTTGAAGACGTTAATATAACATTTCATTTCATTTCATTTTCTCTCTCTCTCTCTCTCTCTCTCTCTCTCTCTCTCTCTCTCTCTCTCTCTCTCACACACACACACACACACACACACAGGTCACTTCGGCCTTTTGAAGGCATTAATATATCATTTCATTTCATTTGCATCATGTGCAAGGTTCATTGGCACGCTTACTGGCCCACATGTTTAATAGAGCTGTTTGTGAAGGCTTCCCGGAAAGTTGGAGCACCAACATCATTGTGCCAATATTTAAAGCAAGGGATCCTATGTCACCTGGTAATTATCATGCCATCATGATATGTCACACATTGGCAAAGCTTTATGCTTCTGTGCTTGAGAAGGAGCTTAGTTGCTGGGCAAAGAGAGTGTGTAAGAGCATGTGGGCAGGCAGGATTTAGAAGAGGATTCTCTACTCTTGACTACATATTTACTCTTCAAGCTATCATTGAGGAGGGTCGCGCAGATGGGCAGCGTATTTACTGTTGCTTTGTCGATTTCCGCAAAGCATCTGACACAATGCCTTGAGCGAGATTGATGCACGATCTGGGGGGTTCCAAGTGAGATTACATGGGGTATCCTTGCACTTTATGAAACAGTCACAGGTAAAGTGCGTACCTCAGAAGGCGTTTCAGAGATTGTTGATTCTACCATTGGAGTGAAACAGGTTTGTCCACTCTCTCCTTCTCTGTTCGGTATGTGCATTCATGAGGTTTCAGACTATATTGACAGAGATGGAGATAGGGATGCACAACTACCAGACACGTGGATACCTTTGTTTCTTTATGCGGATAATCCCATGCTCATTACTAAATCTCCAGAAGGACTGAGAAGCCAGTTCGATACATTGCACAGATATGCACATGATAGGGATTTGTCTGTGAACCTTAGCAAGACCAAGGTGATGATTTTTAACACCACTCCTCAATGGGTGAGGGCATCAGCAGCAACTTTTCTTTATGGACAGGAAGTGGTTACACAGAACTACACATACCTTGGAGTTCTGTGACCCCCTTTCTCTATGAGAGAGACGACAAAACTCCAGACTTACACGAGGGTATGCAGCCCTTGCAGGCTTGGAGCAGATGTGTTTGTTGGTACAATTTCAAGAGCCCCGCACTAAGTTACGGTTGTTTTATACCCTAGTGACATCCACATCATTGTATGGGGCATAGATTTGGGGACCTAGTCTTGATCATCGCATGAAGTTTGGTGGAATGTCTGATGGGTGGAGAGTGATGGAGATACCTCTCGTCACTATGATCTCCAAGTTGATATGATGTAAGGCCGCAGTACTACATGAGATTGTTAGAGCAGAGTTGGCAGCTAGCCCACTTGTGATTGAGGCGCTTACAGGATCAGTAACCTTTATAAATGGCTTGTGGGATCTCCCATGTCATCATTATGCTGGACTGGCTCTCGAGTCATCTCGCCAACTAGCTATGGGGGGAGACTCCAGATGTTGGTATGCAAGGCTTGACAATGGATAGACTGCCACCCTTTCAGTACTCCTTGGAGCCACCATCGCTTGCATTGACTCGCTCAGAGATCAGCAGGATAGTCAGACAGGATCTTACATAGATTGATACATAAAGGACATGGCTGAGTCCCCTCATGAGTTGGGAAAGAATATGATTTTGTACAAAGAGCATTTTCTTAACACCACTGAGGATGGATTCATTGTACAATCAAAATATATGGATTCACACCTCTCGCATGGCCTTCAATGTGCAATAGGTCAGCTTCGTACCTCCTCCCATCAATTGCAGAGAGACAAGGAAATACATTTCGACACCTTTGGAGGAGACGACATGTGAGCCATGTGACTTAGAACCAGAGACAAGGGAGCACTATTTATATCGGTGCCCAATGTATTATGAGATCTAGGGATGATTTCATTGTCTCTTCAGAGATGACTTCGGACCTTTGTTTAGGGTGATGGATTACATTGATTAGAGATGCCTTGGGATATAGTCCACGTCAGTGCATCTACCCCACTTTTCAGCTCCAGGGACTATCCACTGAAGTTCAATTGTTATTTGAAGTGCTTAAAGATATTCAATCTACTCTTTCCCTCTTGGCACATGGTGCCCTCCCGTTACACCTAACCCTAAAAACTCAGAAGCTTGATCTCTTGCTGGGATTTTTGTAAAACGCGTTAAGCTGCCACGTGTCACTACTGTAAGGATTTCCACAATTTGTGTTGGCTGAGTTGGCAGTTTCGGCGCAAGGCTTTTGGGTCAGAGTTTTTGGGAGTTTGCGTTTTTGGATCAAATGCTTTTGGGGCTTTGCTTTTTGGCATCCCTTGTAAGTTTAAAAGAGCCTAGAGGCCCACTCTTCTGGAGAGTATATGGACACAGAGTCTCGGAGAGAGTTGGACCCTTGGAAGTTGTACTTTGCCAAGAGAAATACCGAAGGGGCGCTAGTGTTTGAGGCCACTGCATCTTGGCTCGAAACTCCGCCATGACATGTCAACGCCTCTCTCTCTATATTCAAATTCAGTTTAGTTATTTGCAATTTCTGTTCATGTGTTTCTATTGATTTCTCGCTTGGAGTTCCCAAGTCTATAACAATCAACAACTCAACTAGTTGGCGCTTTAGCTCCTCTTCATTAGCCTTGTTCAAACGATATGGAAACTTACTGGAGAATGTGCATCGAATATAGAGCTCTCAACAAAATCACCATCAAGAACAAATTTCCGATTCCTAGAATCGATGATATACTTGACCGACTTCAAGGATCCTCGTGCTTTAGCAGGATCGACTTGAAAAGTGGATATCATCAGATCCGAATCGTGCCGGGAGATGTCTACAAGACAGCCTTTCGGACGACTTTTGGGTTATTTGAGTTTTTGGTGATGCCTTTTGGCCTAACCAATGCTCGTGCGACATTTAACCGGATCATGGACAAGATTTTTCGAGAGTACAGGCTATTTGGTGGCACTTTCTTTGACGACATCATTGTTTTCTCCAAGGATGAGGCAGAACATAGAGATCATTTGCTTCAAGTCTTTCAGGCATTACGAGATCCCAAGTTAGTGATTAAAGCAAAGAAAAGTGAATTTTTCCTACCAGAGATACACATTTTGGGACACATTGTGTCACCAGTAGGAGTGCAGATGGATCCGGCCAAGATAGAGACTATCCGTGATTGGCCCGATTTGAAGAATGTCCATAAAGTTAGAAGCTTCTTGGGATTGTGTTCGTACTGTAGGCGGTTCATTCTAAAGTTTGTAGAGGTTGCTGCCCCTTTGCATATCTTGACACAGAAAGGAGTCCCTTTCTCGTGGGGACCCAAGAGAAAAGGACCCACAGAGGTGACTGCCTTTCAGACTTTGAAAGAGAAATTTGACTACAGGACCAGTGTTGACTTTGCCCGACTTGCAGAAGTCATTTGAAGTATATTGTGATGCTTGTGGTCGTAGTCTGGGTGCAGTCTTAATGCAAGAAGGCCATGTCATTGCTTACGAGAGCCGATTGTTCTCAAGGTCGGAATTGACAACACAGATTTATGAGGAAGAGCTTTTGGCGATTATCCATGCTTTTACTCAGTGGCGACACTACCTACTTGGAGCGGATTTTACTGTCTTTACAGACCATCGTAGTTTACGCTACTCCTTGTCACAGAAGCAGCTATCGGAAAAGCAGATGCGGTGGGCGAACATCTTGTCACAGTTTCACTTTCAAATTGTCCATGTTCAAGGATAGAAGAATTTGGTGGCGGATGCTTTGTCTCAAAAGCCATTGGTTCTGGCTATTTCTGCGATACATCATAGGAGCTTCGAGGATATGGTCGACCAATATGCCACAGATACGGATTTTCCAGATATTTTCACATGGATACGGGATGGGGAGACAGTAGCGGGATATTCCATTCGGGATGGATACTTGATGAGGAAAACCATGTTGTGCATTACACAACCGTTGAAGGAAAAGGTTACGACTGAATGCCACTATCCAACTTTTACAAGTCACCGCGGCATTGCTATCACCATGAAAGGGGTAGATAGATATTTCTTTTGAACGAGACTCAATAAGGATGTGGGCGAGTTTGTGCGCAGGTGCTTGGTATGCCAGAAGGTCAAGTTTGACAGGCATAAAGCACAGGGATTGTTACAGCCTTTGCCCATACCCACCCGTCCCTGGGAAAGTATTGCAATGGATTTCATTTTTGATCTCCCGAGAACATAGAGTGGTCATGATGGTATCTGGACTGTTATTGACAGATTTAGCAAACGGGCTCATTTCATTCCAGTGAAGAAAACAGTCAAGCCGGATCACTTAGCGAGACAGTTTGTGGCCCAAATTTTTAGATTACATGGCATGCCTGAGACGATTGTCTCTAACAGGGACCCCAGATTCACGAGTTTGTTTTGGAAGGCAATTTGGGAGAACATTGGCACGCGATTGCAATTCTCGTCATCTTTCCACCCGCAGACTGACGGGCAATCTGAGATTGCCAATTCAGTGGTTTTAGATTTATTGAAGTCTTATATCTCGAATCAGAAGACTCAATGGGAAAAGTATCTACCTTTGGTGGAATTTGCCTACAACAACACGATACACTCTTCGACGGGGAAGGTGCCATTTGAGATTATTGAAGGTGTTGTGAAGGTTCCACCCTTCTTAAGCACAAAAGATAAGAATTTTTGAAGCAGATGAGTACACGCGCGACTTAGACATGGCGTTTGCCAAGGTCCGAGAGGCTTTGCAGAAATCTCAGGAAAGACACAAAAAGGCAACGGATCGCCATCGTCGTGATTTGAAATTAAAGGAGGATGATTGGGTGCTCTTACATTTTGAGAAGGCACGCCTGAGAAAGAAAAAGGAAAAGGAGAGGCTTTTTCCAAAGCTTAGTATGAGATACTACGGACCTTTCCAGATCTCCGAAAAGATCAATGATGTCTCCTTTCGATTGAAACTGTCTGACACTTGGAGGATTCACAATGCTTTTCATGTGAGTCTCTTGAAACCTTTTAAAGGTGATGTGCCCGAAGATGGGGAGCCTGTTGTGAAACCTGAAGTGGAGGAAAACGAGGAGACCCTTGTTCCTGAACAGATTTTGGCACATAAGGACAGAAAGATTAAGGGTAAACTACGAAGGCGGTTCTTGGTTAAATTCAAGAACTATCCTGCATTGGATGCGAAGTGGATGGAAGAGGAGGACCTAGCAGATACTCCTCAGATTGTGAAGCTTTACCTTGAAGCTTTTGGTTTAGCATAGTCTACTCCAAATGGAACCTCGGATTCAACTTGGCCGGAGATATGGTGCAGTGGGTTGCACAAGAGGGGAGTTACTCCGCTCCTTTGTCAACAGATGCCTTGGTTTTTAGAATACTAGAGTCACTGATGTCTCTTTGAGCTTCAGGGATACTAAGAGCTGACAGTATTCTGTTGTATGACTTTATGAAATGGAATTCTCGAATATGAAACTGATTTGTTCTTGACTTGTTTTTAAGTGCAGGAACTAATAGACGAAATGACTACAGCATTTTGGTCTGAATGATCTCGAATAGACATGGTTGCAATAGGGATTAGTCAATCGGGCATCTATGAGGTCCTGAGTGGATCCAGATGCGATTGCTAACTGCATTGCCGATAACTCATGGTCTAAGATCTGAATGAATGTTGAATTCATGTGATGTCCTGTGATGTCTAGTGATGTCTTGTGGTGTCATGTGATGTGACTATCGATTGGTACATGTGCTAGATGTGTGTTCCTAGTGCGTCGGTACTAACAGTCAGTGTCTGCTAAGACAGTTTATGGCTTCTGTCTGTTTTGCAGGCGTAATCGAAGGCGATTACAATCCTTTCAAGAGCGGGGTATGTCACAAAATGATGACGTGGTTGCCCAGTGCATGCTCACAAACACCCTCCCTTGGCCAAATGCTGGCGTGGCAGATTCGACAGAACGATGACGTGGCTGCAGGGTACGGACAGGCCCGCAAACTGCGGAAAACCTAACACGTGGCAGGTTGTACGGATTTCGCCATTTACGGCGCTGCTTTTTGGGGTAGTTTAGCATGGAAAATCTCTGCTTTATTCTACGCAAGCAGTTGAGAGAGAGAAAGAAAGCAAGTTGCTTTATTTTCTACCAAGCCCTATGAGAGGGAAAATTAAAGTTGCTTTGTTTTTAATGCTTTTGATTTTCAGCTTTTGGGCTTTGCTTTTAGCATCCCTTTGTAACCTTTAAATACGTGGGTTGGCCTCTCACAACTCAGAGCATCTGGACGCAGAGTCTGCGTGTGAGCGCCTGCCCACACTCTTGTACTTTGAACACAGATTAATACAAAAAGAAATACAAAAAGGGGCGTCAGTCTTTGGGGCCAATATCTCTAGGCACGGAACTCCGCCGGGGACCAGTGTCGAATCAATTGTGAACTATGAACTGTTTGAAGTGATTATTTGTGGTGTCGTGGTAGATTCTCGACTTGGAGTGTCCAAGTCTGTTACAGAACGGCTCGCCACTCCTCCATGGTGTCTACATTGTTGAAATCATGGCCAACAATCCACAATAGGCAATATATTTACAATCTACTGCCAAAAGTAAGCTCTCTCCCAAGCTGAAGTGGAGACATAGATGGACATCACACCAACCAGAGAATCATCAATCTCTAGAGTGATCCACATGGCTCTACCATGTACCAAAGTACCATGGTCACGTACACAATGGCGCCAACGAGATCCATAGAAATGCATACACCACTGCTAGACTATTATTGTCGAATTGCAATTTCTCAAAATGTATGAGAATCCCCAGGTACCAACTTGCCAAATCTATGATAATTGTCTATACATAACTGGTGCTCCTGCACAAGAAGTATATCCACATCTCAATCTGCATGAGAGTGCAAATCTCTATGAAGCAAATTCTGTCCGGGACCACTGATACTAGTGTGATTCAAGCCATTGACATTCCAAGCGACAATATGTAAATCCATGTGTCAACCAATGATGAATCTGAAACCTCAAAGGCATACATCAACCATGTCAACGGCTACAACAGTAATGATCAATGCTGATCCCTTGTTAAAGCTGTGGAACAAGAGCTTATGGAAGCGCATCCTCATCATGTGGCAGTGGTTGTAGGTGTAACGAGAGGGCACCACGTTCCAACGAAAAAGAACGGACTTTAGACGCTTCAAAACAACTGAACTGAAAGAGATGCACGGCACATGAGGCACGGAGTGGCGGAGTTCCACCCCAACAGAGCACTGGCCCCAAATGATGGCGCCCCTTTCGGTATTTCTTTATATTGTGTCAACACAGTACAAGTGCTATGACTCTTGCTCTACTCTGACTCCCGCTAGAATGCCAAGGAAGTGACCCACAATCTGTATTTAAAGACGCATGGCCAATAAAAGACAATCACATGAAAAGCCACAAATTTAAAAGCATCTCGTACCCCAAAAGCTGGCGTGCTAAAAGCTGCCACTGCAAAATACAAAAATCCGTAGAGAGGCCACGTTAGCAGCATATAACACGGTCATCCATACAGTATGCAATGTCAGCATGTCAGTGCAATGTCCAATGGGACGGGGCCTTGCAAGTGAGTTGCAAGTTAGGTTGGAAATCCTAACCTCTTGTGACTTTCAGGCCCTTCCACAAGGACCTAGAAATTGGTGGGAACCTCTTCTTTTGCTGTTGTTTCTAGGGTATAGGCCCCTCGGCCGGGATCTGCAAGTTGGCTCGGGGAGCCCTAACCGTTAGGTATTCAATAGCCTGGTACATTAGCAGTTTGGAGTTGTCCTAAGGCAAAGGAACAAGGAGTTGTAAACCAAGAACCAAAGTAGTCAGAAGAGCAGCCTAGTGTGGAAACCACTGCCAACTCCGACCATACTCGCAAGGGATCGGGTAGTATGTTCCACAGGAAAAACCAATGGCAGACAGTAATAGTCCACTGTATGTAGCCCCTTTATAGCTCCTATACTATGTGACATTCTGTCTGTAGCAATGCATGATTAAATGCAGCCTGCCCACGTCGGGATAGCGTGCAAGGTGTGGCGAAGAACAAAATCTATCACTAAAACCTCCATTCATGTCTCTGTGCCATCAAAAGGTAGGGAGGAGAGTGTCACAAGACGGGCACCACGCGCCAATAGAAAAGAGCAAACCGAACAGACTTTTAGCATTTCAATAACAACTGAACTGAAAGAGACAGACGACACGCGACACAGAGTGGCGAAATTCCACCCCAGAGTATTGACCCCAAACCTTGGCGCCCCTTTCGGTATTTCTTTATATTGCATCATCAAAGTACAAGCCAGTACTCCCGACTTTGCACCTTCTCCAGGAAGCATGCCAAAGAATGAGCCCCAACCTCATATTTAAAGGCCCTTGGCCTAAAAAGCAATTACAGTGAAAAGCCTTCAAACTCAAAAGCATCTGATCCAAAAGCAAAGCCAAAAAGCTGCCAGCGTAAATCACGGAAATCCGTACAGATTGCCACATCATCAGCCAGCACAAAATGCGGAAATCCGTACAGCCTGCCACGTCATCATGCCAACGCAATTTTCGGAAATCTGCCACGTCATCAGTTTTTGCGTGTGTGCAAGTCTTGCTTTATTTTAATCCTTTATGTCACTTGGGGCCCCATCGGATGGGATCCCCATAAGTTGAGAGGACTTCTTCTGTTACTTGTTCTTCTTAGGGTTTAGGCCCCTCGGCCAGCATCTGCAAGTTGGGTCCATTCTTTAGGCTCTGACACGTCAGCAGTTTGTTACATCTCCCCTTCTTGAAAGAGAGTAATCGTCCGCGATTACAGCATATCTGCAAAACAACTCAAGTTAGCTCAAAAATTTCCGAGGGTCATTCCGAGGGACAATCAATTTGCTCTTTTTATTAAGGAGTTAGCTTCTCCTTTCTGCTCTTTTGATCAAGGAGTTAACTTCTCCTTTCGTCCAGATCGGAACTCTTGATATTGCGGCATAGTAAAATTAGCCATCACACCCAGACCGCACACCCAGACCATACTGATCTTCTACGGGTGTCTTGATGCACTAAAATTACATATCCAGGCAATCTCATCCAATTAGGAATATTTAGTGGTTGGCACATCACAACGCAACACAAATGCTCACATATGCATGTTACAAGACAAAGAAACATAAAGCCGCCGATGAACACTCCTCCCACATAACCTAACAAGGTCCGGGCTGGAAGATATTCAAAGACTCCCTCATCACTCCTCCCGCATAACCTAAATAGGTCCGGGCCGGGAGATAGAGGCCTCTTACAACCAAACGCCCCCCAGACCGCAGCCTGCGTCGTTTGGAGGTGCTGAGAATAACCACTGCTCAGACTTCTTAATACTCCTCCTGCATAACCATCCAGGTCCCCAGGGCCAGGAGTCACAACAACAATTATTTTACAAGCATACAACCAAACGCTCCCCAGGCATCGGCCTACGTCGTTCCGAGGTTCAAACCAAAACAGTATTTCTCACTTCTCCACCTGGGAGTGAAATCACCAATCATTGAAATCGGTATCAAACTAGAGTCAAACAATTCAAATCGGCACCAAAACAGGTTCAAAACAGATACCATCCATTTCAAACAAATTCCAAACAGGATCACCAAACAAGTTCAAACAGAACTCAAACTTAAAAAGCAATCTCGACATCAGTCGAGCTCGAAAAGTCGTCTGACTTTCCATCCTGAAACATGCACCAAAAATTAGGGTTAGGTTCATTCCGTAAGGTCGTAGCCGAGCACAGCATGGTCCATCAGCTCTTGGACAAACAGTGTTTCTTTGGCGGTGATGGTAGTCCCAAGACTAGAGTCAAACAATTCAAATCGGCACCAAAACAGGTTCAAAACAGATACCATCCATTTCAAACAAATTCCAAACAGGATCACCAAACAAGTTCAAACAGAACTCAAACTTAAAAAGCAATCTCGACATCAGTCGAGCTCAAAAAGTCGCCTGACTTTCCATCCTGAAACCTGCACCAAAAATTAGGGTTAGGTTCATTCCGTAAGGTCATAGCCGAGCACAGCATGGTCCATCAGCTCCTGGACAAACAGTGTTTCTTTGGCGGTGATGGTAGTCCCAAGATAGCAATCGCACTGGACCTCCAAGGTCATCTAATCATGAAGAGACATCTACTGGGAGATGTCGAGAAACTTCAAGTTATAATCTGCTAGGGTTTCCATGGCAAGCATTTCAAAATACCCCACTCTGCAAGAAGTTGCACTCCGAAGGAAGATGTCAGAAACCATATAACTTCGAGCAAATTTTTTTTCTTGAAAGCTTGCCAAGTACTTGGAGTATGCTGCTTGGTAGCTATCAACATCTACATGGCACTGCCTCTAAGAAAAACAGCAGCTCGAAACAAATCTTGGATCCTTCTCTTGCAAGTGATCTTTATGGGTGAAGATGGGAGCGCGCCTGATGCGCAATGAAATAAGGGTGGGAGTGGCTAATAAGCCCGGGTTGGAGGGCGAAGATACCTCGAATAAAATCTGTTTGCTCTTTTGTAGGACCGGTATGCTTTCAGAAAAGCACACGCCTGATGCTCTGATACCACTGTCACAAGACGGGCACCACGTGCCAATAGAAAAGAGCAGACTGAACAGACTTTTAGCACTTCAATAACAGTTGAACTGAAAGAGAGAGACGACACGCGACACGGAGTGGCGAAATTTCACCCCAAAGAGTATTGTCCCCAAACCTTGGCGCTCCTTTCGGTATTTCTTTATATTGCATCATCAAAGTACAAGCCGATACTCCAGACTCTGCACCTTCTCCAGGAAGCATGCCAAAGAATGAGCCCTAACCTTATATTTAAAGGCCCTTGGCCTAAAAAGCAATTACTGTCACATGACACATCCAACCCTATGTGTCCGTGGACAAGCTACAGCATGATCAGGGTTCAGTTCAGTCAAGTCAGTCTAGATTAGAAGTGATCTGACACTTTTGTGAGTCTATTCGTAGACCGTGCATGCCCAGCCACTTAGTATAGATGCATATCCTCTAGTTGCACACAGCATGATCATCAGAATTCCCAACAGAATCCATTAGAATCAGTTAGAGGAATTTTCCAGTGATTTTAGCCTATTTTCCCTATTTTTGGTATTTTTCACTTATTATTTTTAAGTGACTTTCCAACAAAAGTAGGTAGGGCAATTTTGCTAAGTTTGTATATAAGCAAACCCAAGTTAGCACTAAATGGCAGAAGAGGCAGCAGGAGCACATGCTCAATAGGCACCTTCTCAACAGAACCCTAGCAGAACCCAAGGACTCTAGCGTTTTTGCTCCTCAGAAGTTTGGCTAGCGTTTTTGGATCAGACGCAGCAGATCAGCCTAGCGTTTTTGCATCTGCAGAATCCCAGAGACAAAACACAAATTTTCAGCCCTACCATTTTTGCATCTGCCAGCAACCTCAGCGTTTTGCAGATCTATCGCGACAAAATCAGCCCTAGGACCAGTGTTTTCAGTTTTCAGCAGTCAGACATCGCAAATCAAGTCCCGAACCTCGCAGATCTCACCTTCCCACAGCAGTTCCTCGCCGCACGGTCAGTTTCCGCAAGGTTTACAGTTTCAGCCCGGAAAATGCAGATTTCAGCATCTGCGTTTTCAGCACATCGTCGTCGCATCGTCGTCATCGACATAGAGTCATAATTCAGCAGATAGAAGACTAGCAGATTTCAGCCCATAGCGTTTTTGGACAGCAGTAGAAAGATTGCAGATTTCAGCCCTTGGGTCGACTTCGTCATCACCGTCGTCATCGACATAGCCCAGACTTGCATCAGTCTCATCTATCACCATTGTACCAGATTGTGCAATCAATAGTAGACCACTCTCGCCAACGAGAGTGGGGCCTTTGGAGGAGGGTTTTACAACGTCTCTGGTGTCGTATCTCTCTTCTCTCTCTATCTCTCAGTCTCATTCACTTGCACGCACAGTGTCCATTCACTTTGTTTTTTATCATAACATTTTCTCAATAAGATTGGAAGGCTCTCCCTTCCATAAGAACAAAAGGAACCTTGAGCACAGTTCGGAGCACTCATCTTAAGCAAAGCGCAAACATTTATTCCGCTGCACCTAACAATTACAGTGAAAAGCCTTCAAACTCAAAAGCATCTGGTCCAAAAGCAAAGCCAAAAAGCTGCAAGCGTAAATCACGGAAATCCGTACAGCCTGCCACGTCATCAACCAATGCAAAACGCGGAAATCCGTACAGCCTGCCACATCATCATGCCAACACAATTTTCGAAAATTTGCCATGTCATCAGTTTTTGCGTGTGCGGGTCCTGCTTTATTTTAATCCTTTATGTCACTTGGGGCCCCATCAGATGGGGTCCCCATAAGTTGGGAGGACTTCTTTTGTTACTTGTTCTATTGGGTAGGGAAATTTACTGGGATTGCTATATAAGCAACCCCTTGCCTCCATTGTATACACATTCAGTTATTTATTGCCAAGGTTGATTGGTTTAAGAGACTCTCTCTCTCTTTTTCAGTATAGTACAACCCAGACATCAGGAGGCAGGTCACACACCCGCTATACATTCACACCAGAGACTGATTTCGTTTATTCAGAGGAGATCTCGGACCGTCTATTGGAAGGCACAGCTGGCACAAATGGTACATGCCTCTCACTGGAGGAGTGCACCACTCTATTGACTGAGACACTGCATGGGGCTGCATCAGTGGCGTACCCACACACTCAGCCGGGCAAGAGACGACATTCTGGGAGCATGCCCCAGAATAGTTGGTATGATGAGGAGTGCAGAGAGATGAGAGCCCAGCTTCAGAAGGATCTTCTTTTAGGAGTCATCACTTACAGACAGTCTCGGATTGCTTTCCGACGCCTTATGCGACGGAAGAAGCGAGCTTACCTAGCTCAGATGGAGCGAGACTTGTATCAGATGTTCTTGAGTAGGGACTCAGGAGAGGCATGGTGACTCTTCCATGAACACTCCCCTCCCCCAGTGATTACTTCACCTGAAGTGTGGGGCCAATATGCGACATCATTATATACGGTTCCTGGACAGGAACCCCTTCCAGACCCTACCAAGCCTTGCCCAGCTACAAGCACTTTCTTTACACCTGAGATGGTACAAAGGGCCATTGACAGGATGAAGACCGGGAAGGCATATGATCATGACGGTCTAGTAGCGGAGCACTTTATACATGACAGGGATATGCTGATGGAGGTTCTCGCAGTGTTGTTCAATCGTGCCATGTGTGAGGGATTACCTGAGACTTGGAGGCTGTCTAATATTGTGCCTATCTTCAAGGCTGGTGACCCTACAGAGCCTCGGAACTACCGCACTATTATGGTTGGACACACATTGGCACGGTTGTATGCATCTATCCTGGAGCAACACTTGAGTAATTGGGCAGAGGGCGAGGGTGTACGAGCGAAGGGTCAAGCTGGCTTCAGGAGGGGTTTCTCCACTCTTGATCATATTCTGACACTCAGGGCCATCATTGAGGAGGGCAGAGCACATGGGAGACGGATCTATTGTAGCTTTGTGGATTTTCGTAAAGTATTTGACATGGTACCAAGAGCTCGATTGATGCGCAGATTACAGGAGATGGGGGTGCCCATAGAGGTGATTTGGGGGATTATGGCTTTGTACAGATCAGTGATGGGGCATGTACGCACTCCGGAAGGGGTATCTGATTTAATTCACTCTACTATTGGAGTGAAACAGGGCTGCCCATTGTCTCCTATGCTATTTGGTATGTATGTTGATGAGGTGTCTGATTACATCGACAGAGAGGGTGACAAAGGTGCACAGCTGGCAGGGACGTGGATCCCATTGTTGCTTTATGCTGATGATATTGTGCTGATATCTGATTCACCAAAAGGTATGCAACGACAGTTGGATGCACTACGCAGTTTTGCACAGGATAGTGGATTGTGTGTAAACCTAGGTAAAACCAAGGTTATGGTGTTTAACACCACACCGCAATGGGTCAGGAGATAAGTACCTACTTTCAAGTATGGTCAAGAGACTCTGGAGTATACAGATGCATACACTTACCTGGGGGTAGTCTTTACTGGGCCGCTCTTTTCCTTGAAAAGAGCGGCAGAGACTAGACTAACCAGAGCTGCACCAGCTCTGGGAGGAATGGAGAGGATGTGTTCGCAAGTTCAGTTCCAGGAACCCAGGACAAAGTTATGGCTCTTTGATACTCTGGTTGCCTCTACTATGTTATATGAGGTGCAGGTTTGGGGACCTTCTGTAGGCCAGGAGGGTTGGAGGCGTATGGAGAAGCCCCTGGTATCTATGATCTCTCGGCTGATTAGAGCCAAGGCTTCCGTACTGCATGATAGCATTCGAGCGGAATTAGCTGCTCCCCCTATGGTGATTGAGGCACTTACTAGATCAGTCTCCTTTGCTCACAGTCTGTGGGATACTACCAGAGACAGATATGCCAGGGTGGCTCTAGAGTCCTCCAGACAATTAGCTCTTAATGGGGATACATCATGCTGGTATGCACAGATGGCATCATGGTTTCAGACACATGGTTTCACCATGGACAAGTTGCCTCCTTTTCAATACTCTCTACAGGCACCCTTGAGGTCTTTGACGCGGGTAGAGATTAATAGACTCATTCGTCAGGATCTGATTCAGCTGGACACGAGGAGGACATGGATAGAGCCGATACAGGAGTTGGACACAAAGACGGCTTTCTATAGAGAGCATTTTCTCCACCTCACGGATAGGCATCTTTCTCATGGTATCCGATGTGCCATTGGCCAGATACGAGCTCAGCAGCTCGTCCTCGCCTCAGACCAGCTCACCACAGAGAGAGAGAGAGAGAGAGAGAGAGAGAGAGAGAGAGAGAGAGAGAGAGAGAGAGAGAGAGAGAGAGAGAGAGAGAGAGAGAGAGAGAGAGAGAGAAATGAAATGAAATGAAATGTTATATTAACGTCTTCAAAAGGCCAAAGTGACCTATGAGACCAGGAAGTTACAATGCGGTGTATCTGATATCAAGTCAGATTAACAAAATAAATTAAACTAGGGATAACAAGATACAAATACTGCGGAATCCTAAACTAAGCGGATAGGTGTGAAAGGCGAAAGGCGTGAATCGTGTGAACTGAGCTATACAATGTGTAGACAATTTGGGAGGGAAGTAGAAATCTATCTGCATAGAGATCCATCTTCATCTGCACTCTGGACGACGAAAAAGTATGGCTCGAATCCTTTGCTGTCGCCTCCTTCGAAACTGTGTAGCTCCTCTTCTCCATCGGGGTCGTCTAGATCTCCCTAGCTCCAATGCACGGTCTATTAGAATGCCCGTAGTGTGGGTAGACCTCTCCACTGTTGGTTGCTCCTCTGTCTTTTCTTCTGGGTGTACAGTATCTAGTGTAAAGAAATCTGTGATCTGTCTTTGGGTTTGTCTCTCTTCAGCTCTCCTCAGTAAAGTTTCTCTATGCCTGTGTAGCTCAAGTAGATATAGCCCAAGACATCTCTGATCCTCATAACTCATGACCCTAGATAGTGGCCCGAAACCTTCTCTGAATAGACAATGAAAACGGCCTCGTATCTCATAGTACACTGTGCAATGACATATGTAGTGTACCTTTGTCTCTGGCTCTAGATGGCATAAGCGGCATATCCTGCTATCTGCTGGTGCCCCTCTGAATCTTCCAGTCTCAATCTCGAGTTGATGTGAGTCTGAGGTGAGGGCAAGCTACTGAGCTGGCTGAGGAGAGGGTGAGCAGGTTCTTGGCGAGGGCGAGCTGGCTGAGGCGAGGGCGAGCTGTCGCGCTGCCAACCTGCTGGACGAGGGACGAGGGGCGAGATCTCTCTCTGCTGGACGAGGGTCTTGGGCAAGGGCGAGCTGCTGATCTTGGACAAGAGACGAGCTAGACTGGGCGAGGGGCGAGCTACTGGTCGAAAGGCGAGGGGCGAGCGAGGTACCTGGTCAAGGGCGAGCTGGTCTAGTGTCAAGAGGGCGAGCTCCTAGGTCGAGGGCGAGGAGCCTACCAAGGGCGAGGACGAGTTGCCTGACAAGGGCGAGGGCGAGGGTCCAGACCGCTGAAGGACGAGGGCGAGCTGCCTGCCAAGGGCGAGAGCGAGCTGCCTACCAAGCGCGAGGGCGAGGAGAGCCAAGGGCGACGAGACGAGACCTACCAGGGCTAGGACGAGGAGTCAGCCAGGACGAGGGCGAGGACTTGGTGACGAGGGTGAGGCCAACCAGGGCGGGTGCTTGCTTTGTTCTTCTCTCTCTCAGATGGACCAACCAGCCGAGGATGGTGATGCAAGTGGCTTCACCACCCCACAAAAAATGAAAGCGACTTTCAAGCGAAGGAACAGAGATAGTATACTCTCGCCAAGCTCACTGCGGGCAGGGAAAGATGACATCAGGAAAGAGATGTACGCAAACGCAGATAGTTATAAGAATTCTATGTACAGATATGAGGAAAGACTTAGATAAAGCGATGCTTGGTAGGCATGATGAGATGTATCTATCTGTGAAAGGGGAGATGCAGGCAGAAGTGAATGTAATGGAATGTATTATGCAGAAAAAGTTGGATGAGGCAATTGTAAGATTTGAATCTTGGAAAACCAATGTGGACAAATGCATGAAGGAAAAAGATGCAGTGATTGAAGAGCTTAAAGGGGAACTTGCAGCTTGCAAAATTATGCCCAAAACGGAAGGGGGAAATCAGCCCTCGATGTTAAAGGAGCTCGAAGATATTAAGGAGCAGGTGAAGACTCTGCACGAAGGGGAAGAACAAAACTCGAAAGAGGCTTCCTCATGGGCAGAGCGCCTTTTTAAAACACAGGAGAAGGTTGACGAAGCTGAAAAATGGATTGAAGGTGCAAAGAAAGGGAAGGCCCGGATGCCAGAAGCCGCACAGACTTCTACCATCATCAATATGACCATTGAGGAGGAACAGAAGAGGAGGACTAGAGCCCTCCATGTGCGTATTACTGGTATCAAAGACACCGAAAATGTAGAAGACGAAGTGAAGGAACTCTTGCAGCGAATGGGCCGGAAGAGTCGGAAAGAAGGGAGTGGATGAGAAGGGAAACGTCAAAGAGAAAGCACTTATTTTGCAGATGCTTAGAGAGATGGATATATCGGAGATGGGGCTTGACAGACACTCACAGGATAGAGAGCACACAGAGTATGGGAGATATCTCATGGAGATGACGACTACGCATGGTCTGGCCATACTTAATGGTCTAGAGACTTTTTCTTCGTCTGGGGGATTCACATGCTTTCCACACAGACATGGGGCCAGTACAGTGGACTATGTCATGACTTCACCGAGCTTCATCTCTAATATTCAGGATTTCAGTGTGGCCCCTAGGCCTGTTGGAGTAGCAGTGGACCATGCTCTCCTGACTTTTCCAGTCTCTTTCCAATATAGTGTCTCTCAGACACCGTGGAGGATTGCACACACACGGTATACTTTTACACCAGAGACGGATTCAGTTTATGTGGAAGAGATTTACAGACGGATGTGGGAAGCCGAGCCTGTATATACAGTGGAGGAGATCACCACTTTATTGACGGAGATCTTGCATGGGGCAGCAGCAGAGGCATACCCACACACTCAACCAGATCAGAGAAGAAGTTCTGGGAACATGCCTCAGAATAGTTGGTATGATGAGGAGTGCAGAGAGATGAGCGTTCAGATTCAGAGCGAGCTTATACTTGGAGTCATTACATATAGACAGTCTCGGATTGCCCTTCGGCGTTTAGTACGACGGAAGAAGCGGGCCTTTTTAGCCCAGATGGAACATGATTTGTATCAGCTCTTTTTGAGTCGAGATTCAGGTGAGGCCTGGCATCTCTTCCATGAGCATTCACCTCCTCCAGTGATTACCTCTCCCGAGACTTGGGGTCAGTATGCAGTATCATTATATACAGTACCCGGGCAACCACCATTACCAGACCTCTAGAGCCATGTCCAGCCACTAGTACCTTCTTTACCACTGAGATGGTGAAGAACGCCATTGACAGGATGAGGACTAGGAGAGCATATGATCATGATGGTCTGGGAGAGCACTTGATACATGCTAGAGATTTACTGTCAGAGGTTCTTGCGCGGTTGTTTAACCGTGTCATGTGTGAGGGACTACCCGAGTCATGGAGATTATCTACTATTGTACCTCTCTTCAAGGCAGGGGACCCCACAGTGCCAGGGAACTACCGTACTATTATGATAGGGCACACATTGGCACGGTTGTATGCATCCATTCTTGAACAACAACTGAGTAAATGGGCAGAAAATGAGGGCATACGAGCAGCAGGACAGGCTGTATTCAGGAGGGGTTTCTCCACTTTGGACCATATTCTTACACTCAGAGCCCTTATTGAGGAGGGTCGGGCACATGGGAGACGGATGTATTGCTGCTTTGTGGACTTCCGCAAAGCATTTGACACAGTGTCGAGGGCTAGATTGATGCACAGGCTACTGAAGTTGGGAGTACCCACAGAGATCATATGGGGGATCCTGGCTTTATACGGTTCAGTGAGACTGGCCAGGTACGCACTTTTGAGGGGATTTCTGGCATTGCTCATTCCACTTTTGGAGTGAAACAGGGGTGTCCTTTGTCCCCTACACTTTTTGGTATGTATGTAGATGAGGTCTCTGACTACATTGACAGAGCGGGTGACATAGGCACTCAGCCTAGCAGGGACATGGATCCCTTTATTATTATATGCTGATGACATTGTGCTGATATCAGAGTCGCCAGAGGGCATGCAGAGACATTTGGATGCATTGCACAACTTTGTAGAGGACAGTGGACTGTTTGTAAACCTTGGTAAAACCAAGGTTATGGTGTTTAACACCACACCACAGTGGGTCAAGAGATCGGCACCTACACTCGAATATACATATCTGGGGGTGGTATTCACGGGACTGAGGTTTACTCTGAAGAGAGCAGCAGAGACTAGACTGTCCAGAGCCTATGCGGCATTGGGAGGGCTAGAGAGAATGTGTTCGCAGGTTCAGTTTCAAGAACCACGAACAAAGTTATGGCTCTTTGATACTTTGGTTGCTTCAGCTATGCTTTATGGGGTCCAAGTGTGGGGACCGTCTATGAATCATGACAATTGGAGGAACATGGAGAGACCCTTGGTATTTATGATATCCCGGATGATTAGAGCCAAGGCCTCCGTACCACATGCGATTATTCGAGCGGAGGAAGCCGCCCCTCCTATAGAGATTGAGGCTCTTACCTGATCAGTGTCCTTTATGCACAGTCTATGGGATACACATAGAGGCAGATATACTAGATTGGCTCTTGAGTCCTCTAGACAGTTAGCGATGCAAGGAGATGCATCATGTTGGTATGCGCAGATGACCTCATGGTTTCAGAGGCATGGTCTCAGCATGGATAGATTGCCTCCCTTTCAGTATTCCCTTGATGCACCCTCCCTGCCAGTCACACGGACGGAGATCACTAGACTCATTCTCAGGATCTTATACAGTTGGACACCAGGAGGACATGGGTAGAGCCGATGCAGGAGTTGGGCACGAAGATGGCTTTCTACAAAGAGCACCTTCTCCAACTTTCGGGAGATGGGTTTGTGACTCGTCCGAGCTACATGGACACTCATTTATCTCATGGTCTGCAATGTGCTATTGGTCAGATTCGCACATCCTCACACCAGTTGGAGATTGAGACGGGTAGATTCCGAGGGATACCACCGGAGTCTAGGATATGTCAACTATGCGGTAGAGAACCAGAGATAGAGCTACACTACAGATGCCACTGCACTGTGTATTATGAGATACGAGGGCGCTTCCATTGCTTATTCAGGGAGGGTTTTGGACCCCTGGATAGAGTCATGAGGTATCAGGACCACAGATGCCTTGGCTTATATCTACTTGAGCTACACCGACATAGAGATAGTCTGTTGGGGAGACATGGAGTATGGCAGTCGCAGAGACAGATCACAGACTTCTTTGGATCGAGGGAGCCAAGAGACCAATCAACAACACAGGGTTGTACCCGCATTCATACCAGAGGCACCCTCACTGACAGGGCGACTGAGCTCGGGAGATCGAGACGACCACGACGGAGACACAGGAGCACACTACATCGACGGAGACTCCAGCAAAGGATCAGAGGCATTCTAGCACGACACCCAGATTGTCATTGAGGGCCTATTCTACATTTTCACAATACACATTTCACACTTCATTTTCAGTTTTCATTTTTTGTACTTTCAGTACTTTTTGTACTTGAATTTCAGACATTGTACTAGATTCACCACTTTGTATCTGATGGTCTCATAGGTCATTTTGGCCTTTTGAAGACGTTAATATATCATTTCATTTCATTTCTCTCTCTCTCTCTCTCTCTCTCTCTCTCTCTCTCTCTCTCTCTCTCTCTCTCTCTCTCTCTCTCTCTCTCTCTCTCTCTCTCTCTCTCTCTCTCTCTCTCTCTCTCTCTCTCTCTCTCTCTCTCTCTGGTCTCTACGCTTCCGCATCGCCAACTTTGACATGGTATCAGAGCGTACGGCTTGAAGCCCTTGGAGTGGAGGAGCAATTCGGAAGAGGAGGAGAACCCGGAGACCCTTGCGTTTTAAAACGCAGCCCAGAAGGAGGCCTCCCACACTCCCCCCTCTGCAGTGGCACATTGTGCGTTTCAAAACGCTGACAGCGTTACCCGCTTCCACCTCCCCTCCCAACAGCGTTTTAAAACGCCGCGCCCAGCAGTGCCTTCCCTCCTCTGCGCGTTTGAAACGCCAGCCCACCTGCGATAGCTAGTCCCGCTCCTCATGTCCCCAGCGTATTGAAACGTTGTTGTAAGCAGTGCCCAGCCCCCCCTCCCAACTTGCGTTTTGAAACGCCGACTGGCGGCCCATCCTCCCCTCCATTCACTCATTGTACACCCCCCCTTCTCCTTGGTGAGGCAGCGTTTCAAAACGTTGTCCCCTAGAAGTCTCTCAGGGCTTTTGAGTAGCAGTGACAGTTCAAATGATTGCTCTCCTGGACGACTGGAGCGAGGAGATTGGAGCCCAAAGAAGAGTCAACCGAGCCTTCAGAGGAGCTTGGTGGAGAGATTTATCACACGGCTTGGAGGAGTGCAGAGTGCTAGGCTTTGATTGGCCGATTGGTGGGAGTTTCGAGCGGTTTCGAGTTTCAGAGAGGGATAGCAGAGGGTGTGGAACGGCTTGGCAGAGGCGAGGAAATTGGAGATCTAGCGGCTTGGTTCGTGCGGCCACACTTTGGAGTGCGAGAAGGTTCCTGGAGTTCTAGATCTCGCAACTTCACCATGGCCCCGCCTTGCTCAAGCTCAAGCGACAAATTGAACGGGAATAACTACGCTCATTGGAATTTGATTATGCAACTCTGGTTCTCGTGGAAGGTTTATGGGATGTTGTCGATGGCTCGGAGCCTCGTCCCACACGGGATTCCCACAACAGGTACACCTGCCTTCAAGATGACGAATATCTCAAATCGTGTGTCGATTGGGATGCGGCTAATGCGAAGGCAATGTCAGCCATTGCGGAATCTCTTACAAAGGACCTTTCTCCAAATATTCAGATCTTGAAGACTGCCAACGAAATGTGGTTCAAGCTCGTAGGTATGTTTGATCGGGATTCTACGATGCGAGCAGTCACCCTTCTTGGACAGTTGTTTGCCATCCACTTTCCCCGAGGAAGTTCCATGCAATCATTTCTTATGAAGACTAAAGTTATTCATGATCAACTATCAGCTATGAAGAGTGCACTAACGAGTACCCAATTAGTTGCTTTGGTTCTCACGAAGTTGCCTCAAGAGTATGAAACAATGGCTAGGACACTACGGCTACAAGTCACGAAGGAAAAGCTGGAATTTGATGATCTCAGCTCTTTTCTCATTGAGGAGGAAGCCGTGGTGGTAACTCAAGGCAAAATTCAGATTTCGGAGACAGTGGAAGCACATGGTGAAGCACTTGCTGCTTCGGATTCCAGAAAGAGGACAAAGTACCATTGTTACAAATGTGGAAAGCGAGGTCATTTGGCCAAGGATTGCAAATCCAAAGGCAAATACAAAGATTCTACAAAGGACAAAGGTAAAAGCAAGCAACATGAGGAAAGCAGTGATAGTGACTCACGGAAAGACAGCAAGGAGGCTGCTGGTGTGGTGGTGACCACACTGGCATGGACTCCCACCTTCTAGTCACATGAAGATCGGTGTCACCACTAGCTTCAGCTAGAGAGAGGCTTGTGAGTGGCAGAGAGGGGCCAGCAATGCTCCCTATAATTAATTTGGACCCTTGTGTAGGAGTTCAAATTATTGGTGTTTGGACCCATAGGTCGGAGTTCAATGCACATGCATCTCGCAGGGAACCAATCAGACGTCTAAAACACTATGGGCTAGCCAATTCATTGTTGTTGGTCATATTATGGACAGGATGTGTTCCAACAGTTCATTATCTTGGAGTTTTATATTTTGGACGTGATGTGTTCATAGTTCACGAATGGGGATTATTGGACGTAGTATGGTCTACAGTTCAAAGTTCCTACAAAGGCAACCGATGCTCAAGATGGCATTACTTTCGGGTACAAAGTTGAGGAGAGCAACACCGAGGTGTATCCAGTAGTCCAAGGCCTTCTATTGGGGTGTCCATGGTAGCTTCTTCATTGACTTGGTCTCACTATTGATGTCCACTATGAGCTGCAGAGAGGGTGTTAAAAGTTTAGGCATCTCAAGTGAATTGGCCAATGTGTTCCCATTATTTAGTTTGGCTTTTAGGTATTATTTTACTTACTTGTCAAAGTCTTGGATAGGGCAATTTAATGGGATTGCTATAGAAGCAACCCCTTGCCTCCATTGCGGCTCGAACTCCGACCCATGGGTTCAAAGTTCAAAAAGTGGTAACTTGAACTCCAACACAAGAGTCCAAATTATTTATAGGGAGCACTACTTGCCCCTATTTGCCACTCACAAGCCTCTCCCTGGTTGAAGCTAGTTGCGGCAACTGCCAATTGATTAGAAATTTGCATTGTGACTGTCACAAGATGGGCACCATGTGCCAATAGAAATGAACAGATTGAACAGACTTTTAGCACTTCAATAGCAACTAAACTAAAAGAGAGAGAGCACACGCGACACAAAGTGGCGGAATTCCACCCCAGAGAGTATTGGCCCCAAACCTTGGTGCCCCTTTCGGTATTTCGTTATATTACTTGAACTCAGTACAATGCCGGTACTCCACCCTCTGCGCCTTCGTATTAAAGCATACCAGAGAATTAGCCCTTGGCTCATATATAAAGGCCCTTGGCCATAAAAAGCAGTTGCATGAAAATCTTTTAAACTCAAAAGCAATTGGTCCAAAAGCATCTTGTCCAAACTGCCAGTGCAAATTACAATTATCCATACAGGTATGCCACGTCAGCACCCATCAGCGCAAAAAGGGGAAATCTGTACAATCTGCCACGTCAGTAATTAGCGTGAAATCCGGAAGTCTGTACAATTCGGCCACGTCATCAAGCTACTCGCTTTGCGCATGCGTGTGTGGGTTTGTCCTGCTTTATTTTAATATCTTTGGGTCATTAGGGCCCCATCAAACGGGGTCCCATAAGTTGGCGGAAACTTCTCTTAAAGAACAGGCCTCTCGGCAAGACTTTGCAAGTTGGTAAAACTTCTTATGCTGCTTCTGCTTCTTCACCTAGGGTTTAGGCCCCTTGGTTGGGATCTACAAGTCGGCTCCGTTCTTCAGTGGCTTAACACGCCAGCAATTTATGACATCCCCCCTTCTTGAAAGAAAGTAATCGTCCACGATTATAGCACACCTGCAAAACAACTCAAGTTAGCTCAAAAATTTGAGAGGGTCATTCCGAGGGACAATCCGAGGGACAATCAGTTTTCTCATTCCAAATCCGAGCTCTTGATTTCATGGGTCATTGACTTCCCAGAAGTATCTCTGTCACGTGCATAGCTAACCCTATGTGCATGTGGACAAGCTATCTCAGGTCTAGGGTTCAGGTCAGCTTAGGAAGTGTTCTGGTACCTTCGTGAGCCTGTGAGCAGGCCGTGCATGTCCAGGCACTTAGATTAGTTTCATATCCTCTGGTTGCACACAGTATGATCATCAGCATGACATTCAGCACCCATCATGAGCATTTTACGGTGCATAGAACCCTTTTGCCAAAATACACATTTTCACTTATTTATTGATAAGTGACTTTTGTTGGAAAATTGAGTAGGGCAAATTTGCGAAGGCACTATAAGAGAAACCTAACGCTAGCACTTTTTAGCAGAAGAGGTAGAAGAAGTTCCAACAACTTGCAGTGCACCTTCTCAGCAAGACCGGTAGGAGGCCCTAGCGTTTCCAGCCAACAGAAGCAGATAGCAATTTTAGGATTCCCTCCCTTGGCGTTTCCAGTACCAAATTCAGCCTAGTGTTTTCATCAACAGCAAATCCAGCCTCGCGTTTTCTAGTTTGTAGACCTAACCTAGCGTTTGAAGATTCCGGCGTTAGATCAGCCCAGCACATCAGCGTTTGCAGTTTTCAGCACTCAGCCACAGTAGATTCAGCCCCTAGCCTCGCAGATCTCATCTACCCGCAGCAGATCCTCGCCGTACTGATGACTCAACCAGTGTTTACAGTTTCAGCCGGCTGTTTTCAGTTTTCAGCATCTACGTTTTCAGCGCATTATCGTCGAGTCATCGTCATGGCCATCCTCGCCGACACAGTGTCAAAGATCAGCAGAAAGTCAGAAGTTTGCAGATTTCAGCATTTCAGCCCTAGGTTTTCAGCTTTCAGCCCGTCCTCGTCGTCGCCATCATTGTCGTCAACATCATCGGCAAGTCCATTGCATCTAGACCACTGTATCAGATTTGTGCAATCTATACCATAGACCTCTCTCACCATAGAGAGGGGGGCCCTTGGAGGAGGCTTTGAGAACCGTCTGGTGTCGTATTCTTTTCTCTCTTCTCTCAGTCTCAGTACCTTCATTCACAGTAGCATTCACTTTGTTTGTGATCATTTCACTCTCTCACTAAAGGAACGGAAGGCTCTCCCTTCCGTAAGTAAAAGGAACCCCTGAGCACAGTTCGGAGCACTCATCTTGAGCAAGATCAACATTCACTTCCGCTGCACCTTACAATCTCATCCAATAAGGAATATCCAATGGTTGGCACATCACAATGCAACACAAATGTTCACATATGCATGTTACAAGACACAATGAATAGCGCCGCTTAGCACTCCCCCGAGACAAACGGTCTGCGGCATGAAGCTACTCAACAACTACCTCATCACTCCCCCCGCAAAGAACCTAAAAAGGTCGGGGCCATGAGTTCAGAGGACTGGTACAACCAAAGGCTCCCCAGACCGCAGTCTGTGTCGCTTGGAGGTTCAATGCGTTGTTCCGAGGTTTTCAAGCTTACAACAAAACACTTCCAAGACATCCCGTCTACGTCGTTCCGAGGTTCAAACAATCCAAAACAACATTTCTCACTACGCCACCCGGGAGTAAAATCACTAATCATTGAAACCAGTATTAAAATTAGAGTCAAACATTTCAAATCGGCACCAAGACACGTTCAAAACAAATACCATCCATTTCAAAAACATTCCAAACAGGATCACCAAACAAGTTCAAACAGAACTCAAACTTAAAAAGCTCGACTCATTTCTTATCGAGCTCGACTGATGGTTAGATTTCTTCCATAAGGTTGTAGCCGACCGCACCATGGTCCATAAGCTCTTGGACAGACAGTGTTTCTGTGGCGGTGATAGTAGTCCCAAGACATAGAAGTCACACCAAACCTCCAAGGTTATCAGCTCGAAAAGAGACACCTATTGAGAGATGTCGAGAAATTTCAAGTTATCATCCGCTAGGGTTTCCATGGCAAGCATTTTAAGATATTTCACTCTGTCAAAAGCTGCCGAAAATCATATAACTTCAGGCAAAAATTTTCTTGAAAGCTTGCCAAGTTCTTGGAGCATGCGGCTTGGTAACTATAGACTTCCACCACTGCATGGCACTGCATCTGAGAAAAACAGCAGCTCGAAAAGAATCCCTGATCCTTCTTTGCAAGTGATCCTTATGGCTTATGCCCTATAGGATAGAGCGATGAAGACAGCAGCGCGCCTGATGCGCGATGAAGTAAGGGTGGGAGTGGCTAATAAGTCCGGGGTTGGAGCAAGAAGATTCTTCAAATAAAATTCTAGTAGCCTTTGGAAGCGCCGGTTTGCTCTGTCTGCTCTTTTGTAGGACCGGTATGCTTTCAGAAAAGCGCACGCCTGATGCTCTGATACCGCTGCCACAAGAAGGGCACCACATGCCAATAGAAAAGAACAGACTGAACAGACTTTTAGCACTTCAATAACAACTAAACTAAAAGAGAGAGAGCACACGCGACACGGAGTAGCGGAATTCCACCCCAGAGAGTATTGGCCCCAAACCTTGCCGCCCCTTTCGGTATTTCTTATATTACTTGAACTCAGTACAATGTCGGTACTCCACCCTCTGCACCTTCGTACTAAAGCATGCTAGAGAATAAGCCCTTGGCTCATATTTAAAGACCCTTGGCCATAAAAAGCAGTTACATGAAAATCCTTTAAACTCAAAAGAAATTGGTCCGAAAGCATCTTGCACAAATTACAATTATCCGTACAGGTCTACCACTATCAGCGCAAAAAGCGGAAATCCGTACAATCTGCCACATCAACAGTCAACGTTGAAATCCGAAAATCCGTACAGTTCTGCCACATCATCAAGCTACTCGCTTTGCGCGTGTGTGTTTGTCCTGCTTTATTTTAATATCTTTGGGTCACTGGGTCCCATAAGTTGGCGCAAACTTCTCTTAAAGAATAAGCCTCTCGGCCGGACTTTGCAAGTTGGTAAAACTTCTTATGCTGCTTCTGCTTCTTCACTTAAGGTTTAGGCCCCTCGGCTGGGATCTGCAAGTCGGCTTCGTTCTTCAATGGCTTGACACGTCGGTAATTTGTGACAAAGACCATTGTGGCCATTGCCACGTGCGCCATCTCGATCTCCTCTATCAATTCTTTATCACCGTTATCTCTGTCCACTTTGCCTTTGCCTTTGTTCTTTTGTGAGTTCCTGCTTTTGTCTTTGGCTTCAAACTCCCGAGACAAACAAAGCGTCAGTCACATTTGTAACAATGGTTGTCGAACCTCGAAGGTACCGAGGCAGCTAACTAAGTCCTTGTTCTGCCGTCCTTGTCAAGCTTGCCTTTGCCTTTGTCCTCTAGCGAACTCGTGCATTTGCTTTTGGCTTCACAATCCTGAGCCAAACAAATTGACGGCTTCCTTGAGAACTTGGCCCATGCATAGGCAGCTAACTATGTAACAAACTTGGACACCCCAAGTCTAGATTCTGTCGCGACACAACTGAGATTCACTTCAAAACAATTCACAATTCAAGAGAGTCAACACGGCTGCCAAGAGAGATTGGCCCCAAAGAATGGTGCCCCTTTCGGTATTTCTTTATATTAATCTTTGAGCAAAGTACAACTCCTGCGGGTGCTCGCTCTCAGACTCTTCGTCTAGATGCTCTAAGAAGTGAGCCCCCTTGGGTCACTTATAAACATTACAAGGGGTGCTAAAAGCAGAGCCCCAAAAGCAAGTAATCTCAAAAGCAAAAGGCCCAAAAAGCAGCCAGCGCTGACGGAAATCCGTACAGTCCTGTCAGTGCTTTTTGATCGCAAATTGCAAAGATTTCGTACGACAGCCATGTCAGTAGTGTGAATTGTGTGCGTCCGTACAACAGCCACGTCAGCAGTGCTTGCACGTTATTTTCATGCCTAGTTGTCCCTTTTGGCCCCTCGGCAGTTGTCCATAAGTTGGCACAACTTATTATTGGCCATGCTACGTCATCAGTTTGTGACATACCCCCCTCTTGAAAGAATTGTAATCACCATCGATTACGACTGGACACAGACAGAGGCCATAAACCAATTCAGTAGACACTGACTCTAAGTACCGCACACTAGACACGGCATCTAGCACTTGTACTAAGACAACAATCACATCATTGCACATAACATCACAGGACATCAGTGGACAAATCAATCACAGAAATTCATTCCAAATCTCAGACCATGACTGCCAGCAACGTATTTAGTAACCGCATCTAGATCCATCCCAGACCTCACTGATGCCGGATTAACTAATCCTTATTGCGATCATGCCTATAGAGATTTCTGAGACCGAAATGCTGCAATCATTTCGTCTTTCAGTTTTTGCACTCAAACAAGTCAAATGAGAGAGTACAAATCAATCATATTGAATTTCGAGAATTCCGTTTCATAAAGAATACAGTAGAATAATGTCAGCCCAGCAGTATCCCTCAAACCCAAAGGGGACATCAGTGACTGTAACAAATTGTTGATGTGTTGACCTACTGAAGAACGGAGCTACCGGCCGAGGGGCCTAAACCCTAAGAAGAACAAGCAACAGAAGAAGAAGTCCTACCGACTTATGGGGACCCCGTTCGATAGGGCCCCAAGTCACAAAGAATTAAAATAAAGCAGGACCTGCACACACACACGCAAAAATTGATGACGTGGTAGATTTCCGAAAATTGCGCTGGCATGATGACATGGCAAGCTGGATTTCCGCGTTTTGTGATGATTGATGACGTGGCAGGCTTTACGGATTTCCGTGATTTACACTGGCAGCCTTTTGAATTTGTTTTTGGACCAGATGCTTTTGAGTTTGAAGGCTTTTTACTGTAAACTGCTTTTGGGTCCTAGGGCCTTTAAATATGAGGTTAGGGCTCATTCTCTAGCATGCTTCCTGAAGAAGGTGCAAAGTCTGGAGTACTGGCTTGTACTGTGTTGATGCAATATAAAGAAATACCGAAAGGGACGCCAAGGTTTGGGGCCAACACTCTCTGGAGTGGACTCCTTGTCGCGTGTCGTCTCTCTCTTTCAGTTCGGTTGTTATTGAAGTGCTAAAACTCTGTGCAGTCTGCTCTTTTCTATTGGAACGTGGTGTCCGTCTTGTGACAGTGACTCTATTCAATCGAGGTAATCTGTCACAGACGGGAGCGCATAACAATATAAAATACATTCAGATAAATAGGATTTATCACTTATTACTGAAGCTAGAGGATATAGAGAGAAATAGATAAAAAGAGAGATAGAGAGTGAGAAGATCGACACAGTACTGGGGACCAAAAGATGGGTTGGTCCCCCCCCGTAATAGTATCTTTATTACTGAGGAGAAGTCTATACAAGCACTTGAACCGAACGTATTACCACATTCGTTCTAGAATAAGACTTGATGGTTCCCGGAAGCCTCAGCTTTCGATTCCTAGGGCAAAACCCTATTCCAAGGAACTTCCGTTTCTTATTCCAAATCCTTGAGAACCAAGGTTCTTGCCTCTGGATCTCACCTTCCAGACTCAGGACATGACATCCCTGCAACTCTCTTTCCAACTCTGTTTCCAGAGTCCTCTTCTCGTAGAACAACTCTGCTTTCCAAGACACGAAGTCCTTACTTGGGAATCCCAACTTCCAGATCACAAACTTGAGAGACTCCCTCTCTCCGATCCGTGGATCTACATCCCAAACTTAGGTACGAAACCCTTGGGCTGATTTGGCTTTAGTTGCTTAGAGCGCTTTCTCCTGCAGAGGCTCATGCCTTCCTCTGCTCCTACTCCCTCAAGAAGAGGAAGTACGCCTGCAATCAAATACTTAGAGATCATAACATTACCTTCAAAGTCTCGACGCTCGAAACGCAACTCGGTTCTCGAAAAAAGAAGTTCCCCGAAAGAGATCTCTACATAGAAAATCCTCTCTTCCAATCCTACAAACAAAAGAGGTGTGTTCTCGGTTCCTTCTCATAAAGCAGCCCCGTCTACGACGTTTATGGGCTGAAAACAGAGAAAAACAGCAGCTTGTCGCGATGGAAACATGATCCGTAGGCACTTCTTCGCGAGGGAACTCGCGCACTGGGTCTTGGCAACATCGGGTACACTTGGGACAGTCATGGGAATTACCGGCAAACGTCTTCTTTGTGAGTGGACTCTGCAGCAGCATCTCCTTCTTGCAAAAACTGATCCTCCCCTCTGAGTGAGGGCATGTCATGCTTTTATAGCTACTGGCCACAGGCACATATAGCTGCTCGCGTAGAGATCGCGGCCTTTTTTTCTTCTTTTTTTTCTGCTAGAAAAAGAGAGAGAGAAAACGCTGGCTGATCTCTTGCCTTATTTATCAGATGGCCGGCGTATTTTAAAAATAGTCTGAATCTGCCCAAAAACTCAATAAAATTTTATAAGTTAAAAACAATGCTTTCACAGCACTTCCCACGCATCCCTGGATGCAATCACATGCACAGTTGCAATGCAAACATAGACTTCCTCGCGGGGAAGCATCTGCTTTCCCGAAGGGCAATCCCGCTTTCTCAAAAAGCATCTGTTTTTCCTCAAAGTTTCCTCTGAACCCATCTTCATTCAAGTGCTTGCTTTTTTTTTTTCCGAGAAAAAGATCCTTCTATTAGTTAATGAAAACTGCCCATAGGGCTACATCCACCTCTGCAAGAGAGGGCTACAACAAGCATGATGGGGAGACTCTCCCAATGAAAAAACAGCATATATACAATGAGGCTAAATCAAGAGATGGGAGGAGGGAAGAGCCACACAGGTGGACAGTAATGCCATCTGAGCACCCCCTGGACTATGGTGTAGAAAGGCCCAGGGCGCCAGAGTCGAAGGAAAGCCTCGCGGCGCTCCCGCATGCGGTCGAAGCTGCCCTGTAGTCCCTCAAGCTGTCCTCTGAGAGTATGGATCAGCTCTAGCCAAAAGTCACGAACAGTCTCTGCTGGTGGCACAGGGCAAGCCTCAAAGATGCGGAAACAGCGGGCCCGCCAGATGAACCAGAGAGCCAGGCCGCTGATGAGCTCCCAACACTCCTCTCTCTCACTGCACCACTCCTGTGGAGTAAGCTCTGTAGCAGGCTGGAGTGTAGGTCGCCCTCCCCTGCATCACTATCATCCTGCTGGTGGAAGATAGCTCAAACTAAAGTGCCGGGCCCGTGAGGGTGGACCAAGCCGCTGCCCCCCAAGTGTACCGTCGAGCCGTGGAGAGGGCAGGCATCAGCCGAAGAACTCATAGCCACACCTGCTGGGCCGAGGGACAGTCCCAAAGACAGAGACGCTGACTCTCCACCAACTGGTCACAGGCTGCACATGCGGCCAAGAGACCACAGTGCACAAGCCAGCTCCCTACTGCTGTGGCTCTGTGTGCAACCAGCCACTGGAACAAAGTGACGCGCCTCGGCTGTCTGGAGTCCCACAGCCTCTACCAAAAAACTGCCAAGAACTCGACTGTGAGGCTCTCCTCCTGCCAATAACGTGCTGCAGCGGGGCGGGCCTCTCTCTGTACTGCAAGTATATGACGTCCAAGCCGAACAGTGTACTGAAAGAAGGGGACTCCTGGGCGGTCTACAGAAGAGAAGGGGTCCCTCCATAGCCACTCACCAGGATCCCACTGTACTCGTGCCAATGGACAACACTCCCAAGCCCATAGCCTCCAGTGTCCAGTCTCAAGAGCTGCTGGGTCAGGGTCTATGACGCAAGTCCTCCCACAGATGCCCACAACTCGGATCCTCTGGAAACAGCACTCTGCTACCTGCGGGGCCTCTACTGCAACTCGCTGTAATTGTCCCCCGCCCTGAAGCTCGAAGAACAGGGCTGGGACAGTCTCTGAGCAAGCCCTGACTGAAATGAGAACCTCCAGTCGTGTGAAGGCTCCCATCCACCGGGGTGCTACTGGCTCGAGAGGCGTGAGCCACTCACCTAGAACTGACTCTGAGATGTCCTGACACATGCTCTGCACCCCTCTCATGCCCTGTATAGCTGGACAGCCTGCACCTCCTCTGACAAACCTGTGAACTCTAGCAAGTCACCTAGAGAGCGCGCTGGACCTGCTGCCAGGGACCCCAAGAAACATGAGACCGACTCCCAACCAAGTGGCCTCTCTGAGTGCTAACCATGGGGTTCTAGACGAGGGGTTGCCGTAGGTGCTCCTCCGTGCACGTCGGCTGTCTCTGCTCTAGGCCATGCCGTAAGAGCTCCCAAGATCGAAGCAAACTCACAGTGAATCGGTCCTCCAGTCTCCTGCTCAAACCAACTCGGTGCAACTCTGTAAAGATCCATCTGGTCGAAGGTTTCCAAGGGCCTCCTGACTGAGGCACCCTGGAACGAAGCCTCTCCAGCAAGAACTCCTTCCAGGGCTCCTCACCTGGAAGAAGTCCTCTGACGACAAACTTCCCAAGAAGGGCTTTGCTCTGCTGTGCTGGATCAATGATCCCAAGCCCTCCCTGAGAACAAGGAAGTGTGATGACCGACCAAGCCACCTTGGCTCGGGCAATCTGAGTGTCGCGACCTGACCAAAGGAAGTTCCTGATCAGCCTCTCTACCTGGCTGATACAAGAACTCGAGAAGATCCAGCAAGAAGTGATGTACCACATAGTCGCCAGCAGCACCTGGTTGGCAACTACTACTCTACCAGCCAGCGAAAGTCGTGCTGAGCTCCAATGTAACAACTTTCTCCTGATGGACAGGAGAAGAGGAGTAATCTACTGCTCGGGGGACAAGTCCAAACCAACCTGACAACCCAAGTACCGAACTGCAGTCCCTGGAGGAATCCACCTGAAACCCTCTCCTGGCATCCAATCTGGCATAGGAGCACTGCAAACCGAGAAAGCCACTGTCTTTCTCCAGTTGATCAGTGCGCCCGATGCACAGCAGAAGGTCTCCAATGCCTGCTCACATCTGTGTAGATTGGCCTCCTGGCCCTCTAAGTACAAGGCTGAGTCGTCGGCAAACTCAGCGTCCAGAAGCTCATCTCCCCGTATAGGGAGTGCTAAGCCCCTCAGACCAACCTGCTGTGACACCAAAAATCTGCTCATCGCCTCCGCATAGAACAGAAAGAGAAAGGGGGCAAGAGGGCAACCCTGTCTGACCGATCGTGTGAGCATGAAGCGCTCACCTCTACCTCCTGCCAAAAGCACCTAACTGTGAGCCTGTCTGTACAAAGTTGACACCCCTCTGATCCAAGCATCTGAGAAGCCCATCCTGCGTAGCATGCCCTCTAGAAAGTCCCAGTAAACTCTGTCGTATGCCTTCTCAAAATCGAGAAGAAGAATCACAAGGTCCTCCCCACGGAGCCGTGCCAGGGCAGAAGCCTCCTAGAAAGTGAAGATGTTGTCAAGGATACTGCATTCTTGACAAAACCTGTCTGAGTCCCATGTATAAGACTCTCCAAAAGTGGCTGAATCCTCAAACTCAAAGCCTTGGCAAGAATTTTGTAGGCTGAGTTGAGGATGGTGATGGGGCGCCACTATCGAATCTCATCCAAGGAGCCACCCTCCTTTGGAATGAGGTAAATCAGGCCCTCACTCATGCTATCCGGAATCACTCCTGTGTGCAGAATGTACTAAAAGGCACTACAAAGATCTGGGCCAAGCAGGTCCCAGTACTCCAAGAAGAAGCTGGGAGTCAGCCCATCCTCACCTGGACAGCTACCACGAGGGAGGGCCCTAAGAGCCGTGTGCAGCTCCTCAAGCTGAAGAGACATCTCTAGCCTCTGGCACATCTCCTCAGTCACAAGACAAGGCATCTGTGCCCAAACCTACTCCTTGCATGCATCCTATCGCTCTGACTGGGGCTCAGCCGACAGTTACTCACGGTAAAAGTCAGTAGCAACTACACGCATATCCTCGGGCTCACAAACAACTAACCCATCGGTTCTCCTCAACTGATTGACCTTGGCATGCGAGTGCCGAGGTCCCATTGTCTCAAAAAAAACACCTGTCACTCTGTCACCCACCTGAGTCCAGTGAGATGCCTGTCGGTGAAAGGCAAACTCATGACGCCTCTCCTCTGTGCAAGCAAGCTCCTGTCGAGCCTGCTGTAACTGCTCCTCCAACCATGGACTGTCTGGATGCTGCTCCTGCATCCTCTGCAGTGAAGCAATGCCTCGTCTGAGACGTTGCTCCTCCTCTCTCGCTGCAGCCCGTCGAGCCAGAGACTCTGGGAGAGGACTATGGCAGGAACCTTGGTTAGAAGAGGACTCTGGGAGAAAAAAGTGGCGAAGTTGAGCTAGGCCTAAGGCCACTCTGTCTGCACGTAGAGCCTGGCTGTCCATGCCCTCAGTCCAGAGAGCCTCTACCCTCTCTCTGAGTGCTAAGTCCAACAAGACCCGCTCTGGGATGCGAAGCATCGTGCTCCCACTCCTCTGCCTGTCTGCCACTGTGAGGATCACTGGTGCATGGTCCGAGAAGGATGTCCCTGCCAGGATGCCCACTGATCCCCCCAAGTCACTGAAGTGGTCACTAGTGTCGAAGCGATCTATCCGCGATAGATTCACTCCTCCCACTCTACGGTCCGATCTAGAGAAAGCAAGACTCTCTGGAGGTCTCACAAAGCCAGAATGCTGCCATGTATTCGAGACCCTCAAAGTCATACACAACCTCTCCCAAGCTGCTAACTCGACTCCATGCACAGTAGCATGGCTGCCTCCGATCCTGTCAGAAGGGTCCTCCAACATGTTGAAGTCCCCTCCTACACACCAATGGTCAACCTGTGGCAAAGACTCAACAATCTGTGACCAAAACTCTGCACGAGCACTCATCACATTGGACGCATAGATGTTCAGGAAGCCCACAAGGCCACCCTGAACCTGCATAGTAATCCACTGAGCCCTGCCTGGCACAATAACCCCTCTTCCCACAATGGCCTGCTACAATGAGTCCGCAATAGTCATACATACCCCACCCTGGATGCCTCCAGGTCCAAAAGCAGCTGACCAAAAGGTATCATAACGTCCACGCAAAATCTGACCACATCGCCGAATGCGGCTCTCAGAAAAATGGTGCTCCTGAAGCATAAGGAGATCAATCTCTCCTCCCACAAGGCAACGCTGAAGCTCCTGACGCAATCGGCCCCGCTATCACTGAAACTGGGCCCACCTAATCCCTGCACGTTCCACGACACGATCCTCATGGGGAGCGAGAGAGAACAGATGTTGCCACAGCAGCAAGACGGGCTATCTTCGACGCTGGCTTGGATGGGGAGTAATCCGCATCCGAGCGTCCTCTAGATAGGCGAGACTGCAGTGAGTGCCTGGCCCAAGCCCAAGCAGAGCGAGCCGTGCGTAAAGCAACCTCCTCTCTCGAGGAGTCCTCATGAATGTATACATAGCAAGGCAAACACTGCGTATCAGCACAAAAATACACCACAATGTGCCTACATCCTGCTGAGTCTGGGGGTGTCACCGCAAACTTGGCCAGTGCCCACAAAGTCTGCAGCAAATCTGTAACTCTAAGTTCTCCCATGTGGTGAGAGAACTCGAGAACCTGTGTATGCAACCATCCCACCACTGAGTCGAGGGACCACTCTGTCTCGGTCCTACCACAGAGGGGGAAGGAGAAACCAACTGCTGAGTCCAAGGCCTCTGTCCCCCTCGCGGCGAGGAACAAAGCATGGACGCTGAAGAAGGCTGCCTCGTGGTCTGCTGCGGAATCGCAGAGAAAGCGAGTGAACCCGTAATCGAAGAAATCCCACCGGCGTCGGAGGTCAATGCTCGTCAAACCACGAGGGATAGCTGTAAGGGAAGATGTCTGAATCTGCAGAGGGGGCCGCAAGAAGGGCTGACCCTCTCTCGCTAGGCGACTCGTGGCAAAGGTGCTGCCAAGAGATCTCCTAGCCGCCGGCGAGGGACCAGTCTCTTGAGTCGACTGTGGTACTGAAGCAGGAGGAGGGGGAGAAGGAGATGGGGGGGGGGGGGGGGGGGGGGGGGGGGGGGGGGGGAGGGGGGGGGACAGAGGCGGGGGGGCGAGGTGGGGAGTGGATGGGAGCAAAGGGCGGGGGGGGGGGGGGGGGGGGGATGAGGAGGAGGAAGGGAACTCTGAAGATGGGGCGGCTGGCGAGGGTGAAGCAGAGGTGGAGGCTGGCGTAGGGGGCTCCTCCTGCTCAAGAGGACCAAAGCGCTTCCCCGTGGGAACCCACCGATGCTAAGTAGGCACCTGAGGACCACTCTGCGTGCCAGGATGTCGCTGTGACCCCTGGCGTCGACGGCCACGGGCCTGCTGCCACCCCTCCTCCGCTGGAGCCCTAGCCTCGGAGGGTGGCTCTGAATCTGTGCGCTGTGCCGCTGGCTGTGGCTGCGGCCTTGGCAAGCTGGGGCTGAGGCTGAGGTGCAGGTCGTGGCCTCCTCTGTGGACAGGCCTTCGCTAGGTGACCCATCTGTCTGCAAATGAAGCTTTGGTTCGGGAGACCCGAGTACTCCACACTCTGTCTAAACCAACCCCCACTCACCCGAGGCAAAAGGATGACCTTCCAGAGTGTGTGGGTATCTCTGACCAAAACTCGAATTGAAGGGATGCCAGCCGCCTTGGCAGCTACTGATGCTGCCGTACGAGGTGTCTCCAGGACAGTCCCGATGGCGGAGCCAATCCTGGAGAGAAGTGGAAGGTACTCCCTCCGTAACTCATAGCTATGACCTTGGAGGCCATCTCGGAAGTCTTGAACTCGATCTGGTAGTACCCCCGTCCGAGAATCTGGACATCCAAGATCTTGCCCACCTCTGCGAGAAGGCGGGCGGGCCTGGAGAAGGTCTCGCAGCTCTCCTCTGCTAGGTCGGGTGCCGAGAACCTTGCAGATGACCGAAGTCGCCTGCAAACGCTCTACCTCTGTGGCAAGGCTCGCTTGCTCTGTCGGCGAAAGAGCAAGTCGAATGGTGGGCTCAGCGGGGTCGGGCGAGGGGGCTTCAGGCGAGTCCCTCTGTGGCAAAGCTGGAGCCTCCATCTATGTCTACTGCTGTGGCGTAAGAAGACGATGGCGGGCGGAATCTGCAACTTGGCACGCAAAGCACTGCCCCAAAAAGGAGTTAATGCTGAATGTACCGATATGCAGGATACAACTGTGAGGAAAAAGAGCAGGCGGGCCGGTGGGGGGGTTGCAATGGGTGGGGACGGCTAATGCGGGAGCGCTAGCAGCAGCGGGCGGGGGCAATGGTGGGGGCGGCTGCAACAGGGGGTCGGCAGGGGATGGCAGCGGCGGCAGGGGCAGCAGTGGTGGCGGGCGGGGCTGCAGCAGCGGCAGTGTCGCGAGCTACTACAGCAAGGGTGGGGAAGCGCGCGGACAAGCAGGGCAGCAAGGGGGAAAGCGAGGGCTGGCGGGGGGGCAGAGAGGGCAGGCGGGCAGCGTTGGGGGGGGGGGGGGGGGGGGGGCGATGGCGCAACGTAGGGGGGACAGCAGGAGCGAGCCAATGGTATCAAGTGCTTGCTTTTCCTTGTGCACAATTCCAACACAGCTCGGAATTTCCTCTCAACTATGGATATCCCCTTTCCGATGCACCCGCCACCCACCTTATGACGCATCAGGAATACCCATCACCTAGTCCTTTCTACCGAACTTACGGTACAATCTCCTTCACGATGCTCTATGTCGCCCATCCTATGACGCATCAGAGATGTTCGTTCCCGGATGGTCGGATACTTCTTTTCGATGCTCCTTGTGACGCATCAGAAGTACTCATTCCTGGTGGCCTTACAGATATCCCCGTTCTCAGTGCTCCCGTCATTACTTTGAACGACACACTAAAAATACTACGCCAAAGCAGTAGACACAGATGGAGACTCCAGCTTCGCCACAGAGAGACTCGCCAGAAGCCCCCTCGCCCGACCCCGCTGAGTCCACCATTCGACTTGCTCTCTCGCCTACAGAGCAAGCGAGCCTTGCCGCAGAGGTAGAGCGATTGCAGGCGACCTCGGTCATCTACAAGATTCTCGGCACCTGACCTAGGAGAGGAGAGCTGCGAGGCCTTCTCCAGGCCCGCCTTCTCGCAGAGGTGGGCAAGATCTTGGATGTCCAGATTCTCGGACGGGGTTACTATCAGATCGAGTTTGAGTCCTCCGAGATGGCGTCCAAGGTCATTGCTATGAGTCCATTGACCATCCGAGCATCACGTGCCCACTTTCGACAGTGGCGACATGGTTTTGACCCAGCTTCGGATGTACTAGTAGAGGAGGTAGACATCCCCATCTCAGTCTGCTTTCCGGGTTTACGGAGGGAGTACATACCACTTCTTTCCAGGATCGGTTCCGCCATTGGGACTGTCCTGGAGACACCTCGTACGGCAGCATCAGTAGCTGCCAAGGCGGCTGGCATTCCCTCAGTTCGAGTTTTGGTCAGAGATACCCACACGCTCCCGAAGGTTATCCTTTTACCTCGGGTGAGTGGGGGTTGGTTTCGACAGAGTGTGGAGTACTCGGGCCTCCCGAACCAGTGCTTCATTTGCCGACAGATGGGCCATCTAGCGAAGGCCTGTCCACGGAGGAGGCCGCGACTTGCACCACAGCCTCAGCCCCAGCCTGCCAGGGCTGGCCCGCAGCCAGGCCCGCAGCCACAGCCAGCGGCACAGCGCACAGATGCAGAGCCACCCTCCAAGCCTGGGGCTCCAGCGGAGGAGGGGTGGCAGCAGGTCCGTGGCCGACGACGCCAGCAGCCACAGCGTCAGCCTGGCACTCAGAGTGGCCCTCAGGTGCCTACTCAGCAGCAGTGGGTTCCCATGGGGAACCGTTTTGGTCCTCTTGAGAAGGAGGAGATCCCTGCGCCAGCCCCCACCTCCGCTTCTCCCTCGACAGCCGCTCCCCCCCCCAGAGTTCCCCCCCTCTTCCTCATCCTCCCCGCCTTCTGTTCCCGTCGCCTCTCCACCTCGCCCCTCTACCTCTGTCGCCCCATCTCACCCCTCTTCTCCTCCACTCTCCCCAGCTCCTTCTCCCCCCCCTCCTACTCCAGTTTCACAGTCGGCTCAGGAGACTGGTCCTTCTCCGGCGGCTAGGAGGTCTCTTGGCAGCGCCTTTGCCGCGAGTCGCCTAACGAGAGAGGGTCAGCCTTTCTTGCGGCCCCCTTTGCAGATTCAGACATCCTCCCTTGCAGCTATCCCTCGTGGGCTGACGAGCATTGACATCCAACGCGGCTGGGACTTCTTCAACTACGGGTTCACTCGTTTTCTCGGCGATTCCGCAGCAAACCATGAGGCAGCCTGCTTCAAGGTCCATGTTTTGTTCCTCGCCGCTAGGGGGACAGAGACCTTGGACTCAGCAGTTGGTTTCTTCTTCCCCCTCTGTGGTAGGGCCGACACAGAGTGGTCCCTCGACTCAGTGGTGGGATGGTTGCATACACAGGTCTTAGAGTTCTCTCACCACATGGGAGAACTTGGAGTTACAGATATGCTGCAGACTTGTGGCAATTCGCCAAGTTTGTGGTGACACCCCCAGACTCAGCAGGATGTAGGCACATTGTGGTGTACTTCTTTGCTGATACGCAGTGTTTGCCTTGCTATGTATACATTCATGAGGACTCCTGGACAGAGGAGGTTGCTTTACGCACGGCTCGCTCTGCTTGGGCTTGGGCTAGGCACTCACTACAGTCACGCCTATCTAGAGGACGCTCGGATGCGGATTACTCCCCATCCAAGCTTGCCTCGAAGATAGCCCGTCTTGCTGCTGCGGCAACATCTGTTCTCTCTCACTCCCCATGAGGATCGTCTCATGGAACGTGCAGGGACTAGGTGGGCCCCAGTTTCAGCGACAACGGGGCCGATTGCGTCAGGAGCTTCAGCGTTGCCTTGTGGGAGGAGAGATTGATCTCCCTATGCTTCAGGAGCACCATTTGAGTGAGAGCCGCATTCGGCGATGTGGTCAGATTTTGCGTGAACGATATGATACCTTTTGGTCAGCTGCTTTTGGACTTGGAGGCATCCAGGGTGGGGTATGTATGACTATTGCGGACTCATTGCAACAGGCCATTGTGGGCAGAGGGATTATTATGCCAGGCAGGGCTCAGTGGATTACTATGCAGGTTCAGGGTGGCCTTGTGGGCTTCCTGAACATCTATGCGCCCAATGTGGCGAGTGCTCGTGCAGAGTTTTGGTCACAGATTGTTGAGTCTTTGCCGTAGGCCGATCATTGGTGCATAGGAGGGGACTTCAACATGTTGGAGGACCCTTCTGACAGGATTGGTGGCAGCCATGCTACTGTGCATGGAGTCGAGTTGGCAGCTTGGGAGAGGTTGTGTATGACTCTGAGGGTCTCGGGTACATGGCAGCACTCTGGTTTTGAGAGGCCCCCACACAGTCTTGCCTTCTCTAGATCGAACCGCAGAGTGGGAGAAGTGAATCTATCGCGGATAGATCGCTTCTACACTAGTGACCACTTCAGTGACTTTAGGGGTTCAGTGGGCATCCTTGCAGGGACTTCCTTCTCGGACCATGCACTAGTGATCCTCACGGTGACAGACAGGCAGACGAGTGGGAGCACGATGCTCCGCATCCCAGAGAGGGTCTTGTTGGACTCAGCACTCAGAGAGAGGGTAGAGGCTCTCTGGACAGAGGGCATGGACAGCCAGGTTTCACCTGCAGACAGAGTGGCCTCAGGCCTAGCTCAGCTTAGCCACTTTTTTCTTCAGGAGTCTCTGGCTCGCCGAGCTGCAGCGAGACAAGCGGAGCAGCGTCTCAGACGAGGCATTGCTTCACTACAGAGGATGCAGGAGCAGCATCCAAACAGTCCATGGTTGGAGGAGCAGTTACAGCAGGCTCGACAGGAGCTAGCTAGCACAGAGGAGAGGCGTCATGAGTTTGCCTTTCACCGACAGGCATCTCAGTGGAGTCAGGTGGGTGACAGAGTGACTGGTGCTTTTTTGAGACAGTGGGACCTCGGCACTCGCATGCCAAGTTCATTCAGTTGAGGAGGCCCCATGAGTCAGTTGCTTGTGAGCCCAAGGATATGCGTGCAGTTGCTACTGACTTTTACCGTGAGTTATTGTCGGCTGAGCTTCAGTCAGAGCAGCAGGATGCATGTAGGGAGCAAGTTTGGGCACAGATGCCATGTCTTGTGACAGAGGAGATGCGCCAGAGGCTAGAGATGCCACTTCAGCTTGAGGAGCTGCACACGGCTCTTAGGGCCGTCCCTCGTGGTAGCTGTCCAGGTGAGGATGGGTTGACTCCCAGCTTTTTCTTGGAGTATTGAGACCTGCTTGGCCCTGATCTTTGTAGTGCTTTTCAGTACATTTTGCACACAGGAGTGATGCCTGACAGCATGAGTGAGGGCCTGATCTACCTCATTTCCAAGGAGGGTGGCTCCTTGGATGAGATTCGACAGTGGCGTCCTATCACCATCCTCAACTCAGCCTACAAAATTCTTGCCAAGGCTCTGAGTTTGAGGATTCAACCACTTTTAGAGAGCCTTATACATGGGACTCAGACAGGTTTTGTCAAGGAACGCAGTATCCTTGACAATATCTTTACTTTCTGGGAGGCTTCTGCCCTGGCACGGCTCCGTGGTGAGGACCTTGTGATTCTTCTCCTCAATTTTGAGAAGGCCTACGACCGAGTTGACTGGGACTTTCTAGAGGGCACTCTCCGCAAGATGGGCTTCTCAGATGCTTGGATCAGAGGGGTGTCAACTTTGTACAGACGGGCTCACAGTCAGGTGCTTTTGGCACGAGGGAGAGGTGAGCGCTTCATGCTCACACGCTCGGTCAGACAAGGTTGTCCTCTTGCCCCCTTTCTCTTTCTGTTCTATGCGGAGGCGATGAGCAGATTTTTGGTGTCACAGCAGGTTGGTCTCCGGGGCTTAGCACTCCCTATTCGGGGAGATGAGCTACTAGACGCTGAGTTTGCCGATGACTCACCCTTGTACTTAGATGGCCACGAGGCCAAACTTCACAGCTGTGAGCAGGCTTTGGAGACCTTCTGTTGTGCATCGGGCGCACTGATCAACTGGAGAAAGACAGTGGCTTTCTCGGTTGGTAGTGCTCCTGTGCCAGATTGGATGCCAGGAGAGGGTTTCAAGTGGATTCCCCCAGGGACTGCAGTTCGATACTTGGGTTGTCAGGTTGGTTTGGACTTGTCTTCCGAGCAGTAGATTGCTCCTCTTCTCCTATCCATCAGAAGAAACCTGTTACATTGGAGCTCAGCACGACTTTCGCTGGCTGGTAGAGTAGTAGTTGCCAACCAGGTGCTGTTGGCGACTATGTGGTACATCACTTCCTACTGGATCTTCTCGAGTTCTTGTATCAGCCACATAGAGAGGCTGATCAGGAACTTCCTTTGGTCAGTACGTTAATAAATCACTTTTTGCATGTACAAAGTAGCATTTATATACATGATCATATGTTCAAAAAGATGTAAATACATGCATTTGGGAGCTTTGCAAATTGGTTTCAAGTTCGAAAAAAGATGCAAAGTGTACACATTGTGAATAGTCAGGTTCGCGCGCTAGCAGTCGGACAGATGTACATGCCCGTATATGGTATCGGGGCCTTGGATATGGTTTTAGGTGGCTTATTTTGGTTCTATAGAATGTGTTTGAGCTTTTTAGAATGTAAATAATTCAAGTGACAAGTATAGGTACTCTCATCCCGCTCGAGAAGTTTGGGACATGCAGTAACTGTCTATTTACGGTGCCTGATCTGCAACGATACGTGCACTGCCCTACAAGTGGTCAAAAATAGAATTTGGGGATGTGGCAAAGTGCTTTGGGTATCGAGGATCAAGCGTACAAAATATGGTGAATTTTGGAGTCCGTTTGGGGTTTTTCCTACAAAAAATGCCCGCCAAGGGTCAAAATTGGCCAAAACTAGGCCAAAAAAGGTCAAAAAATGGTCAAAAAAGGTGTGAAATGGCTTCAAATTGACATATCACTCACGGTGCCGTGAGTGTTGAGGCTGAGGGAGAACTTTTGAGGTACAATATCAGCACTTTCACCTCTCTATGTGTGGGAGGAAGCAGGGTTCCTACAGGTGGTCTAGTGCAGTCCCGTCGCGTTCGCGTCCTGTTTTCGAGTGTGTGGAGGAGTGAATGAGAGCTTTCTCTCTTCAATTTTTCACTTGGGAGAGTCTATGGAAGTTCTGAGGTTTCCATGGATGTGTGTGTGCAAGGAATTGAGGGAAGAAGGTGCGGCTTTCTGCAAGACTATGTGACCCTGTGTCGGTACCATTAGGATTGGCGCTACTCCAAAGAGTCCAACAGAGTGGAGTTTGGTGAAGCTTTTGCAATGTTTTGAGAGTGGTCATTTGTGGCTGGAGTTTTTGGGTTTTTTACGGTTTTTCTTGTATATTTTGGTCACCATCAAGTGTGATTTCAAGTGTTGATCACCTCGACTCACCTTGTAGTGTCTACGGGCAGGCAAGGGCATGTAGGTCAAGACGTTTGGAGTTTGAATTGAGCTTGTGGGTAGAGTTTTCAGGGAGATTTTGAGTGGTGGTGTGTGTGGGTTGGAATTCAAGCAAATTCCTTATGTGGTGTTGAGTTGTCATAAAATCTAATATCTAACTAACCCAAATGATTTTCTCATATTAAATTGATCACTTAATGTGGGAGAATAAACGGGAACAAGTGTTAAGATATAGGTATGTGCTTATAGATCTATCTCAACACGGGGCCAATGGTAAAGGGGCCCAAAAGGGAGATGGTCTATCAAAGAGCAAGGACAACCAATGGAGCATAAGACCTTAGGGTTAGCTTCATTGAAGACCTCCAATAAATGTGTGTAAAAGTCCTTTGACCTTAAGTAAGCTAGGGCTGAGCTTGAGGTGGGAACCCGGCCCAAGCTCGAGGTGCTTGTCCTGCTTGAGGTGCTTGTCATGCTTGAGGCGTTTTTCATGCTTGAGGTGCTTGATTAAGATGCTTGAGGTGCTTGACTGGCTCCATGCTTGAGGTGCTTGACTTGCTGCATGATTAAAGTACTTGAGGTGCCTTGAGAAGCTTGCCTGAGATGCTTGTGGGAACACCCCCTAGTTCAAGTGCTTTGTCATGCTTGGTGAGTAAGGTGCTTGATCACCTAAAAGTCAAAAGCATTCCTACAAGAGGGGGGGCGAGCCCTTTTCCTAGGGGCTAGAGAGAGAACACCCACTCACACACACAAGGGAAGCCCAACTTGAAGAGGCAGCAAGGACACATGTCAGGCCCCTACCCATGTTACCTTCATGTGTTGCTTGAAGCCTATTGGCTAGGCTTCAAAGGGGTCCAATGATAAATTACATGAATTATCTAATTGTTTTAACATTTATCAAGTCCTCTCTCTCAAAGGGGAAAGGGGGACACTTGTCCCAAGGCTACCCATGTTGCTTGTAATGGCTCCTGCTTGTGATTGGCTAGGCCTCGAGGGGTCCAATGAGCTTCAGGCATGAGCTACAAGGGGGGGTCGACCCAAGCAAGCTAGGGGGGTGCCTAGGGGGTATACTCACCCACACACACTCACAAACACTCTCATTGTGTGATATGCAAAGTGCAAGAGCTCCCTCTCCAAGCAAGTAGAGGTTGAGAGCCTACACCAACACTCTTGGCTATGGAGTGCAAATCCAACCAAGAGCCATGCTTCAATGCTTAAGCTTGCCATCTCCTTCTTCTTCATTACTATGCTATTATGTATGCTAGCAACAAGAGTATGATAAGTGAGGAACTAATTCTTTCTCCTACGAAATGTTTCTTCTTCCTCTTCCCTACCCTCATTCCCTGCTAGCTCTCTCCACCTTCGAAGGTGTTTGAGGTCTTGGGACTGAGGCTTGGGATAGTTAAAGCTTTCATCAAGTTTATGTTATGTTTGTGGTGCATAAAGCCTTCCATCTTCATGGCATCACCTAGGTCACAAGGAACACAAAGACTGTATTGTAACAAGTCTCTCTTTAAGGGAGAAATCATAATACAAATGCCTATTGGAGGGGGGACCGGCTCCACATAAATCCGGTCCTCAATTGTTGTCATGTTCTCTAAACTCTCTCTCTTGCAAAAGTATTGTCTATGCCAAGTTAACTAATTGCTATGATTATGTTGCTATCTTCAATTATGTCTACCCGCTATGCTCACAAAATCATTTCTTGAAAGTACTCTCATTAAATTCCGCTATTCTCAAATTGAATAGGCAAATTCCATTACATGAGTTGTCTGGGTTTGTGAGTGTGCGCAGGGCGTCTTTTGCTCCATCATCCTTTGGCGATCCCGCTAGGCAGCGAAAATTGCCGGTTGTGCACCTAGAATTTGGATTTTGAGCAGTGATGTACACAAATTTTGGATGTTGAAGGCAGTTTCATGATGGTGGTGCCATTCCAACCATCAATTTTCACAGGTTCTAAGGATGCAGACTATTGGCTTGCATCATATGAGTTCGACTTGACATGTTTATGCTGTGCAGTTCCAAGTGAGGCGCAAAAGCTTGCAGGTATCAATCTGGTGGTCAGAGGTAATGCAAGAGAATGGTTTGAGAGATTGTCACAGGATGACAAAGTGAATTGGGACAGCTTTAAGATATGCTTTTTGAAGCGGTTTAAAAAGGTGATTCCTCACCAAGATGCATGGAAACAGGTCACTAGTTTGTTTATGCAAGAGCACGAGTCTGTTGCAGATTTTTGGTCAAGATTTGATGATGCTTTGAGAGTGTGGAAAGATGCTCTATTGCATGTGGAAGCCATGTCTAAAGAGGAATTTTATTCCACATTTACAAATAGCCAAAGAATACAGGTATTCGCGAGTTTGTTACGACCAATCCTTAAAGTGAAAGTGCAAGAGAAAGAGCCGAATTCCATGCGTGAAGCATTGAAGATAGCACTGCAAAAAGAAAGAAAGCTATGTGTTGCCACAGGCATGAAGTTCCCTTTTTCAATACATGGTATGGATAGTGTAGATGACCTTTATGTGCATAAAGTCACAGTTGCAGGTGCTCATGCTAGCAAGGATAATAGCTTGGATACAGGTGTGGATTCCCATATGCGCAAAGTCGATGCAAATGAAATATGTGAAGCAATTTTGGAGAGCATACACGTGCCAATGGTGCAAAATGGCAAGGACGCAGTAGACAAATGTGAAAGTTTGAGCACTAGCACGGAAAGTGAAGATGATGAAACTAAAATTGACAAGGATGAGGCAACCTATGATGGTGACACATCTGATGTTTGTGAGAGTTGGTGCGATGATGTATGTGATGATGACATAGAGTCACTAGATCCATTGAAGGATATGGTAGCCTTTCACAAAGAGCAACGTATCTTTTGGGAAGCAGCTTTGCAGCAACATGGCATGGATGCTTGCATTGATGATGAGATGATGGGCTATGGTCAGGGAGTCTCCACATCAAGCAAAGATGACGTAGGAGATAATGATGCTATGATGGTTGATGTGACCTTGGGTCCATGTGCTTTACCAGAGCTAGGGGTTGGGCAACCCTATAGTGGTTGTGATGCAAAGACATTGGGTCATGAAGGTTATATGGATGAGTTCTATGTGTGCAAGGATTTGATGCTAGTGCCATCTCCAAGGGATGTCCATGAGAATATGCGACCTACGGTTGTTAAGTATAAACTTCTTCACGATGGGGTAGACAAGGAGGTTAAAGTGACCTTTTGCTTGCATGATGATTTGATGGATGCATTTCACAAACTTCAATGTATGTTTCGGACATATCCCTTTATCTGTGAAGATCCTAATTGGCAGTTAGCGAGTCTTGGGGCTAGTTGGCATGATGAAGACTTGATTATAAGGTGCTATGTGGCTTTGTATGCATGTTTCCAACTTTTCAAGTGGAAAATGTCTTATGTGGAAGAAGAAGAATCTGCTAGTGATAGCATTTTTGGAGAGAGTTTTCAATTTCGGAGTGGATTTGTTAATGCTTGGAGTGATGATCTCTTAGCCATAAGAAATGAAGAGCAGCTGATGCGTCAGGAAGATGATGTGCAATTTATGGTTGTCAATCGAATGGGATCTAATTATGAGATGCATTTTGAGGTATATATGGTTCTGAATGATTGTGATAGCTTCTGGTGTGAGATGGTGTGTAGCAACCTTCGAGGTGATTTATATCGTGCTTGGGATCCAGGTGGACAATGGCATTTTGGCAAGAAAAAGGATGTTTTTTTCTTTGATAGGGGTAGCCTGCTTGAGCATGTAGTTGGTTCTATGCGGATGTGTAAGTTTCCCTATGATCCTCGAGGAAGTTTGCAATCATTTCTATAAGTTTTTTTTGTCATAGTTTGATGCAAGTGTTGAGCATAAATGCTCAACTAGGGGTTGGGCAATGATGATAAATCACTTTTGGCATGTACAAAGTAGCATTTATATGCATGGTCATATGTTCAAAAAGATGTAAATACATGCATTTGGGAGCTTTGCAAATTGGTTTCAAGTTCGAAAAAAGATGCAACGTGTACACATTGTGAATAGTCAGGTTTGCGCGCTAGCAGTCGGACAGATGTACATGCCCGTATAGGGTATCGGGGCCTTGGATATGGTTTTAGGTGGCTTATTTTGGTTCTACAGAATGTGTTTGAGCTTTTTAGAATGTAAATAATTCAAGTGACAAGTATGGGTACTCTCATCCCGCTCGAGAAGTTTGGGACGTGCAGTAACTATCTATTTACGGTGCCTGATCTGCGGCAATGCGTGCACTACCCTAGAAGTGGTCAAAAATAGAATTTGGGGATGTGGCAAAGTGCTTTGGGTATCGAGGATCATGCGTACAAAATATGGTGAATTTTGGAGTCCGTTTGGGGTTTTTCCTGCAACAAATGCCCGCCAGGGGTCAAAATTGGCCAAAACTAGGCCAAAAAATGGTAAAAAAGGTGTGAAATGGCTTCAAATTGACACATCACTCACAGTGCCGTGAGTGTTGAGACTGAGGGAGAACTTTTGAGGTACGATATCAGCACTTTCACCTCTCTGTGTGTGGGAGGAAGCAGGGTTCCTACAGGTGGTCTAGTGCAGTCCCGTCGCATTCGCGTCCTGTTTTCGAGTGTGTGGAGGAGTGAATGAGAGCTTTCTCTCTTCAATTTTTCACTTGGGAGAGTCTATGGAAGTTCTGAGGTTTCCATGGATGTGTGTGCAAGGAATTGAGGGAAGAAGGTGCGGCTTTCTGCAAGACTATGTGACCCTGTATCGGTGCCATTAGGGTTGGAGCTACTCCAAAGAGTCCAACAGAGTTGAGTTTGGTGAAGCTTTTGCAATCGTTTGAGAGTGGTCATTTGTGGCTGGAGTTTTTGGGTATTTTATGGTTTTTCTTGTATATTTTGGTCACCATCAAGCGTGATTTCAAGTGTTGATCACCTCGACTCACCTTGTAGTGTCTACGGGCAGGCAAGGGCTTGTAGGTCGAGGCGTTTGGAGTTTGAATTGAGCTTGTGGGTAGAGTTTTCAGGGAGATTTTGAGTGGTGGTGTGTGTGGGTTGGAATTCAAGTGAATTCCTTGTGTGGTGTTGAGTTGTCTGGGTGTGTGTGTGTGCGCAGGGCGTCTTTTGCTCCATCAACGTGACACTCAGATGGCCCGAGCCAAGGTGGCTTGGTCGGTCATCACGCTTCCTTGTTCTCGGGGAGTGCTTGGGATCATTGATCCAGCACAGCAGAGCAAAGCCCTTCTTGGGAAGTTCATAGTCAGAGGACTTCTTCCAGGTGAGGAGCCCTGGAAGGAGTTCTTGTTGCAGAGGCTTCGTGCCAGGGTGCCTCAGTAAGGAGGCCCTTGGCAACCTTCGACCAGATGGATCTTTACAGAGACGCGACGAGTTGGTTTGAGCAGGAGACTGGAGGACCGCTTTGCTGTGAGTTTGCTTCGTTCTTGGGAGCTCTTAGTGTGTGGCCTGGAGCAGCGACAGCCGATGCGCACGGAGGAGCGCCTACGGCAACCCCTCGTCTGGAACCCCATGGTTAGCACTCAGAGAGGCCACTTGGTTGGTAGTCGGCCTCATGTTTCCTGGGGTCCCATGGCAGCAGGCCCATCGCGCTCTCTAGGTGACTGGCTAGAGTTCACAGGTTTGTCAGAGGAGGTGCAGGGTTTCCAGCTGCAGGGCATGAGAGGGGTGCAAAGCATGTGTAAGGACATCTAAGAGTCGGTTCCAACTGAGTGGCTCATGCCTCTCGAGCCAGTAGCACCCCGGTGGATGGGAGCCTTCACACGACTCGAGGTTCTCATTTCAGCAAGGGCCTGCTCAAAGACTGTCCCAGCCCTATTCTTCGAGCTTCAGGGTGGGTGTCACCAGCATGTGACTACTATCTATCCTTTTTGTTGATTTCTTACTTATTATCTATTTACTTTCACTTTTTGGAAACACCCCTAGGGAAATCTAACTACCCTGCATTGCATAGCTAGTGTGGAACTGTCCAGAGGGAGTCCAGGCCTGAGGGCAAGAGAGCACTAAGGTTGGACAAAGACTATGGTTAGCCAAAGTGGGGTCATTGACTAGCCAAAGTGGAATCCTTTGCTACAGAGGCTATATTTCAGTTCTGGATGTGGCCGCAGTGTACAAAGAGGGTCGGATGACCTAGAAAGATACAATGGCAGCATCTCCTAAAATTTAGGGAACTGCTATTTTGGGACCTGAAAATGTGTTTGCGTCATTACCTCCGGAATGACAAGGGGAACATTTTCTTACTCTGCCATCAAGTCAACTGGGCAACCGGTTCGGATATTTTTAGGCGGCAACCCCGAAACGGGAAAATGCTTATAAATGTGCCAAGTGGCACCTTCTGGTGCACTTTCCTCATGCAAGAGAAGGGGACGCTGAATTTTAAGCTGGGAGAGGCTCATTTTCAGATTTTGTCACAGGTTAAGAGCTATGGAGTGCTTGCTTTCCCTCTTATGCACAGTGCGGTGCCAGGAGTGATGCCCTGCACGCTACGCACTGCCCTCTCTCTCCCCTATGGCAGTATGTTATGCCCCACTAGTGGGCTTTTCATTTGACCAATGTACAGTTGTGTGGGTTCATGCGCGATTGCCGAGGCAAGAGCCTCTTGCACACGTACTGGATTAGCTAGCGGCTAATCCCCCGCAGGTACAGGTGCCTGATGACTTTGAAGCAGATGTCATGACAGAATGGCACCAGCTTAATGCTGCCACTTGCAAAAATCTGGATGATTACAATCGGAAGTTTTGGAAAGCTCTACTTCCAGTAACTTCTTATAGGTTTGTGCCATTGACAGAACAGATTGAAAAATATTGTTGTGGCCTACCTAAAGGATTGAGAAAGTACTGTACGAAGACCAAAGTCACTACTTTGACGCAGCTCATCGAGGTAGCAAACACTGGCAATGGTTTGCTCAAGGGAGAAGATTGTGAATTCAATACTGGCGTCAAGGAAGGATCAGCCAAGAAAAATTCAGCGAAGAAGTATGTTTCCAAGGAGGTTCCTAAAGTGACTCAGGAGCTAGCCAACGCAGGGAAAGGCAAAGCTTCGGCTGAATTAGAAAAGGGACCAGCGAAGAAATGGAAAAGACGTTTTTCTCACAAGTCGGAAGAGCAAAAGAAGGTCCTGAGGTCAGAGAACAAATGCTTCATATATGAGCAGCCTGGCCACATTGCTTACAATTGTCCTACAAAGAAAAGGCCAGCTGATTCTGAAGATAAGGAAGACAAGAAAGGAAAGAAGCCCATGGCTGGTCTAGTGCCAGATATGGTGGGCGACAAGCCAAATTCAGATGCAAGTGAGCTTTGCAGAGCATGGGGAAAGGTCAGGGATCAAACAGTGCTTATCTTCTTTGATCCAGGTGCCAAAGCCAACTTCATTTCCCCAGAATTGGCTTCAAAGTTGGGAATCAGACCTGAAGAGATGGGGTATACAGCAGAGGCAGGTTTGGCATGTCCTGGCCATACAGAGGCTGTGACACCCATCATCGGAAAGTTGCGCCTACATATCCAGTCCTATGTAGATGCTGAAGAATTTTACATCATGCCACTGGACGGATGTGATGTGTTGTTAGGTATTCCTTGGTTATTTCGTGTACACGGAATCATGGATGCCTACAACAAAAAGATCATTGTACAGAGCAGGGGAAAGACTCACATTCTGGATGTAAAGCTTAAAGGGGAGTCTATTCCCACTGTATCAGCTTCTGCTATTACTTCTGTAATGAAAAAGCATCTTTCTGCATACTTGGTTTTTGCACGTGAAGTGTCAGATTGTGATGAATCAAATTTATCTGTGCTAGATAAAGAAAGGTCAATGTTTTTACAACAGTTGAGTGACTGTTTTTCCGATTCATTACCGTCTCAATTACCGCCAGAGAGATCGGAGGACCATGCGATAGATTTTGTGCCAGGCAGTAGCCCACCAAATAAGCCTCCGTACAAGGTTAGTGCGGCTCAGCAGAAAGAGATAATGGGCCAAGTACAGGAGCTGTTAGAAAAGGGGCTGATTCAGCCCAGTTCATCTCCATTCTGTTCTCGAGTGTTGTTGGTGCAGAAAAAGGATGGCTCATGGCGTATGTGCATCGACTACCATGCACTGAACAAGAATACCATCAAGAATAGGTTCCCTATACCTAGAATTGATGATATTCTAGACAAATTAGAAGGAGCAGCTATGTTTAGCAGGATAGATCTAAAGAGTGGGTACCATCGAATTCGCATTAGATCAGAGGATGTGCACAAGACTGCTTTTAGAACGACGTTTGGCCTTTACGAATTTTTAGTGATGCCCTTTGGTCTCACAAATGCTCTTGCTACGTTCAATAGGATGATGGACAGAATTTTCCCTCCACACCAGCAGTTTGTTGGTACATTCTTTGATGACATGATAGTCTACTCAAAGAATGAAGAGGAGCATAGGCATCACTTGGCCATTGTGTTCGAAGAGTTACGCAGTCATAGGTTGCTCATCAATGCAAAGAAAAGTGAATTTTTTCTGGAAGAGATTCACTTTCTGGGACACATTGTCTCAAAGGATGGTGTCAGAATGGATCTTGCAAAAGTTGAAGCGATCAAGTCATGGCCAGATTTAAAGACGGTGCACGATGTCCGAAGTTTCTTGGGACCATGCTCCTATTACAGAAGGTTTATCCGAAATTTTGTTGAGATTGCTTCACCTTTACATGCTCTTCAAAAGAAGGCAGTCACCTTTAGATGGACACAGAAAGAGATTTCAGCTTTTAATCTCTTAAAGGAAAAGATGACTTCAGATCCAGTCATTGTGTTGCCAGATCTTAGGAAGTCATTTGTGGTCCAGTGTGACGCCTGTGGTAGTAGCATTGGTGCAGTGCTAATGCAAGATGGAAGGGTAGTAGCCTATGAGAGCAAAATTTTGCAAGGGCCAAAGATGACCATGCAGGTCTATGAGAAAGAGTTACTGGTTGTGATTCATGCGCTCTTAAGTTGGAAACACTACCTGCTAGGTGCAGACTTCGTTGTCCAAACGGACCATCAGACCTTGCGATACTTCTTAACACAGACAAAGTTATCTGAGAAGCATATGCGATGGGCAAATATCTTGTCCATGTTCCATTTTCAGATTGTGCATGTGGAAGGCAAGAAGAACGTTGTGGCTGATGCCTTGTCAAGGAAGCCACAAATTTCAGCTGTGTCAATTCCTTATCATCATGAACTTGATGATATGAGAGAACAGTATGCAAATGATGAAGATTTTGCAAGGGTCTTCGAGCAGCTAATGCATGGACAACGTCATGAACACTATCTTCTCAAAGATGGGTTCATGATGATGCATGGCAGATTGTGTGTCACAAAGCCATTGCGACGCAAAGTTATGGAAGAGAGTTAAGTCCCACCGTATGCAGGGCATCGTGGTATCGATGCTACAGTTAAAGCGGTTGAGACATTCTTCTACTGGTCTACATTGAGAAGAGATGTGGATGCCTTTGTGCGAGAATGCCTAATTTGCCAGAAGGTCAAGTTTGACAGGCAAAAAGCACCAAGGTTATTGCAACCACTACCTATTCCAGATAAACCATGGGAAAGTTTTGCTATGGATTTTATCTTTGATCTTCCAAGAACGCAAACAGGAAACGATGGTATTTGGACCATCATTTGCAGATTCAGCAAGCAGGCTCATTTTATTCCTGTCAGGAAGAAGATAAAGCCAGATCAGATGGCACGCTTGTTTATGAGCAATATTTTCAAGTATCATGGCATGCCACAGTCGATTGTTAGCGACCGTGATACACGCATGACAAGTTTGTTCTGGAGAGGCTTGTTTGAGAATATGGGCACAACGCTCAAATTCTCTTCGTCATTTCATCCTCAAATAGATGGGCAGTCAGAAGAGGCAAATTCTACTGTCCTAGATCTGCTGAACTGTTATGTGTCAGAGCATAAAGGAAAGTGGGAGCAATATTTGCCATTGGTGGAGTATGCATACAATAATACAGTGCATTCATCAACTGGCAAGGCACCTTTTGAGATAGTTGAAGGTAGCAAGAAAGTTACTCCCATATTGCATACACAGGACAAGATATTTAAAGCAGATAAGTATGTTCAGGACATGGATGAAATGTACAAGAAGGTCAAAGTGGCCTTAGAAAGGACTCAGGCAAAGCAAAAGAAAGCAACTGATCGTCACCGTCGTGAAGTGGTATATTCACTTGGTGATGGGGTGCTTTTACGCTTTGAAAAGGCAAGGTTAAAGAAGATGAAGGGCAAGGAAAGACTGTTTCCAAAGCTCAGCATGCGTTACTATGGGCCTTTTCAAGTGTGCGACATAATCAGTGATGTTGCATATAGGCTGAAATTGCCTGACAGTTGGAAGATCACAATGCGTTTCATGTGAGTCTTCTCAGACCCTATGTGGGTGATGTGCCACAAGATATGCCAGCTGAAGAACAGTCGGAAGTCGAGGAACTTGACGAGATCTTGGTCCCTGAACAGATTTTGGCACACAAAGAAAGAAAAGTGAAAGGCAAGGTTGCTAGGCGTTACTTGGTAAAGTTCAGAAACTATCCACCAATGGATGCTAAGTGGATGGAAGAAGGTGAACTTGCAGAGTCACCAACTATGTTATCACTTTACCTTGAAGCCTTTGATTTGCAACCTACCTTGACCCCTTGAGTTTCAAAGCTACATGGATTGTCAGTGTGACAATGGCTTCTGAAAGAAATGATGTACATGGTATTTAAAGTGAGCTCAAATGAAATACCTATTACATGAATGTTAAAGAGCTGTACAGATTGTCAGTTTGGCAATTGCTCTTATGGAATGTCCAAAAGTGTGCTTAGTGCTATAGAAGTGAGTATTTCTTGTCAGTTTGTCAAGAATACAGTAATTGCTTCTATTGAAGAGTACATGTGTAACTGCATTCTTAAACTCTCGGTTTGGGTATGCTCGACAGTGTTACGGGATCCAACGTGTACTATGAGACAGTGGCAAAATGTGTAGCTACCATTTTGTCATTGGAAAGTTAGTGACTCAAAGCAATGGCAGAGTGCGAAGCTCCCACTATGTCATTGGGACAGGGTTCACACGCAGACAATACATGTGTCGACGAGGTGTTGAATACACCAGGGTTGACAATGAGCATGTATGTGTTGCACATGTATCGACAGGTGTTGAATACATCAGTGTTGACTGGAAGCATGTACGACATAGATGCAAACGAGGACGTTTGAGATTTCAAGAGGGGGGTATGTCACCAGCGTGTGACTACTATCTATCCTTTTTGTTGATTTCTTTCTTATTATCTATTTACTTTCACTTTTTGGAAACACCCCTCGGGAAATCTAACTGCCCTGCATTGCATAGCTAGTGTGGAACTGTCCAGAGGGAGTCCAGGCCTGAGGGCAAGAGAGCACTAAGGTTGGACAAAGACTATGGCTAGCCAAAGTGGGGTCATTGACTAGCCAAAGTGGAATCCTTTGCTACAGAGGCCACATTTCAGTTCTGGATGTGGCCGCAGTGTACAAAGAGGGTCGGATGACCTAGAAAGATACAACGGCAGCATCTCCTAAAATTTAGGGAACTGCTATTTTGGGACCTGAAAATGTGTTTGCGTCATTACCTCCGGAATGACAAGGGGAACATTTTCTTACTCTGCCATCAAGTCAACTGGGCAACCGGTTCGGATATTTTTAGGCGGCAACCCCGAAACGGGAAAATGCTTATAAATGTGCCAAGTGGCACCTTCTGGTGCACTTTCCTCATGCAAGAGAAGGGGGCGGTGAATTTTAAGCTGGGAGAGGCTCATTTTCAGATTTTGTCACAGGTTAAGAGCTATGGAGTGCTTGCTTTCCCTCTTATGCACAGTGCAGTGCCAGGAGTGATGCCCTGCACGCTACGCACTGCCCTCTCTCTCCCCTATGGCAGTATGTTATGCCCCACTAGTGGGCTTTTCATTTGACCAATGTACAGTTGTGTGGGTTCATGCGCGATTGCCGAGGCAAGAGCCTCTTGCACAGGTACTGGATTAGCTAGCGGCTAATCCCCCGCAGGTACAGGTGATTCGGAGAGGTTTCACGCTCGAAATCTCGTCCGATTCAAAGGGCAAGTAGCCCTACAGGTGCGGGAGCTCGAGGACTTGCTACGGATGCGACCGGCACGCGAAACGGAGCCCGAAACAGTAAATTACAGCCTGCTGTGTATTTTTGCAGGTTTAGGGTTTTGGCCCTAAACGGATCCTAATACCCCCACGAGGTTCGGGGACGCAAGGGGACCGCTGTTCAGGCGATCTGGCGCATTTTCAGGGCTGAAAACAGAAAATTCAGAGTGCTGCAGATTCTCGCCAGGTTTTGCAAAGTGCCCGTATGCGTCGGGAAAGTCATTTAATGCGTGGGAATACTGACTGTGTAGGGTTCTAGTACAGTTATGCTGCCGAAATCAAGCCAGAACAGTCAAAATTCAGCCAAGGTTGTGCGGGGCAGCTTGGAAAGAACCACAGCGTTTATTCCCTCTTTTAAACAATAAAGAAATACCGAAAGGGGCGCCTAAGTTAGGGGCCAATCTGGAGTCGGTCTACTCATGCAGGTGCAATCTAGCAGCCTGTATCCCTCTCCCCTTTGTTGTGTCTTGAAAGTACAGGTAAAATAGATGACTAATAATGGGTGAAAGCTAAATCAAGGTTTAAAGTAAAGTCTACGACCCTTTTTGGATTGAACAGGCCGGTTTCAGTGGGGGACGATTACAGCAAGTTGCAGTAGAGGCCTCGCAGGTAGCAGAGTGCTGTTTTCAGAGGATTCGAGTTGTGGGCATCTGTGGGAGGACTTGCGTCATAGACCCTGACCCAGCCGCTTTGGAGACTCGACACTGGAGGCTATGGGCTTGGGAGTGTTGTCCACTGGCATGAGTACAGTGGGATCCTGGTGAGTGGCTATGGAGGGACCCCTTCTCTTCTGCAGACCACCCAGAAGTCCCCTTCTTTCAGTACACTGTTCGACTTGGACGTCATATACTTGCAGCATAGACAGAGGCCCGCCCTGCTGCAGCACGTCATTGGCAGGAGGAGGGCCTCACAGTCGAGTTCTTGACAGCCTTTTTGCAGAGGCTGTGGGACTCCAAACAGCCGAGGCGCGTCACTTTGTTTCAGTGGCTGGTTGCACACAGAGCTACAGCAGTAGGGAGCGGGCTTGTGCATAGTGGTCTCTCGGCCGCATGTGCAGCCTGTGACCAGTTGGTGGAGAGTCAGCGTCATTGTCTTTGGGACTGTCCCTCGGCCCAGCAGGTGTGGCTACGAGTTCTTTGGCTGATGCCTACTCTCTCCACGGCTAGACAATACACTTGGGGGGCAACAGCTTGGTCCACTCTCACGCACCCGGCACTTTAGTTTGAGCTATCTTCCACCAGCAGGATGATAGTGATACAAGGGGGGTGTCCTACACTCCATCCTGCTACAGAGCTGACTCCACAGGAGTGGTGCAGTGAGAGAGAGGAGTGTTGGGAGCTCATCAGTGGCCTCACAATTTGGTTCATCTGGCGGGCCCGCTGTTTCCGCATTTTTGAGGCCCGCTCTGTGCCGCCAGTAGAGACTATTCGTGACTTTCGGCTAGAGCTGATCCATACTCTCAGAGGACAGCTTGAGGGACTACAGGGCAGCTCCAACCGCATGTGGGAGCGCCGCGAGGCTTTCCTTCAACTATGGCACCCTGGGCCTTTCTACACCATTGTCCAGGGTGTGCTCAGATGGCACTACCGACCACCTGTGTGGCTCTTCCCTCCTCCCATCCCTTGATTTAGCCTCATTGTATATATGTTGTTCTTTCATTGGGAGAGTCTCCCCATCATGTTTGTTGTAGCCCTCTCTGGCAGAGGTGGTTGTAGCCCTACAGGCAGCTTTCATTACTAATAGAAGGATCTTTTTCTGGGGAAAAAAAAAAATACTCTGTACTCGGATGTCTCCAGTAAGAAAAACCCTCTCACTTAGAATTCCAATAATTCATTTAGGATTATTTTCCAATTGAACTGCCGGGGAAAAACCGGAAAGATTCCAAATCTTGCTCAATGGTGAGTTGAGCTAGTCCTTTCTCAAAACCGAACTTAAAAATTAAATTAAACAAAAATTCAATAATTCAATACTTACCTTACCGGTTCATGTCTTTCCTCTAGTACCTCGAGGATATCCTTCACCTTTCATTAAAGTAACGAGCCATGTAAGAACTCGTCATTCGCCTCTTTCCAACAGATTTTAAATTTTCTCATCCGAGAATCTGTCAACTCAATTCCACCTTCTCAATTCCGAGAAGAATAATCCTCCTAGAAATCAATCTAGGTCTATGTCCTTGCGCATAACCTTGCGCTATTAATCTTGAGGATATTAAACCTCTTGTGTCCTCCCGCATAAGGCATGTCGAGAGCATTAAGCTCAATGTCTTTCTTTCACAATTTGCGATCACCTTAAAGAAGGTTCTTGTTCCGGGCCATCGCTCAACGTAGGCGGACGGTTCCAATCCGAAGATTCCTTGTGCACCGCAGCACTTCCTTCCAATTTTCCCGTCCTGCGAGTTATTACCACCAGCAGTGTTTTCCAGACGCCCATTAGTGTCTTCTTCCTTACAGAATCATAAAAAATGATTCACCTTGCGAGCATCGATAACGCCTTGCAAAATCTCAAGCAAATAGGATTCTAGCCATAGCATTTTCTGAACGTACATTCATACCCGGTTCACAATAGAGCGAACCCTCTTTGATTCTCAGGGATGTTCTCCCATATGTAATTCTTACCATTTTGAAACGGTTGGCGAACTATATTCTTACGAACATAATAGTTCGAATGTATTCCAGCAACGTGTAAATGCTACTTGACCTGCTCATGGAGAAACATATACCGCAACCAAAAGTTGCTACTCTAAAGGTAAAGGCACATAGCGTACTCCATGATCAACGACCATCAGAAAACCTCTTCTCCGTAGAGACTCAAACTCCTTCTACCGAACACATCTCAAATAGAGATTCTCGTGTAGGAATATCCTTGCGCTCAAAAAGGCGCTCAAGAGAGTATAACAAACTCCCGTCCAGTTCCTAAAAAGGAAGTTGGTCCTTCTCATTCCGTTCAATAGAAAAAAATTCGATTGGTAGGTGACCCACCTTAGCATAGGTCTGCATCTTCGTGTGTTATCCATGTACCCAAAGGTGTACCTAAGTTTCAGTGAGCCTGGGAAATTACCTTCCCTTCATAAGATCCTTAGAGCGAAGACGCTCAACCTGATGATCCCTTGGCTCAATCTTAGAGCAAAACCCACTCATCAAATAAACTAGGAATTTAATCCTTGGATTCCTCGATCACAGGCCGTAGTCATCGCTTGTTCCTTCCCTCGTAAAGAGAGTATTCCTTCACTTGTGCGAAAAGCACTACCATATCTTCCCTTACCGGGTAGGGGGTGTGGGCTTAAAGAGTACTCAAGCTTCATGAAATCTTTTCTTTGCTTGAAAGCTCAGAATGGTTCTTTCATAATTTCCTACCCGCAATAGCAAGTAATTTGTTGAAGAACTACCGGATACCACATCAATCATGGAACTTCTGGATGGTTAAGCAAAGCAGTTCATCGTATAAAACAATGTTCTGACTCAACCTTACTCTCATAAACACTCGAGAGTGATTGTCCTGGTTAGACACGCGCATATTTCGTGCATAAAAGCAATACGCAATTGATGAGTTCCTCAAAGACTTAACTTTGATCAAAGACCTGCCCTCTCACTTAAAGTTTGATCTATTCAAAAACTCAGGAGTTAGATTGAATTCCCTTACTCCAAACTTTCTCCGGATAGCAATGTATCCTTCGAGGAGAGGTAATAAAAATTTGTTGTTTCTGTGTTCAATGGTTCTCGTCCCACTGCAGGGATTGTATTCTATCTACACTAAGGTGTACATAGAATACAAGGTGTAAAGTATCTGCTGCTGCCATCTACTGCAAAGTATCTTGCAGATGGGTTTACAAAAGTCGGGCAAAAGTCCTTCGTTAAACTTCTTTACCGTTTCCTCCTCAAAGAGGTTCAAGAATGGAGCCACCTTGGAAAGAGTGAACAAATACTCATTCACATAATCCATGACTCGCTCATGCTCCTATTGGGCAAACCGATCCCAATCTTCTTGGATGCCTTCCTCAAAGCGTAGAGGAAAATTAATTTGTCGAAAAATTCAACCTTGAATTGAATTCAAGTCTTGTTGTAAGTTCCTTGCAGAGCTTTGGTATACCACCAAGTACTTGCAATCCCCTTGAGGTGTTTGGTAGCATGCCTCACCTTCGACGCTTTTTCAGAAATTGCCCTTTGCAAAGGCAACTTCAAACTTGTCGAATGAAAGCGGTAGCTTTCGGGGCATCTTCCCTTTCGTCAAAACTATCAAACTTGACCGAAGTATTCTGAGGTCTAGAGACCTTCATATCCTTCCCTGAATGACCGAATTTCTTGGCTATGGTTCTGGATTGATGTTCATGGATATCTTCCAGGTTCTGAAGGATCTTGAGCATTCAGCTCCTTGAATTCTCTAAGTTCTTGAGCATCATGCTCTGGTCGCCTTCTCAGAGAATCCCAAGTCTTGTGTCCACTTCTTGAAGAGAGAAAAAGAAAAATTTCTAACTCTGCGAGCTTTCCTTGCAGGACTTAGGGTTCCGCCTGCTTACTTCTCTCTTGGCTTGTCATGGCTTCTTCCCATATCTCCCCAGAGTCGTCTTCCTTTACAAAGAAAGAGAGGAGACCATGCTCTGTTACCACTGTCACAAACGGGAGCACACAACAATATAAAATACATTCAAATAAACAGGATTTATCACTTATTACTGAAGCCAGAGGATATAGAGAGAAATAGATAGAGAGAGAGAGAGATAGAGAGTGAGAAGATCGACACAGTACTGGGACCAGAAGATGGGCTGGTCCCCCCCGTCATAGTATCTTTATTACTGAGGAGGAGTCTATACAAGCACTTGAACCGAACGTATTACCACGTTCGTTCTAGAATAAGACTTGATGGTTCCCGGAAGCCTCAGCTTCCGATTCCTAGGGCAAAACCCTATTCCAAGGAAATTCCATTCCTTATTCCAAATCCTTGAGAACCAAGGTTCTCACCTCTGGATCTCACCTTCGAGACTCAGGACATGACATCCCTGCAACTCTCTTTTCCAACTCTGTTGCCAGAGTCCTTTCTTCCTGCAGAACAACTCTGCTTTCCCGGACACGAAGTCCTTACTTGGGAATCCCAAATTTCGGATCACAAACTTGAGAGACTCCCTCTCTCCGATCCGTGGATCTACTTCCCAACCTTAGGTACAAAACCCTTGGGCTGATTTGGCTCTAGTTGCTTAGGGCGCTTTCTCCTGCAGAGGCTCATGCCTTCCTCTGCTCCTACTCCCTCACGAAGAGGAAGTACACCTGCAATCAAATACTTAGAGATCATAACATAAAAATTGTTACCTTCAAAGTCTCGACGCTCGAAACGCAACTCCGTTCTCGAAAAAAGCAATTCCCCGGAAGATATCTCTACATAGAAAATCCTCACTTCCAATCCTACAAACAAAAGAGATGTGTTCTCGGGTTCCTTCTCGTAAATCAGCCCCGTCTACGACGTTTATGGGCTGAAAACAGAGAAAAACAGCAGCTTGTCGCGATGGAAACATGCTCCGTAGGCACTTCTTCGCGAGGGAACTCGCGCACTAGGTCTTGGCGACATCAGGTACACTTGGGACAGTCATGGGCATCACCGGCAAACGTCCTCTTTGCGAGTGAACTCTGCAGTAGCATCTCCTTCTTGCAAAAACTGATCCTCCACTCTGAGTGTAAGGTGCAACGGAATGAATGTTTGAACTTTGCTCAAGATGAGTGCTCCATAATGTGCTCAAGGTTCCTTTTTGTTCTTATGGAAGTAAGAGCCTTCCGTTCTTAATGAGAGAGTGCTATGATCACAAACAAAGTGAATGGACACTGTGCGTGCAAGTCTATGAGACTGAAAGATAGAGAGAGAAGAGAAATACGACACCAGAGACGTTGTAAAACCCTCCTCTGAACAAACTACTTATGATTGCACAAACTGGTACAAACTGAATGCATGTGACTGATGCAAGTCTACGCTATGTCGGTGTTGACGATGGTGATGGCGAGACCAACCTAAGCGCTGAAATTTGCAACCTTTTATCTGCTGTCCAAAAACGCTATGGGCTAAAATCTGCTGTTGTCGAAAACGTTGATTTTGCTGGTCCTTATGGCTGAAAATCTGCATCTACTGTGCGGCTGAATGGCTATGGAAACTTGCTAAAAATGACCGGCTGAAAATCTGCAAACGCTAGAACTCTCCAAAAACGCTAGGGCTGTAGATCTTCAAAAACGCTAGATGCTGGGGTCTGCTGGCGAAGACTTCTGGCTGAGGAAACGCTATCCAAGAGCAATCTGTGGCGATGAAGCTTGAGAAAAAAACGCTAGGTGTAGGGACGTCTTTGCTTGGAGGAAAGTCCACCAAGGGTCTTGCTGAGAAGTTGCTTGTTGAGCTTGGGCTCCTGCTGCCTCTTCTGCCAATTAGTGCTAGTCTAGGTTTGCTTATATACAAACTTACTCAATTTGCCCTACTTACTTTCCAACAAAAGTCACTTAAAAATAATAAGTGAAAAATGTCAAAAATAGGTAAAATAGGCTAAATGCACTGGTAAATTCCCCTGAAGTATTCTGATGGATTCTGATGGGAATGCTTATGATCATGCTGTGTGCAACCAGAGGATATGCATCTACACTAAGTGACTGGGCATGCACGGTCTACGAATAGACTCACAAAAGTGCACAAACACTTCTAAATCTAGACTGACTGGACTGACTGAACTCTTGTCGTGTTGTAGCTTGTCCACGGACACATAGGGTTGGATGTGTCACGTGACATCCCCTCCTTTTCAAAGTGAGGTACTGGTACCGAACTGTATGGCGTCGAGGGAGATCGCCAATAGCATCCGAAATCCTGGAAGGGACTCTTCGCCAGCCCACTCTGATGTGTGTGTCGTGCGGTACTTGAACTTCATAAAGGTCTGCAACGCTTGCTTCTTTGGGCCGCGCCGAAAGCGACAAAGTCTTTTGTGGCTCCTTCGATGCTTCAACTTTTTCTAGAGTCATGCTTGTTTCTTCTTCAAGAATCTCCATGGCTGAAAATTCCTGAAACCACTTCCAACACAAAAACATAAACATACCCATTCCATGTAAAGTGATTGGAAAAAATCTTGTCTTCTCTAAAGATTGTGCATGCAATGTAGATGAACATAGAAATGGAGTGCCAAACGTTCATCAAACACATGCAAACAATGAGATCGAATCTTTTCTTTCTGATCTAGATCAATCAACTGTGGCAATTCACAACGGAAATGCCCATGCTTGGTGCTCATACTGTCTTGTGCTCTTTCTACAACTATGTCGTGCCAAGGAAGAGACATTGAAATGTGACTTTCTTAAATGCATACTTTTCAGCTTTCCATGAACAATCCGCATACATTCGTGCTCATTCATGAGTGAAACGTGCTCAACGTACAATATGTCATGCCTAGGAAAAGGGATCACATAAAGACGCTGACTAAAATACAGGAAACGATCACGAATGAAACACTCGTACAATGCGTGCGTACTAATCATGTGAACACATAATACTTCCTGTAAGGATTCTTTGGATCTACGCTCGAGAGTCAAGATCGGTTCTTCCTGAAGGGGTTCTGTGGACCTAGGCTCGAGAGCCAAGATCGATCCTTCGTGATTGATCGAATCTGCAACGAAGTTAGCTTCGCTAGAAAAAGTATCAACTAACACATCATCCTTGTGAACAATCACATCTTCATGAAAATCATCATGCTTGTGAGAAATCACATCTTGATCATCATGGAAATCATCATGCTTGTCATTGTCAACCAAATCATCATGCAAATCATTGGCCTTCGAATCATCATGCTCATCATTATCATGCAAATCATTGTCGTTTAATTCATCATGCTTCTCATAATCATGCAAATCCTGAATGTCATGCTTGGGAGAAGAAGAGACTGACAGAGTCTCCTTTCCCCAAATCTCTTGCATTTCTGCCTGAACTTGAGAAAAGAGTCGTAAGAACTCTTTCATGTGTTGGTTGCTCTTTCCTTTGACGGTGACTGCCATTCTTTCTTGGTGTTTGCGCTCAATTTCTGCTCTTCTTTCTGCGTGTCGCGCGATACATTTCTGCCATTCTTTCTACATTTCTTGCTTCGCGTTCTAACTTCCTTTCCATAAACATCTGCTCCAACTCCTCCATAGGAGTTAGTGCAATCCTTGGCGTAGATGTGGAAGGCGGAGGGTCGAAAAAACCTCCTGGTGGGGAAAATTCTTCGCCTCTCTCATGCTCATCACCTCTAAGCGAAGTATCCATTCCGCTTCGAGTGATGACCATTCTCAAGTCATGGGTTCTTGTGGGTTCTTGTGGTCTTGGGTTCTTAAGTTCACGAGGAACTTGGGTTCTTGGGGTTCTTGGGTTCTTGAGGGTCTTGAGGTTTTCTTTCGCTTACAATCTGTGTTTAAGAAGGATCTTCTCTTCACCCGAGTTCTACTCTTTTCCGCGGGCACACCCCCTGGCAGCCTTGCGCTCACACCAAGCTTGCTTTTTCCCACCTCACGTCGATTGGCCAACCGCTAAGTGCATGATCCGCTCTCAATGAGTGAAAAGAGACACAAGAGGAGGCTAGACAAGCCCTTCTTTCTTGGGATTCCTGTCACTCTTCAAAAACACGACTGGGAATCGACACGCCCAAGCGAACTTGGGTTCGTGCGACCGCAACAAGCAGAAAATTCTTGTGGTTCTTTCCTTGAGTGATACAGAACACTGCCAAAGATTTGATACCAATGTAAGGTGCAGCGGAATGAATGTTTGAACTTTGCTCAAGATGAGTACTCCATAATGTACTCAAGGTTCCTTTTTGTTCTTATGGAAGGGAGAGCCTTCCGTTCTTAATGAGAGAGTGCTATGATCACAAACAAAGTGAATGAACACTGTGCGTGCAAGTGTATGAGACTGAAAGATAGAGAGAGAAGAGAAATACGACACCAGAGACGTTGTAAAACCCTCCTTTGAAGGCCCCACTCTCATCGGCGAGAGTGGTCTACTTATGATTGCACAAACTGGTACAAACTGAATGCATGTGACTGATGCAAGTCTAGGCTATGTCGATGTCGACGACGGTGATGGCAAGACCGACCTAACGACTGAAATTTGTAACCTTTTATCTGCTGTCCAAAAACGCTATGGGCTAAAATCTGTTGTTGCCGAAAACGCTATGGAAAACGCTGATTTTGCTGGTCCTTATGGCTGAAAATCTGCATCTACTGTGCGGCTGAATGGCTATGGAAACTTGGTGAAAATGACCGGCTGAAAATCTGCAAACGCTAGAACTCTCCAAAAACGCTAGGGCTGCAGATCTTCAAAAATGCTAGATGCTGGGGTGGTCTGTTGGCGATGACTTCTGGCTGAGGAAACGCTAGCCAAGAGCAATCTGTGGCGATGAAGCTTGAGAAAAAACGCTAGGTGTGGGGATGTCTTTGCTTGGAGGAAAGTCCACCAAGGGTCTTGCTGAGAAGTTGCTTGTTGAGCTTGGGCTCCTGCTGCCTCTTCTGCCAATTAGTGCTAGTCTAGGTTTGCTTATATACAAACTTACTCAATTTGCCCTACCTACTTTCCAACAAAAGTCACTTAAAAATAATAAGTGAAAAATGTCAAAAATAGGTAAAATAGGCTAAATGCACTGGAAAATTCCCCTGAAGGATTCTGATGGGAATGCTTATGATCATGCTATGTACATCCAGAGAATATGCATCTACACTAAGTGACTGGGCATGCACGGTCTACGAATAGACTCACAAAAGTACGAGATCACTTCTAAATCTAGAGTTTGATTGAACTGACTAAACCCTTGTCATGTTGTAGCTTTGTCCACGGACAAGGTTGGATGTGTCACGTGACACTAAGTGAGGGCATGTGATGCTTTTATAGCTCCTAGCCACGGGCACAAATAGCTGCTCACGTAAAGATCACGGCCTTTTTTTTTTTTTTTTTTTTTGCGAGAAAAAGAGAGAGAAAACACTGGCTAATCTCCTGCCTTATTTATCAGATGGCTACCCACTTATTAATTGGACGGCCGGCGTATTTTAAAAATAGTCTGAATCTGCCCAAAAACTCAATAAAACCTTATAAGTTAAAAACAATGCTTTCACAGTACTTCCCAGGCGTCCCTGGATGCAATCACATGCACAGTTGCAATGCAGACGTGGACTTCCTCACGGGGAAGCATCTGCTTTCCCGAAAGGCAATCCCGCTTTCTCAAAAAACATTTGTTTTCCTCAAAGTTTCCTCTGAACCCATCTTCATTCAAGTGCTTTTTTTTCCTTGTGCACAATTCCAACACAGTTCGGAATTTCCTCTCGACTATGGATATCCCCTTTCCGATGCACCCGTCACCCACCTTGTGACACATCAGGAATACCCATCACCTAGCCCTTTCCTACCGAACTTCCGGTACAATCTCCTTCATGATGCTCTATGTCACCCATCCTATGACGCATCAGAGATGTCCGTTCGCAGATGGTCGGATACTTCTTTCCGATGCTCCTTGTCACCCATCCAATGTGACGCATCAGAAGTACCCGTTCCTGATGGCCTCACAGATATTCCCGTTTTCAGTGCTCCCGTCATTACTTTGAATGACGCACTAGGAATGCTATGTACTCGGATGTCTCCAGTGAGAAAACAACACTCTCACTTAAAATTCCAATAATTCATTTAGAATTATTTGTCCTTGGTGTTCCAAGCGAGAAAACCCTCTCACTTATAAATCCAATAATTCATTTACAATTATTTTTCTGTAAGATAAAGCCAATTTAGTAACATCCCTTTCACTTATAAACAGTTGTCCTCAACTGTAGAGGTCCAATTGAACTGCCGGGGAGAAACCGGAAAGGTTACAAATCTTGTTCAATGGTGAGTTGAGCTACTCCTTTCTCAAAAGAGAACTTAAAAATAAAATTAAACAAAAAATCAAAATTCAATGATTTAATACTTACCTTACCGGTTCATGTCTTTCCTCTAGTACCTCGAGGATATCCTTCACCTTTCATTATAGTTACAAGCCATGTAAGAATCGTCATTCGCGTCTTTTCAACAGATTGGAAGTTTTCTCATCCGAGAATCTGTCAACTCACTTCCACCTTCTCAATTCTGAGAAGAATAATTCTCCTAGAAATCAATCTAGGTCTATGTCCTTGTGCATAACCTTGCGCTATTAGTCTTGAGGATATTAAACCTCTTGTGTCCTCCCGCATAAGGCATGTCGAGATCATTAAGCTCAATGTCTTTCTTTCACAATTTGCGATCACCTTAAAGAAGGTTCTTGTTCCGAGCCGTTGGTCAACGTAGGCGGACGGTTCCAATCCAAAGATTCCTTGTGCACGGCGGCACTTCCTTCCAATTTTTCCGTCCTGCGAGTTATTACCACGAGCAGTGTTTTCCAGACGCCCATTAGAGTCTTCTTCCTTACGGAATCATAAAAAATGATTCACCTTGAGAGCATCGAGGACGCCTTGCAAAATCTTAGGCAAATAGGATTCTAGCCATAGCATTTTCTGAACGTACATTCAAACTCGGTTCACAATAGAGCGAACCCTATTTGATTCTCAGGGATGTTCTCCCATATGTAATTCTTACCATTTTGAAACGGTTGACGAACTATATTCTCACGACCATAATACTTCGAATTTATTCCAGTAGCGTGTAAATGCTACTTGACCTGCTCATGTACAAACATATACCGCAACCAAAATTTGCTACTATAATGGTAAAGACACATAGCGTACTCGATGATCAACGACCATTAGAAAACCTCTTCTCCATAGAGACTCAAACTCCTTCTACCAAACACACCTCAAATAGAGATTCTCATGTCGGAATATCCTTGCGCTCAAAAAGGCGCTCAAAGAGAGTATAACAAACTCCCGTCCAGTTCCTGAAAAGGAAGTTGGTTCATCTCATTCTGTTCAGCAAAAAAAAATTCGATCGGTAGATGACCCACCTTAGCATAGGTCTGCATCTTCATGTGTTATCCATGTAACCAAAGGTGTACCTAAGTTTCAGTGAGCCTGGGAAATTACCTTCCCTTCGTAAGATCCTTAGAGCGAAGACACTCAACCTGACGATCCCTTGGCTCAATCTTAGAGCAAAACCCGCTCATCAAATAAACTAGGATTTTAATCCTTGGATGCCTCGATCACAGACCGTAGTCATCGCTTGTCCCTTCCCTTGTAAAGAGAGTATTCCTTCACTTCTGCAATAAGCACTACCATATCTCCCTTACCGCGTAGGAGGTGTGGGCTTAAAGAGTACTCAAGCCTCATGAAAGCTTTTCTTTGCTTGAAAGCTCAGAATGGTTCTTTCATAATTTCCTACCCGCAATAGCAGGTAATTTGTTGGAGAACTATCGGATACCAGATCAATCATGGACTGTTGGAATTAGGGTTGCAGAGAAACGCACACAGCTTAGAGAAGACGAAGGAAACTCAAGGCACACAATAGAGAGTGTATTACTAGTGTGAAATGGAAACATAGATAGCCCTAGAGTGATGGGCGTATATACAATGCATGGGGAAAAAACCTCCTAAAGAGGAAAAAAATGCCCCGGCGGTCCTAGTGTGTTCACACGCATCACTACCACATGTATATGGTAACAAATCCCCCCTGGAGTGATGCGGTGAACGAGAGATGGCACATTAGTAAAGGGAAGTGCCATGCCCTGAGGACATGATCAGTCCACAAAGGGGAGCAAGCCCAAAGCTTTGCGGACAGCTTGTCCTGTGTTGGCACATAAGCCAAGCTTATCTCTCCTGCTGAGAGCCTCTCCCTAACATAGTGGTAATGCACCTCAATGTGCTTTGTGAGAGCATGAAAAACTGGGTTCCTCGCAACTGCCAATGCTCTCTGACTGTCAATGTAGATAGTGTTGGCAGTGTCCTGTCCGACACCCAAATCAGCCATAAGGCGTCTGAGCCATACACACTCAACCGTAGCTGTGAAGACTGCCCTATACTCAGCCTCACAACTCGAAGTGGCCTCAATAGGTTTCTGCTTGCTCAACCATGATATACATGAACTGCCAAGCATGAAACAAAAACCACTTGTGGACACTCGCGTGTCAAAACAACCAGCCCATTCGAAGTCCGAAAAAGCATGTAAGTCTGGCGGGAATGATCCCCCCTTGGGATAAAACAAGCCAAAATGTAAAGTGCCACTAAGGTAGCGGAAAATCCTCTTGACAGCCTGCCAATGCTTAGACCCTGGGCTATGCATAAATCTGCTGACCTGTGAGACTGCAAACTGAATATCTGGCCTCGTGTTGCATACATAAATGAGGCAGCCAACAGCAATTTGGTAAAGAGTGACATCAGCAGGATCGCCAGCATCATGTAGACTCAACTTCAAACCTGTTTCCATGGGAGTGGCAATAGGTTTGCAATCCTCAAGTCCAAACTTACATAGCAATGTCTCTATGTAACTTTTCTGACACAAGGCAATACCACCATCACACTACTTAAACTGTATACCCAAGTAATGATGCAACAGCCCCAAATCTTTCATCTTGAAAGTAGCATTCAAATCAGCCTTAAATTCAGCAATATGTCTCTCATTTGGTCCAGTGATCAGCAAATCATCGACATAAAGAACCACAATGAGAAGTACATCACCCTCACGCTTTACATACAATGTGCTTTCTGTTGGACTATTACGAAAGCCTCGTTTGACCAAATAAGTGTCAGCTTTCTCATACCAAGCACGAGGAGATTGCTTCAACCCATACAAAGCCTTCTTATATCTGCACACTTTGTCGTCTTGTCCTTTATGACAAAACCGCGAGGCTACGTTACATAAACTCCTCAAATATGTCAACATTCAAGAAAGCGATAACAATGTCTGATTGATGTACATCCCAACCAAAATGAGCTGCCAATGCACATTGAAAACGCACAGTAGTCATACGACAAGTGGGAGCAAAAGTCTCTTTATAATCTGTCTTTTTGCTATGCATAACCCTTTGCAACAAGTCGAGCCTTATGGCGATCGATCTCACCGTCCGGCTTGCGTTTCAACTTGTAAACCCACTTCGTACCAATGGCCTTTTTGCCAGGAGGCAAATCACATAAAGTCTATGTGTCATTTTCTATAAGTGCATCATATTCTGATTGCATGGCAGCCATCCAATTTTCTGAATTCTGTGCTTCATCAAAAGACAGAGGCTCCTCAACATCATGTAAGCTAGACACAGCCAAAGCATAACAATCTGATGCATAAGATGCATAGCGAGAGCCTGAACGCATACGACTAGACAAAGGTGCATCCAATTTTCTGTCACACAAAGTGTGCACCAGTCATTTTGGCATACCTCTAGCCTGCTCATTTTCAGCCCTTTCCTCATAAAGTACATCATGTACATCTGCATCAGAAATAGGCTGATCTGTAACATTTTCAGAAACCCCCATAGGCTGTACAATTGCCTCATTGGAAATTACATTCGTATTTCCACCACTGAAAAGAGGCAACAAAGTGTCATAAATGTCATGTGAGCTTACATTACTGTCTCTAGTACATGAAAGCAAGGGCTGAACAGAATCTTCCACAAACACTACATCCCGCGAAACCCGAATACGCTTTGTTTGCGGATGATATAACCTATAACCTTTGCTTTCAGCACTATAACCAACAAAAATACATTTGACAGCCTTATCATCCAATTTTCTGCGCTGTGTTTCTGGCACCAAAGCATATGCCAAACAGCCAAAAACACACATGTGCTCAATAGAAGGCTTTCTATCATGCCATGCTTCATATGGAGTAATAGACTGCAAAGCTTTCGTAGGACACCTGTTAAGTACATAAGTGGCACATATGATGGCCTCAAGCCAAAAGGAATGCGGCAAAGCCTGATTTTTGACCATAAATCGTGCCATTTCCGTCACTGACCTGTTTTTCCTCTCAACAACACCATTTTGCTGAGAGGTGTATAAGGCACTGTACATTGGTGTTTTATCCCACGACTAGCCAGAAATGCATTAAACTCATGAGACATATACTCCCCCCCTCGATCGGAACGGAGGGTGCCCATAGTACATTTGGAGACATTTTCAGCCATAGCCAGAAATTGTTTGAAGCACATCAAAACTTCGAACTTCGCTTTAAGCGGAAATACCCATGCATGCCTGGAGTAATCATCAATGAAAGTCACGAAATACAGGTAATTGCCCAAAGACGGAGTTTGCATGGACCCACAAACATCACTATGCACAAGCTGTAACCTGCATGTGGCCCGAAATGAACCATCCTTTGGAAACTTAGAACGCTGCATCTTACCCAAAATACAGCCTTCACAAACATGTTTGACACGTGCTTCAAGAGGCGGCAAAGAAGCAACCATATCAGATTTCTGCAAACTCAGCAAACTGGAAAAATTCAGATGACCAAAACGTGCATGCCAAAGTTTTGCATCTGAAATAGCCCTTGAATCTACAACAGCATTTACAAAAATTTTTCCACACTTGTCATACAAAGTGATCTTATATAGCCCACGGCACAAGGGCCAGATGCAATAATTTCATCACCAAAACTGAGATCATCCACAAATTTGACTACAAGTCCAAGTCTAGCAAGTGCGGATACAGACAAGAGATTCTTCTTGATCCTAGGTACATAAAGTGCATCAACAAGTGTGAAGGAACTGCCATTAGCAGCAGTAAGCACAATCTTTCCAACTCCATAAACCAGATAAGAGGCATTGTTGGCACAAGTGACAGAATTCCCATGAGGGACAGACTCGAGAGAGGTAAACAATTCATGATGTGAGGTAATGTGCTTTGTAGCACCACTGTCGAAATACCACACATGTGAATCTGCAGCAACTGACAAGCATGCATCATGGATAGCAGGATTGTAAGTGCACTCTGCACGAAAATCCCATTCTGCATCGACATCAGCATCACAGTCTCCTTTCACAGAAGACGCAACAATGGCTGCATTTGTAGTGAAACCAGCATTTGCAGTGGAACCACCCTCTTTCTTCTTAGCCTCTTTGGCCTTCAACTTAGGACATTGCTTGATCAAGTGATCGTTAGCTTTACAATAATGGCAACGCAGCTTCTTTTTGCCCTTATCACCAGAATTGCCAGACGAAGTGCTACCAGCAGAAGCATTAGGAACAGAAGTTTTGCCACTCGCAGCAGAACCATAAGTAGTGGCTACATTGTTGTTACCACCCTTTCTTTGAGAAGCAATAAAAGGTTGTTCAACTGCACGCTGTCTAGTCCTCTTTTTTCTACAAAGTGACTCTTGCAACAGCAATGTGCATAATGCATCAAACTTGACAACTTCTAGATTTCCTTGGGTCATAAGTCTCCAAGTACTAGCAAAGGTCTGGTAAGAATCTGGTAAGGCATCAAGAACAATTTGCACAAGGGAACTGTCTGAAATGACTTCACCTGCAGAAATGAGTTGCTCATTGATATCCTTGACACTAGCAAGGAAAGTGTCCATATCATCTTCCTCATGCATAATCTTCGACTCCAGCTCTTTACGCAGCAAAGCAATTTTAGCCTCATTGCAGCTTGCATAAAGACCAGCCAAAATATCCAAAGCCTGTTTTACAGATTTTGCTGAACGAATGTGAGGAACAATGGTGCGCTTCACAGACAATGCGATCAATGCATGAGCCTGCGCATCCTTTACATCCCAACGAGCTTGTTCTACCATAGGCAAAACAACTCTAATAGAAGCAATCCTTGCAGCAAGACCTGCAACATCCTCAACATCGCCTACATCCTCAGAACCAGGACGTACATCAATGCCCTGCACAATATTCCAGACGTCCTTTGACACAAGAACGTGTTGCATCATATAAGCCCACATAGGGTAATTGTTCCCATCCAACCTGTCCTCAGCAGCAAACATCTTGAACACATATGTGTTGTTGTTGTCAGCCATGGTAAATGTTGCACCTGATGTGAAAACTGCCTGAAAATAGGAGAAACGAAGCGGGAACAACATGTACTATATAGCACAAACCGTAGAAGACTGTAAGGCACCTATTATTGAGAAATCTGCACTGACAGAAATTCTCCACAAAATGACGAAATAGCTTGTGCAGTACTTCCTGTAGTGGAAACGGAGGCGGAAATGAGCCCGAATCAGAAATCTGAGCAAACCACGCTCTACGAGCACTCCCGAAATACTTGTCGACCTGCGAACGCTCGCCAAAGCTCACTGAAATCGGAGAAAGTGACCAGGCGTGTACTGGAGCTGCTGACGACTAAGCCCGGGAGGACGCAACCTGCTCTGATATCAATTGTTGGAATTAGGGTTGCAGAGAATCGCACACAGCTTGGAGAAGACGAAGGAAACTCAAGGCACACAATAGAGTGTATTACTTAGTGTGCAATGGAAAGATAGATAGCCCTAGAGTGATGGGCGTATATACAATGCACGGGGGGAAAACCTCCTAGAGAGGGAAAAAATGCCCCGGCGGTCCTATTGTATTCACACACATCACTACCACATGTATATGGTAACAAGGACCTTCCGGATGGTTAAGCAAAGCAGTTCATCGTATAAAACAACGTTCTAACTCAACCTTACTCTCATAAACACTCGAGAGTGATTGTCCTGGTTAGACACGTACATATCTAGTACATAAAAGCAATACGCAGTTGATGAGTTCCTCAAAGTTTAACTTTGATCAAAGACCTAGGGTCTTCTATTCAAAAACTCAAGAGTTAGATTGAATTCCCTTACTCCAAACTTTCTCCGGATAGCAATGTATCCTTCGAGGAGAGGTAACAAAAATTCGTTGTTTCTGTGTTCAATGGTTCTCGTCCCACTGCAGGGATTGTATTCTATGTACACTAAGGTGTGAACTTTCAGCTTTTATTGCTGGCTCCACCATCTGCTACAAAGTATCATGCAGATGGGTTTACTGTCGCAAGGCGGGCACCATGTGCCAATAGAAAAGAACAGACTGAACAGACTTTTAGCACTTCAATAACAATTGAATTGAGAGAGAGAGAGAGAGAGAGAGACGACACGCGACAGGGAGTGGCGGAATTCCACCCCAAAGAGTATTGGCCCCAAACCTTGGCACCCCTTTCGGTATTTCTTTATATTGCATCAACACAGTACAAGCCGGTACTCGAGACTCTGCACCTTCTCCAAGAAGCATGCCAGAGAAGGAGCCCTAACCTCATATTTAAAGGCCCTTGGCTTCAAAAGCAGTTACAATAAAAAGCCTTTAAAACTCAGCTTCTGGTCCAAAAGCAAAGCCAAAAAACTGCCAACGTAAATCACGAAAATCCGTACAGCCTGCCACGTCATCAGCCAGCGCAAAACGCGGAAATTTTTGTTCTGCCCTTAGGATTAGGGTTAGGGTTTTTGCAATTTTAGGGTTTCTGGCAGCAGAATTAGGGTTTTCAGGTTTTAGGGTTAGGGTTTCCAGAATTAGGGTTTTCAGGTTTTAGGGTTAGGGTTTCCAGAATTAGGATTTGCAAGTTTTAGGGTTAGGGTTTCCAGAATTAGAGTTTGCAAGTTTTAGGGTTAGGGTTTCCAAAATTAGGGTTTCAGCAACTAGGGTTTTGGCAAAAATTAGGGTTAGGGTTTCTGCTCTCGGACAGCCACGTCATCACTTTGTGACAGTTTAGGCCCCTCGGCCACATCTGTAAGTTGGCTCCATTCTTTAGGCTTTGACACGTCAGCAATTTGTTACATCTCCCCTTCTTGAAAGAGAGTAATCATCCGCGATTACAGCATATCTGCAAAACAACTCAAGTTAGCTCAAAAATTTCCGAGGGACAATCACTTCACTCTTTTTATTAAAGAGTTAGCTACTCCTTTCTGCTTTTTTGATCAAGGAGTTAGCTTCTCCTTTCGGCTGTTTTGATCAAGGAGTTAGCTTCTCCTTTCTACTCTTTTGATCAAGGAGTTAGCTTCTCCTTTCGTCCAGATCGAAACTCTTGATATTCCGGCGTAGTAAAATTAGCCATCACACCCAGACCGTACTGATCTTCCACGGGTGTCTTGATGCACTGACCTAGGCAATCTCATCCAATTAGGAATATTCAACGGTTGGCACATCACAATGCAACACAAATGCTCACATATGCATGTAACAAGACATAGAAACATAAACTCGCCAATGAACACTCCCCCCGCAAATAACCATCTAGGTCCGGGCCATGAGCTGTTCAATGACTCCCTCATCACTCCTCCCGCAAATAACCTAAAAAGGTCCGGGCCATGAGATATAGAGGCCTTTTACAACCAAACGCCCCCAAGACCACAGTTTGCGTCATTTGGAGGTGCTGAGAGTAACCACTACTCAGGAGTTCTTAATACTCCTCCTGCATAACCATCTAGGATCCGGGCCATGAGTAAAAACAGCACTTTTCAATCATTCAATACTCCCCCGCAAATAACCACAAGGGTCCGGGCCATGAGTAAAAACAACACTTTTCAAACATTCAATACTCCCCCCGCAAATAACCACAAGGGTCCGGGCCATGAGTATAAACAAGCATTCTCAAACCTCATTTCTCACTTCTCCACCTGGGAGTAAAATCACCAATCATTGAAACCAGTATCAAACCAGAGTCAAACAATTAAAATCGACACCAAAACAGGTTCAAAACAGATACCATCCATTTCAAACAAATTCCAAACAGGATCACCAAACAAGATCAAACAGAACTCAAACTTATAAAGTAATCTCGACATTAGTCGAGCTCGAAAAGTCGACTGACTTTCTATCTTGAAACCTGCACCACAAATTAGGGTTATGTACCTTCCATGAGGTCGTAGCCGAGCACAGCATGGTTCATCAGCTCTTGGACAGACAATGTTTCTTTGGCAGCGATGGTAGTCCCAAGAGATAGCAATCACACAGAACCTCCAAGGTCATCTGCTCGTGAAGGGACATCTACTGAGAGATGTCGAGAAATTTCAAGTTATAATCAGCTAGGGTTTCCATGGCAAGCATTTTAGGATACCCCACTCTGCCAGAAGTTACACTCCGAAGGAAGATGTCAGAAACCATATAACTTCGGACAAATTTTTTTCTTGAAAGCTTGCCAAGTCCTTGGAAGTGTGTTGCTTGGTAGTTGTAGACATCAACATCTGCATGGCACTACTTTTGAGAAAAACAGTGACTCGAAACAAATATCGGATCCCTCTTTGCAAGTCATCTTAATGGCTTATGCCATGTAAGACATGAGCGGTGAAGACGGGAGCGCGCCCGATGCGCGATGCAGTAAGGGTGGGAGTGGCTCTGTCTGCTCTTTTGTAGGACCGGTATGCTTTCAGAAAAGCACACGCCTGATGCTCTGATACCACTGTCACAAGGCGAGCACCACGTGCCAATAGAAAGGAACAGACTGAACAGACTTTTACCACTTACAATAACAATTGAATTGAGAGAGAGAAACGACACGCAACACGGAGTGGCGGAATTCCACCCCAAAGAGTATTGGCCTCAAACCTTGGCGTCCCTTTCGGTATTTCTTTATATTACATCAACACAGTACAAGCCGGTACTCGAGACTCTGCACCTTCTCCTAGAAGCATGCCAGAGAATGAGCCGTAACCTCATATTTAAAGGCCCTTGGCCTGAAAAGCAGTTGTAGTAAAAAGCCTTGAAAACTCAAAAGCTTCAGGTCCAAAAGCAAAGCCAAAAAAACTGCCAGCGTAAATCACGAAAATCCGTACAGCCTGCACGTCATCAGCCAGCGCAAAACACAGAAATCTCCTTGTTGCCCTTAGGGTTAGGGTTAGGGTTTTTGCAGTTTTAGGGTTTCTGGCAGCAGAATAGGGTTTGCAAGTTTTAGGGTTAGCGTTTTCCGAATTAGGGTTTGCAAGTTTTAGGGTTAGGGTTTCCAAAATTAGGGTTTCAACAATTAGGGTTTTTGGTAGAAATTAGGGTTAGGGTTTTTGCTCTAGGGCAGCCACGTCATCACTTTGTGACAGTTTAGGCCTCTCGGCCACATCTGTAAATTGGCTCCATTCTTCAGGCTTTGACATGTAAGCAGTTTGTTACATTTACAAAATTCGGGCAAAAGTCCTTCGTTAAACTTCTGTATTGTTTCTTCCTCAAAGAGGTTCAAGAATGGAGCCACCTTCGAAAGAGTGAACAAATACTCATTCACATAATCCATCACTCGCTCGTGCTCCTATTGGGCAAACCAATCCCAATCTTCTTGGATGCCTTCCTCAAACCGTAGAGCAAAAATAATTTGTCGGAAAATTCAGCCTTGAATTGAATTCAAGTCTTGTTGTAAGTTCCTTGCATAGCTTTGGTATACCACCAAGTACTTGCAATCCCCTTGAGGTGTTTGGTCACATGCCTCACCTTCGACGCTTTTTCAGAAATTGCCGTTTGCAAAGGCAGGGTCAAACTTGTCGAATGAAAGCGGTAGCTTTCGGGACATCTTCCCTTCCGTCAAAAATATCAAACCTGACCAGAGTATTCTGAGGTCTAGAGACCTTCTTCATATCCTTCCCGGAATGACCGGATTTCTTGGCTATGGTTTTGGATTGATGTTCATGGATATCTTCGAGGTTCTGAAGGATCTTGAGCATTCCGCTCCTTGGATTCTCTAGGTTCTTGAGCATCATGCTCTAGTCGCCTTCTCAGAGAATCCCAAGTCTTGTGTCGACTTCTTGCAGAAAGAAAAAAAAAAATTCTAACTCTGCAAGCTTTTCCTTGCAGGACTTAGGGTTCCCCCTGCTTACTTCTCTCTTGGCTTCTTCCCGTATCTCCCCAGAGTCGTCCTCCTTTATAGAGAAAGAGAAGAGCCCATGCTCTGATACCACTGTCACAAACGGGAGCGCATAACAATATAAAATACATTCAGATAAATAGGATTTATCACTTATTACTGAAGCCAGAGGATATAGAGAGAAATAGATAGAGAGAGGGAAGATCGACACAGTACTGGGGACCAGAAGATGGGCTGGTCCCCCCCCCCGTAATAGTATCTTTATTACTGAGGAGAAGTCTATACAAGCACTTGAACCGAACGTATTACCACATTCGTTCTAGAATAAGACTTGATGGTTCCCGGAAGCCTCAGCTTCCGATTCCTAGGGCAAAACCCTATTCCAAGGAACTTCCGTTTCTTATTCCAAATCCTTGAGAACCAAGGTTCTCGCCTCTGGATCTCACCTTCCAGACTCAGGGCTGACATCCCTGCAACTCTCTTTTTCAACTTTGTTTCCAGAGTCCTCTTCCCGCTGAACAACTCTGCTTTCCCGGACACGAAGTCCTTACTTGGGAATCCCAACTTCCCGATCACAAACTTGAGAGACTCCCTCTCTCCGATCCGTGGGTCTACTTCCCAAACTTAGGTACGAAACCCTTGGGCTGATTTGGCTCTAGTTGCTTAGAGCAGTTTCTCCTGCAAAGGCTCATGCCTTCCTCTGCTCCTACTCCCTCACGAAGATGAAGTACACCTGCAATCAAATACTTAGAGATCATAACATGAAAATCGTTACCTTCAAAGTCTCGACGCTCGTTACAGATATTCCCGTTCTCAGTGCTCCCGTCATTACTTTGAATGACGCACTAGGAATACTCTGTACTCGGATGTCTCTAGTGAGAAAAACCCGCTCACTTAAAATTCCAATAATTCATTTAGAATTATTTTTCCTTGGTGTTCCAAGCGAAAAAACCCTCACTTATAAATCCAATAATTCATTTAAAATTATTTTTCTGTAAGATAAAGCCAATTTAGCAACATAATCTGTGACAAAGGAGCGGAGTGAGTCCCCTCTTGTGCAATCCCTCTGCACCAGATTCAACCTTGCTGATCTGTGGGATCTATCGGAGTAGACAATGCTAAACTGAATGCTTCAAGGTAAAGTTCCAAAATCTGAGTATCTGTTAGGTCCTGCTCCTCCATCCACTTTGCATCTAATGCCAGATAGTTCTTGAATTTAACCAAGATTCGCTGAATCACTTTACTCTTTCCTTGTCTGGCAAAATCTATTTAGGAACGAGTATCTCCTCGCTCTCTCCCAATTCGGGTTGCTCATCAGGCTCCCCATCAACTGGCACCTCACCTTTAAAAGGTTTCAAGAGACTCATATGGAATGCACTGTGAATCTTCCAAGTATCGGGCAGCTTCAATCGAAAGGAGACATTATTTATCTTTTCTTTAATCTGGAAAGGGCCATAATACCTCATGCCAAGCTTTGGAAAAAACCGCTCCTTTCCCTTTCGTTTCCTTGGGCGTGGCTTCTCGAAACGTAAGAGCACCCAACCGTCTTCCTTTAGTTTCAAGTCTCGTCGATGTTGTACTACTGCCTTCTTATGTCGTTCTTGAGACTTCTCTAAAGCCTCACGAACCTTGGCAAAAGCAGTGTCCATGTCCCTCGTGTACTGGCCGGCTTCAAAAATCTTATCTTTAGTGCTGAGAAAGGGTGGAACCTTCTTAGAACCTTCAATTATCTCAAATGGCGCCTTCCCCATCGAAGAGTGAACCGTGTTGTTGTAGGCAAATTCCACCAAAGGCAAAAAAAAAACCCATTGAGTCTCCTGATCAGAGATGTAAGACTTCTGTAAATCCAGAATAGCTGAATTTGCAATCTCAAATTGCCCATCTGTCTACGGGTGGAATGATGACAAGAACTCTAACCGCATGCCAATGTTCTCCCAAATAGCCCTCCAAAACAAACTCGTGAATCGGGGATCTTTGTCCGAGACTATTGTCTCAGGCAACCACGTCAATAGAGTGAATCGTGGGCGTACGTACAGCAGCCACATCAACACTGCCTGCGCATTATTGTAATGCCTAGTTGTCCCTTTTGGCCCCTCGGCAGTTGTCCATAAGTTGGCATAACTTATTATTGGTCATGCCACGTTATCAGTTTGTGACAAACTAGGAACTCGTTGATCCGCTTTCCATAGCCGATAGTCAATATTGGTTATTCGAGTCATTGGTGGTTCAGCATGGGTAGTCCATCCCATAGGTACTACATCTTGAAACTTTGCCTTCCTTTCATACTCCAAATGGCCTCAAAAATTTCCCAAGCCGCAACAAAAACAAAATTTCCGTTGCCCTTACAAGCCGCCTTCTCACTTCCCCAAGACACACAAAAGGAATCTCCTCCAATGCTTCAATGTTCGTCCTCTAGCCGTGCCGAAATACGAGATTCTCGAGGGCCTTCACATGCTAGGGCACCAAGGTCCTAAAACGCTGTCGCAAGGAGCCTTGCCACCAGCGCTCTGCTCACCAAGAGGAAGCCCTCCAAAACTGCCAATCCCAAGCGTTTTAAAATGCTGGAACATCCAGTGGCACCCAAAAACGCCGCAAGCAAGGACAAAAATGCCGATGAGCGAGCTCTCTCGGATTCCTCTTCTCCATGACGATCTCTCCCGCGATCAAGGAGCACGAGACTTTGATACCATGTCAAAGTCAACGATGTGGAAGCGTCTAGACCAAGGGGAGAATGCGAGAGAGAGAGAGAGAGAGAGACTTCTAGCCACCTCAAGAAATTGCCCTACCAAGACTTTGACAAATAAGTAAAATAAATACCTAAAAGCCAAAATAAATATCAGGATCACATGGGCAGTTCGCTTGAGATGCCATAACTTTAACACTTACAAGGGCAGTCCACTGAGGAGATTAGGATTTTTAGCAGATAGGTCACCAGCTCACTCAATTGGTTCACTTGACGGTTCACTTTTAGCCTTTGTTACATTAGTCTTTTGTATTTTCTTTACTAGACATTTGGATCATATGACAACGTAAATAAACATTTCATTCCATCGTGTGTGTGTGTGTGTGTGTGTGTGTGTGTGTGTCCCCATAGTTGAGCATGATTGTACATCTCTTATTTGCTAGGGTTTGGAAGCATGGAACTTGGGACTGAGCTCCAGAGCAATTGGATATGGTAAACGCTTAGTATGTGATTTTCTTGTTTCATCCATAGCAGATACAAGCATGGAAACTGCCATACATCGTTTTGTTGGCACTGCCGGAGGAACTTGCTAATGCATCATTTCGATGTTTTACTACAAAATTGTGGCCTTGAATCTTGGGCCATAAGTAGAATTTTTCTATTACGAGAATCCTCTAGTCTTTCTGGGTTTTGTGTGCTTCCACGTTTGTGTGCTTGTTGTCTGCGCGCGATAGAGAAAGAAAGAGAGACAGAGAGGGCTTTTCTATTACAATGCAAGGCGGCAGGTGTAGCTGAGGAGGCCACGAATTCTTTCTCTCTCTCTCTCTCTCTCTCTCTCTCTCTCTCTCTCTCTCTGGCAGTGCCACCTTGTTTCATAGAATTAAACTCTTGTACCCATCAATTTCATCCCATTGAGAATACTACCATTTCTGTACATTGACAGTGTCCATCAGGCTCACAGCCCTGTACATGGAATTTTCTTATGGGCCAGCTCTCTCTCTCTCTCTCTCTCTCTCTCTCTCTCTCTCTCTCTCTCTCTCTGTGGCATAACGAAACAGCCCACGATATAGCATTGCTTTATAAATCTAAGAAGGCAAAACTAAAACATGCAGAATGTCTGGCGAAAATATTTCATGCACATGAAATGGTGCAGCTCAGAAATGCATGGACCTAGCGACTCACCTGCAGCAGCTCCTCTGTCGAGAGAGAGAGAGAGAGAGAGAGAGAGAGAGAGAGTGTCTGTCTCTCCGCCCAGCATGCAAAAATGCACCTGGAAGGTGGCGCATTTCACACAAAAGTGTCTTGTATTTTATTATGTAAATATAAATATGGTAAACAACGGGTAGGAACCGGGTGGTCGATGGCAACAGGTACCCACCACACTCGCATCACTTTTCTCATGATCCGTTCGCTTGTACAATCTATGAAACTCGTGTGTGAAAATCTTTTCCACGTGCATGTTTGTGTGTGGGTGAGAGAGAGAGAGAGAGAGAGAGAGAGATGTTTCCATAGTTGTTGTCCCATGTGACGCAAAGACAGAGAGAGCTTTGTGTGTGTATTCGCGTTGGACTCGGCCTGCTGTGTTTAATTGGTGGCTGCTTTATTAGTGATGGATTTTGTATGCAAAGCACATGCGCTGATCCTCAGAGAGAGAGAGAGAGAGAGAGAGGCAAAACCATGTTACCCAATGAATACTAGAGCGCTAAAAGAGTCCGATGGGTGCGGGGAGAGAGAGAGAGAGAGAGAGAGAGCAGGTGAGACTCATAATAGAGAGCGCCTCTTTGGTCGGAAGATCCTTATCATCAATTCAATGGTAGAATTTCGGGCAAATTATACACTTGAGGTAATAAGTGAACCACATTGATAAATCATTTTTCCAAACATTCAAAATTCACCCTTTTTGAGTGAGAGAGAGAGATACGGAGGGAGAGAGACCTGTCACCTTAGGTCCAATTAGTGTTCGGGAAAAATCATTTCTCCAAACATTCAAAATACCCTTTCTTGAGTTTTCCAAGAGGGTTTTTACACCAATTTCTTCTAGTTTGGGGCGGAATTTCTCCTTTTCCCCTTGCCTTTAACCGGCATTTTTGAAATTGAAAATGGCGCAATATTAATTTGAGACGCATTTTTCCTAAACATTGAGTCCAATCAAAGCATAAGCTCCAACTTTGCGGTCAAGATTTTAGTGCAGTTCCTCTCTCTCTCTCTCTCTCTCTCTCTCTCTCTCTCTCTCTCTCTCTCTCTCTCTCTCTCTCTCTCTCTCTCTCCACAGTCGGCTACCACCACAGTATTTTCGAGACCCAACTGCTCACACACAGACACAGATAGAGAGAGAGAGAGAGAGAGATGTGGCCACGTGTTATGCTGGCCCTATCCTTTTCACCTTCATCACCTTGGACTCTCTCTCTCTCTCTCTCTCTCCCTCTCTCTCTCTCTCTCTCTTCATTGATGTTGAGGTCCACATAAAGCCTCTTGGCTATGGCAGCACGAAGGGGTTTCTCCCCCTGCTCAACACCATATCCACTATATCCTTCATGAGTAGACAAGGCTTTGGCTTTGGCTTCCATGGATGAGGATATGGGCAAAGGGATGGGCTATGTGGTATCGCCAATACCCAAGCTAATGACTTTTGGAGTTTCACACTTTTTTCTCTATTTTGGGCCGGAATTTCTCCTTTTCCCCTTGCCTTCAGCCAGCTATGTTCCCTGCAGCCCCGATGACCTAGGTGGATACTGCGGAGAGAGAGAGAGAGAGAGAGAGAGAGAGAGAGAGAGAGAGAGAGAGAGAGAGAGAGAGAGAGAGAGAGACGGTCATCTATACTATATATGAAAGAGGAATTCAAGCAGCCACATGGTTGAAAATGGTTTCATCTGGCCATACTTGCCTGAGTGAGGTGATACCAATAGAACCGGCGAGTGTGCTCTGAGTTGGCCCGACCAAACAACGAGCGCGACACACACACGCACACAAAGTTTGCGCAATTGAACGCAACGTGACACGTCGTCTTGCTCTGCAATGTTATTTGAAGAGAATACATAGGTGCACGAGTGATTTAACACTGGCATCTGGATACTTCTGCAATATATGCGCATTATGTCGCCTTGCAATTTTAGGGAAGAGATAGCCAGCCTGCAACTTAGCCATATTAGAGTTTCGAGCTACCTTTGTAGTCATTGCAACTTTCTCCATCGGCTCAGCAAGACACGATATTTTGAGGATGGTGCCCTTGCTTTTGCCTTCGATGCGTCCTTACTTACTTCTCCCTTAGATTAGGAACATAAATACAAGGGTATTTTGGTAACTTTTGAAATTTGGGAGATATTTTGGGAATTTCCACAAATTAGAGGGGTATTTTGGTTTGGTAATTTTACCAAAAAAAAAATCAATCAGACGTTTGCTTTGGGGTAGTTTCAGAGAGAATTTTTTTCAAGATAGATGATTTTTTTTGCAATTTAACTCTATTTTCTTGAATTTTCCAAGCAGAATTTCTCCTTCTCCCCCTCCCTTCAACCGGGTGTTTTGATTGTTCAATTCGATTGGTCAAAGCTTAGTTGACGCACTTTTCTTAAACACTGATGCACAGAGAGAGAGAGAGAGAGAGAGAGAGAGAGAGTTTAAGCACCTACTCCCTGTGTTTGAGAAAAATCATTTTTCCACACATACAAAATTCATTTCCTTGATTTTTTCAAGAGGAAGTTTTAGAAAATTATGCTTTTTTTCTGGAGTTTCACACTTTTTTCTCTATTTTGGGCCGAAATTTCTCCTTTTCCCCTTGCCTTCAGCCAGCTATGTTCCCTGCAGCCCCGACGACCTATGTGAATAGTGCGTAGGTAGAGAGAGAGAGAGAGAGAGATGGTCATCTATACTATATATGAAAGAGGAATTCAGGCGGCCACGTGGTTGAAAATGGTTTCGTCTGGCCATACTAGTCTGAGTGAGGTGATACCAATAGAACTGGCGAGTGTGCTCTGAGCCGGACCAAACAACGAGCGTGACACACACACGCGCACAAAGTTTGCACAATTAAACGCGACGTGACACGTCTTCTTGCTCTGCAATGTTAATTGAAGAGAGTACATAGGCGCACGAGTGATTTAACACTGGCATCTGGATACTTCTGCAATATATGCGCATTGTGTCGCCTTGCAATTTTAGGGAAGAGATAGCCAGCTTGCAACTTAGCCATATTAGAGTTTCCAGGTACCTTTGTAGTCACTGCAACTTTCTCCATCAGCTCAGCAAGACACGATATTTTGAGGATGGTGCCCTTGCTTCTGCCTTCGATGCGTCCTTGCTTACTTCTGCCTTAGATTAGGAACATAAATATAAGGGTGTTTTGGTAACTTTTGAAATTTGGGAGATATTTTGGGAATTTCCACAAATTAGAGGGGTATTTTCGTTTGGTAATTTTACCAAAAAAAAATCAATCAGACGTTTGCTTTGGGGGAGAATTTTTTTCAAGATAGATGATTTTTTTGCAATTTAACTCTATTTTCTTGAATTTTCCAAGCGGACTTTCTCCTTCTCCCCGTCCCTTCAATTGGCTGTTTTGATTGTTCAATTCGATTGGTCAAAGCTTAGTTGACGCACTTTTCTCGAACACTGATGCACAGAGAGAGAGAGAGAGAGAGAGAGAGAGAGAGTTTAAGCATCTACTCCCTGTGTTTGAGAAAAATCATTTTTTCACACATACAAAATTCATTTCCTTGATTTTGTCAAGAGGAAGTTTTAGAAAATTATGCTTTTTTTCTGGAGTTTCACACTTTTCTCTCTATTTTGGGCCGGAATTTCTCCTTTTCCCCTTGCCTTCAGCCAGTTATGTTCCCTGCAGCCCCGACGACCTAGGTGAATAGTGCGTAGAGAGAGAGAGAGAGAGAGAGAGAGAGAGAGAGAGAGAGAGAGAGAGACGGTCATCTATACTATATATGAAAGAGGAATTCAGGCGGCCACGTGGTTGAAAATGGTTTCGTCTAGCCATACTTGGCTGAGTGAGGTGATACCAATAGAACTGGCGAGTGTGCTTTGAGTTGGCCTGACCAAACAACGAGTGCGACACACACACACGCACAAAGTTTGCGCAACTGAACGCGACATGACACGTCGTTTTGCTCTGCAATGTTATTTGAAGAGAGTACATAGACGCACGAGTGATTTAAACACTGGAGAGAGAGAGAGAGAGAGAGAGAGAGAGAGAGAGAGAGAGAGAGAGAGGACCACCTATGAGAACTGGATACAAGACTTTGTGTGTGTGTGTGTGTGTGTGACAACACCCATCCAAAGAAAGAGCCGCTCAAAGTTCTAGCATTTGTGTCATTAAGTTAATTTGTGTCATAGTAAGAGTCGGCGAGGCCCGCCCTCACTCTTTGTAGACAGCTAATGTTGTTTTTGTTGCTAGGCGCGGTTCTCTCCACTGGCAGCAGGCGGTGCTGAATCTTCCTCGGCAGCAGGCGGTGTTGAATCTTCCTTAGCAGCCAGCTGAAGCTGTCCTCTTCGTAGCTGCCCAGGTTCTCTCTCTCTCTCTCTCTCTCTCTCTCTCTCCAATTGAGGGCGAGGCTGTGTACTGAGCGAGTGTAACCACCTGCCTCCTGATCGCCATGCCGTTAAGCCACCTAGCTCCTGCAACTCAGACCCGCCACCCGCCATGCATAAAAAAACTCCAGCTGCCCGCCACCCGCCATGCATAGAAACTTCAGCTGCCTCCTGAGCACCAGCTACCCAACTGACCAACCTGCCTCACCTCCTCCATTCCACGCATGTGCCATCGACTCTCTCCTCCTGCTCTCATGCTGCCTCAGCAATACACAGGGACGGAAGCAATGTCGACCAAGCTAAACAAATCTCTACAATTCCAGTCCGCCACCCTCTCTACAGTTCGAGTCCGCCACCCTCTCTACAAGCCAAGGAGGTCAAAGTGTGGGCTCTCCCTCGTCCTGATCCACCTCCATCTGCACCATTCCAGGCCTCTTGCTAACGTAATTCCATTTATGGTTTGCATGCACCAACCCTCCTACTGCATTCGAGGCTTCCAAGCCTCCTGCGCCATCTCCCCCCTCTTGCCCACGACCGGCTAGCCGCTGGTACACCAAAGCAAGGGTTCTCCCTCATGTTGACCCACCTCCATATTCGCTGTCCCAGGTATCTCAGCTTGCCGACCACCTCTATTTTTCGCTGGCGTACACCAACCCTGCACCATTCACTTTGTTTTTTTTTCTGGTGAAACCAACGTATAAAAGAAGAAAGCGCACCTTGCCCTTGCCCTTAATTAACATATGTAGATTTTTCAAGTTAAAGAAGATTCATATGTTCTCAAGGACATTTTGCAGACCGCTTAGAAATTGTGGTCTTTATGTTTAGAATTTTGAAAGTAGTTGGATTACATTATGTTGGCTTTCTTAAGTTTTGACAATGGGGTAGTCAAACTTAGCAAAGGAGGGCCATAAACATGCTATATGTTGTTTATGTGATTTTTTGAGTGTGGGCCAGCTTTTCCTCATCCATTCAAAGAAACCTACACTAGCAATCGTCAAGATGCATAACGTGCAATGTTAGCAGAAAGAGATTCTTTTTCTCATGCCCCACATACCTGCAAAAATGGTGCTCCATCTATTGAACTATGTGCTCTTAGATGCACATTGCTCATTGCAGGCATGCAGATAAAAATACATTTCAGGGCATTTCGAGTAGAACTCGAAGATGTCAATGGTCATGGTGGAATGCATTTTGAGACGTCGGCAAGGTAATGATGGTGCTCCATCTATTGAACTATGTGCTCTTAGATGCACATTGCTCATTGCAGGCATGCAGATAAAAATAAATTTCAGAGCATTTCGAGTAGAACTCGAAGATGTCAATGGTCATGGTGGAATGCATTTTGAGACGTCGGAAAGGTAATAATGACTATATATACTTATGGGATAGGTTCAACACTTTGTATATATGGCATTCATGACTGAACACAATGCCATGAAACCAAAAATTAGTTAGTAGGTCATAAAAGTAGACACCATATAATGGCTTGCCCATGAGAAATACTGCATTTAATGGCTTGCAATGACAAGTTTGTCCCTCCCTCTCTTTCTCTCCTCTCCCTAGAAAATGACAAATCTCTTTCTCTCTCTCTCTCTCTCTCGGTGTGGCAACGGCTACCAGCTCCACTCCTTGCCTCTTCACCTTCCCTCCACTCCCTGCGAGTTGCGACCCATCAACTCCCCGTCGGCTGTGCAGCCTGAATATGAAGACATGTACCAGCTGCAAGGTTTACGCATACGCAAGGTTTACGGAGCTGCTGGGCAGCCGATTGGCACTAACTGGGAACCGGCTCGGTTGGCTTCTTCGCGCAAGCTTTCGAGCCTATAGCTTTGTTGTAAGGGCATCGTACAACATGCTCTTAGAGTAGGTGCAACACTGATCCTCGCACGCACGCGCGCGCGCGCGAGAGAGAGAGAGAGAGAGAGAGAGAGAGAGAGAGAGAGAGAGAGAGAGAGAGAGAGAGAGAGAGAGAGAGAGACCTTAGGTCCAACCAGTGTTCGGAAAAAATCATTTTTCCAAACATTCAAATCATTTTTCGAAATAAATATAGCGTCCACGATTTCAGTTTGTGCATGATCAAGGGAATGAATGAATGGAGAGAGAGAGAGAGAGAGAGAGAGAGAGAGACCTTAGGTCCAACCAGTGTTCGGGAAAATTCATTTTTTCAAACATTCAAAATCATTTTTGGAAATAAATATAGCATCCAAGATTTCAGTTTGTGCATGATCACTTGCAATGAATTTATGCATCTATTCTCTTTCATTGATGGATAGCCCTTCTTTTGACTTTGGGAACGTTTCTCAAGGAGATCATGATGTAAATGAAGTCATCATGCCTACACCTCCAGGGCGCAATAGCGTGCGAGCCGCATATTGCCAACAATAGATAGGGCTAGGGCCATAAAGCTGTGGCCTATTTTTAGTGGATGTGAAGTGGAGACGTCTCTCTAGATGAAAGATTGATGCTTGGCCGAATGTAGTCTCCCCCCCTCTCCCCCCCCCCTTTATCTATCTTTCTATCTCCATCTCTATATATATCCATGTTATATGAATCTCATGACTAGGTTTATAATTAATTATAATTTGCCACATGGCGGGCTCTTTTAGGTGCAGTTGTTGCCAAAGAGCATGGACTAGCTATCTATCTATCTATCTCCCTCTATATATATATTCATGCTATATGCACCTCCATGACTAAAGCAGTGACAAGTGTAGACCTAAGTTGTTCCACTTTATCATAATTTGTTTCTACTTAACCATACAAGTTGTTACCAACATACATTTTAATGATCACTTGCAATTAATCGATGCATCTTTCTCTTTTAGTGATGGATAGCCCTTCCTCCGACTCTGGGAATGTTTCTCAAGGAGATCATGATGTAAATGAAGTCATCATGCCTACACCTCCAAAGTGCAATAGCGTGCGAGCCGCAAAGCAGTTGGCCAAATCAGGGGGGCAATTGAATTGTGAGGGTCCTTCAAAGCGTTTACAAATCATTCATGGACTTTGTGAACGCAACAAAGCTGTCCAACAAGAGTGCAAAAACTACTTACAAAAGGTTTGCAAACAAGTTCAAGATGAAGAAGACCACATCACCTTTCGAGAGGAGGTGATTTTGGCATTGCAGGGTATCAAGGACGAAACTGCACGTTTAGAAATCAATCAACATGAAATCTATACATTCATGGAAAATTTCCAAAATGAGGTTGTGCAACAATTGTCTTTGTGCTTCAAAGAACACAAGGACCAAGTTGAAGCCTTGAAAGCATATGTAGAAGGTTTGGGGTTTGAGATTAGGACCTTCAAAGAACACAAGGAGCAAGTTGAAGCTCTGAAAGCGCATGTAGCAGATTTAGGGTCTGAGATGAAAACCTTAAAAATTGCAATTAATCGCTTCAATGCCATCGATAGGAGACTTAATCGTGTTGTCATGCCTAACGCACAGGGGGGTGTTACTACATCCTATCCTAAAATGTAATCTTTTTTGAACTAATGGTGTTGCAAAACTTCAAATTATCATTGTAGTCTCTCTCTCTCTCTCTCTCTCTCTCTCTCTCTCTCTCTCTCTCTCTCTCTCTCTCTCCCCCCGCCCCACGAACACATGCATGAAATGCTCTGTGTGTGTGTGTGTGTGTGTGTGTGTGTGTGTGATGTAGCAATACTTCAATTTATCATTGTAGTCTCTCTCTCTCTCCTCTCTTCTCTCTCTCTCTCTCTCTCTCTCTCTCTCTCTCTCTCTCTCTCTCTCTCTCACACACACACACACACACACACACATACACACACAGACACACATGCAGGGAAAGAAGGTTTTAAGGGTAGGGAATAAACAAAAAGGAAAACATAAAAAGATATAGGGAGGGGTAGAAAGACAAACGGAGAGGTAGCGAAAGGGGGAGGAAAGGAGATATGGAATGACAAGTTATTCATGCCAAACTTATGGTCAAGGACAAGTAGATTGGTAGCTCATATTAGATAGATGCAAATATTTCTATTTAGAAGACTCAAATTTATTGACAACCTTTTGATTGGTGTTAAACCAGTCACCCAAAGTGATTACTCTTTTAAAAAAATTATTTAACACAGATGGTGTCTAGACCACGGATTTTGTCCCCAGGACACACACATCGAGCTAGATTGTGCAACATTTCTCGAAAAGCTAGGCGAGAAACAGCACGGGCTAGGGCTCAACGATCTTTGCAGCAAATCCCATTGGGTATTTTAGGAGATTGTGTGAATATCATGCATTTAAGCCATGGCGGTCAACAAATGGATGCAATGGCTATGCATATTGAAAATTGTACTACAAATGCTCAAAGCACTAGACCTTTAGAAGTACCTTCCGTTATTGGAGTTGCCAACAATTGGGAGGGTCAACAACATCCTTGCATTAATTTTGAAGAAGGAGGATTCTCCAAAATTGAGCATTATTGTCTATCTATTCGTTGCCTTTATCCAAATGCAACAATCTTGAAGCATGACTCTATGCTTGCCCTCTACCATGGAAAATGCTTGGTCCACAACTTGGGTGGCTTAAATTTTGTGTGCTCCTTTTGTGGTGCATGTGCTTGGAAGGTTGAAGGTAGGTCTATACGCACATTTGTAGGTAAGTATTGTTGCTTATCAGGAAAAGTCAAATTACTTCCTTTGAGTGATCCGCCAATGGAGCTCAAAGAATTGATGCAAGGTGCTACTACCAAGAGCAAAAAATTTCTTAAACACATCAGAGCATATAATAATATGTTGGCTTTTGCTTCTTTGGGTGCTCATGTTGATGAGCAACTTACGCGAGGGAGAGGTGTGTACACTTTTAAAGTTCACAGTGCCATCTACCATAATATTGGGCCCATGACACCGTGCGAAAGAGTGGATCGAATCCCTCGCTTTTCACAATTGTACTTTTTTGATACAGAGAATGAGCTCAACAATAGATTGCATCATGTGCCAGATTTAGATAGAGATTCCTTGCATAGTTTGCAGGCTATGATGCATCGTGTTAACCCATATGCAAATGCCTTTCGGTTTGCTGCTACAACAATGGGGAATGAAGGAATCCCAAACATGAAGATGGTCATTACTGAAAAGCGTACAAATGGTTGGCAATATTTAGCTCCACGTGGATCTGAGGTTGCAGCAATTATGCCAGGGCAAGGAGATGAGAGCAACATCGGCCATCGTGATATTGTATTGCAGTATTGTGATGGGGGGCTTAAAAGGATCTCAAACCTACATCGATCATATATGCCTTTACTATATGTTCTATTATTTCCTAATGGAGAGGATGGGTGGCATCCATATATACCACAAACTCCCAATGAGCAGCAATTTATTACACAAAAACAATACTACACTTTTAGGTTACAGATTAGGAGTGACACCACAGAATGCCTTTTACGTGGAGGACGATTGTTGCAGCAATACATTGTTGATGCCTACAGTACTATGGAGAAGTCAAGGTTATTATGGTTTAGAAACAATCAAAGATCAATTCGTGCAGAAGTGTATCAAGGCCTTGCAGACATGCTTGCTTCCAGTGACAATGCGCATGGGGTCATGGGTGTTAATGTTGAAAGAAGAATTGTATTGCCTTCATCTTTTGTGGGGGGGCCTCGATACATGCAGCAACTCTATCAAGATTCTATGGCAATTGTACGTAAGAGAGGAAAGCCTGATCTATTTATAACTTTCACATGCAACCCAAGGTGGAAGGAAATAGAAGATGCGTTATTGCCAGGTCAGACTGCTTCTGATCGTCCTGACTTGACTACACGTGTCTTTCATCATAAATTCAAAGATTTTATGGACTTGCTTATTAAAAGGTTTATCTTTGGAAAGGTTGTTGGACATGTTTGTGTGATAGAATTTCAGAAGAGAGGTCTTCCCCATGCTCATATCTTATTGATTCTTGCATCCGAATATAAGCCGACAGAGATGTGGCATTACGATAGAATGGTTTGTGCTGAACTTCCAGATAAAAATTTATTTCCTGATTTGTATGATGTTGTGAGTCGTTGCAATGTTCATGGTCAGTGTGGCGCATTGGATCCAAATGCTCCATGCATGGTAGATCGAAGATGTAGATTCAAATACCCACGCGAGTTTTGTGAATCTACTTCTGTTGATGGTGATGGATATCCAAGGTATATGCGGCGAGATGATGGTCAATATGTGGTTCAAAAGCAAGAGAGGCTTGATAACAGATGGATTGTTCCCTATAATCCATTGTTGTCTCTAAGATATAAAGCTCACATCAATGTAGAGATATGCTCAACCATATCAGCAATGAAGTATCTCTATAAGTATGTGTACAAAGGACATGATAGGGCCACGGTTGTGCTCCAAGATGGAGAAGGTGTTCTTGATCAAATCAAGAGTTATTTAGATGCACGCTATGTATCCGCATCAGAGGCAATTTGGAGAATTTTTGGGTTCTCATTGCATGAGGAAAAGCTTGATATACTGCGTTTGCAAGTGCATCTTCCACAACAGAATATGGTTTCTTTTGGAGACTCTACTGACATATCCGATTTGGTGAATAATGATGATAATAGGAAGACAACACTTACAGAGTGGTTTGTAGCGAATCAACAATATCCAGAAGCAAATGATTTATTATATATAGATTTTCCCTCTGAATCGGTTTGGAACCCCACTAATAAAGTATGGTCGCATAGGCAAAGAGGTGATACTATCGAGAGAATGTACAATGTTGTTCCCAATGCAGGCGATCTTTATTATTTGCGTATGCTGCTTACTATATGCAAGGGTTGTAAATCATTTGAGGAGCTTCGCACTTTCAGCGGATCAAACCTATGCCACTTTCAAGGAAGCTTGCAGTGCCAGGGGGTTGCTACAAAATGATGATGAATGGTTTATGTGTTTGCAAGAGGCATCATGTACAAGTACCGGCTTGCAACTACGACAACTATTTGTTATGATCTTGGTATTTTGTGAGCCATTATGTCCAGGTACAATGTGTCACCGATTCTCCTTGGAGCTTTCTGAGGATTATGTTTATGATTTGCATGAATGTACAAGTGATGAGGGTGTATGTCATGAGATAGCTAAGAATCAAGCATTATGTAGCTTGGAGTCTCTGCTTCAATCATATGGGAAACGACTTTGTGACTACTCTGGGATGCCCAAAGTAGACCGTTATGTATTATCCGGATGTGGGAGTGGTTTGATAGCAGAAGAAAGGATGTTCAATGCAAACGAGCAGATGACACTAGCCATTCGTATGGAAGCATCTTTGAATTGTGGACAAAGAGCTGCTTATAATGAAATCATGCAAGCAGTTGACTCATCAAATGGGACAGTTTTTTTCTTGGATGGACCCGGTGGGACTGGGAAGACTTATCTCTATAATGCAATACTTTGTCGTGTACGTTGTCAACAGAATGTCTCTTTAGCATGTGCATCCTCGGGAATTGCAGCTTTACTTCTTAGCAATGGACGTACAGCAAACTCTAGATTTAAGATACCAATAGAAGTCCATTCTGAATCAACATGCAACATCAAAGTAAATAGTCAACTTGTAGAGCTTTTGAGATTAGCATCATTGATCATCTGGGATGAGGCTCCCATGGTCCATCGTTATGCTTTTGAGGCCTTAGACAGGACACTGAGAGATGTTATGCAAAGTGATGCATTGTTTGGGGGAAAGGTGTTTCTCCTTGGGGGTGATTTTAGACAAATTTTACCAGTTGTGCCCAAAGGAAGTCGAGCAGATATTGTTGATGCCTCTTTGTGCCGATCTTATGTATGGAAACATGTGAAGACTTTGAAGCTAATAGAGAATATGCGTGTACTTCATTGTTCCAATGACTTGGTTGAGAGAGACTTTGCAAAATGGGTACTAGACATTGGCAATGGGAATGTATGTCATGGGGATTTACTTGATACTGTAGCATTTCCAAGTAGTATGATACTCGAAGATAACAATGTTCAAGGCCTAATTCACAGTATATATGGTGACTTACAAAATGTCCAAAGACATGCAAGCTTCTTTCGGGACAGAGGTATTCTTGCACCACGACATAAGGATGTTTCCATAATCAATGACTTGGCTATGCATAAAATGAGAGGACTTGACAAAAAATACTTGAGTGCAGATTCTCTTTGTACATCAGATTGTAATGGTGGGTTATATCCAATAGAGTTTTTAAACTCATTGGATCTTGGTGGTGGCTTCCCACCACACTGCTTGCACCTGAAAGAGAATGCTCCAATCATGCTCCTTTGCAACCTGGATCCAAGGCGTGGTTTATGCAATGGGACAAGATTGATATGTAAGCATTTTTATCACAGGGTCATTGAGGCGGAAGTAATCACAGGTTCTCATGTTGGAGACAATGTGTTCATACCAAGGATCAACTTTATCATAGGAGGTTCTCAAGGATTACCTTTTGAAATGAAGCGTAGACAATTTCCTGTGAGACTTGCATTTGGAATGACCATCAACAAGGCACAAGGTCAAACACTTGGATTTTTAGGTTTGTACCTTGCTACACCTGTTTTTACTCATGGTCAGCTCTATGTAGCAATGTCTCGCGTGCGCTCTTCTACTACCATAAAGATTTTGATAGATGGTAGTCAAACATCGATAGAAAATTCAAATGCAAATCCAATGGCTTGCAGCCCAAACATTGTTTACAAAGAAGTGCTAGAGGTCGGAAATGTTTAAGGTATCATACTATCTTTCATCCATGCATTACTCTTTGTCATTAACTTATTGTTAAATGAAGTTTTATATTAATCCTAATTTCTGTTGTTGTTTATAGATGGCCAGCCGATCTACAGTCAAATACACAATGGATAGGGTATCTGAATATATTCGAGGTAATTTGTTAAAACTTTACAAAAAATTGAGCCTCACTTTAAAGTTTAAATGATTAAAGCATACTAATCGTGTCGTATAAAGCATAGATCCACTTTTTTGGAGGGGACCCATACCTGCAAATGATGTTGTCCATATCTTAGAAGACTTTGATGTCATAAGGTATGGCTTTTTAATTATTATTATTTATGTCTTGCAATAGGTTGGATTTTTCTTAACATACTCTTTCTTTTTTGTAGGAAACACTATTATCCAGCCCATCTAATGGTAGGTCTATATGAGTCCACGTGCTATTTAGGACTCATAGGATACTATCATGTTGCCTTAGAGCTAGATGAGGCAGCAGGACGGGGTCATGTCTCTCTTAGAGAGATAGGGTATCAACGGCCCAGAAATGCACTACCTTCCTTTGGATTTGAAGCAGAGAATTGGAAAGTGAGAATGTATGTTGTCGATGATACTCCAAGGCCGCTTGGACGAAGTGTGCGATACATTGGGCCCTGGGTGTTCCGAGTGCAAACCCGTGTCTATCTCAACCTTCGCTTTCAACCTAAATGATGCCTTCTACAATGGGTTTGGTTTGATGGTGATCTCTTTTTGGGGTAAATGATGCCTTCTACAATGGGTTTGGTTTGATGGTGATCTCTTTTTGAGGTTGGGATTCCTTATGTTTTATCCCTTATGTTTCTGATGATTACTCTCGATGATTCCTTATGTTTTATCCCTTATGTTGTCGATGATACTCCAAGGCGGCTTGGACGAAGTGTGCGATACATTGGGCCCAGGGTGTTCCGAGTGCGAACCCGTGTCTATCGCAAGCTTCGCTTTCAACCTAAATGATGCCTTCTACAATGCGTTTGGTTTGATGGTGATCTCTTTTTGGGGTAAATGATGCCTTCTACAATGGGTTTGGTTTGATGGTGATCTCTTTTTGAGGTTGGGATTCTTTATGTTTTATCCCTTATGTTTGGGGCGGAATTTCTCCTTTTCCCCTTGCCTTTAACCGGCATTTTTGAAATTGAAAATGGCGCAATATTAATTTGAGACGCATTTTTCCTAAACATTGAGTCAAATCAAAGCATAAGCTCCAACTTTGCGGTCAAGATTTTAGTGCAGTTCCTCTCTCTCTCTCTCTCTCTCTCTCTCTCTCTCTCTCTCTCTCTCTCTCTCTCTCTCTCTCTCTTCATTGATGTTGAGGTCCACATAAAGCCTCATGGCTATGGCAGCACCAAGGGGTTTCTCCCCCTGCTCAACACCATATCCACTATATCCTTCATGAGTAGACAAGGCTTTGGCTTTGGCTTCCATGGATGAGGATATGGGCAAAGGGAGGGGCTCTGTGGTATCGCCAATACCCAAGATAATGACTTTTGGAATTTCACACTTTTTTCTCTATTTTGGGCCAGAATTTCTCCTTTTCCCCTTGCCTTCAGCCAGCTATGTTCCCTGCAGCCCCGATGACCTAGGTGAATACTGCGTAGAGAGAGAGAGAGAGAGAGAGACGGTCATCTATACTATATATGAAAGAGGAATTCAGGCGGCCACATGGTTGAAAATGGGTTCATCTGGCCATACTTGCTTGAGTGAGGTGATACCAATAGAACCGGCGAGTGTGCTCTGAGTCGGCCCGACCAAACAACGAGCGCGACACACACACGCGCACAAAGTTTGCGCAACTGAACGTGACGTGACACATCCTCTTGCTCTGCAATGTTATTTGAAGAGAATACATAGGTGCACGAGTGATTTAACACTGGCATCTGGATACTTCTGCAATATATGCGCATTATGTCGCCTTGCAATTTTAGGGAAGAGATAGCCAGCTTGCAACTTAGCCATATTAGAGTTTCCAGCTACCTTTGTAGTCATTGCAACTTTCTCCATGGCTCAGCAAGACATGATATTTTGAGGATGGTGCCCTTGCTTCTGCCTTCGATGCGTCCTTACTTACTTCTGCCTTAGATTAGGAACATAAATACAAGGGTATTTTGGTAACTTTTGAAATTTGGGAGATATTTTGGGAATTTCTACAAATTGGAGGGGTATTTTGGTTTGGTAATTTTACCAAAAAAAAATCAATCAGACGTTTGCTTTGGGGTAGTTTCAGAGAGAATTATTTTCCAGATAGATGATTTTTTTGCAATTTAACTCTATTTTCTTGAATTTTCCAAGGAGAATTTCTCCTTCTCCCCGTCCCTTCAACTGGTTGTTTTGATTGTTCAATTCGATTGGTCAAAGCTTAGTTGACACACTTTTCTTGAACACTGATGCACAGAGAGAGAGAGAGAGAGAGAGAGAGAGAGAGAGAGAGAGAGAGAGAGAGAGAGAGAGAGAGAGAGAGAGAGAGAGAGAGAGAGAGAGAGAGAGAGAGTTAAGCACCTACTCCCTGTGTTTGAGAAAAATCATTTTTCCACACACATTACAAAATTCATTTCTTTTTTTTGTTTAATTTTTTTTTTTTTTTTTTTTTTTTTTTTTTTTTTTTTTTTTTTTTTTTTTTTTTTTTTTTTTTTTTTTTTTTTTTTTTTCCCTTGCCTTCACACCAGCTATGTTCCCGCAGCCCCGACGACCTAGTGAGTAGTGAGAGAGAGAGAGAGAGAGAGAGAGAGAGAGAGAGAGAGAGAGAGAGAGAGAGAGAGAGAGAGAGAGATGGTCATCTATACTATATATGAAAGAGGAATTCAGGCGGCCACGTGGTTGAAAATGGTTTCGTCTGGCCATACTTGCCTGAGTGAGGTGATACCAATAGAACCGGCGAGTGTGCTCTGAGTCGGACCAAACAACGAGCGTGACACACACACGCACACAAAGTTTGCGCAATTAAACGCGACGTGACACGTCTTCTTGCTCTGCAATGTTAATTGAAGAGAGTACATAGGCGCACGAGTGATTTAACAATGGCATCTGAATACTTCTGCAATATATGCGCATTGTGTCGCCTTGCAATTTTATGGAAGAGATAACCAGCCTGCAACTTAGCCATATTAGAGTTTCCAGGTACCTTTGTAGTCACTGCAACTTTCTCCATCGGCTCAGCAAGACACGATATTTTGAGGATGGTGCCCTTGCTTCTGCCTTCGATGTGTCCTTGCTTACTTCTGCCTTAGATTAGGAACATAAATACAAGGGTATTTTGGTAACTTTTGAAATTTGGGAGATATTTTGGGAATTTCCACAAATTAGAGGGGTATTTTGGTTTGGTAATTTTACCAAAAAAAAATTAATCAGACATGTGCTTTGGGGGAGAATTTTTTTCAAGATAGATGATTGTTTTGCAATTTAACTCTATTTTCTTGAATTTTCCAAGCGGACTTTCTCCTTCTCCCCGTCCCTTCAATCGGCTGTTTTGATTGTTCACTTCGATTGGTCAAAGCTTAGTTGACGCACTTTTCTCGAACACTGATGCACACACACACACACACACACACACACACACACACACACAAACAGAGAGAGTGTTTAAGCATCTACTCCCTGTGTTTGAGAAAAATCATTTTTCCACACATACAAAATTCATGTCCTTGATTTTGTCAAGAGGAAGTTTTAGAAAATTATGCTTTTTTTCTGGAGTTTCACACTTTTGTCTCTATTTTGGGCCGGAATTTCTCCTTTTCCCCTTGCCTTCAGCCAGCTATGTTCCCTGCAGCCCCGACGACCTAGGTGAATAGTGCGTAGAGAGAGAGAGAGAGAGAGAGAGAGAGAGAGAGAGAGAGAGAGAGAGAGAGAGAGAGAGAGAGAGAGAGAGAGAGAGAGAGAGAGAGAGAGACGGTCATCTATACTATATATGAAAGAGGAATTCAGGCGGCCACGTGGTTGAAAATGGTTTCGTCTGGCCATACTTGCCTGAGTGAGGTGATACCAATAGAACTGGCGAGTGTGCTCTGAGTTGGCCTGACCAAACAACGAGCGCGACACACACGCGCACAAAGTTTGCGCAACTGAACGCGACATGACATGTCGTCTTGCTCTGCAATGTTATTTGAAGAGAGTACATAGGCGCACGAGTGATTTAAACACTGGAGAGAGAGAGAGAGAGAGAGAGAGAGAGAGAGAGAGAGAGAGAGAGAGAGAGAGAGAGAGAGAGAGAGAGAGAGAGAGAGAGGGAGAGAGGACCACCTATGAGAACTGGATACAAGACTTTGTGTGTGTGTGTGTGTGTGTGTGTGTGTGTGTGTGACAACACCCATCCAAAGAGAGAGCCGCTCAAAGTTCTTGCATTTGTGTCATTAATTGAATTTGTGTCATAGTAAGAGCGAGCGAGACCCGCCGGTAGGCGGGTCGCGCAAGCTAGTATGGTTAAAAAAGGTGTGAGTGTTTGGGACGGTCGTGCGTGCATAGGAAAGAGGCAAAACGAATTTTTATGCTTGTCAAACAAGTAGGAGGGCCCCAATCCATTTAATTGCTATAGTCAGAATCACGAAAGATCCTACCTTGGGGGTCAAAGACGAACACGGAGCCGTTGTTCCAGATGGTGGTTGTCAAAGAGGACAAGCTTAAGTAGTTGGAGGCTGAGAGGGCACCAAGCAAGAGGTGGCATGCTATGCAGGTGACGGCACAAGGAGACACCAGCAACGAGAAGCTGCGTGTGCATAGAGATAATCATGGTGAAATATTTTTTGAAGTTTGCAAGCTCATGCATTGTGCACTGAAGTAAGGTCAATGATGACAAAGCTACAGCCTGTAAGCCATGCGTGTTCGAATCTTGACGGCTGCATTGTCTTTTGATGCTTGCTCGCAATGAAAGCCAACTTGCAGAGAAAGGAATTTGGAGAGATTCCATGCAATAAAATATCAAAGGAGGTGTGGTCGTTTTTGAGTTGTTCCAAACAAAGGGAGTAGTAGGGGGTTACCCATTTTGAGTTATCACCCAATAAATAAAAGAAATCAATCTGAATTCTCTCTCTCTCTCTCTCTCATCTCTCTCTCTCTCTCTCTCTCTCTCTCTCTCTCTCTCTCAGTGCACATTTGCATGCAACTACCTATTTTCTCTCTCTTTCTCAGGAAGTTCCTACAATGTTAAAACTCCATTACTCCTTGAAGTGAACTACTTCTCGCCTTTTATCCATGCCCTACGTGTAAGTCTTGGAACATGTTCCTGGCATCGTGCAGCCACGCGCTTGTGAGAACGTTGCTCTGTATGCCCAATTTACAACTGTGCCTCTTTGAGCAAACCTTGCGGCGTTGTTCCATCCCTGTTGTGGCGCCTCTGTCGAGGTTGTTGCTGCCCAAGAGCACCTCTCGACCCCTTTTCCATCCTAGATATGCCCTTCGAGACCATATTAGAACTTTTGAAAATACATGTACACGAAGAATCTCTTGGGAAAGTAATGGGTGTATGCATGATAAGGTGAAACCACTTTCAGTCGTTGTCCCCACCAAGATTGTCAAAAAATAATCTGTTTTTTGACACTCCTGTGTACATTTGACTTGCTTGCACTTACTTTGAAGAGGCAAGATTTGGTGGCCACACAGCACATAAAGTTACAAACACAATGAAAAGTTCTAATCTTCAATTTTCCACATCAAAATGGTAATTTCTGTGTGCAAGGACTACTCTGGTTCAGTCTGTCACGTCCTCTCAAAACATTGTGGATCTCTATGTAATTATTATTTATTTTCTTTGTTGGAATTTTTGTTTATAAAAATCAGATATTTGATTAGGTAGAGATTATTTGCAAGATGGTGACCTAAAGAATGTGACCATGCAAAAAAATTTAAAACTTCAACGGTTCTTTTTTAATGTAGCTCAGAAAATATCAAACATTGCTTAGAGGATTTTGATAGAGTTTTTAGAAAAATTCTAATAAATAATGTACATTGCCACTCATTTTGCTTTTCATGTATGTTATGACCCTTACTTGTAAGGTTCTCATAGAAAACATTTGAGTCAATTTGAGTTGCGGAAAGACACTTTTCCACTATTTTAATTTTTTCCACTTCCACCATATTTCACTTGAAGTGTGTCTCCTTAGGTTTGGTAAAGTGCCAAGCTCAGAATTTTGACACTTTTCTATCTTCCATTGTTTGGTCCTACTCTCTCAATCCTAGTTGGCTAGTCCACCTCATACAAGGGGGCCGCCACATCATCAAAAGTCCATATCATCACCTCATCTCACCTTCCACATCACTACAGTCAATGATTTGGCCTCCACACTTGGCTTTCCTTGTCACCCTAATTGCCAACTCACCCACCACACTCAAGCACCACCTTGCATGCCACCTCACTGTAAATGCCATGTCATCCGCCACCTCATTGTGCCACTTGTCAGTGGTGCTTACATGCCTTGCCACGTCACTCACCACCAAGCATTCCATATCACCACCTCTCCAACTCATCATCTCTCTTTATCAATCCATGTCACCATTTTGACATGCAATCATATCACATGGCAGATGAAGGGATCCCATCTGTCATCCATGCAAGGCCACCACAACAACCACGTCATTTATTTTTAACTTCAAAAAAAAAATAAAAAAAATCAAGACAATCTAACATAATTATTTAATTTTTACTAAAATTAAATTAATCATATTTCTATTTAACTATTTAATAAAACATTAAAAACTATGTTTTTGGTAGAGCTATGTCGTTGCCCTAGCCGATGTTAGAATTTATTATGACATGGCTTTAAAGTCTACTTTAGCATAATGGCCTTCTTCCCCGCAATTCTAACATCGGCTAGGCAACTGCCTAGCTCTACCAAAAAACATAGTTTTTTAAGTTTTATTAAATAGTTAAATAGAAATATAATTAATTTAACTCTGCCAGCCCTTGGGTGCCCCTTGTCCATTACACTCAAACAAAGCTATTGCATTTTCTCATATCAATCATGAATAGTATGTACCCAATGTTGAGGAAAGATTGCCATACCTTGATTTGCTTGGTTCTCTGCTTGGACTTCATCCCTGATCCGACTTTGGAGTGGACTCTGAGACATTGCTTCATATCCCAGCGTGCCTTGCTCTATCTTCTTCTTGATTTTTCTACTCTTTGCCCGTGCAATGGCCACAGAGCCGTTGTCATTCTCCGAACTCTCAAAATCTACTTTTTCTCGCTCTTTAGGATGCAAAGACACCATGAATTTGTCCAATTTGAAAAGCTCTCCGTTGGCCAATTGCATAGTGGTTTCTAGTTATGTCCAACATTCTTCAAAACGATTAACCAAAATATTGCTTTTTTTTAAGATCAAAGAGGAAGTACTGGTTATCCAAATTGACTATAAAATCAGGAAACAATGGAAGTCACTATCAGGGGTGGTACTAGACGGCTATGCTGGTGTCAACATTTTTGGGGGGCATGTTAGAGAAGGAGTGGGAATTTAAGAAATGAAACTAGGGCCTTTTAGAATTCAAATGGCAGACCTATAGATAGTCCAAGCCATTGGTCTGATTGGAAAACTTCACATCAAAGTAGGCTCTTAGAATTTCAAAACCAATTTCTCAGTATTCTACGTGTAAGGGGCATATAGTATGCTTTTGGAAAGTCCATGGCTCAAGAGTGCAAAAGCCATACAGGACTATGCAAGCCAAACACTAACAATCCAAGGACCTAATACAATAATTCAGATAAAGACAAAAAATACCAAAAGTTTGAAAAGGGAAATGAGTCCGTAAGTGCTATGTAAAAAATATGGAATAAAAAATATCGAAAGAAATGTTGGCATCCATGAATATATTTTCCATAGCTGAAATAGATTCAAATGAAGCGCTTCTAGATCACGATAGGGCAAAGTGGCAAAGGCAAAAATATCCCAAAAAATTCAAAGCCGAATCTAGGTGAAAGGCGAGTAAATCTAGATGATGGGGCCTCTAAAGATTAAGAAAATGAGAAAACGAGGGGAGAGAAGAGCACAGGGAAAATTGACAACAAAATACAAATATACCCAGCTATAATAGGATACAATCTGATCAAGATGCAGATTCAGGTAATATGAAGATTTCTTTCAACGAATATGCAGTGGACATACATATGGAGAAGGAAGTTATGTCATTAGCAAAACAAAAAGTAGGTGGACCAAATTGGTTACTATCAGATGACCAAGAAACAGAGGAATGGAATCATGGTTTAGAAGAATATCTTAAGATGGTAAAAATCAACAAGAGTTTGAAATCAAAGATAAAGAAAAATACCAGGCAATCGTTTTTGACGGATCAAGATGTATTCACGTGGGAGAATACAAATTGAAGGGTGTAGATCAAAAGGTATGCCATCATCCAATACTGCTAAAACTAGATGCACGACCAATATGGATTCCAAGGTACAGAATGAATCCAAACTATACCAACAAGTTTAAGGATGAAATTGAGAATTTAGTGAAGGCATGATTCATTGATGAAGTGGCAAGTAGTGACTAGTTGTTTCCTATAGTGGTAGTTTTCAAAAAAGAATGCAAAATTGAGCGTCATAAGACTATAGAAATTTGAATGCTTGGACCATCAAAGACCTACTTCCTTTGCCATTCAAAGATATAATGTTAGATGAGATAGCATCCCATGAAATATACAACTTCACAAATGGGTACAGTGAGACAATCAATTCAAGATATAACTCAAAAATTGGGTGAAAATGACATTCATCATTAAATGGGGAGCTCAATCTTGAATTCAAACTCCAACTCTTACAATTCCAACACCCACCTCCTGAGATGTCTCCCTTGCTTTAGATGAAGCACCACTTCAGGCAACAAACTGGTAGGTGTCAACACATAAAACTTCTGAATAATCAAATCAAACAAAGCCAAACTTGTCACATTGGTTGGAGGTTCCACCAAAACCAAAGCCTTTACCTTTCCTGGAGTAGGCTCTTTTCCATTCTGTGAGACCACATGACCCAACAAATGAGCCCGTGGTTGAGCCAACTTGTACTTCTTGGGGTTCAACTATCCACCCTCTTCATCCTGCCTTTGAAAGAATAACTTTAACTTCAACAAATGATCAACCTTTGCACTATAGCACCCAATATCATCCATAAGAACTCTAAAAAACCAACCCAAGTAAGGCCCAAATACCAATACGTGTTGTAAGTGCCGACATTTTGTAGCTCAGTGATTGCATAATAGTAAAGTTGAAAAGGCTGAAGGTAAGATAAAAACCCAATTCCTATGCAAGTGACACCAAGAGTGTTGGGTTTGTCACATTGAGGAGCTACCAGATAAGTTGATCAATCAAATGAAGCAGATTAAAAAGGCTAGAAAGTAGGAGAAACAAAGAGCCATCTGGAAGGCTAAGGAAAAGGCCAAGAAGGTGGATGAATGGCAATAGTAGAGGACAATTGCAAGCAAGATGACTGAGGATCTAGCAAAGAAGATGCAGGAGAGGCCAAAACCATTCAAGTATTTTGTCAAGGGCTCCAAAGGCTCTAGAAAAAGGAACTCCCAAAGAAAGAATCTGGTAAGAGAGATGCTCGAAAAGAAGATTAAGAACCAGAAAAGGTCTCAAAGGAGCACATGGAGAAGGATGTCCCGCAAGTCAAGATAGACTTGGATGAGGCTAATCAATTGGATTTGGGGATGGAAAATATTCAAAAGCAACAAACCGATTCCCCAATAAAGTATTCATCTACTAAAACACGCAAGAGGAAGAGTCATGGTAGTGCGAGGACAATTATTCAAAAGAGAGATCATCAAGTTTAGATAGTAGCTCGAAAAATGAACGAGTTGAGATTTATGTTAAGGTCTTTGATTAAATTTAGAGGCTAACTATTGAACTAGATAACATTAGAAGAATCTTCCCAGAGGGTGCCAAATTTATCAAGAAGCAAAGAAACAAAGATTCAGATACGTGATCGACTATAAAATCAGGAACAATGGGAGCACTAGATGGAGGAGGAAGACCTCGAGAGAAGAGTTCATAGTGGCATCAAGTGTGGGTGCTTGAGTGTACGCATATGGTCGCGCTTCTCCCCATCAGTGTCTTCTTGGCCTTTTGAATGCCCAAATGGGTCCAAATTTCATAAATTTAGGTATGTGACCTAATAGGCATGCTTTAGTAGTTTGTAAGACTCACGTCAAATTGTGGAAATCGGTGGATTTTGATTCATGCACCCTCTTATATCTATAATGCAAGACGTTCCAAGTTTCCTCTCCAATGCCTAATGAAGCCACTTTCAAATTTTTCATGCAAGAAAAATGACATTTAGCACTTTATTTTGCAAATTTTTCCAAAATTTTAGAGTTATGGTCTTCCCAAAGACAAGAGGTAGAGAGTATACTCTAATATAGTGATCATAGTGTCAAGTTTGTTGTTGTGTTAAAAACATGGATGCTCTCTCCAAAATGAAGCATGCATCACGTGGTTGACACTGTCAACTTTCCGGTCCTTTCCGAACATTTTCAACTAGATTCAAATTTCCTTAATCACAATAATATCAACAAACAAATGATTCTATAATAAGATTAAGCACCATACATGAAAGAAACGACTAAAATAACATGAAACATATTTGCAACCCGGCACATGACCGAGTATCAACCATCCCCCTCACTTAATCAGTTGTGTATTTTCCTTTCACCTCTTATTATGATCAATTGTTTTGGCTTTTCAAGAATATATAAGATTATAAGTAGATAAATAAGAAATCTACAGAAGATGAGAGAGTACAAATGAAGATTTGATAGAAGTAGAGCGAAATCAACGAGACAAAAGTGTAACTTTTGAGTTGTTTCTTTAGTGGAGCTTTTGAGGGCTTTGTTGGCTTTGAAAGGGGTGTTAAACACCAAGTCGCCTATTTAGCATGCTCCAAGATTTCTTATCTTGCTTGTGAAGTTTGTTTGAGGGTGATTTCTATCAAAAACGTTGTGCTCACAATGTGTGATTTTGAGAGTGTCTTATCTTGTGTGTTTGGTTTTAAGGTAGAAATAGTAACTTTTTATTAAGGTGCAGGCCAACTAATAAAAAGTGCAGGCCAACTGGTTGTACACCCATCACACTGGCCATACTAACCTTATCTATTTTTTTTATCATACAAAACAAGGACTAGTGAGGTATTATTCCAATTCTCATTGAGAGCTCCACCAACACTCTGTGTCTTCTCTTCTTCCCCCTCACTCCGCATGCACCATGCACACTTCAAGTGGTGGCAAAGCCGAAGGTTGTGGTGCTACTCCTCTCCCAGTATTTCCTTCTTCCTAGGGGCAAGCTTTACATCGGCAACCGATCAAGAAAGCTTGAAGCTTTAATGACTATGGAGACATTGTGAGCTCAACACATAGAGCTCACATATCAAGGTGGCAAGGGAAAAAACTCCACAAGCCACAAGAGGAGAGAGATTGATCTTTATGTGAGCTCAAATAGAGGAGAGAGAGAGAGAGAGAGAGAGAGAGGAATAAGGTTGCTCAATTTAGGAGAGATTGACAACAAGTCACTATTTTGCTCATAACTTGAGCTACAAAACTTGAACTCGTTTTTTTCTTAATCAAAACATAGATTTCTTTGAGCTCTACAATTTGCAGAAGAACTTTTCAGCTAACTCAAAGTATAGGTGTTTCTTAAATCAAAAGCACAAAATTTGTTTTTTTAGGAGATATTGTGCATTCAAGTTGAATTAGAGAGAAATAAATAGCTTAATCTCAACTTCAACATTGAAGGCCTCGAGGACACACACAGTCTCTCGGCATTGGCATGTTCTCCCCTCAACATTCGGTGAGTTCTCCTCTTGGTATTGGATACAGACACTCCAACAACGATGACACCAACAACCCATTTTTCATCGACACTCACATCAGCATCGGCATCAGGTTGACTTTGATGACACCGATTACACGTTTGAAGAAGCTCTTTGGCATTGTAGAGAGCAACACAAGAAGAAAGTTCAAAGCTTGCCATTAGCAATAGTTCTATGTATTTCTAAGAGAAAATTTGGATTTCCATATGCGTTCTTGGCATTGATGTATCTTCTCTTTGGTATTGATCATGCATAGCATTTATGGGTTCTCAGAGATAGCTCTTAGATACAGTTTTTACATGCACAAGGATAGTCACAGGTTCTTTGGACACATAGATCTACTAGCATCTTTGGTAGTGACAACCATAACAATTCTAGTGGGAGTTTTGGATGCACTTGAGAGTGCTTGTGCTCTATTGAGAGCATATTACTCCCCACAATGAGCTGGATCTGTGATTTTTGCTTGCATCTCATTAGCACCTATTTATGCTCTTATCTTGCGGTTTTGCAATGACAATTTTATGTTTTGGATGTACCTTGTATTGCGAATATTGCCATTGTACCTCGTTGTGGAGCCGATTTTGGCAATCATGGTCATTTTTGAGGCTCCGTTCAAAAGAGCCCTATTTAAGACTATGGCTAATCATGTCTACATAGCCTTTGTGAGGGTCATTGCATGAGGTTTTTTGAAGGCAATCATTTGGGGTCTGTAGTGAGGAAAAGGTATCGTGCTCTCTAGAGTGGGTGCTCCTTGGTGCAGTATGCATGAAACCTCACTCCAACAGAAGAAACATCACACAGGAATGTGACTCAAACACTGAAGCGAAATATGACTCAAAACACAACTGCAGACTCAACATAATGGAACTCGAAAGCTCAAAGAACCATACAACTCTGGTTGGCAACACACACAGGTCCAAGCTCGATACTCTAAGGTACAATGGGGGTGTCGAGGCTCCAATGTGCAGGGAGAGTGCCAGGGCATGAGAGCTTTAGACTCAAGGCCCAAGACTCGATGCTAAACCATACAAATGTGGATAATGATGCGTATCCACGATTGGAACCATCCACTCATATGTATCTCCTAAAGAGCCACCAACGGTTGGCAGGTATTCCAATCCAGCTAAGCCTATCTCCTAGTTGAGGTGGTGTGATATGGCCACGGTGTCCACTTGACCACCATCCGTAACACTTGCCATGTGTCACTGCCCAAGCGAGAGTCCGCCCAATGTGAACTCAAGCCCAACTGCACTAACTGTATGTCCAATGCATGTGACAATGTAGCCCTGCTACGCCACAAGACCACTCACCGTCCCGGTGAGAGAGAACAGTGAAATTGGTGATGCGCGCTTTTCACCCCCCCCCCCCCCCCCCCCCCCCCCCCACCCCCCCCCCCCCCCCCCCCCCCCCCCACCCCAAAAAAAAAAAAGCCCTTGTACATAGCTAAGTTTGATCCATGCAACCCCAAGCATGCTTTCAAACACGACCATCACCACACCTTGGGGCAATGCATGGATACCGGTACGGTGCACCCACCACAAGGAGCTCGATCGTGTTCCCGGTTTGAAGGTCACCACGGATGCAGGGGAGATAACAACTCTGGAAGGAGGATGGGTTCAGATGACCTCCTTAGGTCTTGAATTGTTGTGATATGGTAGCCAATGGTGTTGATGTAGATGATTGGAAACTGTACTCGCGCTTTGGAGTTTATATAGATGTAAGGAGTATCCTAGCTATACGTGATTTGGTGCACCAGTATGTGAAAGCAGCAGCTATTGCCAGGGGTTTGGTATGGAGCACTTGAAGGGGGTTCTCAACTTGGGCAAGAACACATGCTTGATAAGGGCAAGCCTTATAAAAATAAACAAATAAAAAATGTTTTTTACAGGAACGTGGCCGCCACCACCACCACCCCTTTCTCTCACGCTATGGAGCACTCTCTCAGACTCTCTCTCTCTCCCTCTTGCTTGGCACCACCATTCTCCCTCGCTCCGTCCATTATCAGAATCAAACGATGCTCTTCTCTCTCTCTCTCTCTCTCTCTCTCTCTCTCTCTTCTCTCTCTCTCTCTCTCTCTCTTCTCTCTCTCTCTCTCTCTCCCCCTCCCCCCCCCCCCCCCCCCCCCCCCCCCCCCCCCAGCCGACCCTTAGGTTTTTGTTTGTTTTCTCCTCTTTTCCTACCCTACCCTCTTGATGGACCCTCAGTCCTTAACTGATATGTATCAGCCCACACCGAGAATGAATTGTTGTAATGTTGTGCTTTTGGTCCCATAGGTCATATATGACCTCCGTGGATGATAATACAATCTCTCTCTCTCTCTCTCTCTCTCTCTCTCTCTCTCTCTCTCTCTCTCTCTCTCTCTCTCTCTCTCTCTCTCTACAGTCCAGCAAGGCGACAACCCTCTCTCTCTCCCTCCCTTGGATGAGTTCAATGGCCAGAGCAAGCTCACACTCCCACCACTCAGCCCCTTGCCTCTCCTCCCTCATTCTCCCTCATACATTATTGGCCACAAATCTCTCTCTCTCTCTCTCTCTCTCTCTCTCTCTCTCTCTCTCTCTTTCCATACACACACAGACACTCATGGACACACACTCGCCCATACTCTACTCTCCTGTTCTCTAGCTCTCTCTCAGACTCAAAACAAGGGAAAATTTAGTTCTTTGTTTTTTTGTTGTTGACATACACACACAAACATATACATGTGCACACACATATTTACACTACACGCATAACCACGCATACATAATCACATACGCACCAACAACACACACACACATGGCAAGCACAAGAAGAAACAAAAACAAAGAGGATTGACATCGATGCATCGACAGACGAAGAAGGATGACACCAAAAACATGTGATGTCGAGCAAATCAAAGAATGACGCCGAAGGCATGCCCCATCCGGCACCGAAATTGACGAGCGCACTACACCAATGCACTAGTGAAGCCTTCGATTCACCGGCATCTCATCCACAACGCACTTCCTTAACGCACTTCCTCAATAACAGTCGTAGAGTAATTCATTTTCTGTTTTCCAAGCCAAACTTGTAAAACCATTTGTATATTCCACCTCTTTGTAGGTGATGGTCACAAAGGCCCACCTAGGAGAATATCATTGTCTTATTTCTCACACAACAAAGCACCGGTCAACCATCCGGGACCCGGCTGCTTGCTTTGTCTCTCCTGCTTAGGGCCCTAAATCTAATTAGTTTATACTAAACTAAGTTGTCTGCACCTATAAAAGAGCATTGAGAGGTCACTGTCAGGGGACATTCAGCACTTGAAAGAGAAGTAATGCACACACATTGACTTCAAGGGTCACTAGACACAGGAGTAGGATCTCCGCACACATGAACTTTTTCTAGAGAACGCACTATAGTCTCTCTCTCTCTCTCTCTCTCTCTCTCTCTCTCTCTCTCTCTCTCTCTCTCTCTCTCTCTCTCTCTCTCTCTCTCTCTCTCTCTCTCTCTCTCTCACAACACACACACACACACACACACACCGCGGTTTCCACCTTTTTCTAGAGAACGCACTATCGTCTCTCTCTCTCTCTCTCTCTCTCTCTCTCTCTCTCTCTCTCTCTCTCTCTCTCTCTCTCTCTCTCTCACACACACACAACACACACACACACACACACCACACACACACCGTGGTTTCCACCTTGCCAAAAGGAAGGGTTTTGTAAATACCATCTTGATTCAAGCTTGCCCTCACATTCCGAAGGGTTTTCATCTCCTCCGTCTACATCTCCATCTCTATCTCTCTCCCTCTCCCTCTCTGTCTCCCCCTACGGTGTGATGTGTAAGTGTTATTTGAATCATTGTTGTCTGCGTCCTAGCCACTCAAAGCTAGGTGGTCCCCCCCTGTTTACTCCCCGTGACAAGTTCTGTGTGCATGGGCCTGGCGTAGAGACTGTTGCGGTCCATTTTGCACTTGCGCTTGTCAGAAGGAAGGAAAAAATGTAGCCAACTTGGCCGGAGAAGCTGATGTAAGTATTATTTCTAGTAGATGATGAAGAAGGAGGAGAAACTCCGCCAAAATTAGATAATCAGTTCAGAAAGTTAAGAACTGAAGAAGACCCAAGCATGAACCAAACGCCGAAAGTCACAAGGCATCAAAATATCCAAAGCAAAGAATAGGGCTGATGGAGAGGGGCAAGCTAGAAAATGGTATTTCTCCTATCCGAAGAAAATAATAGCAATCTTCAAATCATTTGCAGTATTTGGTCAAGATTTAAAGCCATTGTAGGTAACTTTCCAAACTCAAAGCTTTTGAAATTACTCGACCGAGGAGGGAAGGTTGATGAGCTGGATAGAGAGGTTGAGGAGGGTAGGGGCGAGTGGGGTGGGGAGGGACAAGTGACAGAGGAGTGGGGTGGGGAGGGACGAGTGAGAGAGAGGGAGAGGGTAGGGGCTAGCTGGGTCGGGTAGGGGCAAGTAGGGAGTGGGTGGGGGGGGGGGGGCGGGGGGGTGGGAGGAGGTGGGGTAGGGGAGTCAGGGTGGTAGGTAGGAGGCTAGGGGCAGGTGGGGGGGGGGGGGGGGGGGGGGGGGGGGGGGGGGGGGGGGGGGGGGGGGGTAGGGGGGGGGGGTGGGGCGAGTGAGAGTGGGGGGGGGGGTAGGGGCGAGTAGGGGGAGGGTAGATAGGGGGAGGGTGGGTAGGGGCGATGAGGTGAGAGTAGGGGCGAGGTAGGAGTAATGAGTGGCGAGAGTTGAGGGTGTGTGGTTAGTGCAAGGAGGGGATAGGGTCTACGAGGGGTTGGTGAAGGGGTGGGTTCACATCCACATGCACAGACAGCCTCCTATCAAAGCTGAATTTTGTGGTAGTTTGATCCCGGACAGAAGGTCCACATAGCCGTATACCCATTGGTCTTCCCAATAGTTTTACAAACCAGTCTCTTTCAAAATCAACATTGTTTGATGCTTCTGTATTCTTTAATGAAGCTAACCTTATCTTCTCTGACACGAACCATAGAAATTTGCTCTGCATCTTGTCTAGCAGCGCGGGGTGGGTACCAAAGTCGCAGAAGTGTCGTGCTTTTACTCGGTCTGGAGATGGAAATGCTAAAGAATTCCCTATATGTAAAGAGGTTGCCGCGTCAAAAAGCAGAAAGACATCATGAGCCGGGAGCGCATCAAGCTCGAAATCATGTTTTTTTTGTTGTATCCCCCCTTGAGGAAGCTCAGTGAAGGGGAGCTTGCTAGACACAAAGGAGAGCTTATTCTTGGTCAGAGAAGTAGCGACCAATGGCGTTGATGATTTGGGGGGGGGGGGAACTCTTGTAGAAGAGATTTGTTTCGGCTACTATGAATCTTTGTAGGCTCACCCAATCCAAAGGCTTCCACCAAGGGCGCATGGTGAGTAGGTGTTATGACCTCCACCCTTTGAGCTGACTCAGAAGGCTCGTTGAGTTTAGTTACTATGGAAACATTGGAAGAGAGTGTACCCTCATGCAAGGCATAGATTTGGTAGCATCCAACCACTCTAGTAGATCTTCATCTGACCTGTCAGGTGGAGTAGGCTGTTCCAATTCAAGGCTGGTTTCTAGGTACGACGGCATCCATGCCTCCTTCTAGGCGAATGGGTTGCATTGGGGAGCCAAGAGTATGTATCCACATGGCGTTGTTTCCTCAATCATGAAGTGCTTTAGTGTGTCGCAGCCATGGTCTAGCAACCATGGTCTACCGATGAGCAAGGGAAATCCAACCTCAACTTGGGGAAGATGAACCACAACAAAATCCAAATTAAAGGTGAACTATTGTACCTGCAGAGGCACTTTGTCCACTTAACCCACTCGGTAAACTGTTCATTGGTTGGCCAATGTAACTGTGAAGGCCGTAGACCTAGAGCTAACATAGTGAACTCGGGCATCAGGTTGATGCTAGATCCACCATCCACTATCACTCCTGAGAATTTCCGCCCCAAGACGGGCACGGTGAGACGAGGGCTTCTGTAGTCAATGAGGGGAGCAGCAGGATGGGATATTATATAGGACTTTGATGGTAACACTGGGAGGTGCCCACCACTCGGACTTACTCTGGGGTAAAGTGACTGAATAATAGCAAGGGTCTCACTTCTAAAACTCGCATCTAGCCGCAGCATGTCATAGAGGGACACTTGTTGGAAGGTGTTCTTCAATATTGTCTCTGCTGTAAGCTTTTCTTTTTCTACCAATGGTTTCTCTGGTACCTTGATCTTCTATAGATCATAAATTGCTTCCAAGAAGGCTTCATCAATATCGGAGAGCAAATATTTGGATTCTTGCTTGTCATTGGGTGATGGCTTGTCCCAATAGCTGAAGGCAAGGTATCCATTGTTGTGAGAATGTGTGGGGGAGTTGAATGTGCGGGAATGCTAAGACCGAGAGCGGCTCTCTGGGCCTGAGTGAGGACGCCCGTTGTGGCTCCTCTACCAACTGCAGTTTAGCTTAGAGGGGTAACCACATGGGCAAAAGGGGGCGGCTGAGGAATGGTGCTAGCTTTTATCAAATTGAGCTTGGGAAAGGTAAAATCATTCTGGCTTTGACTTGGGTTCAAAGTCGTGGATGCACAAAGTTTAGGGAAATCCTTATTGTAATGATCCTTCATTTTGGGGCAATGATGTCAGGGAGGGAACCTTTCTAGCAGGGGGCATTTGCTTTGGTAATGACCATGTTCCCTGCATCTATAGCACAAAATGGGCCAATTCAATGGGCGAGTCCAAGGGCGAGGTGGTCCTTGCTCCTAGTGCATGGAGTTGGATGTGGAGGCATAGAATCTTTGAGGGGATGAGGGAGCATGGGCATGATAAAAGCTCTAAGAGGGAAAAGGACTTTGCATACCTTGCATAGGAGGGGCTGTCAACAAAGGTGGCATGTGGTTTGGATGGCCATAGGGGGAAACCATGTTGGATGCAGGTGTTAGCCCTTGTTGAAGAGTAGGACCAAGACTTTGATGTATTTGTCGCAATCCTTTGAGGTAGTAGCAATCCTTGTCCTCATGTCTGAACTTCTCACAGAAGTGGCAATAAGCCTGAAGGGGGCATTCTTGTGGAGGGTGCCCTGGCGAATGGCATGAGGTACACCAAACCACAGTCTTAGACTCACAGTGAGTCCTTAGCTCTTCTAGCTCGCGTTTAATTAGGTCCAAGGCCTCTTGATGAGGGGGCTTCTCCTCTTAGAGAGAGAATGATCTCTCCTCTTGAAGAGCTCAATGTAACTTCAGGGCTTTGAGCTCCTTGTGTGAAGAAGTTAAAGGATGAGATGGACTTTCCAAAAGTACAGAGGCAGTCTTGCCTTGGAAAGAGTTAGTAAACAACTTCCTTGACCCCTCTATCCTAGTAGCAACAGCAACAAACTCCTCCAGGTTGGCATCAGGTCGGAGATTCTCTCCGAGTTTTTGTTAAGAAGTCTTTGGAAGAGCCTTCTCTACCCATTAATTCACCATAAACTCACTTGGTTGCTGAGGAAGCTTGGAGACCAGAGACTTTGTTCTAGTCATCAGTTCCGCAAAAGTCTCTTTGGGCTGAAGCATCAGGTTGGCCAACTCATCTAGAACCTTTTCTTGGAAGTCCCCTGGCTTGAAAGCTTCACAGAAGTGTTGTCTCAATGTGGCCCAAGTAGCAAAGTGGTTTTCAGCAAACTGATTGTACCACTTGTCTGCTAAGCCATCTAAGATAGATGGGAAGAGCACTAAGTAGGCATCTTCATGGTTGAGACCGTGACCTCTGTAGAGAGAAACAAACCTCCAAGCATGGTTGTAAGCATCCTCTGTGTAGAGACCCTTGAAAGTCGGAAACTTAATATTCACCTTAGCTAGAACGCTTGTGAGCTCCTCCATGTCTGCGCAACAACTTGTTGCACTTGAGCTTCCTGTAACACAAGGGATGAGAATTTTATTGATGGGGGTGACTAGGGGTGTAGAATTGGTTGAGGGAATGGAGGTAGCTGCAAGGGAAGGTAGGGGTATGGAGCTGGTGGACTTCTACTTGGCACAAAGGGTTGACGCTTCCTATGGTAGTACTTCAGAGGACTGAGTAGTGGGCTTTGTCGCTCTTTTGAGTGCCTTGTATGTGTTATGCAGTGACCAAAGCCCACCCAAGCTTTGGACACAAAGACCTTGTAACTTGCTGAAAACTGGTCCAATCGCCACTAGACCAAGGGGAGTGACTAGACCACTTAGCTAGACCTGGATGAGAGAGACTAGACCACTTGACTAGACCTGGACAAGAAGGACTAGTCCCAGGTCGAGAGACTACTGGACCAGGATGAGAGACTACTAGACCTGGACAAGAAGGACTAGTCCCAGGTCGAGAAACTATTGGACCAGCACAAGAGACTAGTCAAGCAAGTCTAGATGGTCAGTTTGAAAACTAAGAAAATCGAGGGAAAATTAGACGGGACCAAGCTGAGGCACGCCCAGAGTGTGCAAACAAACCGAGTGATACAAGGAACTGAAACCAGGTAGCTCCTGGACTTTCAACGGAGTGAGACTTCAGTTGAGGTCCCATCAAGCATGCCAAAAATGAGAGCACCTGTAGCGAGAAAAGGTGTTGTGCTCTCTAGAGTGGGTGCTCCTTAGTGCAGTATGCATGAAACCTCACTCCAATAGAAGAAACGTGACACAAGAACGTGACTAAAACACAGAAGTGAAATATGACTCGAAACACAATACGACTCAAAACACAACTGCAAACTCAACTCAATGAAACTCGACAAGATCAAAGAACTATACAACTGCGGCTGGCAACACACACAGCTCCAAGCTCAGGACTCAAGGTACAATGGGGAGTCAAGGCTCCAATGTGCAGGGAGAGTGTCAGTGGCGTGAGAACTCTACACTCAGGACTCGAGACCAGACACTAAACCATACCAAAGTAGATAATGATGTGTACCTATGACTGGAACCAACCACTCATATGTATCTCCTAAAGAGCTACCAACAGTTGACAGACATCCCAATCCAGCTAAGCCTATCTCCTAACTGAGGTGGTGTGATCTAGCCATGGTGTCCACTGGACCACCATCCATAACACTTGCCACGTGTCACTGCCCAGGCAAGAGTCCGCCTAGTGTGAACTCAATCCCTACTGCACTAATTGTTTGTCCAGTGCATGTGACACTGCAGCCCTGCTACATGGCCCAGTTACCAAGTGTGAGGCCCGGGGGATTCACCATGGAAAACTTACCGCACCACGTAAGTGCAAGGGAGGGGGGTTTTTTTACAAGCTACATAAGCGTATAAGTTAGGGGTAGCCCCCCAATAATTTATCTCCAAGCTTAAAAATAAGGGAAGGGGGTATCATTTTTTTTTTTTTGGGGGGGGGGGGGGGGGGGGGGCACACATACTATTCCCTATACTCTTCGTTGTTTTATCATGTTCTAGATGCTTGAAGATCTAGCCTATAGCTTTTATACTATCTTGAACCAAAACTGAAGGCCACATCTCAATGCTCGAAACAAACCTCGTTTTAGTCTACTTCCACCTACAAATTTTAAAATTTACCTCTTGAAATTAATTATGTGGGTTTTGGCAACTTTTTTGAAAAAGCCTATTAGGTTTTTTAAGTGTATGCAAAGGAAGAGGAGATAAAGTACCTTTTGAATATACAAGGATAAGATAAAATAAGGGAAAATAAAAAAGTTATATAGTTTTTTTAGAATTTTAAGGTGCATTATATTCTTGAAGTGAGGAATAGGACTAAGGATAGTGGGAATGGGAATCAGGATGCCTTAATTAGGTTAATGAAAATTTTAAAGACTTTAGTGTTGCTATTAGGCTTAGCTAACGTTAGAATCTAAATAAACATTATTTTTGGTTGGCAAGGCTTCCGCCCCTTCATGTCATCCCGACTCTTTACAATTTGCCTTGTGAGCTTGTGACTTGTAAACGTTGTCTATGAGTCCCCTCTCACTCTCTCTTCCTCTCTCTCAACATTTGTGGCACACGTGACACAAGCTCTGTCAAATTTTCTCATCCTGCATCCTCAAAGATTTCCTTTGTGAATCTGTGAGTGCTGAGCAGTGAGAACCTTAGAGCATGTCACATTGTCTCTCTTGGCTGACTCTAACCAAGAAGTAGGAGAAACACAACAAGAGGTAATTTGACCACAGAGAATTACCTTGTTGGCACCTTGTAAAGTGGACCATTGATCCTTATGGGTGGGAACGTATGGGACCCCTTCCCATTGTCCAAATGTGCACATGTGCCATCTGTGAGTGCCGAGGTTAGCCATTGCCGCCAATGCAGCCCACTCTTAAACTCTTGCCTCTGTTTAAAAAGGTCCATTTCTTGCTTTCTAATCTCTATGGGTTGCCCCTCTTGTGAGCTTTAGTATACAACTTCGTCGTACACACCCATTTCGCATCTTTCCCTCGACACAGATAAAGTCGTTCTCTCCCTCATCAATGACCGCTACACTTGCATCCTTAGGGTTTCCCAAAAGCTTCACCCCGGGATGCATCCCCCCCATCTCCACATACCTGCAAAGACGACCTCTACATTTGGATTACTTCTACATTTGAATTTTCACATATTGTCTATGCTCTCGTCTATGAAGGAGTTGATGCACACATCACAAGAACTTCACGACACATTCCCAAATGAAAAAAGGGTCTTTTTTTCCATATAATTTACCACGTACAAGGGGGGGGGGGGGGGAATTTACCACTTTCAAAAAACAAAATCCATATAATTTACCACGTTCAAGGGGGGAAAAAGCCTTCAAATTTTCTTTTCCATTTAGGAAAGCTACTAGTAAATCACACCCATGTTGGAAAATGTGATTTGCAGCTGAAGGAGGGAGGATGACGATGATAAGGCATGAATCCCCTTTATATGTTTGATAAGAGTGCATTGCTAGAAGGCGTAACCCACAAGTCAACATTATAAACTCTATGCAGTTGAGTCCAACTCTCCAGCTTTTGTAGCTCGACAGTGATTTCCATTTCTGGCCAAGCTGCACCTTCATGTCCTTAAATGCTGAAAAACTCACGAGAGAGAGAGAGAGAGAGAGAGACTGCATAGCACGGAGCCTGCCTGTGCCTTTCCTTGCTTCTGCATGCGAGGGTCTCGTCGCCAGTCCAGTCCACATGCACACACACACACACAGAGGCTTAGAGTAGCCCCATCCCCCCCACACAAAAGAGAGAGAGAGAGAGAGAGAGAGAGAGAGAGAGCACTCCCACAGCTCTCATGAACTCCACCCTCGGCAGTTGTCAGTACTTGCATCGGCCCACATGCAAGATGTCACCTACACTCACATCCTCCAACCACCCTCTCTATCCCCTGTCTTGTCCAGATGGAAAGTTCGAAATAGAGGGATTTGGTGAGATTTCCTTCAAAACAAAATAGGCACCACCCTACTCTGCACATTAACAAAAAAAAGTTGCTTAGTGTGGCTTGCCCTCAGTTACTCAGTAGTGCCATCTCTCAATGGCTTGCTGCTCGTGGTATCATATGCCAACAGCTCGCAGAAGCTTGCAGAGTAGCCCTCAGTGGTCGGGTAGCCCAGGCTCGGAAGGGCACCAAGGTCGACCGGGCCTCACTCTCTATCTCTCTGTCTTGTTTTTAATTATGTACATCTCCTAGTGGTCATTTTGCAGGCCTCGTGATTTCATCACTTTTTTGGCCTGCCCATAGTGATGTGTTCCCTTTTTTATCTGCTCAAAGGGCAAAGGCTATAAAGACGCTTTCTTTTTGGCATGCCCAAAGGGCTAAGGCCATAGTGATGTGTTCCCTTATTGTTAGTGAAAAATCTCATATGTAAATTTTTTTATAACAAAGAATGAAAAAGTTTGATTGGTGAGTGCTATAGTGAGCACTCATGAGAAAGTTAAGAGTGACAGTGAGTGGGCGACAATATCACGTTTTCTCTCAAAAAGATATTGAAATAAGATTCTTTCCAAGATTATTTTATTGAATGTGCTCAAAATTAGAGTGTGGCTCCTCTTTTCTCGTGCAACCACCTCCATGACCAAGTCACCAAGTGTCCCGTTTGTAAAAATTTAAATGGTTTTCGGTATTTGGTTTCGTAATTTCGTGAATCATGCAGATAATGTCGAGCGAATGATGGAAGGGGTAGTCTCGAGGAGGGGGGCAGACTGTTTCACACTCGAGGAATATCTTTAATCTTAAATGTCGTGTTGAGGTGCACTCTCTCGCGTTGAGAACTTGAGTAGTTTGCACCATTGCATGAGGTGCTTCTCGTGTCGATCGTCGCCCTCAATTTCATAAAGCCGGGGGGACGCATGCAAAGCATGAGCAGTAGGAGCAGTATTAGCAGCAAATGGAGCTGTGCATGCAGGAGCACTAGGCAATGTCGCGGTAAATGGTCCACGAGGGATATGGTCCACGAGGTAAATGGTCTTGCTATTAAATTTATTAGCAAGAGAGAAGCTGAACCTGACGATTCACGCAAGGGCTGAGCCTGCACATTCTATAACAGGCCTAATCGTTGTATAAGCAGAAGAAGTACGCCAATGGATTATGGGGAAGCTGCCTTCGACTTCCAGGTTATATTCTCTTGAGTCTAGCAATCTCTATTTCTAGATAGGGGGCTTGGGCCTCGGCCAGAGTTGCCTGCGAGTTCTACCAGTTTGTTGGCGCTGACGCTCCTGATCCTATATAACCAACCTTGTACCAGTGCTCTCGCTTCTAGCACCCCTGCCCTGCGGTAATAAATTAGGGTAATATTAGGGCCTGCTACACCCGAGAGATCAATATTCTGGTTGCTTTTCTTTTCCCTGCTTAAAAGTCCCCTCTGCCTTTTGCGGTCTCTTCTTGCAGGGTTCAACGGCAATAATCTCTCTCTCTCTCTCTCTCTCTCTCTCTCTCTCTCTCTCTCTCTCTCTCTCTCTCTCTCTCTCTCTCTCTCTCTCTCTCTCTCTCTCTCTCTCTCTCTCTCTCTCTCTCTCTCTCTCTCTCTCTCTCTTGCTGTTGTGCTCTCTCTCTCTCTCACGAGAACATTTTGTTAGTTTATAAAAGACATTTCAAGTGCGCATTCTCATGTACTCTTCGCCCAGGTGTCTCCCTCCCCTAACAGACGTCTATAACAGGACACAGCAAGCTCTTCACTCTCTCCCTCAAGATCAAGATCAACCCTCACCGTGTGTAACACGAGTCTTCAATAGTTAAAGACCTCTCTATGTGTTCACGCCCCTTTTCGGCAATTAATATCTCGTTTTCAATTTTTATCTACCTAGTCTAGAGCCTGCGCAGGAACTGTTCCACGATTTAATTAAATGGCGCGTCACATTGATAAGACCACACTGATAGAGACACTCAACCTAGGACACATCACACCCCGCTAAACCAACGCTCTAATTCCTTCTTGTTTGCCTCTTGTAGGCTTGGGATGGATGGGCTATGTTCAGGGGGATAACAATACAAGTTGTATAGCTTTAGCTGAGCTCAATCTTCACATCAAGAAGTGTGGCCCAAGGTTGTAAAGGGTTGCAGCAAACCCTACGATGCTACTTTATTTGGGCAAGTATTTTACAAGTGTAACCCTATTGGTGATGGTTCTTCACTCTTTAAATATTTGCATTTTTTCTAAAGTGTATGTTGGTTCTTTTATTGGCATGGTAGGGGTCTACAGGTTGGTTACTTGGGACGCACCTTATTTCTTCATTAGCAGCAGGCAAGTCTTGGTGGACTGAAAGCTTGAGTGACAGAACAAGCAGGTGGTGGTGGTGTAGGATAAAGGGAAGCACAGGGCTCCAAGGCTGAGGCTGTAGCTAGTTCTCATTGCTCGCAATGCCAGCCCAATAACATATAGAAAATGTATTTTACAAAGCAATTCAAACTAATGTGAGTGATTAGATGATAGATGATGCTTTGCAGGAGTAGCCTTTGTGGCCTCTTTGTGATGCATTGCAGTCTTGTGCAAACCTTGATGGGTAGTTTGTAATATGTTAATATGCGTAGGAAAATGTTTCTGTAAGATGATTGAGGTGAATGGAGCATTTCAAGCGGCTTCATACTGGACTTTTGCTTTGTAATGAAAACAGGCTAGTCACAAGAATCCCACTCACGTTCCATATGCATTATGTTGAAGGTTGTTGGTGGTAGAGTTGTTTTGTGATGTCTTTTTGCGTAAGATTTAAAAGATAAGTCTTCTTCGTATCAGAATAAGAACTCGTTCTTTTGCATGGGTGTAGGTCCAAGAGCACTTTGATGTGGATATCAAAGAGCTACCTAAGCAAATTGATGCTATGACCTACAGTAAGTTCTCATTTTCAAGATGTTGTGTTGTTCTTTACCTTTCGGAGTTAATAAAGCCCTTCTGTTTCTTTGGATGATGATCATCTTTTATGTACTTGCAGTGCCATCATAGAAGATGCCATTGGTTTTCACTGAGCTTCACTCCGTACAGAGGAGCAGAGCAACCTTGTTAAGAGCCTCAAATTTGTTCTAGTGGAGTTGTTTCCTAAGTTGGAGGAAAGTGATCGTTGAGGTGTCAGCTTGGAATAATGTTGTTTCTTTTTCAAAGCCTATTTACTTGAGTGAAGCTGGAATGATTCAAATATCTGAAAAGCAGCTCTAGTCTTCAGCATGGCTAGGGTCATTTGTGCTTCGAGGCACGAGCTTATTTGCTTTGAGCCTAAGTAACCTGTAGAAAAGGTCAATTATTGGCAGAGTAGATTTTAAGGGTTTCCTAACATGCTTAGCCTGAATTAGTGGTAGTTTTTGTTATCTGCTATTGTGCCACTTGAGAGAGTGTTAAGCTTCTGCCTTATGTTGACCTTCAGTGTTTAATCACAACTTAACTCATGTCTGGCATCAAGTTAAAAGACATGGTTATCATAGTACTGAGAAAAGCTTTTGTAAATTTTTTTTAACAAATCATTTCATGTCTGCTGTGAAGTTAAGACATGGATAATGTATTCTAGGAGAACTTCATTGATATCGAAGCCCATGATGTGTTGTTGATGCCTGTTGTTGCTCATATGGATTCTGGGCCTGCTGCTTCTTGATCACTATCGTTGTCAGTATTGGGTAACTCAAGCTCACTCAAGTGTTATCACTAGAGCTACACTCAAGTGTTATCACTAATAGTAACTTGCATCATCCTCTACTTCAGCATAGTCATAATCGGAAAAATTGGTATCCTATATCAATATTATCATATCCCAAAATTTGGCGAAAATGCAAGTATCTGGTTATACTTGGCTTCCAAGTATCCCAAAATTTGGTAAAAATGCAAGTATCTGGTTATACTTGGCTTCCAAGCTTAGAATTAGGGGAGTGAGGGAGGTTTGAAAGATCTATTATCTGAGAAAGGGAGACAAGCAAAGTAGAGCACTGGTGATTTCTGCAAGGGGATTGATCATGGGGGGATTGGATTGCAGATCTTGAGAATCTTGACTTGCATCGAGTTGCACAAGTAGAACCTCCTCTGGCCTTGGCAAGAACACCTATAGACGATGGTGGGAAAGGGTCAATTGCAACATTGAGTAGTAGTACTTAGCTCCCGCTCCCCTTTCCCACTATGGTAGGCTATCTTCTTCAATATGATCACCTCTTATGGCTCTCAGTTATTGAATTCTGTTAGGCAGCCATGGAACTTACATATAATGACAAACTTGAGATTAAATTGGTTTTCTCGCGTAGACAATCAAAATCTAACCAGAGTTGTTCTAGCTATATGGTGGTCCCGATGTGGGTGTACAGGCAGACCATTAGACTTCACAACAGGCGTATGTGGGATTTTACTGTTGTTCATGGCCTTCAGTGTGCTTAGCATGAGCTTTCCACCTTCCGCCACGTAATTCGACCCTTGCGTGCTCCCCATGCTTTTCTCCCATCTTGACCTCTTTAGAGCTACACTTAAATAATTTGTGACCCTAAATAATTACATGGTAGGCCTCGTTATTTTATCACTTTTTTTACCTTGTTCTCCTTGTTTTTTTAATTTGCTCAGTGTTGCAATGAGTGCTCAGAAGATAGTTATGACTAAGGGTAGTGGGTTCTTGAGTGCGTTTAATGATGTTGCCAGCATGGAGGCCAAAGGTAACTTGTGTTGGTGGGTGAAAACTTAAAAAGGCTCTCAAGAAGGTGCAGTTACCGAAACAGCATCATTGTGGAGGTTTATTTTTTGAGGTTCTCGCTTCCTCATTAGATGAGGGTAGTGAATAGGCTAGTCCCCTAAAACCCTAGGTCCCTTCCCTCACGTTCTATCTTTGTTCACTTTCTCTTTCTTGCCCTACGCTTTTCTAAACAATCCTATACATTTATATCGGGTTTTCAAGCCCTCGGCCACTCTCCACCTAATGCTTCACGAGCCTCTTTGTAGGTTGTGGCTCGGTTATGCTCGGCTTCTTGCAGAGGAGCATCTCAAGCCATTTTTTAGTGCTTTCCCTCTCCTTTCTCGTCATATGCTAACCACCCCATGTTGGAAGAGCTTTTCAGTACTTATAATTTTGAAGGCACACCAAAAGATTAAAAGAAGGAAGAGAGCGGAGTCTCAGGGTAGGTTCAGACGAGCTCGTGGTAAAAGAGGTACAAAAACTTTTCTCCCACCTTATTGTTCACATAAGGCGACGACAACACATGTATGCAAACCTTACAAACAACCTTTCAACTAATCAATAATAATGCAATGGTGAAGTGGATGGCATTATCATGGCTTCTTACACTCAAGCTGCATGATGTTTCCATGCCTTGACTAGTTTTACTCGGTTAGATCATGTGAGGCATAAATTTTATAGGTAAGATAGGGGTATGATAGTTTTCATCATTGATTGTCGTATAAGTGTAGAAAGGGGGGTCATATTCCCTAGTATGAGTTGTATATAGGGGTTTTATCAAAATTGTCCGCTCGCAAGTGGCATCCCGTTTTGTATGTAGAGTGAATCCCCCGGGGTGTGAGGTGGATTAGGTTGCTTAAAATCCCCATTCATGGCCTCACCGTAGGACATGTATAGACAAGTATAGGTGCTTCAATGCTGTTGTTCGACAGTTTCTTTAAGCAATGCATGCCAGTTTACAACCCATCAGCACTCTCTGTTGGTTTATGCATTGTTTTTTGGCTCAATTTTGCTTGAGATTTTGATCTCCGTACAGAGGAGACTCTGCCAGAGTCTTCTAGTGAGTCCTCTAGTTTGCCTTTAGCACTCTTTTGCATTGACATTGTAGTGATTTTGTTGAGTTTTTTGTTCAAATTTTCATCTCTGTGCAACGGAGACTGCCAAAATTTCCGCAAAAAATTTGCCATAAATTCCTATTCTCACTCTCTTGCATTTACTCTTGTCAAACATGGTTGGAACTTCTGAGAAAGAAGATTATTATATCAAGAAGTTTTATGGCATAGATTTCACAATATGGACATAGCATATGTTTGATGTCTTGGTCGATAAGGGCCCTACAATGCCATTGAAAGAGGCTAAAGAGGGTGTTTATACTAATTATCAATGGGAGGAGCTTGATGCTCATGCTACAGCAAGCATTCACATGTACCTTATTGAGTCCATTTTCTTTATGATTATGGAGAAAACTATTGCAAAGGAATTATGGGAGTCATTATGAACAAATAGTAGAGTTGTGGAGATCATGGAGGCCCAATATGAGGGGATGTTCCCATCGTTGGGGGAGGTTGTAGCAGAGGATCATATATATATTGGTGAGACATGGGAGATTCCCTATGAAGACTCTCACCATGGAGGACATCAACATGATCATGCATTGATTGATGTGATCCATCTTTGGATTTTGGTACACACATATCCACCATTTTGTATTTGTTCTTTGAGATACACACCCACCTTTTGTATATGTACCCCTCACGCTCTTGATACTCACTTTTACAAGTCTAGTATGCCTAGATGAATCCTAGATCAACCCAAATTCACCTTTAAATGAAACTACAAGGTATAGACTTGTGGTAGTCATCCAAAAGACAATATAACCAATAAGCTACAGCAATCATAGTGCTGACTAAATACTACATCCCCACTAACCTCATTAGGGCTGCCCAATAGTGGGTATACAACTAGGTACTAATATATGCTTCCATGCACCACACACACACACACACAAGCCTACATCAATACAAAGATCTACGTACTGCAATTTTTTCATAACTCTAGAGATGTAGGGAACTAGGATTAGAGATGTCTTAGAATCTATCTACTGGAGATTCTATGACATTGAGTAGTGTTGGGGTATAAAGCCCAATGTGGTCGCCCAGATAAGTGGGCGGGCCACCAGGTATGCACACATATTCTTTGTAAAAACCTAATAAGAACTCACTATGCTCTACACATTACAGTAGAGCGAGTTCACCATATCGTCGTGCTCTTCTTCTCGCACTCTCTCTCTCGCGTCGCACTTCCGCTCGTACTCCTTCAACAGGTATCAGAGCTCAGAACGAGGCTCGGGGCAGCACTGCAGGAGGCTAGAGTCACCAACTCAGATTGCAGTGAAATTCGACAGGCGAAGACACGGCCCCAAATCTCGTGGGGGAAGCTCGAAGAACTCGGTGTTGTCAGAATTTCGTTCTGAGGTCATCTCGGCCACCGTTCGGCTTCGACAAAGGTCTGCGCAGGCCATTTTCGACTACGTGGTCTCAGCGGGTGCAGATCCGACTCTGCAAATTTGGGGTTTTCGGCCTACGACTGCAGGTGCTGAGGATATCGACACTACCAGAGTGTTGATTTGTGGTTGTCTACACATCGAAGGACGGCTCACAATTCTTGGAGGCGTGTCCCATACGACACGGGCGCATCTACACACAGACTGTAGGCGACATCCACTAGTTCATCAGGTAGCTTGTGTTTGCTGCTTGATATTCCAGATTTCATCCTTACATTGCAGGTACTTCCACATGGGATGTATTGTCAGAGATGATGTATGTCTGTTGAGGGTTTGCTGGCTGTGAGTCACGCAGCAAACAACCGCCACAGCGGTTACAGCATACAGTGGGAAACTTGTGGATGTATGACTTTGTGGGAAGTCTATATATTGTCACATTTACTGCAGCCTTTGTTGAGGGTCGAGTGAGGTTTTATTGAGCTGGGGGATTCTCGAATGTTGAGATCCTTTCGGTGATACAGGTCTTGGAGCGATCCCTCGAGCACCCTTAGATAGGCAGCTAGGATGTATTGACTGTGAGTTAGACAGTTGGGATTGCATCTTTGCTTTACTGCCGTTGAGGCGTTGTCGCAGTCTATGCTTACAGGACAGTCAGAGACAGTACATGTGCAGGACAGGTTAACCCACAGCTTACAGTGTCAAAGAGACAGTGTTTTTTGAGCTGTTTTTTGAGTACACCAGAGCCATTTTACAAAGGAGACTCTGCCGAAATTTATGCAGAATCTGAAGCTTTCTTGGTTCATTTGACAGGTTGATATTGGTTCAGAGGTCAGTTTACAGGGGAAACTCTGCCGAATTTTTCCCAGGAAAGTAAACTACTGTGAAGCGTAGCTATGGCTGGATCACAGGACACTGCTCTTTACAATATCAAGAAGCTGGATGGAACCAATTTCCCATTGTGGAAGCAGCAGATTTGGCACGTGTTGGTACAAAAGAAGCAGATAAAACCTATAAAGCTCAAGGGGATAAAACCAGAAGATATGGACGAAGATGAATGGAGCGACATGGATGAATTGGCACTTTCTACCATTATGCTGACTTTGGCAGAAAGCGTTTACTTCAATGTAGCAGACGAGATGTCGGCTTATCAAGCATGGTCAAAGCTGAGTGATCTTTATGAGAAGCAGAGTGCAGCTTCACAGGTATACTGGCTTAAGAAGCTTGTTGACTTGAAGATGAAAGAAGGGACACCTATGTCCAATCATCTGAATGAATTCAACACAATCTACAGTCAATTGTCAGCTCAAGGTGTCAAGTTTGATGAACCTGTTAGAGCTATGTTCCTGTTGATCACATTGCCGGAAAGTTGGGACACTTTTCACACAGCTTTGAGTAATTCTGCACCTCCAGATGGTTTCAACATAGCAGGTGTAGAAGGAAGTCTACTTACTGAAGATACCAATAGAAAGACAATGGACAAAGGCAAAGGAACAGCCTTAGTTGTCAGGGGAAGGACCAAAGAAAAGTACAAAGGTGGAAAGAGGAATCAGTCTCGTAGCAAGTCCCGCAGTGCTAAAGGCAAGAGTGACATAGAATGCTACCATTGTGGCAAGAAGGGTCACATGAAAAGAGACTGCAGAGAATGGAAAGGAGAAAAAGGCAAAGAGAAAGCTGAAGACCATGGTGAGAAGAACAACTCCTTAGTGAAGATTCAAGAAATAAATGTGACAAACACTGTTGCAGAGGATTACAGTCTAGTGTCAGGAGACATCTACTTCTTGAAGAATACAATGGACTCAGCTCTTCTTACAGCATCTGATGGAAATGCACTGAGTGACTGGATTATAGACTCAGGGGCATCACTTCATGTGTCTCCAAACAAGGAGTGGTTTACCTCTTATGTGACCACTAAAGATCATGTTCGGCTAGGCAATGGGCAGACATGTGAGATCTTAGGTGTTGGAGATGTTCAATTGAAGTTTCAGAATGGCTCTTCTTTCACGCTGAAGAATGTGAGACATGTTCCCGCAACTACAAAGAGCTTGATCAGCACAGGTTTACTTGATGATGCTGGCTACGTCACCCACTTTTGGATAGAACATGTGAAAGATATCCAAGGGTTCTATGACAGTAGCACATGGAGTAAAGTCTGGAGGACTTTACATGATTTATGTATCAAATGTCTCTAAAAATGTAATCAATGTAACCGAGCAGCCGAACGTTTCTTTGTGGCATAGCCGGTTAGGACATATGTCCAAGAAGGGAATGGAAATCTTGTCTCGTTCTGGTTATTTGCCTGGCTTTTCATTTAGTGATTTTGAATTATGTGAACATTGTCTGTATGGTAAGCAAACACAGTAGCCACATAAGCATAGAAGCAGTAGAAGAGATGCACAGTTGGCACTTGTTCATAGTGATTTGTGTGGACCTATGCCTAACCTATCTCTAGGGGGAGCTTCTTACTTTATGACATTTATAGATGATTACTCAAGGAAAGTATGGGTTTACTTTCTCAAGCACAAGGATGAAGAGTTTAGTGTTTTCAAAACGTTTGTGACACTTGTGGAGAATCAGAGTGGCAAGAAGCTTAAATGCTTACGCACTGACAATGGTGGAGAGTATGTTTCAAAGGCCTTTCAGGACTTTTGTGAGTCAAAAGGTATAAAACGTGAACTTACTGCTCCTTACAATCCTCCTCAAAATGGTGTTGCTGAGAGGATGAATAGGACCATACAAGAGAAGGTCAGAAGTATATTGTCTAATGCACAGCTGCCAAATGGGTTTTGGGCTGAAGCTGTATCAACAGCTTTTCATCTTGTAAATAGATCTCCTAGCAAGGTTTTGCAGAAGAATTCAGTGCCAGAGATGGTATGGTCAGGCAAAATGCCCTCATACAAGCATCTCAGAGTCTTTGGCTGTGAGGCATATACTCACGTTCCAAAGGAATTTAGGAACAAACTTGAGCCAAGGAGTAGAAAGTGCATCTTTCTAGGCTATGGTAATTCTGGTGAGATGGGGTACAGACTTTGGGATCCCGAATCCAGAAAGGTTGTCCGCAGCAATGATGTTCACTTTAATGAATCCAAATATCATTCTAAACCAGAGAGGGTTGAGGAGATTAGAAGAGTTGTCTTCCAAGAAGATGGACCTGCACGTGCAAAACAAAATGTCAGGGCTCAAGAGGAGCAAGGGCAGGATAGAGTGGAACCACAGGTTGTGGCAGAGCCTGAGCCACCTATTGTGCGTAGATCTGGACGTGTCACGCGACCTCCTGATAGGTTTGTTCCATCTATGAACTATGTCATGTTGACTGATTGCAATGAGCCTTCATGTTACAAGGAAGCAGTGCAAATGAAGGACTCCGGGAATTGGCAATTGGCCATGCAGTCAAAGATGACAGCTCTGCATAAAAACCAGACATGGAAGCTGGTTAAATTACAACGGGGCAAAAAGGCTCTACCCTGTAAATGGGTTTACAGGTATAAGATCACCGCTCATGATAGTCAGCCAAAGTACAAAGCAAGGCTTGTTGCCAAGGGCTTTAAGCAAGAACAAGGCATTGACTTTGATGAAGTCTTCTCTCCGGTGGTCAAAATGACTACATTGAGATGCTTTCTTGCATTGGTTGCCATATTAGATTTGGTGTTGCACCAAATGGATGTCAAGACAGCGTTCTTGCATGCTGATTTAGATGTGGAAATTTACATGCAGCAGCCAGAAGGGTTTGTTGAGAAAGGCAAGAAAGATTGGGTATGCCAGTTGTTAAACAGTCTTTATGGCTTAAAACAATCACCGAGGGCATGGTACCATAAATTCCACAAGTTTATGCTTTCTCAAGGCTACAAACGTAGTGAGTTCGATCACTGTCTATATACAAAGAAGGCTAAGGATGGTAGTTGGCTGATCCTTATTTTGTATGTGGATGACATGTTGATTGCTGGCAAGCACTTGGAAGAAATTTCAGCTTTGAAGTCAAAGATGGCAAAATCGTTTGACATGAATGACATGGGTGAGGCAAGTCATATACTTGGTATGCGCATTGAGAGAGACAGATCAAAGAAGTTGATTTGGTTATCTCAAACAGAGTATATTGACAAGGTTTTGCAACGTTTCAATATGGAGAAGGGAAAGGCATTGAGTGTTCCATTGCCACCATATGTGAAACTTAGCAAACAAGATTGTCCTGTGTCTGAGGAAGAACAGGCTGAAATGGATAAGATTCCATATGCGTTTGCAGTGGGTAGTTTGATGTATGCAATGATTGCTACTCGCCCAGACATTGCATTTGCAGTGGGAGTAGTAAGTCGATACATGTCAAACCCAGGCAAGAAACATTGGGAGGCAGTGAAAGGAATATTGAGATACCTGAAAGCTACAAAGAGTATGCATATATGCTATGGGAGTCAGGAGCTAAGTGTAAAGGGTTTTACAGACTCAGATTATGCAGGTGACTTAGACAACCGAAGGTCTACGTCAGGGTATGTCTTTACATTGGCTGGTGGAGCAGTATCATGGCGTTCTAGATTACAAGATTGTGTTACTCAGTCTACTACAGAGGCTGAATATGTTGCAGCATCAGAGGCATGCAAAGAATCAATTTGGCTTAATCGACTAGTAACAGATTTGGGAATCAAAGAAGAGATGCCTGTGTTATATTGTGATAGTCAAAGTGCTATACAAGTGGCTCGCAATCCAGTTTATCACTCAAAGACAAAGCATGTGGATGTGAAGTATCATTTCATCAGAGAAATGCTCGAGGATAAGCAACTTCAGCTTGTCAAAGTTCACACCACAGAAAATCCTGCTGATCTACTTACAAAAGGACTTCCTTCAGAGAGCTTTGCGCATTTTCGCAAGCAGTTAGGTGTAGGGTAGTACATCACTTCTCTACATCTCTTGTATATTAGCTTGTATAGTAGCTTCTCTCACACTTAAAGTACCACATTGGACTTTAAGTGGGAGGTTGTTGGGGTATAAAGCCCAATGTGGTCGCCCAGATAAGTGGGCGGGCCACCAGGTATGTACACGTATTCTTTTGTAAAAATCTAATAAGAACTCACTATGCTCTACACATTACAGTAGAGCGAGTTCACCATATCGTCGTGCTCTTCTTCTCGCACTCTCTCTCTCGCGTCGCACTTCCGCTCGTACTCCTTCAAGTAGGGTTGCTGAGAGAGAAAGAGGCTCAAAGATTGGGAGACACACCTAGAGATAGATCCAAGGATGAGGGGATGCTCTCATCACTAGAGGAGGTTATAATAGAGGATAATATCTACATTAGCGAGACATGCAGGGAGACCCCCTGTGTAGAATCTCACCATGGAAGACATCAACATGATCATGCACCGATTAATGAAAGCATCTTTGAATTTTTATACACACATCCACCATTTGTATCTATTCTTTGATATACACACCCACCCTTTAATATATGTGCCCTTTAGGTTGTTGATACCGAGTATTTACAGCTCTAATATCACTAAATGAATCCATAATAATCCCAAATTCACCTTTAAAGGAAAGTGCAAGGTATAGACTCATGGTTGTCTTCCAAAAGACAATATAACCATCAACTCCATCATGCATAGTATTGACTAAATACTACGACATCCCCACTAACATAGTCAAGTCCCAATATTGGATGTATAACTAGGTACTTATATGAGACTAATCTATGCTCACACACACACACAAGCATACGTCAATACAAATATCTACGTACTGAGTTTGTATCATAACTTCAGAGGTGCAAGGTAAACTCAGCCATAATAAATCCTAGAACTAGTAGAAGCATTAACCAGGAAAGATTAGCACAAAAATAATGTAGTTGATAGTCATACATACCATAGCAGATAGAAAGAATTGTCACAATATCAACTTGTCGTACTTTGGACAAAAACTTCAAATTGTAAAGTTTGCATGTTTGTTATATGACTAAAAAGTATTGCTAAATGAATTCAGATTAACCCCAAATTCATCTTTAAAGGAAAGTACAAGGCATAGACTCATGGTAGTCATCCACAAGACAATATAACCATCAGTTTCATCATGCATAGTACTAAGTAAATACTGTGATATACGAGGTACTAATATATACTCCCACACACCACATACACACACGGGCATACATCAATACAAAGATCTGCGTACTAAGTTTCCGTCATAACTCTAGAGATGCACTACAGACTCAACCATAATGAATCCTAGCACTAGTAGAAGCATTCAACATCTCTCTCTCTCTCTCTCTCTCTCTCTCTCTCTCTCTCTCTCTCTCTCTCTCTCTCTCTCTCTCTCTAGACCTTGTATCAAATTTACCATGATATAACTCTTTGATTGGCATAGGTCATTTTGGCCTTTGGAAGATGCTAATAAAAAATTTTATTCCATTTTCCTCTCTCTCTCTCTCTCTCTCTCTCTCTCTCTCTCTCTCTCTCTCTCTCTCTCTCTCTCTCTCTCTGTCTCAAGTGGTGCAGCCGTTTTTTGACCTAGTAGACAGTAGTTCACTCTTTTGATCATAACTTCTTCATCCAAACTCCGATTTGGGTGATCTATAGACTCAATCAAAGAGCGCGAGGTCCTCTACACATTGATGTAAAGACAAAAAAAAATTGAGTTATCAAAGGTATTACTATTGTAGCATTTATGAAGTGAACAGGTTCAAGAAAGTTGACTCTCATCTCTTATTTTACATACAGTGTCTTCCGGCACTCACAAGCGTTCTTCTTGTTCAACAAGGTCCACAACCATTGTGGAAAATAATCCAAAATCTCCTAAGTGTGGAGATAGCAACACAACCACCCAAACAACAACATCAAAAACCATGATCATGGCATACTTGATATCGTTGCAAGATACTGTAAACAAACAAGGTAAACACTTACGGGCACTTGCAATGGAGAATGGCACACTAAGGGTACTTGTGGTTGAGAATGAGAATCTCAAGAGGACACTTGAGATGCAAACAACACATTTCATACAACTTGAAGAGTTAGTCAAGGAATGTAAACGCTCTCTTGTGGGCTTGAATGCTTTGAAGGAGTGCATGAGCAAAGTAGAGCATGACCATGCATTGAAAGAGGAAAAATTTGACACCATGAGCCGAGATGTATGCGATATGAAAAATGTATGTACAAACAAGTCTTGGGCTGATGTATGTGGTAACAATGTGGTTCCTAATTCATCACTCATGCAAGCTATGCTTCAAACAAAGAATGTTGAGAATGTGGATGTGGAGGAGTTGAAGGAACAAGAGTGACGTTCCAAGAACATTGTTATCCATGGAATTCGCAAAGAGAAGTTAAAGACACCTCCTTCTCTTGCCATTGTAATCGAAGGTTTCTTCAAAATTACCCACTTTGGCATGTACGGAGTTATGGTCTATGAAGCACATAGAGTGGGTAAGCAAAGAGCTCCTTGCTCAAGAGAATGGTCAATTGTATGCACCATGTCGGATGAGACCAAATGAAAGATTATCCTTGATAATAGTTGGATCTATTTGAGGGATACAAATTTTTGTGTATGTGAAGATTGCACTATTAAGCAACAAAATATGCGTTGTGAGCGGGATGGAAACACACACAACGTCTCTATAATGACCCAACACACACTCTTGGGATAATACACATACACACTATGGGGCACCACTCGGCTTATACAACCCAACTGACCGAGACACGGAACACACAGATGGAGTGAGAGGAGAGAGACTATCCATTTGCCCATTCAACACAGACAGACACACACACACAAATCACTTCAAAGGAGGAAGATTTCTGATGCTAGATACAATTGAGCTTGGGACAACACTAATGGGGCAAATAGCTCACACCATATGGATGAAATATGCCAGATACAATCACAAATTTGAGTAGAGGCTTCGCTCACAAAAGAAACTCACATAAAACAATGAGAAGTTTGGCATAATGGATAGCACCATTGCGTTCAAAACAGTCAAAAACCCGAGTCTACAATATCAGAGTGCTCAAATCCGAGCTCGAATGAGCAGTTTATGGAAAAAAAAAGGCTCCAAAAACAGCAAAAATTGAGTTGCGGGTGTTCCTCCTCTTCTCTCCATGTTTTTTCTGGTTTTTTCTCAGGTTTTTTAGTGTCCACACTTCACTTCATCCCTTGGGCACCTTTGGCCTTTTCATTGACCTCAAACGGACCTTGAACATGCCAAAAAATGACCACGCAATGCGTTTTTGTTACCTTTCTACATCCATCCGCACACCTGGCACTCAACTTTTCTCAATAATGCATCCCACAATCACGTGAAGTGGCCCCCAAATATAGTTCTCATAATGATCTTTTTGCATAATTCATCACAAGAAAACACTCTCGTTGTGTTCTCACATATCCACGTGCAAGTCTTGATCCCATTCGTCCTCCTGACGCCATTGGATGCCACTTGACGCACCATGCTTACCTCATGGTGTCAGCCCACTCATAGCTTCCTCGAAAAGTTTTATGCTCTACCAACTCCTCATTATTAAAGAAAAACACACTGATATTGGTGACGATGAAAATCGTTGTACTATGTACACGATGTCCTACTTGTACACATGTGGGCCCCACGTAAGCACCTGGCTCTGGGACAATGAGCAATTCTTTATTTGATGCATCATGCATGTGTATGTACATATGTGCAATCACTTCTTTAAGGTATGGTGTGGACCTGATTTTCTAACTGTTCTTAGCATTCAAGGCAATGTGACACTACAACAAGTACGCGAGGATTTGGAGAATGAGGCAGCCTGCCTCCAAAATATCTTTTCCAGCCTACCTCAATGTTTAGTCCAACAAGGCTCCAATGTGAATTGATTGCACAAAACAAGGAATTAGTTTGTTATTCATAGTATACAAAATATTTAAGAATACCGAGATAAAAAACACCTACTTTTCGTTGTAAGCTAAAAGTAAAACTTTTGTCGTGTCCATGTTGACTTGTTGAAACCAATCAACGACTTCTATCAGGAGAGTGGTCTCCGAAGTAAGCACGACTGATAGCTGTGAATCCAAAACCACTACCTCGGATTGTTGAGTCCATGAAAGGTTGGAAACCAACATGCTGCAAATTGAGAAAATTAATTGATGAGGATTATGTGGTGGGCTTGAAAATTTGGCCACTCTCAAAGCGGGAGATCTTCAAAGTATCAAGCCGAAGATGATCAAATGGACGGGAGATTTTACCCATGAGTGGATGTGTGATATGTTCAACCTTGCATTTTAACATGGTATGCCTTATGATTGGAGTACTAATTGGGTTAAGCCCTTGCATAAAGGAGGAGATGTAAAGAATGTAAACAACTACCGGACTATAATTATTGGGTCTCTTACGACAAAGTTGTTTGGGTGCATAATAGAGATAAAATTGAGTGATTGGGCTGAAGAGATAACAAGCGTGCAAAAGGACAAGCAGATTCTCGTCGATGCCATGGAACCATTGATCACCTTGTCACTCTTCGTGTTCTCATGGAGGAAAGTCGGTTGAAAGGCAAGCGATTGTATTGTTGTTTTGTGAACTTTAAGAAATCCTTTGATATGATTCCACTCAACAATTTGTGGAGAAGGATGGAAGAACTCCAAGTTCCAAGTGACTTTATGCTTGCGGTTTCTCGAATCTATGAAAAGGTGATTTGTCAATTGCGCATGGGAAGAGAAATTTCAAAAAAAATTGTAAGCACTATTGGCGTTAAACAAGGATGTTCGTTGTCACCAACTCTCTTTGGTCTATGCATCGATCAATTGGAACAAATGGTACTTTACTTTATGCAAGAAGAAGGCATTGAAGAGGTCACTATTTGCAATGCAGCAATCATGCTTGTGTTGTATGCGGATGATGTAGTGCTTCTAGCACACACTTTAGAAGATTCACAAAAGCTGATGGTTGTCCTTGAGAACTTTTGCTTGCATAGTGGGCTAATTGTGAATGAATCCAAAACAAAGGTTATGCGTGTGAAAACCAACCATAAGGAGAAGCCATGCATTATGTACAACAATGAGACACTTGAAGTTGTTGAGAGCTTTAAGTACCTTGGCCTTGAGGTTTTGTCCAATCACAAGAGGCATGAATGTGCTATGCGTCGTTTGGAAGCGGGAAAGAGAGCATATTATGCATTTGAGAACATGTTTAATGCGGGAAACATTAAGTGTTGGGTTCTCAAGAAGTATCTGTTTGATGCATTGGTAACACAGGTTCTTCTTTATGGAGTTGAAGTGTGGGACTGAAGCATCTCACAGTCTACTTGGAAAGAGTTTGAGAATGTCCAAAAGTGTTTTCTCACAAACTTTCTCCAAATTTAGACACAAATACCGTATATGCTCCTACTTCTTGAGTCGGGATCTCTTCCAATTGAGGTTATGGGCATGGAAAGTGTTGTGGAGTACATGATAAAGATGCATCATAACCCCTCACATCGACTTCCTACAATTGCATGGGAAGCAAGAAAAAAAGTTCAAAAGACGCATAAAAGCAAGATCTTGAGCACGGGATGGATGCAAGACATAAAGAAATGGTTTAGGAGATGGGATGCATTACACTTTCTACATGATGCTTCAATGGACTCCCAAGTGAATGAAGCTTTTCTACAACGCCAATGTATTACGGATTGGGAGAAATCCGGTGGGTCACGCTTTATACATTACATCACCCATATTGCCCCCAACTACAAAACCATGTTCTTCGCTAAAAGAGGAAACCGTACTCACACTTACATGCTTGAGCCAATCTCCTTGTCGACGATACGCACTATCGCAACCATTCGGCTTAGCTTCCATTTCCTTTGATGCGAGACAGGGCATTGGGAAGAAGAGTCAAATCGACTGTGCACATTATGCTCACTGCAAGTTCGAGAGTCTGAGTAGTACAAAAGACTAGAGTGCTCAGCTTTTGGTCACATCAGAACTTTCTTCTCTCACATTTTCAGCCATGACTTAAACCTACACACTTTCCTCTCCCAGCCACAGTGGGGGCTCTCCATTGCAACTCTCATCACCACAATTTTGGAGCATCGAGAGTCACTCATCACCCATACACAAACTACATCACATGTAACTTTTATCCCATATGTCACATTTGACCTCCAAGGACAATAATAAAATCAATCTCTCTCTCTCTCTCTCTCTCTCTCTCTCTCTCTCTCTCTCTCTCTCTCTCTCTCTCTCTCTCTCTCTCTCTCTCTCTCTCTCTCTCTCTCTCTCTCTCTCTATACAAAGGACACACACATATATTTGATGTTTTTCATAGGCCGAGTTCGGCCTCTCTCTGATGGATGCACAAATGTGGTGCATGTGCCAAGTGGGCTCTACAAAGCACACACACATATATTTGATTTGTCTTAAAGGCCGAGTTCGGCCTCTCTCTGAATGGATGCGCAAATGTGGTGCATGTGCAAAGAGAGAGAGAGAGAGAGAGAGAGAGAGAGAACGCATAGAGTGGGGTGGAGGAGAGTGGACTAAAGAAAAACTCTCTCCTTCTTCTTCTATGTATATAAAGAATCAGTGAGTGGGTTAGTAAGATTAGTGGGTTAGTAAGATCAGTGGGCTGTGGACACTGGACGTCCGTCCTGGGGGCAAAGCATATGCCACCTTTACCCCAACACTCTCTCTCTCTCTCTCTCTCTCTCTCTCTCTCTCTCTCTCTCTCTCTCTCTCTCTCTCTCTCTCTCTCTCTCTCTCTCTCTTGCTCTGAGTAGACCTTCTATTAGATTCACCATGGTGTGATTGTTTGGTTTCATAGGTCGTTTGGGAATTTAGAATACATTAATATAACATTTCATCTCCCCCCTCTCTCTCTCTCTCTCTCTCTCTCTCTCTCTCTCTCTCTCTCTCTCTCGTGCAATATGTAGTTAGGCTTACTCATATTTAGGATCTTGTTTGGCCACTCATCTCTCTCTCATGCAGGATGAATTTAGCCTTACTCATATCTAGGATCATGTTGGGATACTCAAGTTAGAAGTAATGTGCAATAGTAAGGGCATATACTTTTGCATAGAGGGATTTAAGTGCAGTCTTGTGCGGTTATGATTAGAACACTTCAACATTCATCAAACTATGGAGTTAAGAACTTTAGGGATCCCGCTTTGTTACACAAAGATACTCCATAGACAGCTCTTCTTCTTTAATAAAGAACAACACCATTTTTTGGATTTACTCAACATGTGGAGGGTAAATGTACCCATGGACATAGGCATAGGCCATCAACCTTTTGTTATGTGTCAGAGACTAGTCCAAATACTCATCAATAGCTTCATTGGTATGCATAAAAAAGGCGCATTTGAGTTTCAAAGGAATTGCTTGAGACGAGTGAGCCAGTTTTGCTCTGATAGAGCATCCCCCTTGATATAAGCTCTAAATTATTAGGAAAATGATATTAAAAATCAAGAGCATCTTGCTTGATATCTGATCTACCTTTAGTTACCCAGTAGGGTAGTAAGTTTGCTCAATTTGAGCATCTCATTTGAGATTGAATCCACTACCAATATAAGCAATAGTTAGAGGTTTCTTTTGGCCTAAGGAATAGTCTCTTACGAAGATATGGATTGCAATTATTGAGTTTAGTTTTTTGGTACGAGCAGATAGTTCCCCATATGAGTACCAACTTTGGTAATTATCACGTGGATAATTTCACATGATATAGATTGAAAGTAGCAAAACATTGATGTTCTTAAGAAGAGAGGTTACATGTTTTCACTCTCCTTCAAGGGGAGAGTAATGTCATGACAAGGGTAGGACTATGGGGCACGGTCCTAAACTTGAGCAACCCTTGGGTTCGCTATAGGTAGACTAGAGGTCTATAAAAGGGAGACGGTTGGGTGGAGAAACGAGGCCCATTCACCTTACCATTTCACTTTTGCTCAACCGTTTCAATCTACATTGCTGCTTATTTGAAATCCATGCTTAGTTTCTCTGTACATGTAAAATCAATACATAAGGTTCGATGATCTGATTATGGAATCCATTGGCCAAGTGTAAAACTGTTTATGCAATACTTGATGGCTTCAAAGAGTAGCATATAGTCAATCACACTATCCCCAATGCGTTTTCTACATGTGAATCCATTGGTTACACAACATGAAGATATATCATTTGCAATGAGTAAAACCATACTATTGCACATGTGTAGAGTTTGCTTTTCATAGTGATCTAGCTCTTTCTCACCCATTGTAGTATGATCATACAAGTGAACTTCCTCGAATTTCCTTGACATGCATGGCATATCAAATTGTTGTGTATCATGTTACAATGTTTTCTTGGGGGCATTCATATCCCCAAAGAAAATAACATCACCTTTGCCTTTAAAATGAGCAATTCCTGGTCTAAATCAACAAATGACTGATCTTCATCGATGCAAGCATTAAAGGGGAAATCATGATGAGGAATACAGTAATCGGCTACAAAAATAGGGGCTCCTTTTGGTTACATATTTTCAACACATACTTAATGCTTGTGCTTGTCATCTTTTACAATTGATACATTTCCAACCCTTTCTTAACATACATGCTACTCTCCTTGTCCTCTTCATTGCTTGAGATTTTTTTACTACATCAATGAATGTACACTGCATTTCTCTAGCTATTAATCCTTGGTACTTTATGCTCCCAGGTTTCAACAAGAAGTACAACATTTGCATTTTTTTTATCCTATCAATCCTTTGCACTTCTCTAGCCTATCAATTCTTTGTGCATTATGCTCCCAAGTTTCAACCAGAAGTACAACAAGGGTTTTGCTAGTCATTTCATTTCCTTGCATATCATGGGTATTCATTGCAATTCTAAAAGCATACTTTCAATTTTAACTCGGCCTCATAGGTTACGTGTGCCTATGTGATAGAGGAACTTGCCTCCTCCTTAAGCATGTTTTCTTCATGAGAGCTATCCTTGTTTTCCTTACTCGCATGTTTTTATACCTTGTGACACACATTTTTTACACAATAGTACGATCTTCACCTACAAAAAAATTTATATCTTTCAAAAAAATCCAACTATTATCAAGGATAAACTTTCGCTTGGTATGGATGATATAGCGCATACAATTGGCCGTTCTCCCAAATGATGCGCTTTTTGCTTATCCACTTTATGTGTCCCATAAACCATAACTTATGACATGTCAAAGTGGAGTTTAAAAATTTCTTCAAAAAAAATGGCAAAAGAAAGAGGTATCTCTCACTTATTTTCAAGTATTCCACAAATGACAATGCTCCTCCCTTTCCTTCAACTCCTCTACATTCACACTCTCAACAGTCTTTGTTTGGGTCGTAGCTTGCATGAGAGAAGAATTAGAAACCAAATTGCTACTACATACATCATCCCAAAACTTGGTTGTGCATATATTTTTCATCTCGCTTACATGATGACTTACGGCGTCAAACTTCTCTTCTTTCACTAAATGGTCATGCTCCACTTTGCTCATGTTCTCCTTCAGCATTCAAGTCTACAAGAGAGCGTTTACATTATTTTACTTCCTTTTCAAATTGCATCAAACATGATTTTTTAATCTCATGTGTCCTTTTGAAGTGTTCATTTTCAACAACAAAGACCTTTAGCATACCATTCTTCATTGCAAGTGCTCATAAGTCTTCACCTTGCTTGTTTATGGTCTCTTGCATACCACATATTTCTTAAATTAATCATGGTTTTTGATGCCATTGGTGGAGTGGTTATATCTCCATCCTTAGGAGATTGTGGATCATTTTTCACAATGATTGTAGACTTTGTTGAAGAAGAAGAAGAAATCTTTGAGAGTGCTAGGAGATTGTGGATCATTTTTTCACATGATTGTAGACTTTGTTGAAGAAGAAGAACCCTTGCGAGTGTTGGAAGACATCAACTTTCTTGAATTAGTTCACTTCAAAAATGCTATTGTAGCAAAGCCCACCATGGCTCAAATTGTTTTCTCTTTACATAAAAGGGTAGCACAATTGAGGCTATATATCACCCATATTGGAGTTTGAAGAAGCTATATCAAAATACTGAATTATTGTCTACTAAGTCAAAAATCGTTAGAGAGCGAAAGAGAGAGAAAGTTACCCGCCAAGGGGTTTTTGAAGCCACTTTTCTTGTCAACTATATCAAACATGCTATTTCAAAAAATAGCATGTATACACTCCCTTGCACGTATTGGATTGCTTGTATACACTCCCTTGCACGTATTGGATCGCTTGTATACACTCCCTTGCACGTATTGGATCGCTTGTATATATTGCATAGAATCTTCTCAGATTCTTAAACCAATCTTTTATAGAAGCCTAACCACAACATATTGGTGCTATCATCATCCAAATCGAGCTCAAGCACATGTCTATGAGAGTTGTGAAGCCTTTGGAGCACCACCTCAGCACACCCCTCTTTCTCCCTCACGTTGCCTTGCTTGTCACCTGGTGGTGTCGCCAACACTTGTTAGCCCACATCTACCCACGTCGACTCTTGCACCACTTTTTTTTTTCCTTTGATCACAAAGGGGGCATCTCGTGAGATACCCTCTAATAAACATTTTTCGAGGAATGTGGGCATATTTACTCTTACTGGGAACATTGTTATTCTATTCATTTCATTTTGAGATTTTTTTGGATTCCATTACCTTGAGGCCTTCTATTGAATGCCACACAGAATAGCAGGCTCACTGTATTCAAACCAAGACAGCAAAGGAGTTGAACTCAGCAAGCGCCAACCTACACCACGATGACCAGCACCCACGACACTGCTTGTAGCAGTTTCGTATATATTTTTAAAAAGGTCCCTTAAAGCCCATGCCATATCAACAACCTACATGTGCCTCTTGCCAGCTCATGTGGCGTTTGTGACATGTGCACATGATGCTTTTGTCTACATGACACATCACCTAGCTGCTTCACTTTGCACACCTTTGCCCATGCTCGTGCTTTCCAGCCAGGTATCTCGATGAGATTCTCGCTATTTTTGTCCTGTGAAGGCCTTGGTATCCATATGGATGAAGGTCATTCAATTCTTGTTGTTTGACTCAAAAGAGCCTTGGAGAGAATTGAAAAGAAAGAAATCATGTCCTTTCAAAATGATCTTTCCCTAAAGCTTCATTCAGTTTTTCAACTTTTTTTGGAGGGGGGTGCAACAAATGATTTAAAGTTTGAACATAATAATTTTTTTTAAACTTTGGATTCTTTTATTCATCATTAATCATTTTAAAATCAACTCAATTCCACAAAAGCATGGCACATTGCATATAGGCAAGGCCACCCCTTTATATAGAATAAAACCCTTCTGCTTTCCTAATTGCAAGAAGCTTTTCCTTTTCTGCACGCTTCACTTTTGCATTTTAAATGAAGTGTTTATTTTTTCCAAATTGTGGGGACCTAAACACTGTGCAATAAAGACAGTTGGTTGAATGTGATTTGATATTTGGCCGCATATGGGATGTTGTGTTGGGATGGTCTTTCATGTGGTGAATGGCGGGGTGGCTCCCTTGTCAGCCTGACATATTTGTAATTTTTTTGCCCTCCATGGCTCAGCTTGAGCATGGAGGAGATGTATGGTCTTCTTTTTAATTTATTTCAGCTCACTCAATTGAGTGAGTATTGCAAAAAAAAAAAGGTTTTGATTTTAATTTGTATCTAATAAGAAAACAATATACAAAGTTCGTTTTAGTGAAGGCAAAAAGAGTGAGGCAAGTTAAGGCAATGCCCCTTGTACATGCCAAAAAAGGGTTCATGTAAATTTTTCATCTCATATTGTAAATGTTTTTTTTTCCAAACTCACAATTGTGAGTATATGATTTGTCGGATGGTTCAAACGTTGGACGCTAGTAGTCTTGTATTGTAAATGTTAAACCAAACATCCTTTTCAAGTATATTTTTAAATCTCTCTCTCTCTCTCTCTCTCTCTCTCTCTCTCTCTCTCTATATATATATATATATATATATATATATATATATATATATATATATATATATATATATAATCATCTTATCAAATACATAACTAACTATGAAAAAAATGTCTTGAATATGTTTGGATGCTTTTTTGTGAAATATCTTGAATATGTTTGGATGCTTTTTTGTGAAAGAGTACTTTTATATAGTGACATGCATGATTCCTTTTTTTTAAGTGCTTAGTTGAGCTTGAATTGTATAAAAACCAGAAAGTTACAAAGATCCCTGACATATCCTTTGCAGAGAGTTATCCAAGAAAAAATACATCAGAGGTGATCCGACCAACCTTACATCTTAGCCTTATTACAATGTATTCTCCACGAGCACGCTTATAGAACAACATTAGAGTTCATGGGCTCACACTTTCCTTGAAAGAGTAACGCAATCCTGGATTGCCAAATACATCTCAATATCGTGGCTCTTACTAGGCATATGTCAGTCAAAAGAGCTAAATCATCAATGAACCTGTAGCCCATATAACGAGGTCATGTCTAAAGAAAGGAGTTCCCATATGTGAGTGTACCTTCCTACAAATTGCACCCGTGAAATCACTTATTTTCGGACATCCCCAAAATAGGTGCACGTGTGATTTGTTTGGGTGCTTGCATCTGATGCAAGACCCTTCAGAAAGACCCCTAGCTTTGGCTTTGTCACCCCTCGAAATGAATCCAAACAAAAACCTCTAGAGAAATACTTTCTCTTTCTTCACACTTAGCCCTCTAGATATTCCCAAGAACTTGGCCCCATTTGCTTGCCGCCCACTTTTTGGACCAGATCGTGTTAAGGTGATCAATCCACTCCTTCGCAAAACATAGCTTTTCATAGATAATCTTAGTCTTGGGCGAGTTAAACAGCCTCTCTCCTGGCCACTTCCACGCTTTCCAATCTAGTGGTGTTGAGCAGGGAGGAAGAGTTAGGATCAAAACATTTTCTAGAAGCCTTCCGGACAAGGACTTCCTCTTGGAGTGTTAAGTTACAACAATAGATCTTTAGATGCGCTAAGGTTTGCCAATCCCCTTTTTGTTCATTTCGCAAAGCATCCAAGGAGCCAAGACCCTTGTTACTCAAAATTCAGGCAATTCTAGCCAATGGTTATCGAGGCTCAAATCTTCAACAATTGGGCCCCACGGAGACCAGTGCCTGGCCGTCCCTTTCCTATATCTAATTTCCTCTTTCCACTTCAATGCCACGGTAGCATTGCAAAAATTTCCAATAAACTCCCCAAGTAAACCCACCTACTTGAGCCTTTTTCCCTTGCCATGATAGCCCAACTCTCATCAAAAATTGGTGAGGGTGCAAAAGAATTTAGCAGATAAAGCTAGGTCATGAGTATTAATTATGCCCAGTCCACCCTGAGCTTTTTTTTTGGCGATAGCCATCCATTTACCCCATTGCCAGGGTCTACCATCAGCCAGCTTATTCCTCCATAAGAATTCCTTAATTGGTTTCAAAAAAGACCACCAATTTTTTTGGGATAATTGTAGGAGTGGCAATGAGTATGTTAAATACAGGATGAAGAATGTATTAATTACCGTAGCTATGCAGTGGAAAGGAATCACGATGAGCTCCCAGCACTTCTTTCTTTTTTATTCTTGGACAAAGGCAGTCTTGTGAGCAATTCCTTTACCAATTGGTATCCCAAGGTGGCGGAAGATGTTGTCACCTTCCGTCAAAGAAATAAGCCTTGATTTTTCTATGTTGCATTGAGACCCTAACGCTATGGCAAACACATGTACAATCTCCAAGGCTAGCCTAACATTGTTATCATCCGCTTGTAGGAAGAGTAGCGAGTCATCTTCGAACATTTTGACAATTACTTGTTTGTCATCCTAGATTTGTGGCCCTTAAATCTTCCCATTTGTTGCCACATCTTCCAACATTGCAATAAGCGGGGGGGGTGCAGCGGAAAACCAAAGATAAGCTAAGGGACAACCTTGGCGAATGGATCGCTTGACCTCAAAGTAGCCGACAATTCTTGCATTGAAAATGAGTTCACAAGAGCTCCCTTCGTCAAGAGTATTAACAGCTTGACAGATTCATGGACCAAACCCCAAAGTCCGTAGTTTTTTTTGCACAAAAAACCAGGTTATCCTATCATATGTAATGGAATTGGCCTATTAACTTGAGAGTAGTGGAAATTAGTGAGAGTACTTTTGAGAAATTACTTTGTGAGCATAGCGGGTGAACATAATTGATAGTAGCAACATTAACATAGCATTTAGTTAACTTGGCATGAACAATACTTTTGCAAGAGAGAGAATTTAGAGAACATGACAATAGTTGAGGACTGGATTTATGTGGAGCTAGTCTCCCCTCCAATAGGCATTTGTATTATGATTTCTCCCATTAAGAGAGACTCGTTACAAAACAATCTTTGTGTTCCTTGTGACCTAGGTGATGCAATGAAGATGGAAAGCTTCATGCATCACAAGCATAACATAAACTTTGAAGAAAGCTTTAACTATCCTAAGCCTCAGTCCCAAGACCTCAAACACCTTCGAAGGTGGAGAGAGATAGCAGGGAATGAGGGTAGGGAAGAGAAAGAAAAAACATTTCATAGGAGAAAGAATTAGTTCCTCACTTATCATCACTCTTCTTTCTAGCATACATAATAGCATAGTAATGAAGATGGAGAAGATGGCAAGCTTAAGCATTGAAGCATGGCTCTTGGTTGGATTTGCACTCCATAGCCAAGAGTGTTGGTGTAGGGTCTCAACCTCTACTTGCTTGGAGAAGGAGAGGGAGCTCTTGCACTTTTCACAATGCATAATGAGAGTGTGTGTGAGTGTGTATGGGAGATTATACCCCCTAAGAAATCCCCTAGCTTGCTTTGGTCGACCCCCCCTTGTAGCTCATGCTTGAAGCTCATTGGACCCCTCCAGGCCTAGCCAATCACAAGCAGGAGGCATTACAAGCAACAAGGGTAGCCTAGGGACAAGTGTCCCCCTTTCCCCTTTGAGAGAGAGGACTTGATAAATGCAAAGACAAGTAATGAAATCTCCTAAATTATCATTGGACCCCTTGGGTGGCCAACCAATAGGCTTCAGGCACACCATGAGGGCAACATGAGGAGGAACTTGACAAGTGTCCCCTTTGCTTTCTTTGTAATAGGCATGCCTTGTGTGAGTGTGCCGGTTTTCTCTCTCATACCCCCCTCATGTAGGGCTTGCCCCTTCCTTGTAGGGATTGGATCTTTGACTTTTGACACCTCAAGCCCCTCAAGCTTAGGCCCAGTTCCCACCACAAGCTTGGCACTTAAGCACTTCAAGCGTGGGTTGGGTTCTCATCTCAAGTACAACCCTAGCATCTCAAGCATGACAATCACCTCAAGCATCTCAATAATCAAGCACCTCAAGCATCTTAGTCATCAGGCACCTCAAGCACCTTAAGCTTAGGCCGGGTTCCCATCTCAAGCTTGGGTCCGGTTCCCACCTCAAGCTTAGCCCTAGCTTACCTAAGGTCAAAGGACTTTTACACTAACTATTGGAGGTCTTCAATGAAGATAACCCTAAGGTCTTATGCTCCATTGGTTAGCCTTGCTCTTTGATAGACCATCTCTTATTTGGGCCAGTTTACCATTGGCCCCGTGTTGAGATAGATCTATAAGCACATGTCTATATCTTAACCCTTGTTCTCGTTTATTCTCCCACATTAAATGATCAGTTTAATATGAGAAAATCATTTGGGTTGGTTAGATATTAGATTTTATGATATTACCCCTCTCTTGAAATCATAGTCGTCCTCGACTATGAGGTAAAGCCTTAGTCATTAGTCAATCTTACTTAGCGGGTAGAGGATCCCTTTTTACCCTACGACTTTCCAAGATGGATGACTAATCCATTTGGTGCTTGGGAGACATAGCTGCTGCAAGCATGTCTGCTCTTTAGTCCATTTCATTCTCCCAAAGTAAAGTCACAAATTCTACTTGGTGTTTGAGAGACGTCATCATCACAAGCATGATTCTAAGCATGCATACTATTTAAATTTATGCACAATTAAAGAGAGAACTAGTCTTATAAGACAAAAACATGGGTCCTTTAAAAGAAATTTGTACATTTGCTTATTGTAATGTAGCATTGTAAGCATTGACAAGGTTCATACTATCCTTAAGTTGTATTACCTGCATCCATCTAGGATCTTCAAAAGGATAATTTTTGAACTTAATAAGATACCGTCGGATAATCTTACCATGTCGTAGTACCTTGTCTTCATGCCGAAGGATAGCTTCGGATTGTAGCACCTCTTCTTGGTCTTCAACTTCGGAAGGGTCTTCAATAATTGGTTCACTTGGTGGCGCTCCTTTGTAGGGCTTAAGTAGGCTCACATGAAAAGCATTGTATATGAGCCAATGGCTGGGCAACTTGAGTTGGTAGGGTGTCTCATTGATAGGTTTCAAAATTTGGAAAGGACCATAGTATCTTTTGCTAGCTTAGCATAATACTTTTGATGGCCCGTAGGATTTTTGCCCGTCGTTTTCCTTAATCGAGCCTTAGGAAACTTAAGTAAGACCCAATCATTTTCTTTGAACGTTAAGGCCCTTCTCTGCTTGTCAGCAGAAGCAGCTTTTTGCCTTTGTTGAGAGATGGATATAGCCTCCTTAATCTTTTCAGAAGATTCTTGTAGGTCACGGCTATACTCATCCGCGGCAAAGATCTTCCCATGTACTTTTAGCAAGGGACTTTTAGGTCTTCCCTCAATGATCTCAAAATGTGTTTTTCCTATAGAAGTATGTACAGTATTATTGTAAGCATACTCTACAAGAGGTAAGTACTTTTCCCATTGTGAGCGTTGATCTACTTCGGTAACATAAGTCTTGAGTAGATCAAAAATCGTAAGATTGGCTATCTCACTTTGGCCATCCGTTTGTGTGTGATAGGCCAAAGAGAAATTCAATCTTGTTCCTAGATTTTCAAAGAGACCTTTCTAGAAATTATTGGTCATTCTAGGATCTCTATCTAACACGATGGATGTTGGTAATCCATGGTGTTTAAAAATCTGAGATATGAAGAGAGTTGCCATTTGGTGTGCCTTAATAGTCTTTTTGATAGGAGTAAAGTGTGCTTGCTTGCTAAACCTGTCCCACTATTGTCCATATTCCCGTATTCCCATGGCTAGACTTGCGCAATCCAAAGATGAAATCCATGGATATACTCTCCCATGGTGAATTTGGGATAGGTAATGGCTGGAGTAATCCAGGTTGCTTCCCTCTATCATATTTGGTCTTTTGGCATACTACACATTTTGAAACATACTCTTGTATGTCCACTTTCATAGTAGGCCAATAGAAATACGTCTCTACTCCTCAAAGAGTAGGTTGAATACCTCTATGCCCCGCATAGGGAGGAGCATGGGATTCATACATAACTTTCTCACAAAGGGAATGGGTAACACATAGCATATTGCCGTGGTGAAGATAACCATCCTGCAAGGTGAATGGTTCCTCTTTCTTCCCCAAAGCAAGGGCTGACATTATGTCTCTAAAGTCAGGGTCAGTAGCATACTCATCTATCATAGAGGATAGATCATTGTGGGTAGCTATATACACCGCATTAACTTTTGGTCTTCGTGAAAGTGCATCGGCCACTTGATTGTGCTTACCAGCAATGTGAGCAATATGGAAATTAAATTGCGAAAGAAAATTTGCTCACCTCATTTGTTTGTCGGAAAGCTTGATTTGCATCATGAAATACTTGAGACTTTGGTGGTCGGTGCGTAGAATGAATGGAGTCCCCAATAGGTAATGCTTCCATGTGTCTCAGACATGTAGAACATCTATAAGATCTTTCTCATAAATGCCCGAGACTCCTTCATCAATATTGAGCCTTTCGCTTTCATATGCTATTGCATGCACTTCTTGAAGCAAAACTGCTGCAAGGCAATCACCACAAGCATCACATTGGACCTCAAATGGCTTTGGGAAATCCGGAAGCATGAGGACTGGTTGGGAGATAAGCTTCTCCTTGAGCTTATCAAAGCATTTTGCTCCTTAACAGTTCATACATACTTAACGTTCTTCTTAGTTAAGTCATGTAGTGGTCCTGCTGCTTGAGAGAATTTTGCTATGAAGTGTCTATATATGCGCACATACCAATAACGCTTCTTAGCTCATGTAGATTCCTTGGGTTAGGCCATGCTTTTATCACCTCTAACTTCGATGGATCCGTACGGATACCATCTTGAGAGATAATATGACCTAGGTATTGAATCTCTTTCGCTTCTCTTTTGGTTGAGAAAAAACTTATTCTCCCTCAATGCTTGAAAAATCACTTGGACATGTTGCTTATGTTCCTCCAAAGACTTGGAGTAGATGATGATATCATCAAAGAACACTGTAGTGAATTTGCGATAAGGTCTAAAAAAAAATCTCCATTAGACGATTGAACGTAACTGGTGCATTAGTCAAGCCAAAAGGCATGACTAAATATTCATAAAGACCAAACCTTGTGCAAAACGCGGTCTTTAGGATATCTTCATCCACTATCCTTATTTAATGATAGCCACTTTTAAGGTCAATCCTATTGAAGTAGGTAGAGCCTTGTAGCTTATCAAACAGATCTTACCCGAGGCACGAAAAATCTATTTTTGATAGTGATATGGTTTAGTGCTCGATAGTCCACACACATACGGTATGTACCATCTTTCTTTTGCACTAAAAGGACTGGAGAACAAAAGGGAGAGGAACTAGGCCTTACCATCCCTTTGTCTACCAATTCCTGTACTTGCCTGATGATCTCCTCTTGTTGAGCTTGTGAGAATTGATAAGGAGGCTTGTTAGGCGGTGAGCTTCCTAGAAGGAGCTCAATGCGATGGTCATCATCCCCTCGTTTTGGAGGTAAGTCCATTGGGATATCATCGATGAACACATCTTGGAATCCTTTTAGAAAATTAGACAAGTCTAACTCTTCTTAATTTCTACCATTTACATTTGATGAAACATTAGGATCTTTTAGAGATTCTTTGACAAAAATCATGTACGCAGAAACTAAGCTCTTCATTGATTTACCACTTACGTCCAAAGCTCCCGAGGTGTGCACCATATCCCACATAGTGGGCTCAACAAAACCGATAATAGATCCCAGTTCCACTTACCCTAATATAATTAACAAAATCAACCATTTATAGGCTACTTAAGAACCTCTCTTCTTAAGCAAGAAAGAGAAACCAAATGCTCTGATACCAATGTAATGGAATTGGCATATTAACTTGAGAGTAGTAGAAATTAGTGAGAGTACTTTTGAGAAATTACTTTGTGAGCATAGTGGGTGAACATAATTGATAGTAGCAACATTAACATAGCATTTAGTTAACTTGGCATGAACAATACTTTTGCAAGAGAGAGAATTTAGAGAACATGACAACAGTTGAGGACCGGATTTATGTGGAGCCGGTCCCCCCTCCAATAGGCATTTGTATTATAATTTCTCCCATTAAGAGAGACTTGTTACAAATAATCTTTGTGTTCCTTGTGACCTAGGTGATGCAATGAAGATGGAAAGCTTCATGCATCACAAGCATAACATATACTTTGAAGAAAGCTTTAACTATCCCAAGACCTCAAACACCTTCGAAGGTGGAGAGAGCTAGCAGGGAATGAGGGTAGGGAAGAGGAAGAAGAAACATTTCACAGGAGAAAGAATTAGTTCCTCACTTATCATCACTCTTCTTGCTGGCATACATAATAGCATAGTAATGAAGATGGAGAAGATGGCAAGCTTAAGCATTGAAGCATGGCTCTTGGTTGGATTTGTACTCCATAGCCAAGAGTGTTCGTGTAGGCTCTCAACCTCTACTTGCTTAGAGAAGGAGAGGGAGCTCTTGCATTTTGCACAATGTATAATGAGAGTGTGTGTGTGAGTGTGTGTGGGAGAGTATACACCCTAAGAAACCCCCTAGCTTGCTTTGGTTGACCCCCCCTTGTAGCTCATGCTTGAATCTCATTGGACCCCTCCAGGCCTAGCCAATCACAAGTAGGAGGCATTACGAGCAACAAGGGTAGCCTTGCGACAAGTGTCCCCCTTTCCCCTTTGAGAGAGATGACTTGATAAATGCAAAGAAAGTTAATTAAATCTCCTTAATTATCATTGGACCCCTTGGGTGGCCAATCAATAGGCTTCAAGCACAGCATGAGGGCAACATGAGGAGAAACTTGACAAGTGTCCCCTTTGATTTCTTTGTACTAGGCATGCCTTGTGTGAGTGTGTGGGTGTTCTCTCTCATCCCCCCTCGTGTAGGGCTTGCCCCCTCCTTGTAGGGATTGGATCTTTGACTTTTGACACCTCAAGTCCCTCAAGCTTAGGCCCAATTCCCACCACAAGCTTGGGCCTTAAGCACTTCAAGCTTGGGCTGGGTTCTCACCTCAAGTACAACCCTAGCATCTCAAGCATGACAAGCACCTCAAGCATCTCAAGCATCTCAGTCACATCAGGCACCTCAAGCACCTTAAGCTTAGGCCGGGCTCCCACCTCAAGCTTGGGCTGGGTTCCCACCTCAAGCTCAGCCCTAGCTTACCTAAGGTCAAAGGACTTTTACACTAACTATTGGAGGCCTTCAATGAAGGTCTTATGCTCCATTGGTTAGCCATCTTAACCCTTGTTCCTATTTATTCTCCCATATTAAATGATAAATTTAATAGGAGAAATTCATTTGGATTGGTTAGATATTAGATTTTATGACATCATAAGCCTTGTTAAGGTCAAATTGGAGAAGGACACATTAAGTAACACACTCTCTATTGTGTGCCTTGAGCTTCCTTCGTCTTCTCCAAGCTGTGTGCGTTTCTCTACAACCCTAATTCCAACAATTGGTATCAGAGCAGGTTACGTCCTCCCGGGCTTAATCGCCAGCTGCTCCAGCACACGCCTGCTCACTTTCTCCGATTACAGTGAGGTTTGGCAAGCGTTCACAGGTCGACAAATATTTCGAAGATGCTCGTAAGGCTCAGTCTGCTCAGATTTCTGATTCAGGCTCATTTCGGCCTCTGTTTCAACTACAGGCAGGCCTGCACAGGCAAATTCGTCATTTTGTGCAGAATTTTTTTCAGTGCCGTTTTTTGTATAGCAGGTTTCTTATAGTCTTCTACGGTTTGTGTTATGAAGCACGTTTTGTTCCCACTGCGTTTCTCCTATTTTCGGGCAATTTTCACATCAAGTGCAACATTTACCATGGTTGACAACAACAACACAGATGTGTTCAAGATGTTTGCTGCTGAGGACAGGTTAGATGGGGATACTTACCCTATGTGGGCTTATATGATGCAACACGTTCTTGTGTCAAAGGGCGTCTAGAATATTGTGCAGGGCATTGATGTACGTCCTGGTTCTGAGGATGTAGGCGATGTTGAGGACGTTGCAGGTCTTGCTGCAAGGATTGCTGCTATTAGAGTTGTTTTGCCTACGGCAGAACAAGCTCGTTGGGATGTAAAGGATGTGTAGGCTCATGCATTGATTGTGTTTTCTGTGAAGCGCACCATTGTTTGCTCACATTTGTTCAGCAAAATCTGCAAAACAGGCTTGGGATATTCTAGCAGGTCTTTATGCAAGCCGCAATGAGGCTAAAATTGCTTTGCTGCATAAAGAGCTGGAGTCAAAGATTATGCATGAGGAAGATGCTATGGACACTTTCCTTGCTATAGTCAAGGATATCAATGAGCAACTTATTTCTGGAGGTGAAGTTATTTCTAACAGTTCCCTTGTGCAGACTATTCTTGATGCCTTACTAGATTCCTACCAGACTTTTGCTAGTACTTGGAGACTGATGACCCAAGGAAATCCAGAAGTTGTCAAGTTTGATGCATTATGCACATTGTTGTTGCAAGAGTCACTTTCCGGAAAAAACAGGACTAGACAGCGTGCAGCTGAACATGCTTTTATTACTTCTCAAAGTAAGGGTGGTAACACCAATGCAGCCACTTCTTATGGTTCTGTTGCGAGTGGCAAAACCTCTATTCCCAATGCTTCTATTGGCAGCACTTTGTCTGGAAATTCTGGTGATAAGGGAAAAAAGAAGATGCGTTGCCATTATTGTAAAGCTAATGATCACTTGATCAAGTCGTGTCCCAAGTTGAAGGCCAAAGACGCTAAGAAGAAAGAGGGTGGTTCCACTGCAAATGTTGGTTCCACTACAAATGCAGCCATTGTTGAGTATTCTGTGAAAGGAGACTGTGTTGCTGATGCTAATGCAGAATGGGCTTTTAGCGCATAGTGCACTTACAATCCTGCTGTCCATGATGCATGCTTGTCAGTTGCTGCAGATTCACATGTGTGGTATTTTGACAGTGGTGCTACAAATCACATTACCTCACATCGTGAATTGTTTACCTCTCTCGAGTCTGTCCCTCATGGGAATTCTGTCACTTGTGCCAACAATGCCTCTTATCCAGTTCAGGGAGTTGGAAAGATTGTGCTTACTGCTGCTAATGGTAGTTCCTTCACACTTGTTGATGCACTTTATGTACATGGGATCAAGAAATCTCTTGTTTGTATCCGCACTTGCTAGACTTGGACTTGTAGTCAAATTTGTGGATGATAGATGTACAGTTCATGATCTCAGTTTTGCTGATGAAATTGTTGCATCTGGCCTTTTGTGCCGTGGGCTGTATAAGCTCACTTTGTATGACAAGTGTGGACAAAATTTTGCAAATGCTGTTGTAGGTTCAAGGGCTATTTCAGATGCAAAACTTTGGCATGCACGTTTTGGTCATCTGAATTTTGCCAGTTTGCTGCGTTTGCAGAAATCTGATATGGTTGCTTCTTTGCCGCCTATTGAAGCACCTGTCAAACATGTTTGTGAAGGCTGTATTTTGGGTAAGATGCAGCATTCTAAGTTTCCAAAGGATGGTTCAGTTCGGGCCACATGCAGGTTGCAGCTTGTGCATAGTGATGTTTACGGGCCCATGCAAACTCCGTCCTTGGGCAATTACCTTTACTTCGTGACTTTCATTGATGATTACTCCAAGCATGCGTGGGTATTTCCGCTTAAAGCGAAGTCCAAAGTTTTTATGTGCTTTAAACAATTTCTGGCTATGGCTGAAAATGTCTCGAAATGTACTATGGGCACCCTCCGTTCGGATCGAGGGGGGGAGTATATGTCTCATGAATTTAATGCATTTTTGGCTAGTCGTGGGATAAAACACCAACGTACAGTGCCTTATACACCTCAGCAAAATGGTGTTGCTGAGAGGAAAAACAAGTCACTAACGGAAATGGCACGATGTATGGTCAAAAGTCACGCTTTGCCGCATTCTTTTTGGCTTGAGGCCATCATGTGTGCCACTTATGTACTTAACAGGTGTCCTACGAAAGCTTTGTAGTCTATTACTCCATATGAAGCATGGCATGATAGAAAGCCTTCTATTGAGCACATGCGTGTTTTTGGCTGTTTGGCATATGCTTTGGTGCCACAAACACAGTGCAAAAAATTGGATGATAAGGCTGTCAAATGTATTTATATTGGTTATAGTGCTGAAAGCAAAGGTTACAGGTTATATCATCTGCAAACAAAGCGTATTCTGGTTTCACGGGATGTAGTGTTTGTGGAAGATTCTGTTCAGCCCTTGCTGTCATGTACTAGAGATAGTAATGTAAGCTGAGAGGACATTTATGACACTTTGTTGCCTCTTTTCCGTGGTGGAAATACGAATGTAATTTCCAATGAGGCAAATGTACACCCTTTGGGGGTTTTTGAAAATGTTACAGATCAGCCTATTATTACTGATGCAAATGTACATGATGTACTTGATGAGGAAAGGGCTGAAAATGAGCAGGCTAGAGGTATGCCAAAATGGTTGGTGCACCCTTTGCGTGATAGTAAATTGGATGCACCTTTGTCTAGTCGTACTCATTCAGGCTCTCGCCATGCATCTTATGCATCATATTGTTATGCTTTGGCTGTGTCTAGCTTACATAATGTTGAGGAGCCTCTGTCTTTTGATGAAGCACAGAATTCAGAAAATTGGATGGCTGCCATGCAATCAGAAGATGATGCACTTATAGAAAATGACACATGGACTTTATGTGATTTGCCTCCTGGCAAAAAGGCCATTGGTACGAAGTGGGTTTACAAGTTGAAACGCAAGCCGAATGGTGAGATCGATCGCCATAAGGCTTGACTTGTTGCAAAGGGTTATGCACAACAAAAAGACATAGATTATGAAGAGACTTTTGCTCCCACTTGACATATGACTACTGTGCGTTTTCTATGTGCATTGGCAGCTCATTTTGGTTGCGATGTACATCAATCAGACATTGTTACTGCTTTCTTGAATGGTGACATATTTGAGGAAGTTTATGTAACGCAGCCTCGCGGTTTTGTCATAAAAGGACAAGAGGACAAAGTGTGCAGATGTAAGAAAGCTTTGTATGGGTTGAAGCAATCTCCTCGTGCTTGGTATGAGAAAGCTGACACTCATTTGGTCAAATGAGGCTTTTGTAACAGTCCAACAGAAAGCACATTGTATGTAAAGCATGAGGGTGATGTACTTCTCATTGTGGTTCTTTATGTCGATGATTTGCTGATCACTGGACCAAATGATAGACATATTGCTGAATTTAATGCTGATTTGAATGCTACTTTCAAGATGAAAGATTTGGGGTTGTTGCATCATTACTTGGGTATACAGTTTAAGCAGTGTGATGGTGGTATTACCTTGTGTCAGAAAAGTTATATAGAGACATTGCTATGTAAGTTTGGACTTGAGGATTGCAAACCTATTGCCACTCCCATGGAAATAGGTTTGAAGTTGAGTCTACATGATGCTAGCGATCATGTGGATGTCACTCTTTACCAGACTGTTGTTGGCTGCCTCATTTATGTATGCAACACGAGGCCAGATATTCAGTTTGCAGTCTCACAGGTCAGCAGATTTATGCATAGCCCAAGGTCTAAGAATTGGCAGGCTGCAAGAGGATTTTCCGCTACCTTAGTGGCACTTTACATCTTGGCTTGTTTTATCCCAAGGGGGGATCATTGCCACCAGACTTACATGCTTTTTTAGACTCAGAATGGGCTGGTTGTTTTAACACGCGAAAGTCCACAAGTGGTTTTTGTTTCATGGTTGGCAGTTCATGTATATCATGGTTGAGCAAGAAGCAACCTATTGTGGCCACTTCGAGTTGTGAGGCTGAGTACAGGGCAGTCTTCATAGCTACGGTTGAGTGTGTATGGCTCAGACACCTTATGGCTGATTTGGGTGTTGGACAAGACACTGCCAACACTATCTACACTGACAGTCAGAGCATTGGTAGTTGCGAGGAACCCAGTTTTTCATGCTACAAAGCACATTGAGGTGCATTATCACTATGTCAGGGAGAGGCTCTCAGCAGGAGAGGCCAGCTTGGCTTATGTGCCAACACAGGACAACCTTACAGATCTTTTCACAAAGGCATTATCTCGTGAGAAGCTTGAAGCTTTCTGCAAAGCTTTGGGCTTACTCCCCTTTGTGGACTGATCATGTCCTCAGGGCATGGCACTTCCCTTTACTCATGTGCCAGCTCTCGTTCACCGCATCACTCCAGGGGGGATTTGTTACCATATACATGTGGTAGTGATGTGTGTGAACACACTAGGATGGCCGGGGCATTGTGCGCTCCTTGCCGCACTATCGAAGCAAGGGACTTGCCAATACACCGTATGCGAGCCGCAAACGCCTCCAAGCACACAACAAGCCTAAACTAGCAAGCTCAAGAGAGCAAAGGGTGTGTCACTCACCGCTCTACGCTCGCCTTCGTGGTGGATTCCTCGCCGCGATGAAGAAGAAGCTGCAGTCGTGCCGCGCTCAACCGCTTTGCCGCCGTCGTGCCTTCGTAATTCTCGATCGCACACACACTCTCCCTCTCTCCCTCTCTCTCTCTCTCTCTCTCTCTCACACACACACACACACACACACACACACACACAAGGAGGTGAAGAAGAAGAAGATGGAGATGGAGATGGAGCAAGAGCACTCTTCTATTGCACAAATGAGAGAATGAGTAAAAATTAGGTTTAGTTGGCTTTTATATGAGCTCACCCCATTCACACTTGGGCGCCCATGCTTAGCCAACTAATCCCTTGAATGTCCCAGTTAGAGTGCGCCTCTCATCGGCGATCACCCTTACCCTGTTCCTATTGGTCCGACAAGCCCGGTACCTGACTCTAAATAATACAACGTTTATAGATCATAGGGTGTCCGTGTGCCGTGAGGGTTAACATGCCCCCCTTCCTGATGTAGATTCCGTCCTCGGAAGCTATTGAGTTGAAGCTCGTTCGTCGAGGTGGAAGAGCATTTGAGATGAATGTCCTTAGCCTTCTTCAGTCACTGCAAAATCAAACAACATTGGCACAGTAATGGCATTCTCTTAAAAAGCATATGCAGTTTTAGGTAGACACATTGATTGGTAAAAAAAATTCAAACAATTTGTCAGCAATGAACATTAAATTGCAATGTAATCAAATGCATAAACAGATGTAAAGGTAGAAAATTAAACAAGTCTGGGGTCGCTAATTTGACGGTCAAAAGGCACTAGAGATAGAATATTAATACCATGGGTAAGCTTCTTAATTATCTGTGGTCAATTAAGTTGTTTAATCGCGAGAGCCAAGTATTCATGTTCGAGGGCTGACTAGAGGCTATATCTAGAAGACCTTGTAGTTAAGCTACCATAAAAGGAATTTCTCATGAAATCATCGCCTGACTGATTACTTTTTCTTTGACCCCCCAAAGTCTTTTTTCATTGATTCAATTATGATGTGTGTGCTTATTTTGTATGCCTTGGGTTTTTTGCTTTTCAAGGAAAAGCGCCCACACTGGGAACCTCTAGGGCTCTAGTACCATAGGCGATACATGTGAGTGAAGTACCAATTTAAGCAGGGATTTCTCTTCCAGCTTAAAATTTTACATTGTGGCACTTTGATTTTTTGTTTGTTCATTTTCAGCATTTAAATTTTGTAACTTTGGGGGGTCATATAACATTGTTACCCTCCCCAGGCTCATCACATTAGTAAACTCCCTTTATAATACTTAAGCTAAAGGTCAATAGGGTTAAGCCCACTAGAAAGCCCTAGTACATTTCATACAATGCTGCCTAAATCGGATTAAGAACCTTAGTAACCATTGCTTATTAGGAAGGCATTCCCCATGGTATTAAGAGAAGATTTCTAATATCTAGCTTGATCAAACTAGCTTAGTCGGACTGCTTGATTTTTAAACCTAGACAACTGATTATGACAAAACATTACATTGAATTAAATGTTTGATAGTAAGCAAATGCGGTGAATATTAGGCTACCAATCACAATCAAAGCAGACAAACATGGATGCAAAAAGATAAGGGCAATGCTAATGGACATAAAACACCTGTTTGTGTTGATGGTCGCGCTTGATTTGAAGTGTGAACGAGAGAAAGGTTCCATGAAGGTCCAAATCCTAACCATAGCAACACACTCCTGTACACACTAGGAAACAAAAGGAATACCTCCAGGAGGCACATTAGTGGGAAAAGAGAACTTCGCTAATCTCTCAACTCTAAAACAATCATGACATAGGTTTCTGTTTCAGTGTACCAGATGTAAATGTGTAGGTCTGAGTCAATATTTTGACTTTTAATGTGCATACTCGTTTGCTAATTGCTCTTGCTCTTTATTTTTTTGTTTTTTGTGAGTATAAAGCTTTATATGTACATTCCCTAAGATTGGAGATTAAGAGGTCAGGGAGAAAGGTTGAGAGGGAAGCAAGTGAATGATGGATGTCCACAAACACTCCCCCCTTCCTTGGGTAGATCATACCGTTTGAAATGAGCTTGTCACCCTTTGAAACCAATTGTTCCACTTGGTAATAGGTGAGGATTTTTGCCAGTAGTTTTCTATTACCCTAGGTGCCTCGTCAAGTTGCAAGGGTGGTAAGGTACTCTCCCAGGATCGAACTTGAAGTGGTTCATCAGGTGATTCTTGAACACTGGGAGGTGTGGATTCTTTTGTAGCTTCATGGAGGTCCACTACTATGGATGGTTGTGTAGAAGCTTTTACCTCTATGGATGTATTACATGAGGAGCTAGAAGCTTCATGGGACTCCCCCCTTCCTGAGCTAGGTGGAACAAATCGTTCTTTCTTTGGTACCCAAACTAGCTCGGGAGCGGGTGTGTAGCATTCTGTGATTTTTTTCTTTCCACGATCATTGATTCGTTTTGGAGCTACGGAATTGGGCTCACTTGGGTCAGGTGATAGGTAAGAGCACAATCTACGTTTTGGCACCCAGATTTGATCATTTCCTTGATAGTAGCCTTGGGCTTCCAATAGTCGTTTAGGGATCCATCGCAACATTTTCTTACTTTTCTTGGAGCGAGTGGTACGTTTCTTACAAGGCTTCTGTTTTTTAGCACTAGCTATGGTCACTAAGGAAGCTTTAGGGACCCACTTGTATGTTTTCTTCGTTACATTAGGATGAGTCTTGTCGGAAGCGATATGCATTTCTTGTAGCATATTTAAGGGTATAGGCATTTCATCCCCGTCAGGTGTTACCCAGGTCGTCCCCCTATTTCCCCAAGTGTCTATGGTTGCTGCTAGGTGGACCCAATCCACATTGTCCGACTCAGTCATCTCAGGTAGGATATCCATATAAGGAGAATCTTGGCCAATGTCTGTATCCTTCTTACAAGTGTAACAATATTGTAGTGGGGCCGAGTGAACTGTGGTGTCAGAGCGATGATCAATAATGGTTTTACTCCCTAAGGGGTGTACCTTACCAGTCACCAAATCCACTCTAAGGACAGAGTCTTGGAATTGCAAATAGACATGATTTTTAGACCAATCATGAACCATTTGTGCTTCCCTCATGAATGGTCGTCCTAAAATCATTTCATATGACATAAGGTGTTTAGAGAAATCCATTACAATGAACGTATGTCGTACCTTGTATCCTAGAACTTTGATCTTAAGATCCTTGAGCATCCCCATAGGTTTGGCTATGGTACCATTTGCCATCTTTACCACAATGTTAGTAACACTGAGGCGGGTTTTTCCCATGGATTCCCAACAATCTTTTGTAACGATGCTAACTCCTGCACCACCATCAAGAATTCCCTTTATAGTTAATCCCTTGGTAGTGATGGGTAGGGTCGCATTAGACTCGTCGCCTTCAAAATACTGCCCTAATTCGTTAATGGGTACCTCGATCACAGACTCGTGTCCATCTAAGTCAAGTGATTGCACATGATTTTCCTCATCAATCATAATCGAGTCAGGCCTATTTGGTTGCGCAAACTGCGGTAATCCCGTTCGTAGCTCTCCGTTAAGGAATGCTCGAAGTGCAAGGAATAACTCAGGATCTCCATACAGCTTTGCTATGATCGTGGTTCGGACCTCAGAAGACATGAAGTCCACTAGTTTGGCAACATTCATTGGCATTTTGCAGGGTGTAGGTCCTTGACTAGGAACTGGTGAGGATGGAATCTCATATTCCTCAATGGGATCAGGTATTCCTTCGTTAAACATCCTTTCCAACAAGAAAGGTGTATGCTCACTTTCTGATGTCCCGTCCTCACTCCCTTCTTGGATGATACTAGATATGGCTAACGGTCTATGGTTCATGTGGGGTGGATGAACTTGCGTGGGAAACACTGTGTCATGAATTTTGACATGCATGGGTTCTGGTTCTAGTTTCCTTTGAGTCTCCTCCACTAAACCTCTTAGATGTTTCACCTGCTCAATCTCGTCTACTGGGTTTGGGTACGTCCCAATCTTCTTTTTACCATTCTTCCCTTTTTGCCCCTGCGGTTTATCTTGGGGGTCTTGGATTGGATTTGGAAACACTTGTGGTGTTTTCAGAGGCTCTTTATGGTTTTCTCTTATTCGGTTTTCATTTGGTTCCATGTTACGGTTTTCTTTGTCGGTCTTTCCCTTTGTGGTATTGGTTCTAGTCTCCATTGTCTCGATTGAATCTGAATCATCCTCGAGGTCATTCATATACACGGGGTCATCTCCTGTTCCTATGTTTGTTTTGGAACTTGGCTTTGAATTTTCCGTATTCTGCGACCTCTTCCTTCGTGTCTTCTTTTTCTTTGCTTGGATAACTGACGCGGTATCTCTCTCTTCGAGGATATGGCCTGGCCCTTGAAGCATGGACCGTGCAATCGCATAAGCGGGTGCGACGGGTGGTATTGGCGATGTCACACTAGCAATTTCGACCAAATTTAGGGGTGTGATTTTAAGTGCATTTGGGTTATAGGGGCATTGAGCAATCAAGTGATCTATGCCACAACGATTACATGTGAGTATTGGCATTGCAGACGTGCTCCCTTGATTCATTTGCATCTGTACAGCATTCTTTTGCAGCCTAATAGGGCACTCCGCTGCTCGATGTGGTCCACCACACTCGTAGCATTGAAGAGGTGGCCTCCTAGCCTGGGTGTTGATATTTTGACCTCTGGATGCGAGAGCAGCAGCTTGATAAACCGGCTTGACTTGTCCCCAACAATCTTCCATGTAGTATATAGGACACTCTTCCAATGTATCAAGTCCGTAGGCAATACTAGTGTCTATTTCCTCCTCACAGCCATCTGCATAAGCATTAGATGGCTCGCAACCCACTTGGTTCATAGGGGCGACTCTTGGATGCGGGGGCTGCGGTCCTAGCACAGGAGGTGGTAGCGGTGTAGCTTGTACAACATTTTGAGATCTAGGGACTTGTTGCGGTAGTTGCTCAACAGGTGGAGCAGGCATCAATACAGGAGCTCGAGGTGCATCCGTCCAGGCTACAGGTGAGCTATTTGCCATCATACGTTTGATCATTAAACAATCCTTAGCTTGGTGACCATACCGACCACATGCGTTGCAAGTTCCATTAAATTTTACTCTAAACGTAGGGCACTCACTAGTGCTATGTGGACCTAAGCAAATGGAACACCATTGTTGCTCCCTTCTTGGATACATGTGACTATTTTGAGGGGGTCGATTATCCTTAAGAGACTCTTGGATTGCCTTGGTGAGGTCTGTCAAGAATGTCTCAAATAACTTTGGCTCATTGGCAATGGGCTTTGCAGTCATGGGTTCATACTCAATGGCTTGTGAGCTAGTGGATCTCGTGTCAGTAGACACCCTCATGCCTGCTATCATCAAGTTGTCCTCTAATTGGATTGCATTGGCAGTGACATCTTCCCAGGTTGTGATACCTCTAATCACTAGTCCATTATAGATTCCTTCATTCCTCAACCCTCGAATGAATCGATCAAGCAGTTGGTTATTGTTGAAGCTCTCATTTACAGGGCAGCGAGAGTTTAAGTGCTTTAGATGACTAATGAAGTCCCTTACTGACTCTCCTTCCTTACGTTCGGCCTTCTGTAGCTGAGATGCTACACCCCAAAGCACACCTTCTCGTATGTACTCCTTTAGAAACAACCTTCGAAGGGTAGGGTAGATTGTTTTCTCGTCCACCCTTAGGGTTCTATACCAATCTCCAGCCTTCCCACTTAATGTCAAGCTTAAGGCATTGCACTTATGTAGTTCGTTGCGTTCCCCTAAGAAATCACATACTTGTTCAAACACTTCAATGTGTTTTCTAGCATCTTCGTCCCCATTGAATTTTTGCGTGAGTTTGGCAATTTGTACTGCCTTACTTCTAGGCTCTCTATCAGATGCATGACGCATATTTTCCGCGATAGATCGACCTATGGTTTGAGAAAACGCTGCCAAGTCACCTATGTGAGGAGGCAGGGCCGGTGGAGGTACTCTTGGAATCATATGTGGGAGAGGGACGGGTACCGGTCTTGGCATATGTGTGGATGATGCAGGATATGGAACATAACCGGGCATAGGTCCACTCGGATAAGGGCTAGGGAGCGACACTCGAGGAGCATGAACAAGTGGTACAATTGGAGGTGTGGGGGCCATGTGTGCATAAGGGGCTAGAGGCACATACGGTCGAGGCCCCATATTAGGTACTACGACACTAGGTAGTGGCACTGCGCTAACCGTAGATGTCATCGGTACATTCTCTGTCAGGCTTATCCCTGGAGTGAGCACTGTGTTTTCCTTAATAGAGGGTTGAGCCAAGTTAGGGAAGCTAAAGTTTTCGCTCGGAGGCTCAGATTGCATAGAGACCCCAGGTGAAATGACGTAAGATGGGTCCATGGGGCTCATTAGAGGAGTCTCCATTTGTGATAGAGTAGACTGTTGAGCCTTGCTCGTATCCAGAAATCTCATGGGGCCAGTTGAGAGTATATTTACCCCTCGATTTGCCTTTCCGATTGAATAATGCCATGGATAACATTAAATATCATTTTCTGTTCATCTTCGATGCTCGTGGCACTAGAGGTGGATTGTACAATCTCTATCCATCCTACATGGTAGGCGTGGCCAGAGTGTAGATCCGTCAACACCTCAGTGTGGAGGTCGTATGTCCAATGATCGTTAATGAACAATCCTTCTAGAGTCGACGTGTTAACAGTTTCTTGTGAGGTAGAAGCAATGTTGCTCCCCGTGGTTTTACTTGTCACCAACGGTACTCTAGAGGGAACTTCTGAAGGAGGCAGCTCAACAGGGCCTTCTTGGTAAGAAGTTGGCACGATATCCACATGGACACTCTTTGGGGTTGTGGGGTCCACGTGCGATGTGAAAGGAGAGTCCACTTCCCCACCCCCTCCGTGTGCTTCATTTGCATCAGGTTCCGAGCGAGTAGCTCTACCTAATGTTTCCATGAAACGGCTAAACATACTAGTACTATGCTGTGGAGCTTCGGGAGGTGCCTGGCCTTCTCTCTCAGTGTTTTGGGTAGGGTATGCTTCCATGATTTCTGAGTCGGAGGAGGAATCACTAGCGGCTATTTTAGGGTCTTGGGTGGTGCTACCTTGTGTCCCCGCTAAGGGTCTAGAGCTTATCGTGGATGGGTAATGGGTGTCCGTATGAACAGAGGCACCCTCAATATGCTCGTGTTCTAGCACCCGCCCAGAGCGTAAGTGCATGTTAGGAAATAAGACATAGCTAAATAGATAATTGAGTAGATTACTTAATGGAGAGAGACAAATTTATATACACGAGATTATAGAGTAGAGAGAGAGAGAGAGAGAGTACACACGATATACGTGGTTCACCCAATGTGGGCTACGTCCACAGGAAAGCAGCCACTCAATGGCTTTAGTACTTCAAAACAAGAAGTAGTTTACAAAGGGATTATACCCTTAATGGAGCTCCCGCCTTGCTTCACTCTCACCACCTCACACTCACCTTGTTGTATCAACTTCACACTATGAAATGTGTGTAGAAATGGCCTCCTTTTATAGGCCAAAAGGGCTGCCCTCTCTTATGAGAGACAGCCATGTGTAGCCGCCCTTGTGCGAATAAGTCCAAATCGGACCCTCCAATCCGCCCATGTGTGGCCGCCCTTGAGAAGACAAGTCCGCTTTTGAATTCGGCCACTGGCCACCGGCCATTGACTTCCGACCACCGGCCACCGGCCATTGACTTCCGACCACCGGCCATCGGCCATTGACTACCAGCCACCGGCCAACCGACCGATTGTTTTCCGACCACTTTCCGATCGCCGTCCGGCCATAATATTCCGACGAAAAAGAATGTTCCGGCGAAAAAAAAAGTCTCGGGGGCCTCCGCCCCCGAGGCCTTTAAAGTTGCCCCTGATTCTTGTCCGTGAAAATTTTGGTTTCCGGTGAGTGATTTTCCTTCACGCACAATGGCTTCTCCTCATAATGGGGGCCTTACAAATGTGCGCTTTTACCACTGAAAATTACAAGGGTAAATCAAGCTCCATACTTAACAATCTCCCACTTGGAGACTGATCTCCAAACCAAACCTATGACTACTTTCCATTCTGGCTTCTTATCCTTGAATGCCGATTGAAGATGAGCAGAAGCTCAACTTCTCCTTGTTGACCACCTTTGTAAACATGTCTGCAGGATTTGCACTTGTATGCACCTTTCCTAGCTTTAGTTGTCCCTCTTCCAAAAGAGTGCGTATGAAGTGATATCTCACCTCAATGTGCTTTGTCCTTGAATGAAAGGCTGAGTTCTTCGCAAGATGGATAGCGCTTAGGCTATCACTGTACAAGACACAATTGTCTTGTTTGAATCCAAGCTCTTCTAAGAATCTGTGAAGCCACAGAATTTCTTTGCTTGCCTCCGTCATTGCTACATACTCTGCTTCCGTGGTAGAAAGTGAAACCACTTTCTGCAGCTTTGAAGCCCAGCTTACTGTTGTGCCTCCAACCGTGAACACATAGCCAGTAGTGCTCCTTCGAGTATCTTTGTCACCTGCCATATCTGCATCAGCATACCCTTCTAGAAAAATATCAGTTCCTCCAAAATACAAAGCATTTGTTGTTGTCCCTTTTAGATACCTAAGTATCCACTTCACAGCTTGCCAATGCTCTTTACCTGGGTTGTCCATGAACCTACTCACAACTCCCACTGCATGTGCAATGTCTGGCCTTGTCCAGACCATAGCATACATTAGAGAACCTACCGCTGCAGCATATGGAACTTTAGACATATAGGATATCTCCTCTTGTGTCTTTGGACACATATCCTTCGTTAGTTTAAAATGACCAGCCAAAGGTGTAGAAACTGGTTTTGCATTTTGCATTGCAAACCTTTCTAGTACCTTCTTGATGTAATCTTCTTGAGATAGCTTTATTGTCTTCTTCGTCCTGTCCCTTGATATTTTCATACCAAGTATCCTCTTTGCAGCACCTAAATCTTTCATTGAAAAAGATTTGGACAGCTCCTCTTTTAGGTCTTTGATGTCCTGCATGTTAGCACTTGCAATCAACATGTCATCAACATACAACATTAGGATGATGAATTTTCCATCTCCCAAATTCTCTGTGTAGACGCAGTGATCCGAGTTGCATCTTGTGAATCCATGATCCAACATCCATCGATCAAACTTCAAGTACCATTGTCTTGATGCTTGCTTTAAACCATACAAGCTCTTCTTTAATCTGCAAACCATTTTCTCCTTACCTTTTACTTCATACCCCTTTGGTTCAAGCATGTAGATTTCCTCCTCTAGGTCACCGTGAGGGAATGCCGTATTTACATCCATTTGCTCGAGATTTAGATCATGAGCAGCCACAAGGCTTAAGACAAGCCTAATTGAGTTCATTTTTACAACAGAAGAAAATATTTCATTGAAGTCAATACCTTTCTTTTGAGAAAAACCTTTTACCACAAGCCTAGACTTGTACCTTTTCTTCCCACCTTCTTCTTCCTTTAGCTTGTACACCCATTTGTTTTGAAGTGCCCGCTTACCTTTAAGCAACTCAACCAACTCCCATGTTTGGTTGCGATGTAGTGAGTCCATCTCCACTTGCATGCTCTTCGTCCATTCTTCTTTGGATTCATGTTGCATAGCTTCTTCATATGATTCCAGCTCTCCAGAATCTGAGATCAAGAGATGGTTGAAGGAAGGAACAAACCTTTCTGGAGGTCTACTTGCTCTTGTAGATCTTCGGGGAATAGGTTGAGGCTCCTCATTTGGTTGACGTTGTTGCACATTGTCACCGTTTGCAGTCCTTGAGTCTTCACCGTCCTCAAGCTCCATGTACTCATCACCTGTTTCTTTTGTTTGTTTTCGTTCCAAGTAATCTTTGTACATATTTTGTTCGTTAAAAATTACATCCCTACTCCTTAAGATTTTACCATCTTCAGGATTCCATAGGCGATACCCAAAGTCTCCTTCTCCATAGCCAATGAAGAAACACTTTTTGGACTTTGCATCTAACTTTGATCTTAGGCTTCTATCTATGTGCATGAAAGCCTCACACCCAAACACTTTGAGAAATGCATAATTCACCGGTTTACCTGTCCATGCCTCTTCTGGAACTCCCCCATCCAATGCCGTTGAGGGTGACCGATTGATTAAGTACACAGACGTACTTACAGCTTCCGCCCAAAGCTCAAGCGGTAGGCCTGCATGTAGCCGCATGCTTCGTGCTCGTTCCATGATTGTCCTGTTCATCCTTTCCGAAATCCCATTTTGTTGAGGTGTCCTTGGGGTTGTCCTTTGCCTCCGAATGCCATTGCTAGCACAAAAGCTTTCAAAAGCTTGGCTGCAATATTCGCCTCCATTGTCGGATCTGAGGCATTTAACCTTGGTACCTGTTTCATTCTCCACAAAGGCTTTTTACCTTTGAAATATGGAAAATACATCGGATTTATTCTTCATGACATAAACCCATGTTTTTCTAGTCGCATCGTCTATGAATGTTACATAATACAATGAGCCACCAAGTGATGGTGTACTTGCAGGACCCCAAACATCAGAATGAACCAACTCAAGTTTTTTATTTTTTCTTTCATTTCCTGATTTTTGAAATTTTACCCTCTTTTGTTTACCATAAACACAATCTTCACAGAACTCTAAGTCCACTTCTTTCAAACCTGGTAGAAGCTTCTTTGTTTGAAGGATTTGCATTCCTTTGGCACTCATATGCCCAAGTCGGTAGTGCCACACCGCACTGCCAACTTCTGTAGTTGCTGCACAAGCTGAAGGTTGCGTGCTAACAGTACACAAGTAAAGTGTACCGACTTTTTCACCCTTGGCAACCACCAAAGATCCCTTTGAGATCTTCCACCGTTTGTTTCCGAATGCAATGTTGTGACCTTCATCGTCCAATTGTCCTGTAGAGATCAAATTTTTGCGAAGAGAAGGAACATGCCTAACATCTTTAAGCTTCCATTCATTTCCGTTAGCAGTTTTGACAGAAACTGTACCTTTGCCGACAATCTCACAAGCTTCATCATCTCCCAAGTATACATACCCAAAATTACCTTTGGTGTAGTCTTGGAAATGTTGCTTGTGTGGTGTCACATGGAATGAAGCCCCGGAATCTACTATCCAAGAATTAGACACATTGTCTAATGAGAGAATTAATGCATCTTGCTCTACTTTACCTGCCACATTGGCCTCAGATGTTGGCTTGTTGTCTTGAGACTCTGTCTCCTTCTTCTTCTTGGACCAGCAATCCTTCTTGACGTGGCCCTTCTTGCCGCAGTTCCAACATTCAAGAACAGACTTTGTGCGTGACTTGCTCCGCCTTGAGCGATCACGACCCTTTTGGTTTTTGAACCTCTCCTTAAGCCTTCCTCTTGTTTCCACTGATAGTGCAACACTTGATGATTCTCCTGTGCTTCTCCTTCGCATTTCCTCGCTTAGGAGAACACCGACAACATCATCAAACTTAAGAGTATTTGTGCCAGAGATAGAATTACTTACAGCCATCACAAGGCTGTCCCAACTATCCGGTAGAGATGATAGTATAAGGAGAGCTCGCACTTCGTCATCGAAATTGATTTTCATTGATCGAAGTTGACTTATGTTTGTGTTAAAGTCATTTAGGTGTTCTGCAACTGAACCATTCTCTGTCATCTTTAGATTGAACAAGCGCTTCATAAGAAATACCTTATTGGATGCCGATGGTTTCTCGTAGAAGTCATCAAGTGACTTCATCAAGTCCTCCGTGGTCTTCATCTCCGAAACATTGAAGGCCACCGTTGATGCCAAGCTTAGCCGGATTGTTCCCAGTGCCTTTCGATCAAGGACAATCCATGCTTCATCTGCCATTGTTGAGGGCTTCTTCGCAAGACCGCCTAGTGGCAAATAGAGGTCCTTCTGGTAGAGATAGTCTTCAATCTGCATCTTCCAATGTTGGTAGTTTTTTCCATTGAATTTCTCAATCTTGAGCTTCCCTTCCTCCGCCATAACTCCCACTCAATTCAAGGAATCCTTTCCTTGAGATAATTTAGCTACGAGCAAACCTTGCTCTGATACCAGTTGTTAGGAAATAAGACGTAGCTAAATAGATAATTGAGTAGATTACTTAATGGAGAGAGACAAATTTATATACACGAGATTATAGAGTAGAGAGAGAGAGAGAGTACACACGATATACGTGGTTCACCCAATGTGGGCTACGTCCACGGGAAAGCAGCCACTCAATAGCTTTAGTACTTCAAAACAAGAAGTAGTTTACAAAGGGATTATACCCTTAATGGAGCTCCCGCCTTGCTTCACTCTCACCACCTCACACTCACCTTGTTGTATCAACTTCACACTATGAAATGTGTGTAGAAATGGCCTCCTTTTATAGGCCAAAAGGGTTGCCCTCTCTTATGAGAGACAGCCATGTGTAGCCGCCCTTGTGCGAATAAGTCCAAATCGGACCCTCCAATCCGCCCATGTGTGGCCGCCCTTGAGAAGACAAGTCCGCTTTTGAATTCGGCCACTGGCCACCGGCCATTGACTTCCGACCACCGGCCACCGGCCATTGACTTCCGACCACCGGCCATCGGCCATTGACTACCAGCCACCGGCCAACTGACCGGTTGTTTTCCGACCACTTTTCGATCGCCGTCCGGCCATAATATTCCGACGAAAAAGAATATTCCGGCGAAAAAAAAAGTCTCGGGGGCCTCCGCCCCCGAGGCCTTTAAAGTTGCCCCTGATTCTTGTCCGTGAAAATTTTGGTTTCCGGTGAGTGATTTTCCTTCACGCACGATGGCTTCTCCTCATAATGGGGGCCTTACAAATGTGCGCTTTTACCATTGAAAATTACAAGGGTAAATCAGGCTCCATACTTAACAGTGCATGTGCTTTTGATACCCTAAGGTGTCAAAAAGCTGCTCTAGGAGGCCTTGTGACTAGTTTTTAACGTGTTTTTTGTTTGTTTTTTTGCTAGATTTTTTAGAGCGTGTCGTGGAATGGGCTGTGTGATAGCTCGAAACGAGCGTATCGCTAGGAGGGACGCGCTGTGCTTTACAGCCCACCGTTTGGTTCTATTTTGCTCCAGAAAAGCCCGAAACAGTCTTTTCCTAGCTAGGGAACTAGGCTCCAAAATAGCAAGTCTAAGGGTGCATGTGGGAAGAGAAGGGAGGAGAGTGGAGGACTTGTCCCACATGCTCTCATTCCCTTTTGAGGGAGTAGGGTATATATATAAGAGTGAGTCTAGTATATATCATAAGATTGAGGACTGAGGCCTGGGCCTGGGCTTGGGCTTGGGCTTGGGAAAATGATCCCGATCTAGCTTTTATACAAACCAACCCGTTCGTTTTTATAACTCACGTTTTTTATTTCCGAAAATCTAACCTCCCACTCACTCGCGTTTTTATTTTTTGGATTTTTTTTTTCAAAAAAAATTTAATTAGTTTATTTTTATTTTTTTTAATGCAAAAATTGCAGAAATTGAAAATGCAGAAAATTTAACACAGAAAATGCAGAAATTGAAAATGCAAAAAATTTAACACAGAAATTGCAGAAATTGAAACTTGACAGAACCAGAAAATGCAGAAAATGCAAAAACGCAAAAAATGCTAACTGTGCAGTGCAAACCAGAAAACGTAGAAAACGCAGAAAACGCAAAAAACAGAAATCTCCACACAACTACACACACTCATTCCCTGCCTTTCCTATGATAGAAATTGCACCACAAGAAAGCATAAAGTGCTTAACCGAGCTTAGTGTAGGGCATCTCCCCGGCAACGGCGCCAAAAATGTGCGCTCCTTGCCACACTGTCGAAGCAAGGGACTTGCCAATACACCGTATGCGAGCCGCGGACACCTCCAAGCACACAACAAGCCTAAACTAGCAAGCTCAAGAGAGCAAAGGGTGTGTCACTCACCGCTCTACGCTCGCCTTCGTGGTGGATTCCTCGCCGCGATGAAGAAGAAGCTGCAGTCGTGCCGCGCTCAACCGCTTCGCCGCCGTCGTGCCTTCGTAATGCTCGATCGCACACACACTCTCCCTCTCTCTCTCTCTCTCTCTCTCTCTCTCTCTCTCTCTCTCACACACACACACACACACACACACACACACACACACACACACACACAAGGAGGTGAAGAAGAAGAAGATGGAGATGGAGATGGAGATGGAGCAAGAGCACTCTTCTATTGCACAAATGAGAGAATAAGTAAACATTAGGTTTAGTTGGCTTTTATATGAGCTCACCCCATTCACACTTGGGCGCCCATGCTTAGCCAACTAATCCCTTGAATGTCCAGTTAGAGTGCGCCTCTAATCGGCGATCACCCTTACCCTGTTCCTATTGGTCCGACAAGCCCGGTACCTGACTCTAAATAATACAACGTTTATAGATCATAGGGTGTCCGTGTGCCGTGAGGGTTAACAGGCATTTTTTCCCTCTTTAGGAGGTTTTTTCCCCCGAGCATTGTATATACGCCTATCACTCTAGGGCTATCTATCTTTCCATTGCATACTAAGTAACACACTCTCTATTTTGTGCCTTGAGCTTCCTTCGTCTTCTCCAAGATGTGTGCGTTTCTCTGCAACCCTAATTCCAACAATGTACCTTTTGTGGAGCCGATTTGGCTTGTTTCTGGCAGTCCCGATCGTCTCTGAGACTCGGTTCGGAGGTCCTTTCTGAGACTGGGCTGGTTTCTTGTTTGCATAACCTTTTGTGAGGGTTGATAGCGTGAGGTTTTCTTGAGCTGGGGAATTCTTGAATGTTGAGATCCTTTCGGTGATACAGGTTGCTGGAGTACCCCTTTTTGTGGCCTCGCCATAGGACATGTATAGAGAGGGCTAGGTCGACTTTTGACTTTTTATGCACAGTTAGTGGTTGATGCGCCTGTCTTACGCTCTGAGAGCCTTACTTTTGATGCATTACTGATCTCTTGGGACAGTTTTGGATTGAGATTCTGTCAGTTCTTTTGAGGAAACTCTGCCAAATTTTTCCCAGAATTATCACTGTTTATCGCCATATTATCTTTAGCTTGCAGCCATGTCATCTAGTGGTGAAAAGGAGATTTACAATATCCAAAAATTTGATGGGACGAATTTTGCTATCTGGAAAGAGCAGATTCAAGATGTTCTTATACAAAAAGGTCAGCTAGATCCTATCATGGAGCGCCCAGAGGTCAAGTATATGTATACAGATGTTGAGTGGGAGAAACTTGATGCTAAGGCCAAATCCACCCTCCGTTTGCATTTGGTCGAATCTGTGTAAAGGACTGCTAGAGATGTATGGGATAAGTTGTGTTCCAGTTATGAGAACTAAAGTGCCACTAATAAGGTTTTCTTGATGAAGAAGGTGTTTGACCTTCGTATGAAGGAAGAGGGAACTATTTCTAGCACAGTCATGAGTTTAGTATCATTTTCACTCAGTTGACCACTCAGTGTTTGGTCTTCGATGAGGAAATAATGTGTATCTTCTTGCTATGCAGTTTACCCTCATCTTGGGATACGTTTTGCATTGCGATTAGCAACTCAGCACTTGGTACCGCTCTAGTGTACAATGACATCCTTGGGAGTCTGTTTACCAAGGAGATTTGCAAGAAATCTCTCGAAGGCAAGAAGGATGGTGATGCGTATGTTGCTAGTGATAGACAGAGGGGTTGAACTTAAAGTCGTGCCAAAATCAAGGAACGTGGGGGCTCAAGCAGTAAGTCTCGGGGTTCTATGCGTAATGTCGACTGCTGTCACTGCCATAAAAAAGGGCATGTGAAGAAGGATTGCAGGAAATGGCAGCAAAGCAAGAAGGATAAACAATCCAGTGACACTTCTAAGTCTGATGATTCAAACAAGGGCAAAGCAAACTTAGAGGAGATCAATGTGCTAGAGTCTTCAAATGCTCCTATTGTAGAGACTCTTTCAACGGTTGTTATGCCAGTTACCTTTGACGTATTGGTCTTCACAGCAGATCTACCTGTCGAGGCTCTTGTTATAGAAGATGCGCAGTATGAATAGAATTGAATAGTAGATTCTGGTGCGAGTTTCCATGTGACACCACATAGAGAGTGGTTCTCTACTTATTCTCACTCTTGTGGTAAAGTGAGACTTGGTGATGCTTATGAACTAGACATTGAGGGTGTTGGAAACGTCAAATTGCATCTAAGGAATGGCACACACTTTATATAATGTCAGACATGTGTCCAAGTTGACTAAGAGCTTGTTTTCTGTTGGCCAGCTTGATGATTTGGGCTACAACACCACATTTGGCAATGATTTGTGGATAGTACACAAAGGTAATCTTGTTGTACTCAAAGGTCAAAAGCATGGTACTTTGTATTCCATGCATGTGTCAGATGTTGGTCATGATTACATATCTATAGTCGAGCTGCCGTCTACTGAGTTGTGGCATTGCCGGCTAGGTCATATTAGCCAAAAAGGAATGAGAACTGTGATTTGTTTTGGCTACTTACCTGTCTTGTCTTATGTTGACTTTCCTGTTTGTGAGCACTGTATCTATGGCAAACATACTAGGTCCGTTCATTTACCATTGGGTCAAAAGCGAGTTGAACTTCTAGATTTAGTACATAGTGATGTTTGTGGTCCTATGTCAACCAAATCCCTAGGGGGGCTAGCTATTTTGTGAAATTCATAGATGACTCTACTCGAAAGGTGTGGGTATATCCTTTGAAACATAAGGATCAAGTTCTTCCTGTGTTCCAAATTTTTTTGGCACTTGTTGAGAATCAGTCAGGCAAGAAACTCAAGAGGTTGTGGACTAACAACGGTGGAGAGTATCTCTCCAAGGAGTTTGACAATTTTTGTGCTAAAAGGGGGATTAAAGGGCAGTTTACTGCACCATACACACCAACTGAGAATGCAGTTGCTGAGCACATGAATCGTACGATTCAAGAAAGCGTCACAGCCATGCTTTCTATGGCAAATCTCACACAAGGCTTTTGGGCAGAAGCCTTCTTGATCGCAGTGCACATTATAAATCGTTCGCCCAGTACACCATTGAATTATGAGATTCCAGAAGGGTTATGGTCTAAACGTAAGCCCCATTATGACCATCTACGTGTTTTTTGTTGTGAATCTTATGCTCACGTCCCTAAACAACTTCGACAGAAGTTAGAGCCAAAGTCACACAAATTTATTTTCATTGGGTATGGTGAAGATGGAGAGATGGGATATCGTCTTTGGCACCCAGAATCTCGTCGAGTCATTCGTAGTTCAAATGCGATCTTCAATGAGTCAAAGATGCACAAACAACCCCTGCAAACAACATGATAACGTTGTTGTGCGCTCCACCCAAAGCAGGTCTCTCTCTCTCTCTGCTCTCGCACTTGCACTCGCACACGCTTCTCGTGGCACCTTCATTTTTCCTCCCCTCCACTTGCTCCTTTGATAATATTTAGTTGTTTCTCGTTTCCTTCCACTATGGCTTCCTTAGTAGGAGCATGGTTGGGCACCCTCTTCACTGGAGACTTGTGAATTCACTTTAGCCTTCACACGGTAGTCCTTGGCAAAGTGATCGAATTTGTTGCATTCAAAACATGCCCCAAAGTAAGTCCTTGAAGTTGAGCGAAATAGTTACTAGCCCAACTCCAATATTAATCACCATGCTCTTAGGAGGTGTCTTAGAAATATTCCATCCTATACAAACCCGGTTAGAGGACCTACCTAGACCTCTCTTGTTAGGGTGGTGCCCAATTGACTGGCCAGCATCATGATGTTATCACAAAGCCAGCTAGGCAGCCCTGCGAACTCGACCCAGATCAGATGGATCCCTTGAAGGGATTCTGCGAATCAAACACTAGCTCCCATGGCACCAAACACACCATAGTCCTATTAAAATCAAAGTGTTCTTTGTCCAGAATCTTTGACACATCAGAGACCTCTTTGAATCTAATCGAACAGAACCCCTTGGCTAGGTAAGAGGTGTTTTCGACTGCACCTAGAATTTGTGGTCCCTGAATCCATTGAATTAACTTGTATCTATTCGAGACTCTCCCACTGAATCTAAACACCAATATCAACTTAGCTTCCATAGCAAGCTGCTTTATAAAACAAAAAAAAGCAAAACTCACAATTGTGAGTGAATTATATTGATCATCCCAAAAAATTACAAGAACTTGCCATGCTCGTGCCAAGCCATGACATCATCCAGAGACCATAATTACATCGGCTATCAGGGGAGCCACCCCTAACGACCTACCCCCTTGCCCTTGAAACATCATCATGTTCTTCACAAATCTTCTGTTTTCCAATGGCCAAGATTTTCCCCTTTCCTAAGCATTCCACTGACAACAAGGCACAGGTAATCCTAGACCAATCATCCGAGTTTTGCTTGCGCCTGAGAGTCCATATTAGCACTCTGCTTTCTTGTGCAAAGCTTGCCACCTCAAGAACTCCTTCAAACACAAGGCAGTTCCTTGTTTGCCATACATTATGTAAGAAGAAATACCTGATAATTTGAGTGCAGATGAGGAGGGCAGGACTACCCAAGTTCTTACCTCCCAGGAGTAAATCAGTCTTAAAAAAACCAATTTTCCATGTTCTTTGGAACCACTTGCATATTTTTCCTGTGAGGCCTTTGATAGCTGGGCATTCCATAAATAGGTGGGCCAGATATTCACTAGCCAACCTGCACCCCAGGCATCGATCTGTCCCAATCCCTCTCTCATGAATCTTCACCCCCGTCGGAAGATCACCCCTGATTACTTTCCATAGAAATACCTTCATGTGATGCGGAACCTTTGGCGCCCATATGTTCTCCATTACTTGATCCCACCTTTCCTCCGACCATTGTTTTTTCCATATCTTGTTAATGGGCCTAGACCAATTCTTCTTTAGCATCATTGTATGGTAAATGCCTTTAGAATAGGGTTTCCATAAGAGGCTGCTTCTGGGCCATTTCCAGCCATTCTAGTCAAACTCCGAGTCACAGATTGGCATCACTCCACTGTCAAGCTCTATCATGACTTTGTTGACTAGCAAAACCTCCAAGCTATTAAGTCGGTATTGGGTTACCAGAAGTTCAGTGGTTTTCCAACTCTTGCTGTCACTGTCCCAGAAGTGCCCCAGTCAATTTAGACCCTTATTATTCAGTTTCTTGGATGTTTCTATCCAATAGGGATTTTGTGGCGGATCCACAACTTTGGAAAGCCAGGGGGACCAATGCAAAATGGAGTTCTTGAAGTATCTCGTTTCTTCCCCCCACTTTAGGACTCCCACTTCTCTGTTGCATTTCCTTACCAATTCTCCTGAGCCGCCCCCCAGACTTAGGGTAGACCGTGTTGGGGCTAATAGTTTGTCATGAACCTCTACCCCTCTCCACTTTCCTCCTTTCGAACCAAGTTTAGCTGCTTCTAGCATATCTCTGATCATGATAGCCCAAGCTTGATCCTGTTTAGCCAAGGAGACTACAAATTTGGTGCAGCAAGCTTCTGCATGGGCCACAGGGTTGAGAATTCCAAGGCCTCCTTGATTTATTGGCCGAGCGACTGACTCCCAACAGGCCCATTGCCATGGCTTGGAGGACTTTGTGTTATTTTTCCATAAAAACCTTTTAACCATTTTTAAGAACTCTTTCCAATGACACTTGGCCATCTTGAGAAGCGGGCTAGTGAAGGCAATATAAGGAGCATAAAGGCATTAATTACTTTTATCCGGCTTGGGGGTGGGAGAAGAACATACTCCCACCTACTCATTTTTGTTCTGATTTTTTCAAGGACTCACTAACATCTTTGTTTGTGAGTTACATCCACCCCCAAGGGACCCCCCAGATGTCTGAAAATATTCCCTTTTGTAACAATCTCCCTCGACCAGTCAGAAGGGTCAAATGAGTCATTTTTTGACAGGGAGATCAGCCTTGACTTCTCTATGTTGCATTGGGACCCTGAAGCTACAGAGAACAATCTCCAGAGCTTTCCTGACGACCTAGGGACACGCCTTCAAGAAGAGGAGAGAATCGTCTATAAACAGTTTTGCAAGTAGTTGGTTGTTTCCTAGTAGAGCCAGGCCTTGCAACCCCCCACGCTCAGCACTAGCTTCGAGCGTCGTGATTAAAGTATGTGAACCTATGGCAAAAAGCAGGGGGGGCAGAGGACATCCCTGCTTAGTAGACCTTTTGACCTCAAAAGAGCCCACTATTCTATCGTTAAAAAGGAGTTGACTGGCTACTAGTCCCTTGTGCATGAATAAGATGACATAGGCGAGGCCCAAAGCCCAGAGCTTCCATGAATGCTTCTATATATGTCCATGTTATTCTGTCATAAGCCTTATCCAGGTCCAACTGCAACAAAATGCACTCTTGCTTTGTGAAAGTTGTGCATTTAATGCCTACCATTGCTGCCAAGATGTTATCGTAAATGGAGAGGGCAGAATCGCCAAAGTAATTGCCTCTGCAATATCCCCCTGCTGTTGTAGAGACTTTTTTAGAGCATAAAGTCCCGATGCTCCAGTCAATCTTTGAATAAACCACTACACTCAGCCAGAGGGCAAGTTCTTTTGTTATCATTTGGACTGAGCTCCATCTGTGTGTTCACATCTTTGAGCTCATGCTCAAGACGAGCCTTTACATTCTTCAATTTTTCACGGTTACCATCACTTGATGGCTCATCATATTTGACTTTTGCAGAGTCCTTAGAGTGAGGGCCCTTCAAAATGCTGGCAAATGAGAGGTTTGACAGATGTAGATCTGATAGTCCACATACTTCCATTCACACAAATCGATCCTTGAGGCTCTCCGATCCTGAGGGTTTTTACTTCAAAGTTAGTACCTTGTGCAATATGGTCAAGCATTATTTGTTATTTCTCGGCAAAGGTAGTCTTTCTAGACGATAAAGCTTTGTCCACTCCCAAAGTCGTGTCCCTTGATGCGGTACCCTCCGTCATTACTACATCGAACGGTGGTCGCAAGGTCGGCCTATCAACTTCTTCCATCGGAACAATGCCACCACTTAATGCCGCTTTCTTGTTCGTGAGCATTTGCAAGAACTGGATGATGTCATTCTCCACGGGTAGAGGCTCCACGTCCATGGCCATTACCATGGAGGGCAAAAAGTGCTCACAAAAGGACTATCCAAGAATCCGGAGCAAAACTCTAAGCACTAATGAGGGGAGGAAGGATCAAGAAGACACAAGGGATACAAGCTACCAAGAATGTGTTGAAGATAAAAAAAAATTGCTTAATAAGTTTCGTTGAAGATAGACAAAGCAAAGGAAAAATGCCGCTTAATATAATTATAATGGGCGTGATCAAGATGCAAGGCAGTGATGAGTTGCTAAATGGGAGGAAATCAGCGCGCTATGGCACGAAAGGGACTTCAACACCCCCCTTTCAACACTCTTGGGTCGAGACCTCAGCAACCCCGAGCAGCAAGAGAAGGACTAACACCTGCAAGAAACTAGTAGATGCTCTTGGATCTGCACGCAACAGCCCACACTCACATCCCCTATTGTTCACACCCCCGCAACCAAATTTCGACCTCCCAGCAAGCCAAAAAAAGCACCTAGTAGTGACGTGACATGCGATTCTTTAAGATTGCAATCTCCCTCCATGGCAGATGAGATAGAGGAGGATGTGTTGTAAGGAGACATGCTTTTAGATCCTTTTTTTTTTTTGGTTGAACTCACTATTATAAAATAACCAAAAAATTTACATCCAACAGCCTTGCTCCAAACGAGCCAAGGCATCACAACCTCAGTCCATATCGACCATACCCGGCTTTTTACAAAAAAGTCGGAAAACCCATACTAAAAAACAACAAAATCATTCACAGCCTGGTTTTTTATAGGGAAGTAGGAGAAACACATTACAGAGCTAAACATCGTGCTAAACACATTACTTGCCACCATCCTTGACCATCTCACACCAAGTCAGGTATGACCAATGCACTCAACAATACAAGAGCAAGAAGAAAAGCATATCGAATCTATGTAGGCACCATGACAGGCAGGAGAGAAATCCCATCCACAACCGTAGATAGCCAGATCCATTGATCCACCTTCGACGAGTCGCCACCTGAGACCCACCCAACTATCAGGCTTTTGGGAAAATCCACACACCCTCGAGCAATTCAGAATTTTAAAGGAGGAGCTAGACACCTTTAGGAGAAATGCCCGCCATTGCCACCATGTCGGACAAAGCCTGTCACCCATAGCGAGACATGTCAGAGAGCCCCTTAGTCTTTGTTCTTCATTCTCCTCCCATAAAGGAGGCGGGAGGAGGAACACTCCTAGTGAAGCAAAAATAAGGGGGTGACGAGGGGGAAAGACCGTGTTGAGGAGGGCACAACCGGAGGCCCCCCCTACGGTGCGCAACCCTAGGCGATATCGCCCAACCAACCACCACCCGCGGCCTTGGAAGGGTCACGTTATAATTATGTGACTATCATGTGAGTGCATAGAAGGAGTTGTTAATGTCATAAAATCTAATATCTAACCAACCCAGATGATTTTATCATATTAAACTGATCATTTAATGTGGGAAAATAGACGGGGACAAGGGTTAGAATATAGACATGTGCTTACGGGTCTATCGCAACATGGGGCCAAAGGTAAAGGGGTCCAAATGAGACATTATCTGTCAAAGAGCAAGGCTAGCCAATGGAGATTAAAGACCTTAGGGTTAGCTTCATTGAAGAACTCCAAAGGTTAGTGTTAAAAGTCCTTTGACCTTAGGTAAGCTAGGGCTGTGCTTGAGATGGGAACCCGGCCCAAGCTTGAGGTGCTTGTCGTGCCTGATGACTAAGATGCTTGAAGTGCTTGTCGTACTTGATGACTGAGATTCTTGAGATGCTTTTCATTCTTGAGATGTTAGGGTTGTACTTGAGGTGGGAACCCGGCCCAAGCTTGAGGGGCTTAAGGGCCAAGCTTGTGGTGAGAACTGGCCCCAAGGTTAAGGGGCTTGAGGTGTCACAAAAGTCAACAAATATCTCTACAAGGAGAGGGTGAGCCATGCAGGCAGGGGGGGTGGGTGCTTGACCGGGCAGTCCTTGACCAAGAGGTAAGTAGGACACATGTCAAGCCCCTAACTAAGTTACCCTCAAGGAGTGTCCGAAGCCTACTCGTTGACCCCTTGAGAGGTCCAATGATAATTTAGTTGATTTAATTAATTGTTTTTGCATTTATCAAGTCCTCTCTCTCAAAGGGCAAAGGGGAACACTTGTCCCAGGAATACCCTTGTTGCTTGATATGCATTCTGCATGTGATTGGCCAGGCTTGCAGGGTTCCAATGAGCTTCCAAGTTGAGCTAGAAGAGGGGGTCGACCAAAGCAAGAAGGGAGGTTGCTTGAGGGGTATACCCCCCCCCCCCCCCCCCCCCCCCCCCCCCCCACACACACACACACACACACACACCTCATTGTGTGGAGTGCAAAGTGCAAGAGCTCCATCTACTTCTCTAAGCTAGGAGAGAAGTTGAGAGCCTACACCAACACTCTTGGCTATGGAATGCAAATCCAACCAAGAGCCATGCTTCAATGCTTAAGCTTGCCATTTTCTCCATCTTCATTACTATGCTATTATGTATGCGAGCAAGAAGAGTTATGATAAGTGAGGAACTATTTCTTTCTCCTATGAAGGTTTCTTCTTCCTCTTCCCTACCCTCCTTCCCCGCTAGCTCTCTCCACCTTTGAAGATGTTTGAGGCCTTGGACCGAGGCTGGAAATGGTTAATGCTTTTTACAAAGTTTATGTTATGCTCGTGATGCATGAAGCTTTCCATCTTCATTGCATCACCTAGGTCACAAGGAACACAAAAATTGTATTGTACCAAGTCTATCTTCATGGGAGAATCTATTATACAAAAGCCTATTGGAGGGGGGACCGGCTCCACATAAATCTGGTCCTCAACTGTTGTCAACTTCTCTAAACTCTTTCTTTTGCAAAAGTATTGTTCATGCCAAGTTAATTACGTCTTAGATTATGTTGCTACCATCAATTAAGTTCACCCTCTATGTTCTCAAAGTAGTCTCAAAAAAATGCTCTCTTTCATTCTCCTAATTCCGCTATTCTCAAAATTCATAGGCCATTTCCATTACATTAAATTTCATTTTTTTTTTATTTATATACAGAAGGGTACCATCAAATGGGCTTGGGATTTTTTTTTTTTTTTTGTAGATTGAATATGAAAGGTGTGTTTTTCATTTGTCAAAAATTCATGGATAAGGAGTTTTAGAAATAGTTCTTGAACACACGTGATATACAAAATTTATACATAGTGATCCCTTGAGCCTGCGATGCCGCAACATGCTCGAAAGCTCCTCCTTGCCACAGCTGCCTACGATCGTCGACGCCATGCAAAGCTCACAAGTTGACGAGATCCTCGCAAGGTGTAATCCCCCCCACCATCGCAACCCTAACATGAGCTTTTAGACCCCTTTTAATGAGGTTCTCTAAGAATGCATAGACAAACAATTAATAACTCAAAGTCTTTTAAGATGTGAATTTATATTAAAAATGATAATTATTCATTTCTACTTTTTGTATCTTAATTGTTATGACTGAAGTTTGTGCACTTTTCATCATAAATAGAAATTAACAGCTTAAATTTTATAAAATCTACCCTTTACATTAAAAGCTAAGTAAAACATTTCTTTTAAACACTATCCTCTTTGCCGCAATCATTATAAGTTTTAACCTTTTCAAAATAGATTTTTAACTCTCATGACCCCTCAACAGTCAACTTTTTGCCTTTTAAAGGTCCATGTGAAGACTTCACCTTGTTTAAAATTTATTCCAATCCGTAATATTACTCCTGATTTAAAACTTCAAACATGAGAATCCGGATTTGGAAATTGGTATCATAAAACCTTGAAGCCGTGCAGCGTACATCGTTTAAACTTTAACGAATAGCATAACCCTCTCCATCTCTCTCTTTTTCAGACACGTAGCACAAGGCTATATAAAGCAGTAACCAGCTCGCGAGGTTCGACATTTTGAGTTCTGCACAAGCGTAGCCCTGGAGCTTATAAGTCGTATCAGTCTCTCGTCTATGGATTTTTGCAGCTGTAATGACAGGGAGGCGGGACATTTAGAGTGAATTTAGGGCTGCTTTCGTTCTTCGTTTACTGTGTGAAGGGATCATGGGGAAGCGGAAGCTAGCACAGCTCTCAGATTCTGATGAAGAAGAAGATGAGAAAGCCTCCGTACCCCCAAAGGATAGTGGCGAAGGTGGCAGCGATGAAGAAAACTCTGCTGACCCAAAGCCGTTGGGTGAAGTCATCAAACGTGTGGGCAGAGGTAAATTAGAAAAACGGTACTATCAAGCTTTTGAACTTGACGGGAATCGCTATGAAATTGTAAGTTCTCTATAAGCAAGATCCTCTAATTTGTCCTTTACTAGCAGAATTTATGATCCGATTTTTTGAAGGGGGAATAATGATTTGCTCTTCCTTTGCGGTTGAGGATTTTGTATGTGGTATGTGGGAGGATATTCTGTGCTATGCACAATGTAAGCTAGTAGCAGCTCAACAAGAGGTGGAGTCAGAATGAAGTTGGGCCCCACCTCCTGTACAGGAAATTGCCAGAGTCACATATATGTGGGGAGAGCGTTGTGTCTCTCTAGTGTATCATCACGGTTTATTTAAGTATATGCCGCATACGTAATTTTACATGTTTACTCTTAATCAAAAGAAAGAAGAGGAGTGTAGAGGCTAAAAGCATCTTCTCAAGGCCACCCTTTTCGATTTAAACTTTATATATACAGTTTTTCAGTATTGTGGTGTCCAAATGATTAGGAATTTAAGAAAAACAAATTCTAATGTAGATTTTAGTTGTATATCACTTATAATTTCGCCTGAAACAAGTCGCAATACTTGTGTGTTTATCTCCAATGCATCTTTGTATCTTTGTATGAGCATGATTTGCATGTAAGAAATCAGTTTCTTTTTATTCTAGAAAATTGGCTGATGCGTTGCCATTCAGTCTATCAGAGTCATTGCCAAGGTAGATGTTCTACCCATCTCTTTAGAACCGTATTGCGATGGGTAGAAAGTGGAAGACAAGATGCTTGGGCAATTGCATTTGTATTTCGAGAAAGGGTTTATTGGGACAGGTAATACTTTTTGTGGTGTGAGATATTGCTTAATAAGAAAAAGAACAATATGATGTGTTGTGCATGGATATTAAACTTATTATTGAGAACACGTCCTTGTTATATAGATGGATGACGTTATTGATAGGCTTTGTTATGCAAATATTTCACCAAGACTGGTCTATGGTCGGGTACCATCAGATGTTGATACACTCTAGGGACACCTCGAAGTCCGCATTTCGCACACGGTATGGGCATGACTAGTTTTAAAATGAATGATTTCTTCTTGGATGACATCTTGATCAAGAGTTAGCCATTCAAGGAACATTTGCAACACCTTTGTCTCGTCTTGCGCATTTTTGTGCCAGAGCAATTCATAAAAGGTTCGTCCACTGGTATGCTTTATAAAATATTGACATCTTTTGTTGGATCCATCAGGTCCATCATAAAGATTACGACACCCTTCACACGTTTGTTGAAGGGTGTTTGGAGGAAAAGGCATGCTTCAGTTCTTTCATCACTTGGAAAGATAAGTTTGAATATTGTTTTCAGATATTGAAATAGTGCCATGTTGTTTGTGGAATCTGACAAGCTCTTTGTGGTGGCAACACATGCGAGTGATTATGCTACAAAACACAATTGAGGAATATGCATTCAGATTACTTTCCTCTAGTCACATTGGTTCACCCCCGACCTTGGGAACTTATAGGTACTCCAACCTTGCGACAATTCAAGGATTCACATCCAAAACCACCCTATTTGGGAGTGAAGTGTGCTTTCAAAAGGGTGGATTTGTTTGTTGGACCATCATGATCCCATGAGCTCTAGTATTTTTGTGCACGTAGCCATGCAACATGTAAGTGTGCAGAAGATGGTTTGATATTATTAGTGCTCTCCAGGATCCATCTTCCATACATGACATGGCCCCACCGCCTCATTTGGGCTCGTTCACGCTTGCTGGACAATACATAGGTGCAATAGACCCCTTTGCAAATAGGTGTCTCGGAGGGGCAACTATCCGTTAGAGCTTGTACACACGAACTTGCGTGGGTTTGTAAACAATCCTTTACTTGGAGGAATGAACACGTAATGCAATCGACTATCTTTGATATTTTCCCGAGCATAAGAAGGTTGAGTGCTGAGGCTTCATTTTCGGCACACAAGTGGCTGTATACTGTGTACAAAGAGACCCTTGCGGATGCTCAAAGGTCTATCGCCCAAGATGGGGGTTACAATGTGAGGGCTATGTATACATCATGGTGGCTTGTATGAAGATTACAAAATGAACCACTGTGGAGGTGCGTTATGCCATGTAATGTGACCATGGTCAAGGCTGAAAAGGACTGAAGATCTCGCCCCATGTTCGGAGAAAAGAGTATCAACATCTCTTGGCTACTCTTGAGGAGCCCGTCGAAGTATCCTACTGGCTACAAAGAGTATGTCGCAGGGCGCCCGGACAAAGCGGGCGGCCGGCCCCGCACTCGGGCGGCCGGACCAAGAGCAACCTAGACTATGGGTGGCCAGCCCGGAGACATACTAGGCTTACATGTGTGCCCTAGACCTGTGAAGCAGCAGAGTGGTGTAAGTCTAACAAGGCCTTGGCCTCCCTTTCATAAAAGTGGCGGGCCACACTAGCTGGGGTCACACTACAGGACGCCCATCCTGAAGGTGTTTTAGACCAGGTCCCCTCTCCTGTATGTGGGACATAACACAACCTTAATGAGAAGGTAAAACTGTTTGTCCCCCAATGTAGCCATGCCAGGTAGGAGGAATAGCCCATAGTTACATGGAATGACCAATTTCAAGTCTCCGTGTGCCGTTCCTATTCCAACTTTCTGTTTCGAATCCCAATTTTGTGTTTTAGACGTGAGTATCCGTAATAGGGAATGGCATTTCATGTCGGTTCCCATTCCCTGTGCACTCAAGGAAGGCTACTCACTCAAGGAAGGCTATTTGATGCGGAAGACTTTGTTGCGTGTTACACAAGCACCGAGGAATAAGGTTTTAACAGAGTGCCATTGTCCACCTTTTTTGGGCCACCGCGGTATGGAGACCACCTTGAAAAGTGTGGAGCAGTTTTTCGATTAGCCGAGGCTCAAAAAGGATGTGGACAAGTTTGTTCGCAGTTGTTTGATATGCCAAAAGGTCAAGTTCGATAGGCATAAGGCACCAGGTCTTTTGCAACCTTTACCTATACCTAGTTGACCTTGGGAAAGTATAGCAATGGATTTTGATTTTGATATTCCCAAGACTCAGAGTGGGCACGATGGCATCTGGACAGTCATCGACACATTTAGCAAGCAGGCTCACTTTATTCTAGTCCAGAAGTCGGCTAAGCCAGATCATTTGGCTAAACTGTTTGTCTCGCAAATATTTCAACTTCATGGCATGCCTTAGTCTACAATTTCAGATAGAGATCCCCATTTCACTAGCTTGTTTTGGAGGGCAATTTGGGAGAATATTATTATTCACCCACAGGCTAATGGCCAATCGGAGATTGCGAATTCACTAGTTTTGGACTTGTTGAAGTCTTACATCTCTGATCAAAAAGCTCAGTGGGAGAAGTTTTTGACCTTGGTGGAGTTTGCCTACAACACAGTGCATACATCTGCCATTTGAGATCATTGTGTAACAGACTTGGACACTTCAAGTCAAGAATCTACCGCGACAGCACCAAATAACCACTTTAAAACAGTTCACAGTTCACAATTTATTCAACACTGGCCCAACGGAGTTCCGTGCCTAGATATATTGGCCCCAAAGATTGGCGCCCCTTTCGGTATTTCTTTTTGTATTAGTCTGTATTCAAAGTACAAGAGTGCGGGCAGGCGCTACACTCAGATTCTGCGTCCAGATGCTCTGAGTTGTGAGAAGCCCTGCCAGCTTATTTAAAGGTACAAGGGATGCCAAAAGCAGAGCCCCAAAAGCTAAAAGCTGAAAATAAAAAGCTTGAAAAATAAAGCAGTTCCATCTTTCTCTCTCAAGCTCTCTCTTGAGCCTTTGAATGAAAGCAAAAGAGCTTCTCTCTCTCCATTGATTAATTAAAGCAAAAGGCTTTTCTCTCTTTCTCCCATCCTTTGCGTAAAATAAAGCAAAGGTCTCTCTTTATCTCTTGCGTAGCCAAAGGCTGCCGTAAAAGCTTCACGCAAAAGCATTGCGAAAAAGCATAACTGCCCGCAGCTACAACCTTCCGTGATATGCGCTGCAAAACGCGGGCTGGCACGTCAGCACTGTTTCACGCGGGTTCCGTACACAACAGGCTACGTCAATTTCAGCCACGTCAGCATTTCTTTCGGCTCGTGCAAGGGGGGTGTGTGTGTGTACACACGGGCAGCCATGTCATCACTTTGTGACATACCCCCTCGTGAAAGCATTGTAATGGCCCTCGATTACGCGTGCAAAACAGACAAAAGCCATTAACTGTCTTAGCAGACACTGACTGTTAGTACCTACGCACTAGGAATACACACATCTAGCACATGTACCAATTGACAGTCACATCACACGACATCACAGGACATCACTAGACATCACAGGACATCACATGACATTCAACATTCATTCGGATCTTAGACCATGATTTATTGGCAATGTAGCTAGCAATCGCATCTAGATCCACTCAGGATCTCATCGATGCCCGATTGACTAACCCCTATTGCAACCATGTCTATTCGAGATCATTTAGACCAAAATGCTGCACTCATCTCGTCTATCAGTTCCTGCACTTAAAAACAAGTCAAGAACAAGTCAGTTTCATTTTTTTCGGAATTCCATTTCATAAAGTCATCCAGCAGAATACTGTTAGCTCTCAGTATCCCTGAAGCTCAAGGAGACATCAATGACTCTAGTATTCAAAAATCGAGGCATCTGTTGACAAAGGAGCGGAGTAACTCCCCTCTTGTGCAAACCCACTGCACTAGATCTCTAGCCAAGTTGAATTCTGGGTTCCATTTGGAATAGACTATGCTAAACCAAAAGCTTCAAGGTAAAGATTCACATTTCGAGGAATATCTGCTAGGTCTTCCTCCTCCTTCGCTTCGCATCCAATGCGAAGTGGGTCTTGAATTTAACCAAGAACCGTCAACCAAGAACCGTCAATTTACCTTCTTTCTTTCTTTCTGTGCCAATTTTTGTTTTGGAACGAGTATCTGCTCGTTTTCGTCCAATGGGAGTTGCACCTCTGGCTTCCCATCATCGGGCACATCGCCTTCAAAAGGCTTCAAGAGACTCACATGAAAAACATTGTGAATCCTCCAAGTATTTTGGAAGCTTCAGTCCTGAGGAGATATCGTTTATCTTTTCGGAAAATCTGGAAAGGTCCACACTATCTCATGCTAAGCTTGCAAAGAAGCCGCTCCTTTCCCTTTTTTCTTTCTCAAGCGTGCCTTTTCATAATGTAAGAGCACCCAATCATTCTCCTTCAATTTGAAATCGCGACAATGGCGATCTGCTGCCTTTTTCTGTCTTTTCTGAAATTTCTGCAAAGCCTTCCGGACCAAGTCCCTCATGAACTGGTCGGCTTCAAAGAAAAATCTTATCTTTCGCGCTAAGGAAGGGTAGAACCTTCATAGCAAATTCAAAAATCTCAAATGGCATCTTCCCCATCAAAGAGTCAAACGTGTTTCTGTAGGCATATTCCACCAAAGGTAAAAACCTTTCCCAAGTAGTCTTCTGATCCAACAAAGAAGACTTCAACAAATCCAGTACCACCGAATTAGCAATCTCTGATTACCCGTCAGTCTGCGGGTGGAACGATGACGAGAACTGCAACCACGTGCCCATGTTCTCTCAAATAGCCGTCCGAAACAAACTCGTGAACCTGGGGTCCTTGTCGAAGACAATCGTCTCAGGCATGCCATGTAATCTGAAGACCTGGGCAATAAACAATCGTGCCCACGCTGTGTTCTCGGGAGATGAAATCCATTGTAATACTTTCCCAAGGGCAGGTGGGTATGGGCAAAGGTTGTAACAATCCCTGTGCTTTATGCCTATCAAACTTGACCTTCTGGCATACCAAGCCAAGCATATCAAGTATACCACACAAATCAATTTTGGTGAAATTTGGATCACAAAAGTGAGACTTAAACCAGATTCTTGAAACCTCGTCCACATCCTTCTTGATTCTCGGCCAAAAAAAGTATCTCTCTACCCCTTTCAAGGTGGTAGTAATGCATCAGCAACCCGTAAAGGGTGGACAATAGCTTTCGGTTAGAACCCTTTCCCTCAACGGCTGTGTAACGCACAACATGGTTTTCTTCATCAAGTAGCCATTCCGAATGGAATAATCTGCTACTATCTCCCCTTTCTGTATTCAATTGAATACATTTGCAAAATGTGTTCTGTGGCGTACTGACCGACCATATCCTCGAAGTTCCTATGATGTATCGCGGAAATAGCCAGAACCAACGGCTTTCGGGACAAAGTATTTGCCACCAATTTCTTCTGTCCCTGCACATGGACAACCCGGAAGTAAATCGTGACAAGATGTTTGCCCACCGCATCTGCTTTTTTCCTATAGCTGCTTCTGTGACAAGAAGTAGCGTAAACTCGCATCATGTGTGAAAACCGTAAAATCGGCTCTGAATAGGTAATGTCGCCACTGAATAAGAGCATGGATAGCCGCCAAAAGCTCTTTCTCACAAATCTGAGTTGTCAATTCCGGCCTTGAGAACAATCGGCTCTCGTAGGCAATGACATTGGCCTTCTTGCATTCAAACCGCATCCAGACTACGACCACAAGTATCACAATATACTTCAAACGACTTCTGCACGTCCGGCAAAGTCAAAGTTGGTCCCGTAGTCAATTTTTCTTTCAAAGTCTGAAAGGCAGTCACCTCTGTGGGTCCCCACGAGAAAGGGTGTCACCATAGGGGACGGACCCTAGGGCTGGGGGACTGCCGTAACCGGGCTGGGAACGGAAGGGGATGCTGTGGGACGGATGGATTTCGGGCCGGACGGGCGGGTCGCAGGGGGGACGGACCGGGGACGGCCGGAACGGTAGGGGTCGGACGGGGTTGGCCGGGAACGGCTGCAGTCAAGCCGAAAAGTGACCGTTTTTAACGGCTCTGTGCAGCCCCAACTGCAACATTTTGGGGGGCCTTGGCCCTTGGGAGGCTATAAAAGGCTCCCTTGGGCCTCTTAATACTCATAGTCTCATTCCAATTTGCAATTTCCCCAAGCTCAAGCTACTCAATGCTTTCCTCTCTACTCAATGCTCATTGCTCAAGCCTCATAGCCTGATTGAGTCATTGCTCAAGCCTCAAGGCTCAAGCTTGAAGCATGACCATTGACAACTCTACACTCTAGTCTCCACTCTCAAGTCTCTCCCTCTTCTACCCACTTTGAAGTTTGAACTTTGAAGCTCTCCTCTCCCTCTTCTACCCACTTTGAAGCTCTCCTCTACTCTCTCTCCACACAAGCTCTCCTCTAACTCCTCTAACTTCTAAGCTCTACTCTCTCGAGTCTCTCCACCATCATGTCATCTCAAGCCAACTCCACTTCTCAAGCCGGTTCTTCTCGAAGGAGGCCCGCCGTGCAAACGTGGTCGGGGTGGGATGAAGTCGACTTTAGCTCGCGTGGCAAAGATTTCGGTGCAAGACCATGGACGTGCAAGCTATGCCCATACAAGAGAACGGGTGGTTCAAACAAAGTGCGAGCCCATCTTCTTCATCAACCCGGTCACGAGGTGAAGTTTTGTCCTCATGTAGCTCCCGAGAAGAGGTTGGATCTTCTTGAGAAGCTCACGGTGTATGAGGTTGCGGAAGCGGCCAAGAGGGGCGTTTTTGTTGCCGTTGATCCCTCCGCCACGGCGACACCCCGAGAGCAAAGGGAAGCCAACCTTGACGACATCTCTCGAAGCTTCAAGAGCCATGCATCTACACCGTCCTCTTCCGTTCCGCATCGCCAAACCACTCTCAACCAAAATTGGAATCCTAAATTGAAGAAAGAGGTGGATAGGTCGGTTGCCCGATTCTTCTTCCACGACCACATTGCCTTCCATGCTTCGCGGTGAGTTTCCCTTGGCATATGCACATTGCAATCTTCCATTTTGTATTCATAATGGGTTATAACTTCTCGACTCTCGACTCTCCATACTAACACAACATGCTCTATTTTGTGTGGATAGGTCTCCATACTTTCGAACCGTGGTTACGAAAATAGGGGAATATGGCTCCTCTTATGTGCCACCTTCATCGGAGAGGCTTCGCACCACCCTCCTTGACAAAGAGAAACTTGCCGTGGAGCAAGCGGCCCAAGCAACAAAGGATTTGTGGGAGACCAATGGCGTCTCTCTCCTTGTAGATGGATGGAGCGATATCCGCAAGCGGTCCATCCACGGGGTGGTGGCCTACTCTCGGGGGGAGATGTACTTTGTGGAGTCACATGATGCATCCGATAGTGGCAAGGCCGCCGAGATGTTTGCTGCGGAGTGGACAAGCACCATAGAGATCACTGGCCCAGAGAATTTCCTTTGTATGGTTGCAGATGGAGAGGCGTCAAATAGGGCAGCCGGAGCTATCATTGAGGGCATGTATCCCAGCATCCATGTCACATTTGGCATGGCGCATTGCCTCAATAACCTCCTCAAGGACATAGGGAACCTTTCATGGATTTCACCCACCATTGGTGACGTCTCTCGAATTGTCTCCTTTGTGCTCAACCATCAAAAAGTGCCCCATGAATTCTCAAGGAGGAGCCACTTGTCCTTGCTCAAATATTCAGAGACAAGATTTGCATTCAATTGGCTTATGCTAGGCCGCTTGTCTACATGTGGCGGAGCCTTAAGGGGCCTCTTTCTCAGTGATGAGTTCCAGGCCATGCCGGAGTCTACATCAGCAGTATGATTGAAATGTCGAGAATGGGCCGACGACGCCGCTTGGTGGGAGGAGGTGAAGACTCTTGACGCCATGGTCAAGCCTATTCTACACCTACTTTGAGTGGTGGATGGCTTGCAGCCATGCATTGGCAAAGTCTACGAAGCCATGGATCGGATGATAGAGGGTGAGAAGCTTGTGCCTGACCCTGTTCAGTATGCGGAGATTCATGGCTTGTGTGAGTCGAGGTGGAATGGATACTACTCTCCACTTCATGCGGCAGCTTATGTGCTTGAACTTGAGTTTCAGGGAAGGCGTCAAGAGACCGACAAGGAGGTGAGCAAAGGATGGCGGCTTGCATTGGAGCGCCTTGAGCCTAGCAGTGACATTAGGCGCAAGATTAGAGACGAGCTACTCAACTACAGGCAAAAGAAGGGCTCCTATGGATGTGTAGATGCACAGCTTGATCGCAACAAGATTGGCTCGGTTTTGTGGTGGGAGGACTATGGAGGAGATGGCCCACATTTGCAGCGCTTGGCTGTTCGTGTCCTTAGCCAAGCATGTACCACTAGTTGCTTGGAGCAACTATGGAGTGTGTACAGCCACGTTGCCTCTAAGAAGAGGAATCGCCTTGGTGTTCAGAGGGCCAATGATTTGGTGTTTGTGAGCGCTAACTTGCGCATGCTTGCCAAGAGCGTCACACACAAGGCAGATCCTTTCACTGAGTGGGAGATGGCACAAGAGAATCCATCTATGGCCGATACTCTTTTGGAGGAGCTACAGGAGGACTTCGAGCCTCAATGCGAGTCTCCTGAGCCCTCATACGTCGCTGACGACCTCGACTATGACGACGATATGGAGATTCAGCAGGCGAGCACTTCTTGAGTTTGATGATCATTGATCACTTGACTCTCGAGTCTAGACTCTTGAGTCTATGACTCTACCTACTACATAGCCCTTTGTACTTTTTGTTATCCTTGAGGCCTCAGGCTTGTCCTAAGTCCTTTAGGCTTTTTGACTCTTGAGCCCTTGTGGCATGCACTTCTCATTTTGTATCCATCGATCATCGATGTTTTATTAGCACATTTCAGCCTATATGACTCGTGTTCTTTGGTCTATTTAGTGTAAATTTATGGTCAAAGTGATGCTCTATGTGTGTGGCATGTGTGTAGGTCAAAAAATGCGAAAAAAACTCTTGCCCGTTTCCTGACTTTTGCCGTCCCGTCCCTGTTCCCGACCCTGTTCCCGACCCCGACCCGCCGTCCCATGTAACTATGGGTGTCACGTGACACATCCCAACCCTATGTGTTCGTGGACAAGCTTCACCATAACAGGGTTTCCGTCAAGTCCATTCAAGTTAGATTAGGAGTGATCTGGCACTTTTGTGAGTCTATTCGTAGACCGTGCATGCCCAGTCACTCAGTGTAGATGCATATCCTCTGGTTGCACCTTGCATAAGCATAAGCATTTCCATCATAGACAGTTTGGGGATTTTTCAGATGACTTTATCCCATTTTTCCCTATTTTTGACATTTTTCACTTATTTATTAAGTGACTTTTGTTGGGTACTCAGTAGGGCAAATTGGGTAAGTTAATATATAAGCAAACCCAAGTTAGCACAAATTGGCAGATGAGCAAAGACACAGCAGGCTTCCCCAAGCAACAGGTGTCCCACCCTCTCTCAGCAAGACCCTCTCCAATCCCTTGGTGAGGCCCTCCCTTCCCTTGGCGTTTCTAGGATCAGCATCGCCATCCCTCAACCTTCAAGCCTGGCGTTTCCATCATCCCCTGGCAGCAGCCCCCCAAGAACTACTAACGCCAGTCAGCAGTCATCAGGAGCAGCGTTTTCCCCCTTCAAGCTTACAGCAGCCAGCGTTTTGGGATCGTTAAGGATCAGCCCTTGCAGCGTTTTTGGACCATCATTGGGACAACGTTTTTCAGCGTGAGACCTCCTGCTGTGGCAGCGTTTTCAGCCAAGTTGTCAACACCAAAACGCAGCCTAAAGGAGTAGGGTTTCCACAGCGTTTTTCCCTCAGAATTTCAGCCGACAAAGCAGTCAATTTCAGCCATATACAGCAGAGAAAAACCAGCCAATTCAGCCCCGAAAGTGGCATAGGTTTTCAGCTTTTGCCCCTTTGCGGACAGCAGATAAAGAAGCATCTATTTCAGCCCTAAAATCTTCATCGTCTTCACCGACATAGTTCCCGTTGCATCAGTCCATTGCATTTGCATTGTACGCATTTGTGTAATCAAGTAGACCACTCTCGCCGACGAGAGTAGGGCCTTCGGAGGAGGGTTTTACAACCTCTCGGTGTCGTATTTCTTCTCTCTCCTTCTCTCAGTCTCATTCACTTGCACGCACAATCCACTCACTTTGTTCATGATCATAGCACTCTCCACAAGACGGAAAGCTCTCTCTTTCCCTAAGAACTAAAAGGAACCTTGAGCAATAAAGATCACTAATCTTGCGAAATTACAACATTCATTCCGCTGCACCTTACAAAGGGACTCCTTTCTGTGTCAAGATATGCAAAGGGAAAGCAACCTCTGCAAACTTTTGAATGAACCGCCTATAGTACGAACACAATCCCAAGAAGCTTCTAACTTCATGGACATTCTTAAAATAGGGCCAATCACGGATAGTCTCTATCTTGGCCACCTTGCATCTGCACTCCAGTTTGCTGACACAATGTGTCCTAAAAAGTGTATCTCTGGTAGGAAAAATTCACTTTTCTTCGCATTAACCACTAACTTGTGATCTCGTAATGCCTGAAAGACTTGAAGCAGATGATCTCTGTGTTCTGCCTCATCCTTGGAGAAACAATGATATTGTCAAAGAAAGTGCCAACAAATAGCCTGTACTCTCGAAAAATCCTGTCCATCATCCGGTTAAATGTTGCAAGAGCATTGGTTAAGCCTAAAGGCATCACCAAATACTCAAATAACCCAAAAGTCGCTCGAAAGGCTGTCTTGTAGACGTCTTCCGGCGCGATTCGGATCTGATGATATCCACTCTTCAAATCAATCCTGCTAAAACACGAGGATCCCTGTAATCCGTCGAGTATATCATCGATCCTAGGAATCGAAAACTTGTTCTTGATGGTGATTTTGTTGAGAGCTCTATAATCGATGCACGTTCTCCAAGATCCGTCTTTCTTCAAAATCAACAACACTGGAGAGCAGTACGGTGAAGTACTAGGCTGGACAAGACCCTTTTCCAAGAGGTCTTTCACTTGGTTCATAATCTCTTCGTTCTGGGCTTGGCTTACACGGTAAGGTGGTCGGTTCGGTGGCGTACTTCTAGGTATCAATAGTATGATCTTCAAGACGAGCGGGTGGTAACTTGCCTGACAGGCCCTCTGAAAAGCAATCGGCATGAGTGTAGAGAAAATCTTGGCGTTCTTTTGTTCAGGTCAAAACATATTCGACCTTCATCCATCGTTAAGTTCTCTCCCAAAAGAAAGTGAGTAAAGAAACTGAAGTTCATCAAGTACAATCTCTGAGCGCTTTATCTGTCCACGTCACTTTCTCAGGCGTTGTTGTTGTGGTACCAAGGAATTTCGAGTAGAACGTCACAACCTTCCAAGGTAAATACGTAAAACTCCTCGCGCCCTAAACACCCTTGTCATTGCAAACAAAGTTTGCCAATGCTCGGTGTAATTGCAACATCCTGTCCGGGTGCCACTCAAACTACCTCCGCCTATCGGACGTAATTTCAAATCGAGCCGCCAATTCCAAGTGAAAAGAAGTTGGCTTTGGCTCCTTCAAAAGAGCTTCCTGATCTTTCACTTTGCCCCAAAAGCGGGAAAGCTTGTACTTTCATTCATTTGATTTGGTTCAGGCCCCACGCAATGTGGTACCAGTTCTGCTTTTTATCTGTCTTTCTGCCATGTCTCTCAGCTGCTTTAGAACTTTCTGGCCTTTCTTCATCTTGTTCATTCGGTGCCTTCCTAGGGCACTTCACGGAGATATGCCCAGTTTCCCCGCATTCAAAGCACTTCCCCTCCTTTATGTAGAGAGCCCTCTCTTGAGGAGTAAGCTTGGGTCGTGTATCCTTATCTTTCTGTTCTGGGTTGCTCTTTCTCTTTATACTTTCATTTTTCGAAGTCTATTCGACTCTTTGCGTCATGATCTCATCTGTGTGGTAGGTTAGACTGCCAGAGTGAATGGCAAAACCCCGTTTCGCATGACTCATCAACTCCTGAATGGAAGCTGACTTCTGTTCCAAGCAGTGATCTCGGATCTCTTTAGGAAGACCCAAGGTAAACCGCTCAATCTGTTTCTTGAACGAGATCTTCTTATATGAAGAGGCGGGTAGAAAAGAGCTCCAGAATCTCTCGCAATAAGCGTCCATTGTATCCTTCTTGGTCATCCGAAGATGGTTCCAAGCAGTTCGTATATCACATTCATACTCTCGAGTCAGCCAAGAAGAAATAAAAAGCCTCTTGAATTTCAGCCATTTAACTGGCGCAGTCTTGTTTAATAGAAGCGTGGACCACCAAGTTTAAGCATTCCTCTTAAAGTAAGAGACAGCTCTCCGAATCTTAGAGTGCTTTGAGTAACGCCCTCCCGCGAAAGTGATGTCAAACTGCTTACAAAAGACAATGCCTTCGAAGTATCTCTATAACCGGAAAAAGTGTCAAATTTAATTGACTTTCCACCTTCCTTAAACTCTTGGACTTTCTTGCTTTTGTCTTCCAGAAAGTCATACTGGTTGGCTTTGTAAAAATTCTCCTTCTTTGCATAAAAGTTGCTATCGTCAGAGTCTGAACTGTCTGTGGGCGAGTCCTCTGTAGAACTATCACTCACTGGGCGAGATTTAGACTTCTTTGCCTTTTTCTTGCCCTTTCCGAAGCGTTGTTTCTTGCTTCGCTTTTTGCCTTTTCGGTCTTCTTCGCTCCAGTCAGATGAGCTAGAAGAACTGTCAGAAGAAGAAGAAGAAGAAGAAGAAGAAGAAGAAGAAGAACTGGGTACTCCTTCAAATCCAACACGCTTCTTCTGTTTCTTTGCCTTTTCCAATGTTGACTGACGACCCAAATAACTCGGGAAGTCAGTGCCTTTCTTTTGCTTTTTGCCGTGCTTTTTAGCTTTGTTCTGCGCGTCAAAAAACTGAGCAATTCGTGCATCAACCACCTCTTCTAATTCTTTCTCTGTATACTTCTAAGGAGTAGGAGGTTTCTTGAGAGCGGGTTTTTGGGGTGGTTCTTTGGTTTTTTGCCACTGCGTGTGCACCTCCTCCAAAGAGGTCTTGCTCATATGTTTTGCCATTTTCGGGTCCTTGGAAAAATTAAGCATCATTTTTGTTGCGTCGCCGATCAATCGTCGACGCTCCATCTCTCGACGCTCCGCTTGAGTAGGCTGAGGCGGGCCATATTCCTTGCCTGAATCTTCGTTGTGATCCCTTCCAGCATCTCCAGATGCAGAGGGAGTCGACTGATCTTTGCCTTTGAAGCCATAGGTGCCGCGGAAAAAAAAATAGGGATCAGATTTCCCGCAGAAGAGAAATCGACCGTGCTTTGATACAATTGTAAGAGACTTGGTCAAGAATGTACTGCGACAGCAGTTTCTCTCTCTCTATTGCTTAATTAAAGCAAAAGGCTATTCTCTCTTTCTCCCATCCTTTGCGTAAAATAAAGCAAAGGTCTGTCTTTACCTCTTGCAAAGCCAAAGGCTGCTGTAAAAGCTTCACGCAAAAGCACTGCCAAAAAGCATAACTGCTGTAGCTGCAGCCTTCTGCGATATGCGCCGCAAAACGCGGGCTGCCACGTCAGCACTGTTTCACACGGGTTTCGTACACAGCAGGCCACGTCAGCTTCAGCCACTTTAGCATTTCTTTCGGCTCGTGCAAGGTGTGTGTGTGTGCACACGGGCAGCCACGTCATCTCTTTGTGACACATTGAGGGTGCTAAGAAGGTTCCACCTATTCTGAGCACCAAGGATGAGATTTTTGAAGCAGATCAGTATGTTCCAGATTTGGAGATTGCTTTTGCAAAAGTGTGCAATGCTCTTGAGAAGTCTCAAGCAAGGCATAAGAAGGCAGCGGACAAGCATCGACGTGACTTGCAGTTAAAGGAAGATGATTACCGTTTGAGAAGGCTACCCTATGGAAACGAAAGGGTAAGTAGCGACTTTTTCTAAAGTTGAGTATGAGATACTATGGCCCTTTCTAGATTCAGGAAAAGATAAATGATGTATCCTTCGGATTGAAGTTACTAGATACTTGGAAGATTCACAATGTATTTCATGTGAGACTGTTTAAACCTTTCAAAGGTGAGATGTCAGAGGGCAAGGAGCCTGAGGAGCATCCTGAAGTGGAAGAGACCGAGGAGATTATTATTCGAGAAAGATACTGGCTCACAAGGAAAGGAAAGTGGAAGGTAAAGTGATATGCCGATATTTAGTCAGGTTTAAGAACTATTTGGCATTGGATGCGAGATGGATGGAGGAGGAGGACCAATATTCTGTTGTATGACTTTAACAAATGAAGTACTTTGTAATGGGAATTCCTTAAATAATTTTGATATATGTGCTCTCTGATGTGTGTGCTGTTTGAGTGCATATTTGAAAGACGAAATGACTGCAACATTTCGGTCTTGATTCACTCGAGGGGTGATGTGGATATGATAGTAACAAGATTTAGTCAACCCCAACATCTGCTAAAGATCGGTGAGATATGGACGTGATTGCTAAATACGTTACGATGATCATGATTCTCATCAAAGATCTCGACGAGGATAGTGATGTGAATGTCATGTGAATGTTCAATGACTATTGTCTTCGTGCAAGTAGTGGATAAGTATAACGGGCTTGTACAACGTAGAGGGTGGTACTATTTCAATTACCTGTTAACTTTACATAGAGCATTGTGAAGAAAAGAGAACACAGTCGCGTCCAACGACTAGAATGTCACTGCGCACACGAGACTGACACCTTGTAGGCCCAAAAGTTGGCGCCCCTTTCGGTATTTCTTTATTCAGTTAACAATTGACGATCCGTACACTTAGGCCAAACTCTTACAAAGCTGTCCAAACCTGGCGAGGGCTGAAAACGTAGGTTTCTGACCTGATTTCGGCAGCACAATAGCACAAAATTCCCTATAGGTTAAAAACACCTGTATAGGACGGATTCCCTCGCGATTTAGGAGCTTTCTGGTGAGCTGTCATAGAATTTCAGCATGCTATAATTCCCTGTTTTTCTGCTGTCGGGTGCCCAAAACCTTGTACATGCATCCCAAGGCTCTCACAGAGCCCCCCTGGTGTTCCCTTGCAGTTTAGGTGTGAAACCCTAAACCTGCAGAAAAACACAGCAGGCTGTAATTCTCTGTTTTGGATCGTTTTTAGCAGAGCGAACAGGCCTACGCATGTCCCAAGGGCTCTTGCACGCAATGGGACAGTTCCCTTGTGAAGTGGACGAGTTTTCGCGCGAGGAAACTCTCCAAACTCGCAATCTTTCGCGATGGAACTGTGTGTACTGTGGGGGATTAGCAACTAGCTAATCTGGTTCCTATTCAGAAGGCTCTTGCCTTGGCAAACGTGCATAAACCCTCAGAACTGTACATGATCATTTGAGTAGCCCAACTAGTGGGGCATTACCATATGTGCGAGAGGGGAGAGAGAGATGTACGAGAGCAAATCATCGAGCTACATGAGACAGAGGAGAAGGCAAGCTTTCCATTAAAGCTATCAACCTGCACCCACTACTCACACACACACATTGTAGGTCACTTATGAAGTTCAAATCAGCCGCCCCTTCCAGCTGATGTGTCCTGCAGGTTGCTCTACAACTGCCAAGTGTCGAGTTTGCCCCTTTGAGTTAATTCCCTAGTTCCCACCAACTTATAAAGTTGTAAGCGACTTTCCGAGTGGCCCAGATTTCATTTGGTGCACACAGGCTTCATACTCATTAGAATTCAGTGCTAATTGGTCCAACCAATCCCAGATTGACCGACCTAGACTCCCGATGTGAGAAACATGTTCGGCCGTAGCCGTTTCACACTGGCCATGCAATGTCCACTTGCACCTTTTCAAGGGTTCCGGGGAAAACAAGTCAAAATAAAAGAAGTAAAAATACGTAATACATATTTAAAGAAGGCAATAAGAAAAATACACTTCCTGGTGACACACCCCACCGTTGAAATACTGCAAGCGACCTCACTTGCATGCCAATAATACATGCGGATATCTCTTGATATCACATATATTCTATGATGGGAATCCAAGATATACATGCTTCCGGAAATGTAGCGTTGGACGATTAAACAATCCCACCAACCTGGCTACGACACATATATCGAGCATAGAAGTCTTCTAGTGTACTCTTGAGCACAAACTTCTCTAGCCAAATTCTGTATGGAAAGAGTAGATACAATTGCTTAACTACTCTCTTGAGCATCATGAACCATGCTCTTCCTTGCTCCAAAAAGGTTGCATCAAGTCACTGTGGGTTCCATTTGAAAGGCTTCAAGATACAATTGCAATAGCTGAGGTGAATCAAGCAATTCAGACTCTTCCATCTATTTGGCATCCAAAGATGGATAGTTCTTGAACTTCACCAAGTAGCGTCTTGCAACCTGTCCTCTTAACTTTCCTCTCCTTATGTGCCAATATCTGTTAAGGAACGAGGATCTCATCCGATTCTTCCACTTCGGGCTATTCCTCATCAAGTATATTCTTGCACTTTCCTTCATCATGGGTCTATATTGCACTTTCCTTCAAGGTTGAATCTGGGCTTATCCTGGATTCATCTAGGTATATATATATTCTCTGGCACATCACCAACAAAGGGCCTTAGAAGGCTGACATGAAAAGCATTATGTATTTTCCAACCTTTTGGTAGCTTCAATTTGTATGCTAAATCGTTGATCTTTACTGAAATTTGAAAAGGACCATAATATCGCATGTTGAGCTTCCGAAACAAACGTTCCTTGCCTTTCCTTTTCCTTAACCTGGCCTTTTTGAAGCGCAAAAGCACCCAATGACCAAGTGAAAATACAAGTTCATGACGGTGAAGATCAACAACTTTCTTTTGCTTAGCCTAAGTCTTCTCAAGAGCAATCTTTATCTTCCTGTATGTTTCATCCACATACTTGTCTGCCTCAAATATCTTGTCCTTAGTTTGCAAAATGGGCGGGACTTTCTTCCCTCCTTTCACTATCTCAAATGGTGCCTTACCTGTTGACGTATGCACAGTGTTACTGTAAGCATATTCAACCAATGGGAGACGGTGTTCCCAAGTTGCCTTGTGCTCTGACACATAACATTTGAGTAGATCCAGGTTAGTAGAATTTTCCTCTTGTGACTTTCCATCAGTTTGTGGATGAAACGAAGAAGAGAACTTTAGCGTAATGCCCATGTTCTCAAACAATGCCTTCTAGAAAAGACTCGTCATACGTGGATGCCTGTCCCTGACGATTGGCTGAGGCATCCCGTGATACTTGAAGATATTGCTCATGAATATCTTGACCATGTGTTCTGGCTTTATCTTCTTCGTAACAGGAATGAAATGGGCCTGCTTACTAAACCTACAAATAATAGTCCAAATCCCATCATTGCCTGCTTGTGTTCTTGGAAGATCAAAGATAAAGTCCATCGCTATGCTTTCCCATGGCCTATCAGGGATCGGCAATGGCTGCAACAATCCCCGTTGCTTTTGCCTATCAAATTTGACTTTTTGGCAAACTAAGCATGATCTTACAAATGTGTCAACATCTTGACACAAAGCTGGCCAATAGAAGAATGCCTCAACCCCTTTTACTGTCGCATCAATTCCACAATGTCCAGCATAAGGTGGAGCATGACTTTCCATCAAAACCTTTGGCCGTAACTGTTTAGTGACGTAGAACTTTCCATGCATCATGAGAAAGTCATTCTTAAGCATATAGTGCTCATGATGTTGCCCATCAACAAGCTGATCATAGATCCTTGCAAAATTTAAATCTTCAGTATATTGTGTCTTCATTTCGTCAAGTTCACAATCGTATGGAATTGACACTGCTGAAATTTGGGGCTTTCGTGACAACACATCAGCCACCACGTTCTTTTTCCCTTGCACATGCACAATCTGAAAATGGAACATTGACAAGATGTTTGCGCATCGCATGTGTTTCTCAGACAACTTCGTTTGTGTGAGAAAATATCGCAAGGTTTGATGATCTGTTTGGACAACAAAATCAACCCCTAGCAGATAGTGTTTCCAACTAGTGAGCGTGAATTACTGCTAGCAGTTCTTTCTCATAGACTTGCAAGTTCCTTTCGGCCTTCAAAAGAATTCTACTCTCATATGCGACTACTCAGCCATTCTGCATTAGAACTGCACCAATGCTAAAATTTCCTTGGTTGTCCATTTGAAAGTAACTTCTTTTCCTTGTAGTGCGAGTGGAGAATGTCACCAGGAGGTGTATTTTTCCTGTTGCCTTTCGTAAATAAGTATTAGATATATTTATTTTATTTTTACTTGTTTGTCCCAAAACCCTTGAAAAGGTGCAAGTGGACATTGCATGGCCAGTGTGAAACGGCTGCAGCCAAATGGGTTTCTCACATCGGGGATCTAGGTCGGTTAGACAGGGACTGCCCGGGCCAGTTAGCACTGAATTCTGATGAGTATGGAAGCTCGTGTGCGCCAAACTGCAATTTGGGCCACTCGTCAAGTCACTGCAACTTTATAAGTTGAAAGGGGCCAGTAAATTAACCCACATTGTAGATGTTGGTCAAATGGTAGTCTTCAATGATGGTCAGGAGACCGATAGGGACGCCATGGAAGCATCTCCTAAAATTTAGGGAACTGCTATTTTTGACCGGAAAATGTGTTCGCGTCATTTGCTCTGGAATGACAAGGGGAACATTTTATTGCTCTACTGCCAAGTCAACTGACGCACCAGTTGAGATATTTTTAGCAGGGAAAGCCCAAACTCGGAAACTGGGCGACGTGTCAGCCTGTGAGCGATTCTGCCACTCTGGGAGGCAAAAACGAGCTGCATATCAAGAAAGGGGGTGCCATTCTCAGGCTCAGGTGGATTGTAGCAGGTACAGAAGCTATGGAATGCTTACCTTGCCCTCTATGCACAGTATGGTGACGGGAGTGATGCCCCGCACGCTACATACTGCTCTCTTTCTCCCCTACGTACAATATGTTATGCCCCACTAGTGGGCTTCTCATTTGACCTATGTACAGTTCTGGGGGTTTATGCGCGTTTGCCAAGGCAAGAGCCTTCTGAACAGGAACCGGATTAGCTAATTGCTAATCCCCCACAGGTACGCACAGTTCCATCACGAAAGATTGCAAGTTTGGAGAGTTTTCTCGCGTGAAAACTCGTCAATTCACAGGGGAACTGTCCCATTGCGTGCGGGAGCCCTTGGGACACGCGGAGGCGTGTTCGCTCCGCTAAAAACGATCCGAAACAGGGAATTACAGCCTGCTGTGTTTTTCTGCAGGTTTAGGGTTTCGCACCTAAATTGCAAGGGAACATCGGGGGAGCCTCGTGAGAGCCTTGGGATGCGTGTACAGGCTTTTGGGCTCCCGGCAGTGAAAAACAGAGAATCACAGCCGGCTGAATTTCTGTGACAGCTCACCAGAAAGCTTCCTGATATCGAGGGAATCCGTCCTAGACAGGTGTTTTTGACCTACAGGGGTTTTTGCGCCGTTATGTTGTCGAAATCCGGTCGAAAACCTGCGTTTTCAGCCGTCGCAAGGTTTGGACAGCTTTGTGAAAGCTTGTGCTAAGTGGTCGGATCGTCTACCTTAATTTGAATAAAGAAATACCGAAAGGGGCGCCAGTCTTTGGGGCCTACAGGGTGTCGGTCTCGTGTGCGCAGTGACATTGTAGTCGCTGGACGCAACTGTGTTCTCTTCCCTTCTCAGTGCTCTGTGTAAAGTTAACAGGTAATTGAAATAGTACCGCCCTCTACGTTGTATAGGCCGGTTATATGGTTCCATCGACGGGATAGTCACTTTTTCTTCAAAAAGTGCAGCGTGGATTGTTGTGGGTGAAAGCAACACAGAGCTTGTCGATATGGTAGAGAAGAGAGACCAAGTACCTGAAGAGGGATCTTTCTCACATGGCACATAGAAAATTCCTTCAACTCTTCAAGAAGAGGACAGGTTGTTTAGAACTCAACTGCGTTGTTGCATGGACATGTTTCAGCAGTTGGCTAACAACCCAAGGATGCAGGAATTCTTACAGGCTCCGACACAGGGTTTTCAGCCTCCTACACAGGGCATGACTGAGCCGTTGCAGGAAAAGGAGATTTCCAATGCACAGAGGACTCATGATGCTCGAGGGAAAGCCCATGTGGTTGAGCAACTAGCGGTGTCCAATGATCCAAAGCAACTTGCTTTAGCTGGACAGGAACCATTTGTGAATGGTCAAGGGAGCAATGAACGGGCTATGCGTCAGACCGTTCCATTACCTAATACTTATCCTGGTTATTTTGGAGGTGGTTCAGTGTTTCAAGCTATGGCTGGACCTTCCACAGGTTATATGCCAGGGAATGTGTTCGGGACAATGCAAACAGGCATGGGTAACCCTATGTACGCGAACATGGGTGTCCAACCTGGTTTTCAGGGTGCCTATGGCCAGTTTCGAGTGCCTGGAACACAATTTGGTATGGCTGGTTTTTCGCAGCCATACGTACAAAATGCAGATATGACAGGGAAAACAGTTGATGCGAGTGCTCGAATGAACACTCATGGAGCACCACTGCTACAGGCACCTGTTTATGATAATGTGGGTCCTTTGAGTCAGCCTAAGGATTACAAGGAAGGTGGGAAGGGAGTGAAGTTTGAAACTTTCAGAGGAACTGAGGACCAATTAAAGGCTTTGACCTTCATACAGCAGTTCGATGCAGCTTATGCTGGAGGCAACTTCACGGAATCTTCAAAGATACGCAAGGCTGCCACTTTCTTGAAAGGGAATGCGCTTCAATGGTGGACCGCATTGTTGAACCAGGGTCAAGCCCCAACAACGTGGGTCCAATTCAAACAGCTTTTTGCGCCTGCATGGTTGACAAACACTTTTGAAGTGGATGTGATGACAGAATGGCACGAGTTGAATGCTAAACAGTGTGCGAATTTGGAAGAGTACAATAAACAGTTTTGGGCCGCACTGTTGCCAGTCACCTCTTACAGGTTTGTCCCTTTGTCAGAACAAATTGAGAAGTACTGTTGCGGATTGCCCAAGAAAATCAGGGACTACTGCACAAAGACTATTGTCATGAATATGTTTCAATTGATAGAGAATCCAAGAGTGGCCAGCAATCTGTCGAAGGGAGATTCCGATGGATTTAATAGCCACAAGAAAGGGTCCCAGGGCAAACAGTTTTCAGCCAAGGGCAATGTTGCAGCAAAGCCTTCTGAGCCTCCCACAAAGAAGCCCTTCACTGAAGAAGCTGATACGTCCAAGAAGCAGTCTAAATCTTCTTCAGAACGAGGACAAGGACAAAAAAGGCATTTTTCTGGCAAAACTTTTCAAGAAAGGAAAGCTCTTAGGGAGGCCAAGAAATGCTACATTTGTGAATAGGGAGGACACTTTGCAAATGAGTGCCCACAGAAGAAGTCACAGGATAAGGATGACAAGTCAGACCATAAAGGGAAGAAGCCAAAGCCGAGTGCAAGACTTGTTCCAGATTTGGTTGGAGATCAGCCAAACACAGATGCCACGGAGCTGTGCAGAGCTTGGGGCAAAGTTAGAGCTTGGGACAATGCTGGTTTTCTTTGATCCAGGAGCCCGGGCAAATTTCATATCACGAGAATTGGCATCAAAGTTGGGCATTCGTGCAGAGGAGATGGGTATGACAGGCGAAGCAGGTTTGGCATGCCCAGGACATTCAGAGCCTGTTACTCCCATTCTGGGAAAGCTTCGTCTGCACATTCAGAGCTATGTGGATGCGGAAGAATTTCATATTATGCCGCTTGAGGGCTGTGATGTGTTACTGGGTATCCCATGGTGTTACAGGTTGCATGCTATGGTGGATACTTACAACAAAAAGATTACCCTTGTACATAGAGGAAAGACTCATGTCCTTGATGTAAAGCTTAAAGGCGAGTCTGTTCCAGTTGTTTCTGCTTCTGCTATTTCATCTGTAATAAAGAATCATCTTTCTGCGTACTTGATCTTTGCAAAAGAAGTACCTCAAGTTGTATCTAATTTGTCTACCTTAGATAAAGACAGGTCAACTTTTTTGAGTGGTTTCAGTGATTGTTTTTCGGACTCTTTGCCAGGGGAGTTACCTCCTGAGAGACTTGAGGATCATACTATAGATCTTGTGCCAGGTTCTAGTCCACCGAATAGACCACCATACAGGGTTAGTGCAGCCCAGCAGAAAGAGATTATGGGTCAGGTCAACGAGCTTTTAGAGAAGGGGCTGATTCAGCCCAGTTCATCCCCTTTTTGTTCGCCTGTACTCTTAGTGCAAAAGAAGGATGGTTCATGGCGCATGTGCATTGACTATCGCGCCTTGAATAAGAATACTATCAAGAACAGGTTCCCTATACCGAGGATAGATGACATTCTTGATCGGCTTGAGGGAGCGTCATTGTTTACAAGAATAGACCTAAAGAGCGGGTATCATCAGATACGCATTAGACCAGAAGATGTCCATAACACTGCGTTCAGGACAACATTTGGTCTCTATGAGTTTCTTGTCATGCCATTTGGTCTCACAAATGCTCCTGCCACATTTAATAGAATGATGGACATAATTTTTAGACCACATAGAAACTTCGTGGGTACCTCCTTTGATGACATGATTGTCTACTCAAAGTCTGAAGAGGAGCATAGGGATCACTTGACCGTAGTTTTCAATGAGCTACGCAAGAATAGGCTACTCATCAATGCGAAGAAAAGTGAGTTCTTTTTGCAAGAAATTCACTTCCTTGGGCACATTGTTTCAAAGGATGGGGTACGCATGGATCCCGCTAAAGTGGAAGCAATTAGGTCATGGCCAGACTTGAAGTCCGTACATGACATTCGAAGCTTTCTAGGCTTATGTTCCTATTACAGGAGGTTCATCCGAAATTTTGCTGAGATTGCTTCTCCACTCCATGCACTGCAAAGAAAAGGAGTTACTTTCAAGTAGACAGCCAAGGAAATTTTAGCGTTCAAACACTTGAAAGAGAAGCTGACTTCAAATCCGGTAATTATTTTGCCAGATCTTTCTAAACCTTTTGTGGTTCAATGTGATGCGTGTGGCCATAGTCTTGGTGCAGTTCTGATGCAGAATGGCCGAGTAGTCGCATATGAGAGCAGAATTCTTTTGAAGACTGAAAGGAACTTGCAAGTCTATGAGAAAGAATTGCTGGCAGTAATTCATGCTCTCACTAGTTGGAAACACTATTTGCTAGGGGCTGATTTTGTTGTCCAAACGGATCATCAAACCTTGCAATATTTTCTTACACAGACGAAGTTGTCTGAGAAGCACATGCGATGGGCAAACATCTTGTCAATGTTCCATTTTCAGATTGTGCATGTGCAAGGGAAAAAGAACGTGGTGGCTGATGCGTTGTCACGAAAGCCCCAAATTTCAGTAGTGTCAATTCCGTACCATTGTGAACTAGACGAAATGAAGACACAATATGCTGAAGATTCAGATTTTGCAAGGATCTATGAACAGCTTGTTGATGGGCAACATCATGAGCACTATATGCTTAAGAATGACTTTCTCATGATGCATGGAAAGTTATGCGTTACTAAACAGTTACGGCCAAAGATTTTGATGGAAAGTCATGCTCCACCTTATGCTGGGCATCGTGGAATTGATGCGACAGTGAAAGGGGTTGAGGCATTCTTCTATTGGCCAGCTTTGCGTCAAGATGTTGACACATTTGTAAGATCATGCTTAGTATGCCAAAAAGTCAAATTTGACAGACAAAAGCAACCGGGATTGTTGCAGCCATTGACGATCCCTGATAGGCCATGGGAAAGTATAGCAATGGACTTTATCTTTGATCTTCCAAGGACGCAAACAGGAAATGATGGGACTTGGACTATCATTTGTAGGTTCAGTAAGCAGGCCCATTTCATTCCTGTTAGAAAGAAGATAAAGCCAGAACACATGGTCAAGATATTCATGAGATGCCTCAGTCAATTGTCAGTGACAGGGATCCACATATGACGAGTCTTTTCTGGAAGGCATTGTTTGAGAACATGGGTACTACGCTCAAGTTCTCTTCTTCGTTTCATCCGCAAACTGATGGACAGTCAGAAGAGGCAAATTCTACTGTCTTGGACCTGCTCAAATGTTATGTCACAGAGCACAAGGCAACTTGGGAACACCATCTCCCATTGGTTGAATATGCTTACAATAACACTGTGCATACGTCAACAAGTAAGGCACCATTTGAGATAGTGGAAGGAGGAAAGAAAGTCCCGTCCATTTTGCAGACTAAGGATAAGATATTTGAGGCAGATAAGTATGTGCAAGATATGGATGAAACATACAGGAAGATAAAGATTGCTCTTGAGAAAACTCAGGCTAAGCAAAAGAAAGCTGCTGATCGTCATCGTCGTGAACTTGTATTTTCACTTGATGATTGGGTACTTTTGCGCTTTGAAAAGGCCAGGTTAAGGAAAAGGAAAGGCAAGGAACGCTTGTTTCCTAAGCTCAGTATGCGATATTATGGTCCTTTTCAGATTTCAGAAAAGATCAGCGATGTAGCTTACAGGTTAAAGCTACCAGAAGGCTGGAAAATACATAATGCTTTTCATGTCAGCCTTCTAAGGCTCTTTGTTGGTGATGTGCCAGAGAATATGCTTGATGAGGAACAACCCGAAGTGGAAGAATTGGATGAAATCCTTGTTCCTGAACAGATATTGGCACATAAAGAAAGAAAGGTTAGAGGAAAAGTTGCAAGACGCTATTTGGTGAAGTGCAAGAACTATCCATCATTAGATGCCAAATGGATGGAAGAGTCTGAATTGCTTGATTCACCTCAGCTATTGCAATTGTATCTTGAAGCCTTTCAAATGGAACCCACAGTGACTTGATGCAACCTTTTTGGAGCAAGGAAGAGCATGGTTCATGATGCTCAAGAGAGTAGTTAAGCAATTGTATCTACTCTTTCCATACAGAATTTAGCTAGAGAAGTTTGTGCTCAAGAGTACACTAGAAGACTTCTATGCTTGATATATGTGTCGTAGCCAGGTTGGTGGGATTGTTTAATCGTCCAACGCTACATTTCCGGAAGCATGTATATCTTGGATTCCCATCATAGAATATATGTGATATCAGGAGATATCTGCATGTATTATTGGCATGCAAGCGAGGTCGCTTGCAGTATTTCAAGGGTGGGGGGTGTCACCAGGAGGTGTATTTTTCCTTTTGCCTTCCGTAAAGAAGTATTAGATATATTTATTTTATTTTTACTTGTTTGTCCCAAAACCCTTGAAAAGGTGCAAGTGGACATTGCATGGCCAGTGTGAAACGGCTGCAGCCAAATCGGTTTCTCACATCGGGGATCTAGGTCCGTCAGACAGGGACTGCCCGGGCCAGTTAGCACTGAATTCTGATGAGTATGGAAGCTCGTGTGCGCCAAACTGGAATTTGGGCCACTCGTCAAGTCACTGCAACTTTATAAGTTGAAAGGGGCCAGTAAATTAACCCACATTGTAGATGTTGGTCAAATGGTAGTCTTCAATGATGGTCAGGAGACCGATAGGGACGCCATGGAAGCATCTCCTAAAATTTAGGGAACTGCTATTTTTGACCGGAAAATGTGTTTGCGTCATTAGCTTTGGAATGACAAGGGGAACATTTTATTGCTCTACTGCCAAGTCAACTGATGCACCAGTTGAGATATTTTTAGCAAGGAAAGCCCAAACTCGGAAACTGGGCGACGTGTCAGCCTGTGAGCGATTCTGCCACTCTGGGAGGCAAAAACGAGCTGCATATCAAGAAAGGGGGTGCCATTCTCAGGCTCAGGTGGATTGTAGCAGGTACAGAAGCTATGGAATGCTTACCTTGCCCTCTATGCACAGTATGGTGACGTGAGCCTCGCACGCTACATACTGCTCTCTTTCTCCCCTACGTACAATATGTTATGCCCCACTAGTGGGCTTCTCATTTGACCTATGTACAGTTCTGGGGGTTTATGCGCGTTTGCCAAGGCAAGAGCCTTCTGAACAGGAACCGGATTAGCTAATTGCTAATCCCCCACAGGTACGCACAGTTCCATCACGAAAGATTGCGAGTTTGGAGAGTTTTCTCGCGTGAAAACTCGTCAATTCACAGGGGAACTGTCCCATTGCGTGCGGGAGCCCTTGGGACACGCGGAGGCGTGTTCGCTCCGCTAAAAACGATCCGAAACAGGGAATTACAGCCTGCTGTGTTTTTCTGCAGGTTTAGGGTTTCGCACCTAAACTGCAAGGGAACATCGGGGGAGCCTCGTGAGAGCCTTGGGATGCGTGTACAGGCTTTTGGGCTCCCGGCTCTGAAAAACAGAGAATTACAGCCCGCTGAATTTCTGTGACAGCTCACCAGAAAGCTTCCAGATATCGAGGGAATCCGTCCTAGACAGGTGTTTTTGACCTATAGGGGTTTTTGCGTCGTTATGCTGTCGAAATCCGGTCGAAAACCTGCGTTTTCAGCCGTCGCAAGGTTTGGACAGCTTTGTGAAAGCTTGTGCTAAGTGGTCGGATCGTCTACCTTAATTTGAATAAAGAAAGACCGAAAGGGGCGCCAGTCTTTGGGGCCTACAGGGTGTCGGTCTCGTGTGCGCAGTGACATTCTAGTCGCTGGACGCAACTGTGTTCTCTTCCCTTCTCAGTGCTCTGTGTAAAGTTGACAGGTAATTGAAATAGTACCGCCCTCTACGTTGTATAGGCCGGTTATAGAGAAGCAATCTCAGCAAAATTTCGGATGACTCTCCTGTAGTAGGAACATAAGCCTAGAAAGCTTCGAATGTCATGTACGGACTTCAAGTCTGGCCATGACCTAATTGCTTCCACTTTGGCGAAATCTATGCGTACCCCATCTTTTGAAACAATGCGCCCAAGGAAGTGAATCTCTTCCAAAAAGAAGTCACTCTTCTTCGCATTAATGAGTAGCCTGTTCTTACGTAGCTCATTGAAAACTGCGGTCAAGTGATCTCTATGCTCCTCTTTAGACTTTGAGTAGACAATCATGTCATCAAAGAATGTACCCTCGAAGTTTCTATGTGGTCAAAAAATTCTGTCCATCAAGCTATTGAACGTGGCAAGAGCATTTGTGAGACCGAATGGCATAACAAGAAACTCATAAAGACCAATTGTTGTCTAGAACGTAGTCTTATGGACATCTTCAGGCTAATGCGTATTTGACGGTACCCACTCTTTAGGTCTATCGTTGTAAATAGTGATGCTTCCTCAAGCCGATCAAGAATGTCATCTATCATCGGTATGGAGAACCTGTTTGTCAGGTGCAGCGGAAGAGAATAAGGATTTGCTCGGATCTAGTACTCCGCACACAAAACAGGGGACACTGCTTCACTTGAAAGAACTGAACTGAACTGAAAGAAAGAGAGAGACGAGAGAGAGAAAAAAGAGACGACACAGGGATGGCGGGTCCCAACCCTCAAGGGCCCCCTTGCTTTGTTGCTAGAGCAAGTACTTTCTTTATTCTTGCACAAATGCTACTACAATGATGCTAATGCTAATGGGTACTGATACTACTGAAGCTGGGAACTACTGAATTGATGGGTACTGAAGAACTGAGAGGTTCTATGTCGACAATCGTGATGTCGACGACGAGGTACTGTTGGTTCTATGTCAAAGACGAGGAGGTCGACGACGAGGTCTTTGTCGAAGGTGATGAAGTCGACGATGAGGTACTAAGGGTCTTTGTCGACGACGATGAAGTCGACGACAATACTGTGTCGAAGATGGTGAAGTCGACGACGATTTTGTGTCGAAGATGGTGATGTCGACGACGACAATGATGGTGACTGTGACGATGATGACGATGGTGCCGTCGTCAAGTCCGGGATCTGCGACGATGGCGACGAAGGTGTCGTCGTCAAGATAGAGATCTGCAATGACGATGACGAAGGTGTCGTCAAGATAGGGACTGCGATGACGATGACGATGTCGATGATGATGATGGTGTCGATGACGACGGCGTCAAGGCTGAAAACTAAAAATGCTAGATGCTGTGCTATTGATCTGCTACTGTCGCACGCTGATCTGCAACCGCCGAGTCAAGCGAGGCTGGGAATGCAAAAACCCTGGCTGATGTGGCTGAAATTGCAATACGCTGGCTGGTCTCTGCTGAATGTGCAAAACGCGAGACTGATCTACTGAAATCTGGAAACGCTAGGCTGATCTGGGTGTAGATGGAAACACGGCGAGGATCTGCAACTGGGTGGGAGCGGGTTCTCGCGAGGCTAAGGGCTAAAACTGAAAACGCTGGTGGCTGGTGCTGAAAATGCTGATTTGCTGATCTTGAAAACACTGGGCTGAACTGCTGAGAAAACGTTGGGGAGACTGAGGGTGCCTGCCGGTCTGTTGCGGTGCCTGCCCTTTCTGTGTCCCTGCTTCTACTGAGTGCCCGATAGGTTTCTTTTACAGATCTTTAGCAATTTGCCCTAGCTACTTTTCCAACAAAAGTCACTTATTAATAAATAAGTGACAAATGTGTACTTTGGCAAAAAGGGTTGAATGCTCTGAAAAATGCTCATGCTAACTGACTGTGCAAGAGAGTGTATGCAACTGTGACCGGCTTGGGCATGCACTTTTTGCTAGAGGTTCACAAAGTGCCAGGCTCAGTCCTAAGCTAGGCTATGACTGATACTAAGCCATGTCAGAAGCATGTCCATGTGGCGCAAGTGAAGTGCGCACGTGACATTGTTCTTGATGGTATTTTAATTCAAGGCGCGATAGTCAATGCACATGCGCCATGAACCATCTTTCTTCTGCACTAAAAGTACATGCGAACAAAAAGGGGATGAACTGGGCTGAATCAGCCCCTTCTCTAAAAGTTCGTTGACACAACTCATAATCTGTTTCTGCTGGGCTGCGCTAGCCTTGTACGGTGGTCTAGAACCTGGCACAAGATCTATGGTATGATCCTTAGGTCTCTTAGGAGGTAACTCCCCTGGCAAAGAGTTCGAAAAACAGTCATTGAAACCACTCAAAAAAGTTGACCTGTCTTTATCTAAGGTAGACAAATTAGATACAACTTCAGGTACTTCTTTTGCAAAGATCAAGTATGCAGAAAGATGATTCTTTATTACAGATGAAATAGCAGAAGCAGAAACATCTGGAACAGACTCGCCTTTAAGCTTTACATCAAGGACATGAGTCTTTCCTCTATGTATAAGGGTAATCTTTTTGTTGTACGTATCCACCATAGCATGCAACCTGTGACACCATGGGATACCCAATAACACATCACAACCCTCAAGTGGCATAATATGAAATTCTTCCGCATCCACATAGCTCTGAATGTGCAAACGAAGTTTCCCCGAAATGGGAGTAACAGGTTTTGAATGACCTGGGCATGCCAAACGTGCTTCACCTGTCATACCCATCTCCTTTGCACGAATGCCAACTTTGATGCCAATTTTGGTGATATGAAATTTGCACGGGCTCCTGGATCAAAGAAAACGAGCAATGTCTGGTCTCTAACTTTGCCCCAATCTCTGCACAGTTCCGTGGCATCTATGTTTGGTTGGTTACCAACCAAATCGAGGACAAGTCCTGCACTTGGCTTTGGATTCTTCCCTTTATGGTCTGACTTGTCATCCTTATCCTGTGACTTCTTCTGTGGGCATTCATTTGCAAAATGTCCTTCCTGTTCACAAATGTAGCATTTCTTGGCCTTTTTAAGAGCTTTCCTTTCTTCAACAGTTTTGACAAAAAAATGCATTTTTTGTCCTCGTCCTCGTCCCGAAGAAGATTTAGACCGCTTCTTGGATGTATCAGCTTCTTCAATGGAGGGTTTCTTTGTGGGGGGCATAGAAGGCTTTGCTGCAACATTGCCCTTGGTTGAAAAGTGTTTGCCCTGGGACCCTTTCTTGTGGCTATTAAATCCATCGGAATCGGAATCTCCCTTTGACAGATTGCTGGCCACTCTGGCATACTCAATCAACTAGAACATATTCATGACAATAGTCTTTGTGCAGTAGTCCCTGATTTTCTTGGGCAATCCGCAACAGTACTTTTCGATCTGTTCTGACAATGACACAAATCCGTAAGAGGTGACTGACTGGCAACAGTGCGGCCCAAAACTGTTTATTGTACTCTTCCAGATTCGCACACTGTTTAGCATTCAACTCGTGCCCTCTGTCATCACATCCACTTCAAAAGTGTTTGTTAGCCATGTAGGTCGCAAAACGCTGTTTGAATTGGACCCATGTTGTTGGGGCTTGACCTTGATTCAACAATGCGGTCCACCATTGAAGCGCATTCCCTTTCAAGAAAGTGGCAGCCTTGCGTATCTTCGAAGACTCTGTGAAGTTTCCTCCAGCATAAGCTGCATCAAACTGCTGTATGAAGGTCAAACCCTTCAGTTGATCTTCAGTTCCTCGGAAAGTTTCAAACTTCACTCCATGCCCACCTTCCTTGTAATCCCTAGGCCGACTCAAAGGGGCCACATTATCATAAACAGGTGCTTGTAAAAGTGGTGCTCCACGATTGTCCATTCTAGCACTCGCATCACCTATTTAACCTGTCATATCTGCATTTTGGGTGTATGGCTGCGAAAAACCAGCCATACCAAATTGTGTTCCAGGCACTATAAATTGACTATAGGCACCCTAAAAACTTGGCTGGACACCCATGTTTGCATACATAGGGTTACCCATGCCTATTTGCATTGTTCCGAACATGTTCCCTGGCATATAACCTGTGGAAGGTCCAGCTATAGCTTGAAACACTGAACCACCTCCAAAATAACCAAGATAAGTAATAGGTAATGGAAGGGTCTAGCGCATAGCCTGTTCATTACTCCCTTGACCATTCACAAACGGTTCTTGTCCAGCTAAAGCAAGCTGCTTGGGTCATTGGACACCGTTGGTTGCTCAGCGACATGGGCTTTCCCTCAAGCATCATCGTCCTCTGCGCATTGGAAATCTCCTTTTCCTGCAACGGCTCAGTCATGCCCGTTGTAGGAGGCTAAAAACCCTGTGTCGGGGCCTGAAATTCCTGTGTAGGAGCCTGTAAGAACTCCTGTAAGGACGGATTCCCTCACAATTTAGGAGCTTTTTGATGAGCTGTCACAGAATTTCAGCATGCTGTAATTCCCTGTTTTTCTGCTGTTGGGTGTCCAAAACCTTGTACACGCATCTCAAGGCTCTCACGGAGCCCCCCTGTTGTTCCCTTGCAATTTAGGTGCGAAACCCTAAACCTACAGAAAAACACAGCAGGCTGTAATTCTCTGTTTTGGATCATTTGTAGCGGAGCAAACAGGCCTACGCGTGTCTCAAGGGCTCCCGCACGCAATGGGATAGTTCCCCTGTGAAGTGGACGAGTTTTTACGCGAGAAAACTCTCCAAACTCGCAATCTTTCGCGATGGAACTGTGCGTACCTGTGGGGGATTAACAATTAGTCAATCCGGTTCCTGTTCAGAAGGCTCTTGCCTTGGCAAACGCGCATAAACCCTCAAAACTGTACATGATCATCTGAGTAGCCCAACTAGTGGGGCTTTACCATATGTGCCAAAGGGAAGAGAGAGATGCATGAGAGCAAATCATCGTGCTACATGAGACAGAGGAGAAGGCAAGCTTTCCATTAAAGCTGTCAACCAACACCCACTACTCACACACACGCTGTAGGTCACTTATGAAGTCAAATCAGTCCTCTCTCTCTCTTGGGCCCCCCTTCTAGCTGAGGTGTCTTGCAGGTTGCTCTACAATTGCCAAGTGTCCAATTTGCCCCTTTGAGTTAATTCCCTAGTTCCCACCAACCTCTAGAGTTGTGACTTTTCGAGTGGACCAGATTTCATTTGGTGCACACAGGCTTCCATACTCATCAGAATTTAGTGTTAACTGGCCCAACTAGTCTCAGATTGACCGACCTAAACTCCCGATGTGAGAAACCTGTTCGGCCACAGCCGTTTCACATTGGCCATGCAATATCCACTTGCACCTTTTCAAGGGTTCCGAGGAAAACAAGTTGAAATAAAATAATAAGTACATATTTAAAGAAGGGAACAAGAAAAATACACCTCTTGCTGACAATAAGTGTTGTCTAGTGTGTCGGTACTTAGAGTCAGTGTCTACTGAACTGATTGCTTGCTTATGTTGGTTTTGTAGGCGCAATCGAGGGCAATTACATTTCTTTCAAGAGGGGGGTATGTCACAAAGTGATGACATGGCATGGCCTATAGGACAGACTCCGGACAGATAGAGGTCAGAGCCCCACTGAAAGATGTAGTAGAAGTTGTGACAACTTGCAGACCAATCCGAGAGGCTATATATGAAAGGACACCCAATTTTATAAGTTGTACCAACTTATGGGGTACTTATGATAGTGACCACATGAGCAAGAAGATGAAGGAGTGCAAGGAAGGGGGTCAAGCCGTCATGTTTGAGACGTTTTCAAGCTAGCAGGACACCCATCGTGTAATAGACTTGGACACTCCAAGTCGAGAATCTACCACAACACACGCGAGAAAACTGAAAGACAGAACAAAGTTGAGAGAGGACGACACGACATGGTGAAAACAATGTCCGAGGGTCCTCGTCTCAACAGTGCTCCCAAGTTTATCTGATGAGACTGAGGCCCTTACACTTTATTTATAGGCCCTAGGACTTCCAAAAGCAGGGTACATGAAAAGCTTCAAGTCTAAAAGCGTGTGGGTCCCAAAAGCTAGCCAGTGCTAATCGCGGAATTTTCGTACAGGCGACATGTCAGCAGTGTGAATCATGAAAATCCGTACGACAGCCACGTCAACAACCCAAATCGCGGAAATCCGTACAGTAGCCACGTCCTCAGCCTTTTACGCCTTGTCTTTATAGCCTTTGTGCCATTGGGCCCCTTGGTCTTCTTGTCGTCGAAAATTTGCCCAATTCTTCATTCTTTTCTTTAGTTATCGTGCCGGATTTCGATTTTTCTTCGCCTCTCCCCTAAGAGGTGTTATCTCTGCTAGATTCTCAGCGAGAACCCATGTGTGGTCTTGGGTTCTTTATGGCTTATGCCCTGTAAGGCAGAGCGATGAAGACGGGCGCCCGATGCGCGATGGGGGGACTAAGGGTGGGAGTGGTTAATAACTCCGGGGCAGGGACCCGAAGATTTCTTGACAAACAAAATCTTGACTGCTCTGTCAGCAAATTCGCCTGAAGAATCTATATGTGCAACAGAAGGGATCGGATCCTCTGTAGAAGAAGAATCTTTTTGAGCTCCGATACCACTCTTGCAGGCTTGGACACTTCAAATGAGAAATCAATAGCAAGTGAGGTAGCGGCTTGCGAGGTAGAGGCAGGTGAGTTGACTTCTGTTGAGGGTGAGACTTCTTGTGATATGGAAATCATGTTGAGCAAAGTAAGAGGGTCTCTTTGGGTAATCCCGGGTGTCGTGGTCTTTAGACTCCAAACAATTACGACCTGGTGGGGGACCTTCAAGTAGGGCACAACCTCATTGGGAATGTACATACTCTCCACACCTATAGCACATCATAGGCCTGTTCAGTGGCCTGGTGTTTGGGCGGCTGGGTCAAGGTGCTTGAGAAGTGGAGGCTTCAACGATATCACGTACCATTCCATAATTAACTGATTGACAGACAACTACGAGCACACCATTGTCATCGGCTCTTGCCAGTGCAAGTCTAGCGAGTTGTCCAAATCGGCAATTACGACACACGAACAGAAACTGCGAAAATCATTGAACCTTTACTAGAGAGAGAGAGAGAGAGAGAGAGAGAGAGAGAGAGAGAGAGAGAGAGAGAGTTGACACTGCACAGCAGAGTTCCGCGCTCAAAAGCATTGGCCCCAAAGACTGGCGGCCCTTTCTGTATTTCTTTAGTATTATATCACAACAATTCAACTCCCAAGGGTCCTTTGCTCTCAGACTCTGCATCCAAATGCTCTGCAGAGTGAGGCCCCAGGGTTGTTATAAACTTACAAGGAATGCCCAAAAGCAGAGCCCCAAAAGCATCAAATTCAAAAGCACTTAATCCCCAAACGTATCTGCTCTCAAAAGTTAGTGCTAGAAACTCAACGAAAATTGTGAAAATCCGTACAACTTGCCATCGTGCCACGTGGCACTAGCAATGCAAAATGCAAAAATTCCGTATTATCCTGCCTAGTCATCATCCGTACAGACTACCACGCACATTGTACGCAAATCCTCCTCAGAGTTCAAGCTTTTGGTCTTTATGGTTTTAGGCCCCTCGGCTGGTGCTCCATAAGTTCTTTCGGTTGGTTGGCTCAGTTTCATTAGATTTACACCACTCTGCTGCTTCACAGGTCTAGGGCATACTTGTACGGCTAGTATGTCTCCGGGCTGGCCACCCATAGTCTAGGTTGTAGCTGGTTCGGCCGCCCAAGTTTGGGGCCGGCCGCCCACTTTTGTCCGGGCGCTGAAACTGGCCCGTGGGGCGGTAGGCGTTGGCTTTCACCCGAAATTCTTTACTTTAGACACACAGAGAGAACGTGCATAGGAAACCTGCGACGGGAATTAACACTTAAGCACACACAGGGCTCGGAAGCTAGAATGCTCCGAGCATACGCCGACAACCTGTAGGCCCCAAAATTGGCGCCCCTTTTGGTATTTCTTTATTCTTTAACAGAGGGAATAAAACCTATGATTTCCTACAAGCTGTCCTGTGTAATCCGGGCTCAGATCCATCTATTCTGGCCTGATTTCGGCAGCATAACTGTACTAGGACGCTTCACAGTCAGTATCCCCACGCAATAGGTGACTTCCTCGACGCATACGAACACTTTGCGTAACCTGGCGAGAATCTGCAGCACGCTGAATTCTCTGTTTTCTGGCCCGAAAATGCGCCAGATCACCTCTACAGTGGTCCCCTCGCGTCCCCGAACCTCCTGGGGGTATTAGGGACCGTTTAGGGCCGAAACCCTAAACCTGCAAAAATACACAGCAGGCTGTAATTCCCTGTTTTGGGCTCCGTTTCACGTGCCGATCGCATCCGTAGCAAGTCCTCGAGCTCCCGCACCTGTAGAGCTACTTGCCCTTTGAATCGGACGAGATTTCTCACGTGAAACCTCTCCGAATTCACCTGTGCCTGCGGGGGATTAGCAACTAGCTAATCCAGTACCTGTGCAAGAGGCTCTTGCCTCGGCAAGCGCACATGAACCCACACAATTGTACATTGGTCAAATGAGAAGCCCACTTGAGGGGCATAACATAACTGCTCGTGGGGAGAGAGAGAGCAGTGCGTAGCATGCAGGGCATCACTCCTGGCACCCCGCACTATGCATAAGAGGGTAAGCAGGCATTCTATAGCTCTTGTACCTGTTGCAATCCGCCTTGCTGCTGAAAATTGCGCCCCTTTCTCTTGTAGGCTCACCCCATCTCTCCCAAAGTGGCAGAAATGCTCACAGAGTGACACCTCGCCCAGTTTCCGACTTTGGCCAACTTGGCTAAAAATATCTCAACTGGTGTGTCAGTTGACTTGGTAGTAGAGCAATAATATGTTCCCCTTGTCATTCCAGAGCTAATGACGGACACTTTTTCTCGTCCAAAATAGCAGTTCCCTAAATTTTAGAAGATACTTCCATGGCACTCACACGGGTCGTCTGACCATCAATGACCACTGGAACCACATCTAAAAATGCAATGTCGGCTAGCTATCAGGTGATTTGCACTCGTAGCCCCACCATGGCTAACCTTAATCCATTTGCTCAACTTTAGTGCTCACTGGCTGTCAGGCCTAGACTCTCACTGTCCGCCTCACACCATGCAACTCGGGCATTGGCATTTCCAGAGGAGTGCTTTAAAACAAGTCAAATAAAATTTTCCCCAGAAAGAAATCAACAAGTAAAGTTAGTTGCCACAGACTCGTGATATACCCCCCTCTTGAAATGGCGAACGTCCTCGTTTGCATGAATATCAATCCATTAGTGTGTACAACACTTCATGGACACCGTATTACGGTTGTCAACCTTTTCGTGTGTACACACCTGGTCGACATGGTACGAGACATACAAGCTCATAGTTAACACTCGTGTATTCAACACTTGTTAACTCATGTATGGTCTACCTGTGAGACTGTTCCATTGACATAGTGGCTTTAATAGAGTCCATAACTTTAGTACACTGCGAATCCTTTCAAGCATAATAAACCAACAGTTTAAAAATGCATCAACATGTACTCAGTAGAAGCAATTACTGTACTCTTGACAACTGACAAGATATACTTACTTCTATAGCACTAAACAAACTTTTGGACAAATTTTTATTCCCCAAGGGCAATTGCCAAGCAGGTATTTCTATTGCACTTAATCCATAGATACATGAGAAGTGCTAGCTCCTGGATCACTCCCCTCTAGCGCAAGTCTCTTTCCTTTTGACATTTGCTCTACTTGAGTTGGAGAATACGTAGGTGGTAAACCAAAGGCTTCAAGGTAAAGCTGCAATACATTTGGTGACTCTAACAGTTTGCTCTCTTCCATCCACTTTGCATCCATAGGTGGATAGTTCTTGAACTTCACCAAATATCGCCTTGTAAGCTTGCCTTTGACTTTTCTTTCCTTGTGTGCCATGATCTGTACGGGGACCGAGATTTCATCAAGCTCTTCAACTTCTGGCTGCTCTTCAACTGGCACATCCTCTGGCACATCACCAATATATGGTCTAAGAAGACTCACGTGAAAGGCGTTGTGAATCTTCCAGTTCTCAGGCAATTTCAGCCTATAATTGACGTCACTGATCTTCTCTGCTACTTGAAAAGGCCCATAGTAACTCATACTAAGCTTTGTAAAGAGACTTTCTTTACCTTTTCGCTTCTTTAAGCGTGCCTTTTCAAACCGCAACAGTACCCAATCACCAAATGAAAACAGCTATTCACGAGATGGTGAAGATCAACAACTTTCTTTTGCTTTGCCTGTGTCCTTTCAAGGGCATTTCTGGTACATTTCATCCATATTCTGTATATATTGATCTGCCTGAAAGATCTTTTCCTTGGTATGCAAAATGGGAGGAACTTTCATATGACCTTCGACAATTTCAAAAGGTGCTTTGCCTGTTGAAGAATGCACTGTATTATTGTACGTACACTCAACCAACGGCAAATATTGCTTCCACTTCGCCTTGTGCTCTGACACATCGCACTTAAGTAGATCCAAGGCAGTAGAATTTGCCTCTTCTGACTGCCCATCTATCTATGGATGAAACGACGATGAGAACTTAAGCGTAGTGTCCATATTCTCAAATATGCCTCTCCAGAATAGACTTGTCATCCGTAGATCACGGTCACTGACAATTGACTGTGGCATACGATGGTACTTAAAGATATTGCACATAAAGAGACGTGCCATCTGATTTGGTTTTATCTTCTTCCTAACAGGAATGAAATGAGCTTGCTTGCTGAATCTGCAAATAATGGTCCAGATTCCATCATTCCCTGTCTGTGTTCTTGGAAGATCAAATATAAAATCCATAGCTATGCTTTCCCATGGTTTATCTGGAATCGGCAATGGTTGTAACAGCCCTGGTGCCTTTTGCCTGTCAAACTTGACCTTTTGGCAAATCACGCATGCTCGCACAAAGGCATCCACATCTCTCCTCAAGGTAGGCCAATAAAAGAGTGTCTCAACCGCTTTTACTGTAGCATCTATACCACGATGCCTTGCATACGGTGGGACATGACTCTCTACCATGACCTTATGTCGTAATGGCCTAGTGACACAGAGTCTGCCATGCATCATCATAAAACCATCTCTGAGGAGGTAGTGCTCATGACGTTGTAACTTATTCTTCCTGTAACTGTTCGAAGATCCTTGCAAAATCTTCGTCACTTGCATACTGTTCCTTCATGTCATCAAGCTCATGATGATAAGGAATTGACACAGCTGAAATTTGTGGCTTTCTTGATAACGCATCAGCCACAACATTCTTCTTGGTGCTTCCACATGCACAATCTGGAAGTGAATAATGGAAAGAATGTTTGCCCATTGCATATGCTTTTCCAATAACTTTGACTGTGTCAGAAAGTATTGCAAGGTCTGATGATCCGTTTGGACAACAAAATCAGCACCTAGCAAATAGTGTTTCCAATTTAAGAGCGCATGAATCACAGCCAGTAACTCTTTTTCATAGATCTGCATGGTCATCTCTGGCCCTTGCAAGATTCTGCTCTCATAGGCTACTACCCTGCCATCTTGCATTAGCATTGCACCAATGCTACTGCCACAAGCGTCACACTGGACCACAAATGACTTCCTAAGATCTGGCAAAACAATGACTGGATCTGAAGTCATCTTCTCCTTTAACATTAGGTTTGTGTTTGAGCCACTTAAGTGGCTAGAGCCATAATAGTGGCTTAGCACCTCATTTTATAAAATTGGCCCTAAGATTGTCTATTTTTCAATAAACCATGATTGTAGGATACCATTGAGATTCTATAACATGGAGGAAATTCTAGTATACCATTTATCCCAAAAAAGAATGAAAGTAAAAAAATTAATTTTCTAAAAATAGTAAGAAGCCACAAAACTGGCTTTTAAATTTAACAGTATACACATATTTGAGGCCTAAAACAAGTCGGCAATCTTTTTTCTAAAAATAGTGTATGCATAGATTCTCATTGTATAGATATCCATGTATTTTTCAAAAAAATTTCAATTTGCTTTGAAGGTTTTAAAGGTGTCTACATGGTGTATCAAAACTTTTGAGTGATTTTTGTTCGATTGTATCTAAAAGATGGCTCTTAAAAAATAATTATTTTACATGGAAATATTTATTTTTATTTTTTTTCAACTCCCTACATGCCTTGAGAACAAATCCCTAAAAGGGTTTGATGAGGTTTTTTGTGGTCCATGAGAGCAAGAATTTACAAAAAAGTTTTATAGCCACAAAAGTGGCTCATGTTAACACAGCCCTAGTTTTAAGAGATTCAAAGCCGAAATCTCTTTTTGGGTCCATCTGAAAGTGACCTCTTTCTTTTGTAAAGCATGTAAAGGTGAAGCAATCTGTGCAAAGTTGCGAATGAATCTTCTGTAGTAAGAACATAGCCCTAAGAAGCTACGGACATCGTGCATTGTTCTTTAAGCTGGCCATGTCTTGATTGCTTCTACCTTCGCAGGATCCATTCGGACACCATCCCTTTGACACAATGTGTCCGAGAAAGTGGATCTCTTTCAAGAAGAACTCGCTTTTCTTGCCATTGATGAGCAATCTGTTCCTGCGAAACTCTTCGAACACAATGGTCAAGTGATGCCTATGTTCCTCTTCATTCTTCGAGTAGACTATCATGTCATCAAAGAATGTACCAACAAAGTTCTGATATGGACGGAAGATCCTATCCATCATCCTATTGAACGTAGCAGGAGCATTCGTAAGACCAAGTGGCATCACTAAGAACTCGTAGAGACCAAATGTCGTTCTAAATGCAGTCTTGTGCACATCCTCAGGCCTAATTCGAATCTGATGGTACCCACTTTTAAGATTGATCTTGCTGAAAATCGCAGCACCCTCTAGGCGGTCAAGAATATGATCAATGCTTGGAATAGGGAATCTATTGTTGATGGTATTCTTATTCAATGACGGTAGTCCATACACATGCGCCACGAGCCATCCTTTTTCTGTACTAAGAGCACTGGAGAGCAATAGGGTGATGAGCTAGGCTGAATCAACCCTTTCTCTAAGAGCTCCTCCACTTGGCTCATAATCTCTTTCCGCTGTGCCTCACTAACCCTATACTGTGACCTATTTGGTTGGCTACAACTTGGCACCAAATCAATCGCATGATCCTCGAGCCTCTCCGGCGGTAGTTGAGACGGTAATGAATCAGAAAAACAGCCATTAAACTTTTGCAAAAATGCTAACCTGCCTTTATCTAACACAGATAAATTTGACTGGCAATTATCTGAAACATCACGTGCAAAAACCAAGTACGCAGAAAGATGATTCTTTATTACAGAAGTGATAGCAGAAGCAGATACAACAGGGATTGACTCTCCTTTTAGCTTTACATCCAAGATGTGAGTTTTGCCCCTATGCTGTACAGTGATCTTTTTGTTGTAGGCATCCAAGACTCCATGCACTCGGAACATCCACAAGATCCCCAACAAGGCATCACATCCTGCCAGCGGCATGATGTAGAACTCTTCTGTGTCCACATACAATTGAATATGTAGACGTAGCTTTCCAATGATGGGAGTAACGCACTGTGAGTGGCCAGGACATGCCAATCCTGCCTCTGCGATGTACCCCATCTCTTCAGCTCTGATGCCCAGCTTCATAGCTAATTCTGGCGTGATGAAGTTTGCTTTGGCACTTGGATCAAAGAAGATGAGTGCCATCTGGTCTCTAACTTTACCCCACGCTCTGCAGAACTCACTGGCATCTGTAGTAGGCCTGTCGCCCAACATGTCTGCCACTAGACCTGCGGAGGGCATAGGCTTCTTTCCTTTCCTGTCCTCTTTGTCATCTGAGTTAGCTGGCCTTTTCTTTTGTGGATAGTTGGCTGCAAAATGACCAGCCTGCTCACATATAAAGCACTTGTTTTCAGCCATCAAGACCTTCTTTTCCTCGGGTGTCTTACGCATAAAAGGATTCCTTTTTTGCTTCTTTGCATGCGCTCCAGAAGTCTCGGCTGAACCCTTGCCTTTATTGAACTTCGCTGGCCCCTGGGACGCTTCAGGAGCCACTTTCGTAAAGGGCTACTTTGCTAAATTTTTCTTTGCTGCCCTCCTTTCTCGTTGCTTGGAACCCCACTATCTTCTCCTTTCAACAAGGCAAGACCAGTGTTTGCAACTTCCATAAGCTGAGTGAGGGTAGCCACTCTATTCTTGGTACAGTAATCACGGAGCCCTTTAGGCAGCCCACAACAGTACTTCTCTATCTTCTCTGTCAATGGCACAAATTTGTAGCAGGTCATTGAGAGTAACGCTTTACAAAACCTCCGATTGTACTGCAACAAGCTCTTGCATGTAGCCGAAGTAAGCTGGTGCCAATCTGTCATGACGTCGGCTTTAAATTCATTTGACAGCCAAGCAGATGCAAAGGTTTGCTTGAAGTAAACCCAAGTGGCTGGTGCCTGTCCTTGCATTAGCAGTGTCGTCCACCATGTAAGCGCATTGTCCTTTAAGAAAGTGGCAGTTTTTTCGACCTTCGAGGCCTCTGTAAAATTCCCTCCTGCATAAGCTGTATCAAACTGTTGGAGGAAAGTGAGAGCCTTTGCTTTATCTTCAAAGCCACTGAACGTACTGAACTTTACAGCTGCAACACCTTCTTTGTAAGCTTTCGGCTTCTCCAGTGCCCCCAAGTTGTCATACGGAATAGTCTTCAACATGGGCACTGTCGTAGGCATGATCGGCACGTCTTGGCCATTAACATTTTGCGTCAGAGGTGCGATATCTGGCTGTTGTCCAGAAAAACCAGCCATGCCAAATTGACCCTGTGGCACCCCAAACTGGTCCTGGTTGCTTTGAAAACCCTGCTGCATGCTGATGCTACCATACATGGGGTTTGGCATGATGCCTTGCATACCCCCAAACAGTGTTCGTGGCATGTACGGCTGACTTCCAGGCGCATAACCAGCCATACTTTGGAACACTGATCCACCCCCGAAATACCCAGGATGTACCGTGGGTGGTGGAAAAACTAGGTGCATTGCCTGGTAACCTGTTCCCTGTCCATTCAAGACAGCATGCGGGCTCTGAAAGGTGGCGGGCTGAATTGGCATAACCTATGGAATAGGCGTTTTAGCCACAAGTTCAAGCTCGGGAGGAACCTGTTTTGGAGCCCCTGACTCCGCAACATGTGAGTGTTCCCTATCATGTTGAGTCGCATGAAGTACTTGGGCTTGAGCCTCAACAAGCTCTATACGTAGAGTAGGTTGCCTATTTTGTTGTTGCACTGGTGGCGTTTGCAAGAACTCCATAAACCTTGGATTTTGCACCAGTTGCGAAAAGACATTCACCGCGGCAACTAATTGAGTCTTGAACGCATCATCCTCAAGTTGCCCAGTCATAAAGCCCTGTACTACTGGAGGGATATTCACATCAACAAGGAGGTACAGACTGACGTGGCCGTCAACTCTCGCCAATCTCGAAGACCATAGGAACTTCCTCTTTGTCCTTCGAAGAGGAACTCTCTTCCATAATGCCCTTCTTTTTGTCGGCCATTGTGTAATCCTGCGTTCCTGTACTCTGTGTCTTTACCCAAAACAATTGAGGCTCACTCTTTGAGGAAAAAGTGATTTGAGGTCCTGACAACGGAACCTTGAAACCGGCCCGTGGGGCGGTAGGCGTTGGCTTTCACCCGAAATTCTTTACTTTAGACACACACGGAGAGAATGTGCAAAGAAAACCTGCGACGGGAATTAACACTTAAGCACACACGCTACTTGGAAGCTAGAATGCTCCAAGCAAATGCCGACAACCTGTAGGCCCCAAAATTGGCGCCCCTTTCGATATTTCTTTATTCTTTAAAATCAACAAGTAAAGTTAGTTGCCAGAGACTCGTGACAGGCGCCCACATATATTTCCATATATCATTTTTCTGTTGGGTCATGGGGATTTTTATCAGGCCTTACCCTACCTCCCCTAGGGCATCTATTTATGGGGCCAAGGGGGTACCCACTTCCACATCTCACATCTCATAGAGATTACATATCTGATTGTATTGGGTCTTCTGCTCATGGTAGTCATGGGGGGCTGATTGCCCCCTGTTCACCATCTCTGGCGTTTGTGTCTCTCTCTCTCTCTCTCTCTCTCTCTCTCTCTCTCTCTCTCTCTCACGCTTCCGCACACGCACACTCACATGGTATCAGCAGCTTGAGGCTCTCCATGAGACCAGCGCTTCACACTTGCAAAGGTTCTCCTCCCAAGGAATCACAACAGCCAATGTTTTTGGAAAGCATCAGCGTTTCTGCAAATCTGCCTGCAAGAGGGGGTGGCGCCAACATTTCGACAGCTTCCATTGCGAAGGAATGCTTGCCACATGCGTTTTTGCAAGAAACATCATATCTGCTGATTTCCTTGCTAGCACTACCATTTGTGGACATCTTTGTCGTGGAAAACCCCTCCAGATCCATTTGCGTTTTTGACCTTCATCTGCGTTTTTGGGTTTTCAGCCCATTTTTGGCAGTTTTATTGGTCACTTTGTGTCGTTGACACCTTCCACAAGTTGCTGGGCACCTAGGGTACCCATCAAGCCTTTGTTTTTTCAGCAAACAAAAGGTTTTTGGTGCCAAAAAGTGCAACAAATGTGGGCTGCAAATTGACCTGCGTTTTGGCAGCAGGAGGGCAGCGCTCAGCTTCTGGACCCCGGATCTCGCCACCACCCACCCGGCTTTGCATTTGATGCATTGCCGGCGAGTATCCTCTCCGTCTTCATCAGATTTTAGCCATTACCCCTTGCTGTTTTCTCTGTTTTTTCTCTGTTTTCAGCCCATCTGGGGCAGTGACAGTGATTCACCACCCTTCCCATACTCCTCTGTATCGCTCCGGGCCATGCCGGGAGCGTACGAGCACCCTAAAATCGCTGGACAGAAGCGTTTTCATCACCTCGCATTTGCGTTTTTGGGTGAACAGCAGCCACATGGCTTGTGTTTTTCATAGAGGATGAAGTTACCTCTTGCCAGAACACCATCCGATGGTGGTCCGTGCCGTTTCTTAGTGACTGTTGCAGTACACGGTATCTTCAACGTCGGCTTGATCATCTACAGGCATACGATCCTTGGGAGATCCATTCATTCCGGCTATCATTCGGCGGTTGCACACTCCAGAGGGAGTGGTGACTTGTGGTTTGCTATGGGCACACCTATGCACTCATCAGAGGAGTTCACACGAGATATGGCCATGCTCATGGCATATGGGATTCCGACATTCCCAGAGAGGACACCACCATCGTGGGTGGACAGACACTTACCACTTGACCTTGACATGTCAGATCACTTGCTTACACAGGAGCATCTACATGGACTTAGGGAGAGGATCTTGGATCTCTTCTTGAAAAGGTTCATTGCTTGGATCGATAGATTGGAGTAGGACTTCAGTGCTTTGGACTCTCTTGGAGAGTTTACCCGCGAGATGCGGGAGATCAAGCATCCCGCGACTACATTCGGAGTCACCCGAAGCTTGGCTTTGATGGTAGTACAGTTGCTCTTCTACACTCCTGATCATTTGGATTGCTACCTTCAGAGTTGCTTACACTCACCCTCAGTAACCTTAATAGCAGACTTATACCCCGACCTAGGCAGTAGGCCACTCCTAGCTCATTTACATTGACAGCCACACCGAGATGCCGTTTGGTGGCGTTGTTGGCGCGGATTCTGTTTTGGTTGACACCAGAGGATTGGAGGCAGGAGATACAAGCAAGACGGCGCAGACATATTGATATGGCCTTTCCTCTTATCAGAGGATCTTCACAGCGCAGACTGCGTAGTCTGGCTTCCCTACTTCATACAGGATGATTACGGTGCAGACAGCTTGGAGGCCTCTTCTTAGAGGCCCTTCAGGGTCCATGCGGTCTATCAGTGATTGTTGTAGATTACGGTAGCTTCTACAATGTAGACTGTTGAGTCTGACTTTCCTTGATTCGGAGGATGATTATGGCACACATTGGTATATTTGGCCTTCCTGGAGTTTTACACAGCTTAGCCACCTGGCCACATTGGGTTACAGGTTCATGCATTGACAGGCTTCCGATCATTCTCACGACGGTTCTTGGGCTTCTTCATTTTCTCCAGATGGTTTGACTATAGACACTACAGATCCTATTGGGCAGGACACTTCAGGTCTATTGGCACTTCTTTTACGACAAGGAGTTGTTTTCACACTCAGTTCGGGATCTTCATGCAGTACCTTCACACTGTATCAGCGGAGTACAGCAGTTTGCTACACTGCTTGTGACGGCACTTTACCACGGAGATTTCTTGGCGGTCAGGACACCCCAGACTGTTGCTACACTCATGGAGTATTGTCCTTCAGTGGACATTGTAGCAGACATCTTTATCATTTGCCTCACATCTTCGGCTTCATGCGCTTTGTTCAGCATCCGGTGCTGAGAGGGGTGTTAGATTTACAGCACTCTGTTGCTTCACAGGTCTAGGGCATACTTGTACGGCTAGTATGTCTCCGGGTTGGCCACCCATAGTCTAGGTTGTACGGCCGCCCGAGTTTGGGGCCGGCCGCCCACTTTTATCCGGGCGCACACATATATTTCCATAGATCATTTTTTTGTTGGGTCGTGGGGATTTTTTATCAGGCCTTGCACTACCTCCCCTAGGGCACCTATTTATGGGGCCAAGGGGGTACCCACTTCCACATCTCACATCTCACAGAGATCACACATCTGATTGTATTGGGTCTTCTGCTCATGGTAGTCACGGGGGGCTGATCGCCCCCTCTTCACCATCTCTGGCGTTTGTGTCTACTCTCTCTCTCTCTCTCTCTCTCTCTCTCTCATGTTTCCGCACACGCATACTCTCACAAGTTTCTCTTGTCCACTCGGCCATTTCTCTTCCAGTTGGGCATGCCACGCCATCACTTTGTGACACTTCCTTGCATTTGTCTTTAGCTGGTAGAGCACTTGTGGTGAATCAAGTTCTTGTGACGGCTTGGTTTACTACATCCTCCATGACTCTTCATTCTAGCTTCATGGCACGTCTGCACCGCCTAGTGCGTAACTTTCTGTGGAGTGGTTCAGACTGATCTATTGATACACGGCCGCGAGTTCATTGGGACACGGTTATCTTGTCTAGCGAAGAGGGAGGCTTCGGGATTATTGATCCAAAGATACAAAGCAAGGCATTACCAGCCAAGCTCATAGTGCGTGGTTTGTTTCGAAGGGCTGAGCTTTGGAAACGATTTCTATAAAATACTTTATCACGGGCTTCTCCTTGTTTTGGGTCTATCGATAGTGCTGGTGTGTCACAAAGTGATGACGTGGCAAGACCACCTAATAGATGGAAAATGACTTTTAAAATTATCCCAACTTATGATTCCTTTCCGACAAGGCCCAAGGGACACAAGGCTATTAAAAATAAGGCCAAAAGATGAAAAGTGCGTAGACGATGCTGATGTGGCAGTTGTAAGGACGCTCCGCGTTTTGTGCTGACTGATGACATGGTAGCGTACGGAATTTCACCTTGCGTTGCCATCTTTTGGAGTGAGTTTTTGGACCAGATGCTTTTGGAACTTGAAGCTTTTGAACTTCTTTTGGGGCTCTGCTCTTGGCATCCCTTGTACTGTTTAAAAGAGCCCTTAGGGCCTCACTCTGCAAAGCATCTGGACGCATAGTATGAGAGCAAAGGTCCCTCGGGAGTTGTACTTTGCAATCATTAGTGATAAAGAAATACCGAAAGGGGCGCCAGACTTTGGGGCCAATACCTCTGGGCACGGAACTCCGTCGGTCAGAAAGATTCTTCTTCTACGGAGGATCCGATCCTTTTTGCAGCACACAGTTTGTTCGAAAGAATCTTCGTGTAACGACCCTCGACTTATTAGCCACTCCTACCCTTTCTTCATCGCGCATCAGGCGCGCTCTCGTCGTCATCGCTCTGTCTTATAGGGCAGAAGCCGTAAAGAACCTCAGATTACACATGGGTTCTCGTGGAGAATCTGACAGAGATAATACTTGTAGATGGGTAGACATAGAAAAGTTGAAATCCGGTGCGGGAGCTGCGGTAAAGAATGAAGATTTGGTCAAATTCTTGGTAGAAAAGTTTGCTCAACAGAGTACAAACGTCAACTGCTGGTTGGCATATGTGTAAAAATCAAGTACTCCAGAGACCCAAGATTTGCGAAACACGTGAAGAATTATCCGATTGATGAGATTTACCCGAGATGGCGTGACGCCATTTATTCTCCTCTCAGGTCAGGAGAAAGCTGAAAGACTAGATGAGTTTAGACAAGAGGAACGTGTACCCGCAGAAAGAGCTGGACATGAGAAGGGCAAAGAGATCCCACTTGATGGAAAACTGAAAGGCGAGTCCATCCCACTTGATGAAATCCATTTTTTTTTTGGTTTACCCGATTTTCGTGAAAGAGTTGAATGATGGTTAAAGGTCGAATATGTCAGACCTCGGAAAAGGAACGACAAGATTTTCTGCAAGCTAAAGCTGACTGTTCCCTTGAAGGCTTACTAGGCGAGTCGCCTCCTTCACGACCTGAATCACACGATAGATTTGGTTCCTGATAGTACACCACCGAACCGGCCATCTTATCGACCTATCCGAATCCAAAATGAAGAAATAATGCACCAGAATAGATTCCTCATTCCGAGGATCAATGATATACTCGACAGACTTCAGGGTTTTACTTGCTGAATTGATCTGAAGAGTGGTTATCATCAGATGCGAATTGCTCGTGGAGACGTCTACAAGACAGCTTTCATGACGACTTTTGGTTTGTATGAATATTTGGTGATGCCATTTGGCGTTACGAATGCTCCAACAACCTTCAACCGTAGGATGGATAGGATTTTCAAAGAGTACCGATCGTTTGTGGGCACTTTCTTTGACGACATCATCATCTTCTCCAAGAGTGAGACAGAGCATAGACACAATCTGTTACAAGTTTTCCAGACATTGCGGCAACATAAACTGGTTGTAAATGCGAAAAAGAGCGATTTTTTTTCCTTGCCTGAGATACAATTCTTGGGACACAGTCTTAGCAGAAGGGGTAAAAATGGACCTGACCAAAATTGAGACTACTTGTGATTGGAAAACCGTCAAGCTTGATCATCTGGCGAGACTGTTTGTTTTCTTAGCTTTTTCGGTTACATGGCATGCGTGAGTCCATTGTTTCGCGCAGAGATCCCTGGTTTACTAGTTTGTTTTGGAGGGCAATCTGTGAGAACATTGGCATGCGGTTGTAGTTCTCGTCCTCATTCCACCCGCAGACAGATGGGCAATTTGAGATAGCCAATTCAATGGTTTCTGATTTGTTGAAGTCTTATATCTCGGATCAGAAGACTTAATGGGAAAAGTATTTGCCCTTCGTGGAGTTTGCCTACAACACCACACAGGGAAGGCGCCATTTGAAATATTTGAGAGTGCTACGAAGGTTTCTCATTTTCTAAGCACCAAAGACTTTTTTTTTTTTAAAAGCAGATTTTTGAAAAAGTCTAGAAGGCATGGAAGGCCATTTAGCATTTTAGAGGAGGAGAGCTGGTCCTCTTTTGACAGTGACTAGATCAACAAGAAAACCAAGGAGTTCACGAAGGGAGTCAGGCCATTAGGTTTGAGACGTTTTTGCCAGGACACCGATCGAGCCCTTGAGTTTGTACAACAGTTTGATGTCGCCTTCTCTGAAGGATGGTTCACAGAACACTCCAGGGTGCAAAAGGCGGCATCTTACTTGAAAGGAACTGTACAGACATGGAGGTCTACTCTATTGTTACGCAGAGAATCACTTGCGACGTGATTAAAATTCAAGACAATTTTCACGTCAACTTGGATATCAGATGAATATGCAAGAGATGTCATCACGGCTTGGCATCACTTGAAAATGAATGAGAAAGATACATTGGATGACTACTGCCAGAGGTTTTGGAATACTTATTTTCCAGTGTCTTTGTTTCGGAAGATCACTTTGAAAGACTAGATTGAGCGGTTTTGTTGTGGCTTGCTAAAAGAGATTCAAGACTATTGTCTAAACCAGAAGTCAAACTTTATTCAGAGACTTAGTGCAACATGCCAAGGAACGATTTGGAACGGATGCCGGCTCATTGACTTATCCTATGGACAGAATAGTATCCACCTCAATAGGGCAAGAGTCTGCCAGTGAAAACAATGAATCAAGGGAATCGGATACGAGTTCATCGCAAGATTCTGAAGAATCAAATGGTAGCACATCCGAAGGTTCCGATGAACTAAGGGAACCACATGCAAGTTCATTAAAGGAATCCTAAGAAAGGGGATCAGATGATAGCGTGTCTTAGGGTTCCAATAATTGAGACTGACGTGCCAATGGACAAGGGAAGCATACAGATACCTCTCATGCCTAGCAACATCATTCAAAATTTCATCTTGGAATTGAATAAGATAATGTTGCTTCTTTGTAGCAACATTTAAAGGTTTATAATCGATACAAATCCGCCACTTGTTGCCTTTCTTTGGAACAATAAATAAGTTGTGTTTGCTTTCTTTACACGGACACATTTAGTTGTCACTCTTTTACACAAGAATATACGTTGCTATTTTAAAATCTGCAAGTTGGTGTACCTTACATTCACACCATATCTACCCATAATTGTGTGTGGGTTCTGAGGTTACTCTAGTGAATAAATACTATTTTGTTTAGATTGTGTGTGTTGCCTGTATCTCGTCAAGTTTTGTGAGTATGCCCTTCTCCATCAAATCCATAGGACTAATTTTTGATTTGGATTGCAGGAAGATCCGGTGCTTGTGACTCCTGAAGAAAGAAATCAAAAGCCTTATGTGGCCATTATCAAAGTAAGATTTGTCAAAGAGGCTTATATGTGTACCTATTATGACTTCAAAGCTTCTATGTTGTTGCCTGTAGCAGCTATTGTATACCATTCTGGCCTGGATTATGCATTCTTGTTTTCTTTTTTCAAAGATGGAAAATTTTCCATTTATGAGTGTGGTGTTAATCAATTCTGAATGATGTTGATAATGCTGCAGTATTTAAGTTTAGGGATGATAATGATGCAAATTTTGGACAATCTAATGCTGTCCTCCCCTTCCACAGGGATACGGTAGGTCATACCAAGCCATAAGTGTGATACCACGTATCAAAAGAAGCTGGCTTAACAAGGAGGTTAGAGCAGGGGTAACGAGAAGCGGATAGAGAAGTCCTTTGCTGAGGTTCCCGCATGTTAGGTGCTGGATCAGGGAAGGTCATGGTGTCAAAAGTGCTTGGTTGTGGTGGGTCTCTGATATGGTTTATGGTGGATGGTCCAATGAGCCATTCATGGCTTAATACATCAATTAAGAATAGTAAAATCTTAATCTAGAGAGAGTGTGTTAATGCACAAAGTAGACTTGATTATTGATCATATTGTGTGTACATTGGGTGCTTTATATAGAGCTAGAGAGAGCAATGTAACAGGGAATGGGCATAAAAGCGGCCTAAACGTTTCGAAACGGCGTTCCGGACAGGTCCAGCTCCCGGATCGGGGTCGGGAACGGAATGCCGTTCTGGAACGGGCGGGGGGAGATGCGATCCGGAACAGCGGAACGGGTAAATTGGGCTGTTTGGGGGCATATTTGGGGCTGTTTGGGGGCAGATTTGGGGCTGTTGGCAGGTTTGGGGCAGATTTGGAGGCCGCTTTGGGGTTGTTTGGGAGCAGATTTGGGGCTAAGCTGAAGGGAGGCAATTCAAGTGTTTCTTTAGTCTACTGTTCTGGCCCTGTTCCCATTCCGAACCCCCCCGCGCCCCCCCCCCCCCCCGCCCGCTCCCGGGGCCGCCCGGTTGTTGTCCTGTTCCCGTTACCCATTCCCATTCCGGGTAACTTTGAGAGAGAGGCATCTTCATGACACGAGAAGACCTCACACATGCCAATTAGGTTGATAGCTAGTTTTGTCCACACACACACACACATGCATTATCACATGGTTTGTGTACATGGCTTCACACTTACGCACATGACGTGGAGTGGGGTTCACACATGATGTGCAGAAAAGCTCACATCCCAACAACCAACAACAAGCACATGGCAGCAACAACAACAGCAAAATACAATCATCTATAAATTTGCGTGGGGGAGAAAATCCTCCAAATTACGGAAAAAAAACTTGGTAATAAGTGTGGTCTCAATTTGTGCATCATACCCTCATTTGTGTAGGGAAGGATTGTGGATCCCACCTATATGTTCAGGGAGATTATGGGATTTTTTCTTCCTAGTTGTGCAAAGGAATGTTTTGTGGGCCTACACCCATTGTGCTAGGGGAGGGATTTTTTTTGGTCAATTCATTGTTCTTGTTGGTGGTGATTTTATGTGTCTAGTCATAGGCGGAGTGTCGTAGGTGACTGATGCTTTGCTAGACATGGCATACATTTCAGCAGTGCACTTGTTTTACCCTTGAGGAAGGTTTTACTGTCTAGTCCACTTACGATGTTGGGCATAAGTGCAACATGAGGTTGCACAAATTTGTTGCCTTGACCTTTGTTTTTTGTATGATAAAGACCGTATAAAGTGGGAAAAAAGGGGCTTTGAGGTGGGAAAAAAGGGCTTTGACAATATTATTCTTGTGAAAACAATCCCCTTACTAAGAAGAAAATGACCTTGGAGAGGCTCACTAGATGCCGTAGCTTGAAGGCTTTTTATAAAGGTAATTGGCGTGGGGCGATAGGTTGCCTACGAGGCAAGTGCAAAGTAGATCTAGTGGAGCCGTTGGGTTGTGGGCTGTAAACTGCAGAATAGCTCGTGTCACAAACTTATGACGTGTGTCCAACTTTTGGACCTTTGCCGATGGGCCTAGGTGCCATTAATAAGAAGCGAAGAGCATGCTGGCGTGGCCGATGTACGGACTGCCGTAACACGCGCTTGCTGTTGAAGTGGCAAATTTGTACGCGATTTTTGCGATTTCCGCTGGCTTCTTTTGGCAGCGCTAGCTTTTGGGAGACGCGGCTTTTGAAGTTCAATGCTTTTGGGGCTCTGCTTTTAGCAACCCTTGTAAAACCTTTACAAGTGACCCAAGGGGGCTCACTTCTTAGCGCATCTAGACGCAAAGTCTGAGAGCAAGCACTCGCAGGCCGGTTGTACTCTACTAAAAGATTAATATAAAAAGAAATACCGAAAGGGGAGCCAGTCTTTGGGGCCAATATCTCTTGGCAAGGAACTACGCCGGGCAGTGTCGACTCTCTTTGATTTGTGAAGTGTTTTGAAGTGAATCTCTGCTGTGTTGTGGTAGAATCTTGACTTGGGGTGTCCAAGTTTGTTACAATGGTATCAGAGCACGATCGATTTCTCTTCTCCAGGAAATCCGATCCCTTTTCTCGCAACACTTATGGATTCCGAAAAGAATCAATCAACTTCTCTGAAACCGCTGAGGCGGGAGGAGACAATGCAGAAGATTTAAACGAATTTACAGAAGATGAGTATGGACCACTTCGGCCTACACAGTATGAACTTTTGAAGATGCAACGCCGACAACAAGTTGATGAGTGCACAAAGCAGATACTTCAGTTTGCTAAAGATCCATAATTTGCAAATTTTTGTCTCAGCAATCCATGGCTGAAGTGCATACTCAGTGGCAGAAAGCCATCGAACCACCAATTAAACCGGCAATCAAGAAACCTCCTTTTTCGAGGATGTTCATTGAACAAGAACTTCAAGAGGTGGTTCTGACCCTGATCAGTCAGCTTTTGGACACGAAGAATCAATCGAAAAAGCAATTGAAGAAGTGCAAGAAGGGGACTGACTACCCTGGTGATTTGGATCGTCAATCTTTTTTTGCATCTGCAAGAAAGCAAAAGAAGCGTGTGCGTTTTAAAGGACTACACAGTTCTTCTTCTTCCTCTTCTTCTGACAGTTCTTCTAGCTCTTCCGACTCGAGCGAGGAGGACAGAAAGGGCAAAAAGCGAAGCAAAAAGCAAAGCTTCGGAAAGAGCAAGAAAAAGGCAAAGAAACTCAGAATTCGACCAGTTTCTGATAGCTCTTCGGAGGAATCATCCTCTGACAGTTCGGACTCCGATGACCACATGTTTTATGCAAGAAGAAACACTTCTACAAAGCCAACCAATACGACTTCCTCGAAGACAAGAGCAAGAAGATTAGGGAGCGCAAAGAAGGTGGAGAATCAATAAAATTTGAATCCTTTTCTGGATTCCGAGATGCTCCAAGGGCTTTGGCCTTCATCCAGCATTTTGACATTGCCTTCTTTGGAGGGCATTACTCAGAGCACTCCAAACAAAGGGAGATTCTTTGGGGACGCTTATTGCGAGAGGTTTTGGGACTTTTTCTATCAACCTCTTCATTTAAAATGGTCACCTTTAAGGAACAGATTGAGCGGTTTTGCTTCGGTCTCCGACAGAGATTGCCGATTCACGAGTTTGTTTTGGAGGGCTATTTGGGAGAACATTGGCACACGGTTGCAGTTCTCGTCATCATTCCACCTTGGGCAATTTGAGATTGCAAATTCAATTGTTCTGGATTTATCGAAGTCTTACATCTCTGATCAGAAGACTCAATGGGAAAAATATTTGTCTTTGGTGGAAGTTGCCTACAATAACACGGTTCACTCTTTGACGGGGAAGGTGCCATCGGCGCCTAAGATAATTGAAGATGCTCTGAAGGTTCCACCCTTCCTCAACACTAAAGATAAGATTTTTGAAGCCGACTAGTACACGAGGGATTTGGACACTACGTTTGCCAAGGTCCGGGAGGCTTTAGAGAAATCTCAAGAACGACCTAAGAAGGTAGCAGATCGACATTGTCGCGATTTGAAATTAAAGGAAGACGATTGGGTGCTCTTACTTTTGAGAAGGCACGCCTAAGAAAACGAAAGGAAAGGAGCGGCTTTTTCCAAAGCTTAGCATAAGGTATTATGGCCCTTCCTTATAAAAGAAAATATAAATGGTGTCTCCTTTCGACTCAAGCTGCCCGATGCTTAGAAGATTCACAATGCATTCTATGTGAGTCTATTGAAGCCTTTTAAAGGTGATGTGCTAGTGCATGGGGAGCCTGATGAGCAACCCGAAGTGGAGGAAAGCGAGGAGATACTCGTTCGAGAACAGATTTTGGCATACAAGGACAGAAAGTTAAAAGGTAAAGTGATTAGGCGGTTCTTGGTTAAATTCAAGAACTATCCTGCATTGGATGCGAAGTGGATGGAGGAGGAGGACCTAGCAGATACTCCTTAGATTTTGGACCTTGAAGAATTTGGTTTAGCATAGTCTACTCCGATAGAACCTCGAATTCAGCAAGGGTGAATCTAGTGCTGTGGGTTTGCACAAGAGGGGAGTCACTCCGCTTCTTTGTCAACAGATTACCCCGATTTTTGAATAAGGTCACTGACGTCCCCTTTGGGTTTCGGGGATACTAATGGGATGACCAGTATTCTGCTGTATGACTTTATGGCATGGAATTTCCGAAATTGAATATGATTGATTTGTACTCTCTCATTTGACTTGTTTGAGTGCAGGAACTGAAAGACAAAATGACTGCAGCATTTCGGTCTCATAAATGTCTATAGACATGATCACAATAAGGATTAATTAATCGTAGATCAATGAGGTCCGGACTGGATCTAGATGCGATTACTAAATACGTTGTTGGCAGTCATGATGTGAGGTTTGGAATGAATTTTTCTGTGAATTTGTCATGTGATGTCTTGTGATGTCCTGTGATGTGACTGTCGATTTGTACAAGTGCTAGATGTGTCGTATCTAGTGCGTCGGTACTAACAGTCAATGTCTACTAAGACAGTTTATGGCCTCTGTCTGTTTTGTAGGCGTTTTCAAGAGGGGGGTATGTCACAAATTGATGACGTGCATGTCCAACCCATGGACCTTTGCCGAGGGGCCTAGGTGCCATTAATAAGAAGCAAAGAGCATGTTGACGTGGTTGTTGTACGGACTGCCGTAAAATGCGCTGGTTGCTGATGTGGCAAAGTTCTATGGATTTCCGTGATTTCTACGAGCTACTTTTGGCAGCGCTAGCTTTTGGGAGACATGGCTTTTGAAGTTTAATGCTTTTGGCAATGTAAGGTGCAACGGATGTGAATGTTTGAACTTTGCTTAAGATGAGTGCTCCATAATGTGCTCAAGATTCCTTTTGTTCTTAGGGAAGGGAGAGCCTTCCGTTCTGAATGAGAGAGTGCAATGATCACTGACAAAGTGAATGGACACTGTGCATGAGAGTGTGTGAGACTGAGAGATAGAGAGAGAAGAGAATACGACACCAGAGACGTAAAATCCTCCTCCGAAGGCCCCACTCTCGTTGGTGAGAGTGGTCTACTATTGATTGCACAATCTGGTACAAAGTGGATGCATGTGACTGATGCAAGTCTAGGCTAGATTGATGTCGTCGACGGGGATGACGAGACCAATTCAAGGGCTGAAAGCGGATACACTTGTTCTGCTGTCCAAAAACGCCAGGGGCTGAAATTTGCTGCTGCTGAAAAACGCTGTTTTGCTGCCCATAAAAACGCTGATTTGCAGCCGTGAAAATGCTCCAAAAAAAACGCTGGTTTGGCTGATCCGGAATGGCTGAATTCTTGATGCTTAGGTTGCTGATTTGCTGCTGCTGTGTACTGCTGAAATCGCTAGGAAAAAGGTGGTAACTGCCTGCTGAAAAACGCCAGGGCTGGGATTTGTGGCGAGGGGTCGCTTGGATGAAAAACGCCAATGGCTGAGAGGTCTTGGCGATGAGGCTATGGCTGAAAGCGCTAGGTACTAGGGTCTGATGGCGATGAAGTCTTGCTGATGAAAAACGCTAGGAAGCTGAGGGTTCTTGCTTGGAGGAAAAACGCCACCAAGAGGGGGATCTTGCTTGAGAGAGAGAGGGGGGACCTGCTGCCTGCGGCATGTGTTCTCCTTGCTCTTTTGCCAATTAGTGCTAGCCTAGGTTTGCTTATATACAAACTTACTCAATTTGCCCTACCTACTTTCCAACAAAACTCACTTAAATTAATAAGTGAAAAATGTCAAAAATAGGGAAAATAGCTTAAATGCACTGGAAAATTCCCGTGAAGGATTCTGATGGGAATGCTTATGATCATGCTGTGTGCAACCAGAGTTATGCATCTACACTAAGTGCCTGGACATGCACGGTTTGCCAACAGACTCACAAAAGTGCCAGAACACTTGCTAATCTAGACTGACTGGATTGAGTGAACCCTTGTCGTGCTGTAGCTTGTCCACGGACACATACGGTTGGATGTGTCACCTGACAGGCCACCCTTGTAAAACCTTTATAAGTGACCAAAGGGGGCTCATTTCTCAGAGCATCTGGACGTAGTGTCTGCGAGCGAGTACCCACGGGCCGGTTGTACTTTGCTCAAAGATTTATAGAAAAAGAAATACCGAAAGGGGCGCCAGTCTTTGGGGCCAATATCTCTTGGCACGAAAGTATGCCGAGCCGTGTCGAATCTCTTTTGATTTGTGAAGTGTTTTGAAGTGAATCTCTGCCGTGTTGCGGTAGAATCTTGACTTGGGGTGTCCCAAGTTCGTTACAGCTCGAGCATTGCTTGTATGTGGGTACTCTATGCCAGCACAACAGGTTGTGTTTGGGTAAGACCCGCAGGTGGACAGTGCCGAGCGGTGTTTGCAGGTGGCTAAAGGTGATGTGTGAGGGTTTTGTTTGTGGGAACTTCCAAGCAAAAATCAGTTTTGCTGTGCGATACGCTGAGTGTGTGTGCCAGTTAACTGACTGCCAAAGGTATCAGATGCCAATAATCTGCCCACTCCCGCTACGAATAGGTGTGTAAAAGCTGCAAGACTGTGCAAGCTGCCGCCTCACATATAGAGGTTAAAGTTGTTGCGGAATCTGGTCTACGAAATTTGCTACCAAATGCACCAAGAATGATGCCGAGCTGGTGCAGATGGCCGTTGCCAAATCTCTTGCGAGGTGTAGCCGTGTAATCCAGCCGCATGCTACTCCTTTTGTACGGATGTCAAAAGTTTTGACAAAAGCTTCTTTCTAGCGCAGGTGGAGATGCCGCTTATGTTGATGGTTATTAGGCTGCTCTACCTTGAAGCCTTTGAAATTTGAAACTTCAGTAAAATTTGAAAGCAACTGTAAGAAAAAACTCTGCATAAAACCTTGATAGGAGTTAATTCCCAGACAACCTTTGGGATATCAATTTCTAATGATTAAAGAAAGGCTTTAATGTATCAATGCAATGATAGAGATGCACAATTAAAGAGGCTAATGAACAAGAAGCCTAATTAGAACTCTAATTCACCATACAATCATCTTATTGAGCAATAGTCCAAGAGTTCACTCAATTAGGTGAGCGAATAAGCAAGTAGAGAAGAGTTGATTTGAGGAATCTTTGCTTAGCGCAAAACTCCAAATGAAAATGCAAGAGATTGCTTACACACACATTAATGAGGAAATTAGAAAATGTTCAATTCTTGAGCTTGTTAGAGAGTGCTAAATGCAAGAAACCAATACTAATTGAGCTCAAACCAATTAGCAGGGTAGTGGCTCAAGAGGTAGACTCAAGAACATGCCCGCAATAACTAATTAAATATTGGAGATGCTAATGGAGAGATGTTAATGAGAAATTGCTAGAATCTAATTATGATTGGGAAATACTAATCACTCTATGGCTCTGATACCAATTTATATGGCTTATGGTGGATGATCTAGTGAGCCATTCATGGCTTAATATATCAATGAAGAGTACCAGAAGCTTAATCTCCGGCGTGAGAGTGTGTGGGTGCACAAAGTAGACTTGATTATTGATCATATTGTGTGTACATTGGGTGTTCTCATGTAGAGTTAGAGTCTAGAGAGAGGCATCCTCACGACATTGTGAGGATTCTAGGTACTAATCCTCTATTAAGTACTTAAACTCATGATTAAGACTTAAGAAACTGAACTGAACTCAAAGAAAGACTTAAGAAGACTCTGTGTTTGATTGATTGAATGTGTGATACAAGGGCTCCTTATATAGGAGACGAATAGACACAAATGAAAAGACATGTCTCTTGGTGAAAAGACACGACTTTAGACGTAAAGACACATCCTTTCGGCGAAGAGCTGCAACCATTGGGCGAAGAGTCGCACCCGTAGAGCGAAGGGGTGTGACCAGTCGTCGAAGGAGTGTGGCTTTTGGCGAAGAGGCACGTCTCTTGGGCGAAGGGGTGTGACCATCGAAGCGCAGGGGTCCTCCTTGGCATGGCACTTCGCGTATCTACAACTAGGAGTAGATGTATTGCTGTTAACATAGTCACAATCGTGACATTCCCTCCCATTTAAAATGAGAGCCCGTGTCAAAGAAATGACTTCGGATGTTGATAGAACTTTGGAAAAGCATTGAATCTTCGAAAATCTTCAATCTTTGAGTTATCTGAAACCTTTGTCTTTAACCTTTGCTTCTTGCGAAACCTTTTTGCTTTGACTGCTAAATCCCATGTCATTGCATTATTCAAAGACTTTTTAGAGGAATCTGGCTTAATCAAGTTGATTGCAACAAGAGGTTGATCTTCAAAATCTTTCATGTGATGTAAGATTTCTGGTTCAAAATCTTTAAGTAACTGTGAAATATTTGGGGAAGCGGAAATCTTCTCAAGGTACTCTTCAGATGGAGTAACTTCAACTTTAGTAATCACTGGAGAGGACTTTGGCTTGAGAGTGTAATCATCTTCCAATAATGAATCCCAAAATTCTTCAGAATCATCTTTTGGAATGTAACTTCATGACTTGTAATTGGCATATCATCGTCCAATAAAGAATCAAAGAAAGCATAGTCGTCTTCAGACTCGGAATCTGCAACTATATCTTTATCTTTGTCCTCATTAATTGATTCAGGAGAAGGTAATGAATTCAAAAATTCATCAATACTAATATCTGCATTTGCATCGGAAATCATATTCTCTTCATAATCCATTGTATCATGTCGCTTGACTAGTACACGTGAGGCTTGAATCACTCTTTCCGCATGAGAAAGCCCGTGTAAAGTCAATTCACGTCCATCTTTGAACAAATTGATAGTATGTCCTCGAAAGCTAATTACTGGATCATATTGGAATAACCAATGCTTACCAAGAATCATGTCGTAATAAGATAAAGGCATGACTTCAAAATCCAGTTGATCTGCATAAGTTTGAATCTCGAACTGCAAATTGTACGTAATCCTTCCTTCTTTGAAGTCGAAGATCCATTTGACGAAGAGCCTTGCTGAGTATTGGAATGCCGATCTTGAGAAAAATCACGTCCTTTACCACGATCAAGTGGAGGAACATGTGAAGAAGATCTGCTTTCAGATTGTCGATCTTGAGAATAGAACCTTGAAGTTGAATAAGGTTGCTTGCTGTCTGAACTGAGACTGATGTTGTTGACTTTGGCTATAGTTGCCTCTGCGATCGCGCTCTGAAAAGCGAGCGCTATTTGAAGATCTGTTACTAGGGAGAAAATTCCGTGTAGGGCGCCGATTATCGGCAAGACGCTCCACATAGGCAATTTTTGCAGCATCCAAAGTGGTAGGGTTGTATTTGTGCACATCATCCTTCAGGTTGGGTTCGAGTCCGTCGATAAAACTGTGAAGTTTATCAGAGGGACTAAGGGTCTCTATCTCCAGAGTTAGTCTTTAGAACTCTGTGATGTACGCGGCCAAGGAACCTGTCTGGCTCAGACGGCGAAGAGAGGACCGGGCATGAAAATCTGCATTGGCAGGTTCGAACGCCTTGCGAATAGCACGCCGGAATTTATCCCAAGAAGGTGTGTGTTTACCATCAGCAACCCGTCGTTGCCACCAAAGAAATGCTGTGTCTTTGAGCAGAGAACTAGCAAGTGCAACTTTTTTACTCTCGACCAAGTCTGTGTTCGATAAGTAAATCTCCATTTTGAACAGCCATTGGTCCAGCACGCGCTTGTCGCGGCGACCAGTGTATGGTTCCTGCAATTTAACATCAAGCTTCTTCTTGTGTGCAACATTAAAAATTTTATAAAGTAATTGAAGTTCGTGATTGTCTACCTCTTCAGTTGGATCTGGTTCATTTGGTTCGTCCACTAAAGCTTTAGATGAAGGTGTCGAATCAGCATGTGTAGTTCGAGAAGCAGCAGGTCGACTTCGAGAAGTGTTTTCCGTGTGCATCTCATCCAATCGAGTGTGAAGTGATGCGAGGCTTATGGAAAGTGTGGCCATCTGCTCCTTGATAAGAGTAAGGGCATCGTCAGACTGACCACCTCCGTCTTGAGAATTCGGCATGGTTACACCTTAAAGGGAACTCGAACATGTGCTAAAGCAGGTTTTTTTTGAAACGGTTACAGCTTTTGGGACGGGAGCACCGCGTGCAGGAGAAGCACACCATGCCAACGCTGGAGGATGGGGTAGGAGCAGCTTGCAAAAACTTAGATCGCTGGTCTTTTTCTCACGCAATATGGAGTTGTTTTTTTTAAAAAAAAAAGTTGTAAGAGTATAGCTAGTAGCGTGAAAGTCCAGAATCGATGGCTGCGTAAGTAATTCCGTACGCTACGTGAAGGGTTGGGCCAGTGAATGAGTAGCGCAAACATGAAGAGTTGCTACGCAATGGGTGCGCCAGTAAAGGGGTAGCACCAAGGGGTGCCTACACCAGAACACTCAGTCTGCAAGGGGTGTGACCTTTCATAGGGGCACACACAGAGCAACACCTATTCACGAAGGGGTGTCGACGGCCGAATTTGATTGCTGAAGAGGTGCAGCCAGCGTGAAAGGTCACGAGTGGGAAGGGCTGCCCACGCACACGCAAGGGGTGAGCATGTGAAGAGTTGGCTCCAAGGGGTACACTGCTGCATATGCCAAAGGGTGTAGCGTCCGGGTACGCGACACACATACTCTGGGTACGCCACACACTCACACACACTACTGTCCCGTTTCTGTTTATGCTGCTATTATATGCGTAGAATTAAATCAGTTACCTCAGACCATCGGCGAAGAGGTTGAATTCCATCTTTCTTCTGCTTCCATACAACTCCGGGAAAGGGGGGGGAGAGGGTAGCGGCGAGGGTGAGAGGCTCACAACCTTCGGGTCTCGGAAAAAAATTGCTCTGATACCACTGTGAGGATTCTAGGTACTAATCCTCTATTAAGTACTTAAACTCATGATTAAGGCTTACGAAACTGAACTAAACTCAAAGAAAGACTTAAGAAGACTCTGTGTTTGATTGATTGAATGTGTGATACAAGGGCTCCTTATATAGGAGACGAATAGACACAAATGAAAAGACACGTCTCTTGGTGAAAAGACACGACTTTAGACGTAAAGACACATCCTTTCGGCGAAGAGCTGCAACCATTGGGCGAAGAGTCGCACCCGTAGAGCGAAGGGGTGTGACCAGTCGTCAAAGGAGTGTGGCTTTTGGCGAAGAGGCACGTCTCTTGGGCGAAGGGGTGTGACCATCGAAGCGCAGGGGTCCTCCTTGGCATGGCACTTCGCGTATCTGCAACTAGGAGTAGATGTATTGCTGTTAACATAGTCACAATTGTGACAGACATGAGATGACCTCACACAGATGCCAACTAGGTTGATGACTAAGCTTATCCACATCACACACACATGGATTATCATATGGTTTGCTTACTTGGCTTGACACTTAGGCACATGACATGGATAGGGGGTTCTAACATGAGGTGTAACAAAGCTCACATACCAAGAGTCTCCGTCTCCCTCCATGGCTCAGAGTATAGTATGATCTTTGTCTAAGGTCATGTTTGGTCTCATTTGGTTATTACTAGAGGTAGATTTCTCTCTTAAGCACTAGCCCTTTGTTGCTTCATTCCCCTCTTTAAGGGCGTGCTTGCTGGGCTTGGTGAATGCGCCCGTGGAGAAACTTAAGAGAGGCTGCTTGCTTGATCCATATCAACACTCTTTGTTTCTACACAGCTGCAAGAGAAGCACTAAAGCAATGTCTAATTGGGTTAGTTCATAACTAGAGACAATGAAGTACATTGCTTATGAAAAAGCCCTCTTGGGGCTAATGGGGTTTCAATCATAGTTACCGGGGAACGCCCCCTAGCCCCCGTTCCGGCGTTCCGGGGGGGCAGTTCCCTTCCCGAACGTTCCGAAACGTCCCGAAACATTTGACGTTCCGGGTGGCCAGTGCAAACCAGAACGGCCGTTCCGGAACGTTTCGAACGCCCCCAAAACGTTCCGGAATGCCCTTGGAACGGCCAACGGCTACAAACAAATTTGGCAAAAATTGAAAAAATTGAAGTAAATGTTTGGGCTTCTTTTTGAAGTGTGCAAGGCCTCAAGGACTCATAAAATGCACCCCCCTCCCCCTTTCTCTCCACAAGCTAATCCTCAAGGCTCAAGCTCTCTCCCTCTCACTCTCAAGATCTCTCCCTCTCAAGACTCACTCTCTCAAGGCTCAAGGCTTTAAGCCTTCAAGCTCTCTTCCTCTCCCTCCCACTCTCTCAAATCTCTCCCTCTCTCTCTCTCTCTCTCTCTCTCTCTCTCTCTCACACACACACACACACACACACACACACACACACACACACACACACACACACACACACACACACACACACACACATCATCTAGTCATAGGAAGATTGAATGGTCTTCAAAACGAGTTTTTTGTGAGTATTAGAGTCAAAGCACTCTAATACTCCTTGTATTTAAACACAAGAAGCTAAAAAATGCACTATTTGGGTGTTTTTTATACCTCCCGTTCCGCGCCGTTCCCGTTCCGAACCCCTAGCCGTTCCCCCGTTCCGCAGGGATCCCGTCGCCGTTCCCGTTCCGCGTTCCGGGTAACTATGGTTTCAATACAGAAAATGGAAAGTGCTAATCTAGATAAATGATGTGTTCACTCATTGGGGATTGTGGTACTGAACTTTGCAATTATTGATTTGCCTCCTTCGTAGACAGTCAACTTGCCATTCTTCCTTGCCTCTTTACCTATAGCCATTTCTAGTGCTCTATTCTTCAATTGTAGTGGTGTTAGCTTATGTGCCATCCACACATTTGTTCCCTTGAGTGATTTTCCCCGTTTCATTACTTCTACCTTGTCAAATCTATCCATGTAAGTGACCTTTGCCTGTATACCTTTCACTATGGAGTAGGGGTCTCCTGGGTCCACGAATGGGAGTACCTTGCTGAGTCATGCTTTGAGGACATCAATGTCCAAAAGGTAGTCATCCTTTATTTCCTTTGTTAAGACCTCCCTATCCCAGCGTGCCAATCCTTATTTCATTCTTGATACTCTCCACTCTTTCCTTCTCTTTAACCACTGATATGACTTCATTCACAAAATGTTCTAAGCCACAGTTTAACTTTTAACACTATGTCATTCAATGCGTGTTGAAATCTCTTTGGCATGAGGTCGTGTCTGGTAATTTTTTGCCCATTCCTCATGACTTGCACGTGGGCTTGCAATTCGAGAATTTGCTCGTCTTTCTTGAGTAGTTCTTGCTTCAAGGCTACCATGTCAATTTGCAATTTCTTCAGCTCTTGGAGTAGAACTCTTAAAGAGATTGCTTAGTAAGGGGAGAGGGGATCAATGGAGTATGTGAAGTCACTACCGTAGCAAAGGTCTTCATTGTGAAGTCAATGCTCGGATACAAATCAGAGAGTGGCTTATGTGCGGTTTAACTAGCCAATTGGGATGTAGGCACAATGGAGGACATAACGTACTCGGCAGAGGTACTTATTGCCCATCCAAAGATGAGGATAAGATGGCTGCCATTGTCACAAGCTGTTGACGTGTCAAGCCACCGAATGGAGCCAACCTACAGATCCCGACCAAGGGCCTAAACCCTAGAAGAAGCAGAAGTAGAAGAACTAGAAGCAACAAAAGGAGTTTTCACCAACTTACAAAGCCTTGCCAAGTGGCCTATTTTTAAAAGAAGAGTTCCCACCAACTTATGGGACCCTGTTTGTGGGGGCCCAAGTAACTACAAATAAAGCAGGACACACACACACCCTCCAACTCTCTTGCGTAGTAATTGATGATGTGGCACTGTTGTACGGACGGCCAGATTTTTACGCTGACATGTTGACGTGGTAGATCATACTCACAATTCCGCGTTTTGCGTTGACAGATGCTGACGTGGGCAACGTATGGATTTTCAGCTTGTAGCCCTGCTAGCTTTTTGGACCAGAAGATTTTCGTGTAACTGCTTTTGAGAGGCCAAGGGCCTTTAAATTTGTGCCATGGGATCATTCGCTGGCACGCTTCCGAGTGAATGTGGAGAGCGTGGAGTACTTGCTTGTACTGAGTTGAAGCAATATAAAGAAATACCGAAAGAGGCGCCAAGGTTAGGGGCCAATGCTCTCTTGGGGTGGAACTCCGCCATAAAGTTGTTCAATCTGTTCTTTTCCGTTGGCACATGGTCCCCGTACCTGCGACGACAGCCATCAAGTCTTCAGACTCCCCACGTTCATGCTGAAGCTCCTCCGTGTGAGGTTCATCTCGTTACCATTCGCATGCGTTGAGCTTCATAGTTCCTTCCCATTGCTGTATGTTGCCCACATGCCGTTCGAGTTAGGTGCTTGGATCTCGACGTTAAATTTGCAACAATGACCTCGATTGGTCCGGATCCCACTTGGAGGGTCTCCCTAGTCTTGCTCTAGCCGGGCGTGTATCGACAAACCTTTCAAGAATGGGCCCTCCATTGCGACACCGTTGTGATGCATGCTTTTCACAACCCCCCTAGGAGTAGTCACCTGTACATAACTAGGAGCCAAACCAAAAAATAAAAATAAAAACTCCCTATCTAGCATCTTGAAGGTTGTGATACTATGCGAGATGCCAATATGGGTCGCAGAATTCATGATGCTATAGCTAGTCAAGGATTCTTAAGGTAGAAAGTGCTTGGCAATGCTTTGGTTGATGTGTATGCTAGATACGGTGAATTAAGAAGAGCACAAAGGGTTTTTGAGAAACTTTCAGTCCGGGATGTCATCTTTCGGAGCACATTAATTATACATGCGCCATTTGGGTGTGGCGGGCAAAGCTCTAGACTGTTTTTACCAGGAGCAAAGGAGAACCTCTCTCCGAACGCAGTTGTCTACACTTGCATGATGGAGGTATGCGGCACTTGACAAGCTCTCAGTGGCATCATCATCGAGATACGTACTGGTCATTAAAAAAACTTGGCTCTTCCCCGGTCAACACATATGTCAAATAGGGTGTATCTGCAAAGAACCCACAAAGTGTTCGACAAGCTTATTGCTCAAGGTTCTAGTTTGAGAGCACACTCACTGGCAAACTTCGGATGGAGGTCCACCCTTTGCCGTGGGAAACGACCCCATTAGGGGGAGTCTCTTTTCAAGAAACAAACTTTTTTAAAATATACATAGGGAAGGAGGAGGGGCCTCCCCACGGCCACCTCTCTCTCATTCTTTTCTACTCGGATCAGCATGACGATCTCTCTCTTCCATTATCAAGCAACTCTCTTTCTCTCTGAGCCCCGCCCAAGGCCCGAGCTCAACTCTACGCTACGTCCAAGCCCGCTGCCTGTTGCTGCCTACCCGCCTCAACTGCGCCCTCGTGTCGACTGCCTGCTCTGACTACACAGAGCAGAGCTTCATACACCTAAGGCTTCTTTGCTGTCGACTACACAGAAATCTCCTTTGCTGCCGACTACACAGAGCCCTAAGGCTTCACTTAAATCAATAAACCTCTGTTCCCGCCTACACAGAGCACTCTAAGGCTTCTCATAAGCCTAAGTCAGTTTTTGTTCCAGTGCCTACCATGGCGGCTACTCGGGCTTCATCTTGAGGAAAGCCCACGTTCCTCGGGGTCGTAGCAACACCCCCAGAGGTGGACAGCATGGTTAGTCTTCAAAATGAAGTCGAAAGACTTCGCAAGGAAAACGAAGATTGGAAGGAAAGAGTTGTAGCCATCGAGTCTCAACTTAGCGTAGTGGAGAACTCCAAGAATGAAGAGATGGAACAGACGGAAATCAAGCTCAACAAAACAAAAATGGAGGTAGAAACCAAGGTCAAGACTGAAGTGCAAGATGCCATCTTTCGCAAAATCGAAGATCGTGTGGTGTTTACGCTATGCGAACAACAGCGACAAGATGAAATCGCTCTCAATGTTTGCATTGGTGCGCTTCCAAGCGACTGGCAAGGAGAGGGGATCTCAAGTTCCACGAGTCTTTTGCTCGCATTTGAACAACAACCCACATGGTACAATGGGATCCAACAACAATCGCCACTCTTGCTCACGAGCATCGCACCAATCATGCAGTCCTCACCTTCAAAACCAAAGGGGATCGAGTCAAGCTCCTTGAGCAATTGAGGCTTCTCAAGGACACAAAACTCTGGTTTGCTGAAGATCTCACACCCACCCAACTCAAGCAGAAGAAGGCCGAACTTCAAAAGATGCGAGAAGCATGCATAGCAGGGAAATGGGCAGTTTATCGAGGAGGTAAAGCCATCATCCAGGAGTTCCGAACTCCCAGATGGGCTCCCTCCTCATCACCTACCCCAACCTAGGTCACTCCACCTTATCTTCAATTTTCCACCCCTCGATGGACCCTTAGTCCTTAACTGATATGTATCAGAAGGAATCTTTTGTAATGTTTTGTTTCTGGTCCCATAGGTCATATATGACCTCCGTGGACGATAATTCAATCTATCTGTCTATCTATCTATCTCTCTCTCTAGTCGGGAGACCAACAACTTTCTCTCCTTCTTCAACACACACACACACAGACCCCCCTCATCCAGACACCATCCCTATCTCTCTCAGTTTCCTCTCTCCCCCTCTCGATTAGCATTTTCAGCTCTCTCTCTCTCTCTCTCTCTCTCTCTCTCTCTCTCTCTCTCTCTATTAACCTTCTCACTTCCTCTCTACCTCTCTCTCGCAACTCATTCGAATCATAGTAGCATATCTCTCTCTTTCTCATCACCATCAATACACACACTACGCGCACACTTTCCCTCTTACACATGCTATACACGGACACATACCCACATACACGTAAAAAATCAACACCATCACTCTGCATAACAACAACCCGGGTGTCGACAATCAAGGCAGCAACCAAAAGCACGTGGCAGCAGTGTTGAATGGTACAACGAAGCGAAGGCGTACCTGGTCCCGGACACAACACCGCATTGAGAAAGCACCAACCGGGTGCGTTGGAGTCATTCCGCATAGGGTGTTGTCTCTACGGCATGAAGACTTGCAGATATCTCTTTTACCCTGCCTATCCCCACCTGCATCTTTTTGTAATTTCATAACCAAAATCCATTGTATATCTCTCTCTCTAGCCGGAGTGGCCACCCATTGGCTAGAGGGCATCTAGCATCATTACCACCTTTAAGAAAACCAAAACAATGGTCCTCTTGGCAGGGTTCGTGCCATGTGCCATGGGCCCTCTATGTCTGGCAAATTTTTTTTGTAAATGATTCCTCCTCTTCACCTATATAAAGGAGAGGAGGTCTCTTTCAGAGGAACATGTCACAAATCGATGACGTGGCAGTTCTGCCCAGACACGCAGAAACTGTACGGACAGTGTTGACGTGGCAGAATCCCTAAAAGTGCATTGACATGCTAACGTGGAAGCCTATACGGTCTTCCGCAATTTGCGTTGACTAGCTGATGATGTGGCAGTTGTATGGAATTCTGCTTTTTGCACTACTGACTTTTTTATGGCAGTTTTTGACCAGTTGCTTTTGGAACAGTTTGCTTTTGAGTTTAACTACTCTCTGGGCTCTGCTTTTGGACATCCCTTGTAAGAATAAAAGAGCCCTAAGTGCCTCTCTCATCAAAGCATCTGGACGCAGAGTCTGAGAGCGGAGGACCCTATAGGAGTTGTAACTTTGATCAAGCATTAATATAAAAGAAATACGGAAAGGGGCACCATTCTTTGGGGCCAATACCTCTAGGCACGGAACTACGCCGGGCCGTGTCGTCTTGAATTGAATTGTTATTTTAAAGTTGTGATGTATTTTAAGCGATTCTCTTTGGTGTCGCGACGGAGTCTAGACTTGGGGTGTCCAAGTTTGTTATAGAACACAACACAACATCATCGAGAGGCACAAATAGAGGAGAGATAGACCGAGAAACACATCACATGCACTCAAGGAAGCACATTCGCTCACACAAAAATCATGCACTAAGGAAGCAGGAGAAGCACTCATGAGACATCCACAAAACACCCACACGAAGGCACCATGACTACTCTAGGGCAACGAGCATCGACGCCATCTTACTCTTGGGCGCTCCTAGCATTTGTCATTGCTCATGATACTACCGGGGGCCACATCGTCATGGTGTTTCCTGTATTAATCTCACCGTTAACCCACTAATACTGCTAACTCCAAAGAGTGCCATGCACCATATGGCAATCACACCTCATCACCCGCGCCCCACGTCAGGAGCTCTCTCCTTCTAGATGTTGGTGTCATCTTATTGTCACTGTTTGTAAGTATCACTAAGAAATAAAAGCTTGATTCTCGCATGGTGTCGATTATCCCTCTCCCTAACTCTGCCACTTGGGAACATGTTTACGGGTGATTTTGCACGCCACTCTGTTTGGGTTTTGTCAAGTATGCCATGCAACTATGTCATCACCAGCCGGCCGTGTCCCGTCAACAATCCATGACCGCGCCCACACCTTCTTTTTGAGTACGCATCTTTCCTACTCTGTGTATCACCATTTGTATTCTTGTTGGCTTAGGTAGATGGTGTGTCACTTCTACTGCTCTAGGTCGTCTGTGTTTGCATCCTAGCCTCACTCCCAGCTAGGTGGTGCCCCCCCCATCATTTGTATTCCCCATGACGAGGCCCATGTGCGTTGTCTTGGTGTAGGAGCCACCAGGCTCGATTTACACCCCTCAGCTTGCTGGTCTTCTCGGTGATGCTGACGCTACTTGCATTACTGGTCTTCAGGTATTGGTTTGTGGACGAGCTCGTCTTTTTTTATGATTTGTTTTTTAGTTGTTTGCGGTGTGTTTTGGGGTGTGTGTGTGTGTGTTGGGTGTGTGGGGGAGCTTGGTTTTTGTTGTTTTGGTTTACATGTGCTCTTAACTATTGGGGTATGCACGGTGTAGTTGCCTCGTCTCCCTCATCTTCGTCATCGACTTCTCTCTCCCTTCTGTTTATCCATTTCCCTTTGTTGTTAGATCATACTAATTGGTGGGCAATACCCGACGTTGGAGCTCTTGCCATTGAAGATTTTCCTTGTCTTTTTTGCCGCTGGTGGCTTTTGGTGGTTCAGGTTTTCGAGATAGTAGCATGGTATGCTTTTGGTGGAAGTGCCTATTTTTCAGAAGTTGCGGTCATCCTCTCTCCCCTTAGCTTGCCAGGGCACTTTTTACTCGCTTTAGGAGAGGTTTTTCACTCTGGCTTTCATTTTCTACAATTTTCCATGTGGACAGTTGTATCCATTTTCTACGGTTTCCAGATTGTCACCACTTGCTCTCAGAATCGGCACCATTTTGGGTGTTCTGAGGGATTTTTCAAGTAACAAAAATCAGCCTCTCTCTCTCTCTCTCTCTCTCTCTCTCTCTCTCTCTCTCTCTCTCTCTCTCTCTCTCTCTCTCGTACAGTTTGGTCTCATAGGTCATTTTGGCCTTTTGAAGACCTTAATATAACATTTCATTTCATCTCTCTCTCTCTCTCTCTCTCTCTCTCTACACCACAGTGGATCAGGAGATGAGCACAATCTTTTACATATGGTCAAGAGATTGTAGAGTATACAGATGCATACACTTACCTTGGGGTTGTCTTCAGTGGGCTGAGGTTTTCTTTGGGGAGAGCAGCAGAGACTAGACTAACTAGAGCTTTTGCGACCTTGGGAGGCTTGGAGAGGATGTGTTCGCATGTTCAGTTCCAGGAACCTCGGACAAAGTTATGGCTCTTTGATACTTTAGTAGCCTGAGCTATGTTGTATGGGGTGCAGATATGGGGACCCTCTGTAGGCCAAGATGGTTGGAGACGTATGGAGAGGCCCTTCGTATCCATGATCTCTCGACTGATCAGAGCCAAGGCCTCCGTACCCCACGCTATCATTGAGCAGAGCTAGCTGCCCCTCCTATGGAGATTGAGGCTCTTATCAGATCAGTCTCCTTTTTGCAATACTACCAGAGACAAATATGCTAGATTGGCCCTTGAGTCTTCCAGACAGTTACCTCTTCAGGAGGACACTTCATGTTGGTATGCACAAATGACATCATGGTTCGAGACGCATGGCTTCACCATGGACAGGCTGCCCCCTTTCCAGTACTCTCTTCGGGCACCTTCGATGTCTCTTACACGAGTAGAGATTACTAGACTCATTCGTGAGGACCTGATCTAGTTGGATAGTAGGAGGACATGGATAGAGCCGCCATAGGAGTTGGGCACGAAGATGGCGTTCTATAGAGAGCGTCTTCTCCACCTCACAGGAGATGGGTTTGTGATTCGACCCAGCTACATGGACACACATAGGTCTCATGGTTTGCGGTGTGCCATTGGTCAGATACACACATCCTCACATCAGCTAGAGATTGAGTCTGGTAGATTTAGAGAGATACCAGGAGACAGCAGGATATGCCGCTTATGCCAGCTAGAGCAAGAGACAGAGAGCTACATTACATATGTCATTGCAGAGTGTACTATGAGATACGAGACCGTTTCCACTGCTTATTTAGAGAGGGTTTTGGTCGATTCTCTAGGGTCATGAGTTATGAGGATTAGAGATGTCTTGGGCTATATCTACTTGAGTTACACAGAGATAGACACACTTTACTCTGTGTGTGTGTGTGTGTGTGTGTGAGAGAGAGAGAGAGAGAGAGAGAGAGAGAGAGAGAGAGAGAGGGGAGAGAGAGAGAGAGTGATGAAATGAAATGTTATATTAACGTCTTTAAAAGGCCAAAATGACCTCTGAGACGAGAGCGTTGCAACGTGCTGGCTCTGATACAAAGTCAAAGTAACAAAATGATAAAATATAAATACTATGAAATCCTAAGGTAGTAGGTGAAAACTAAGCAGCTAGCCGGGATAGCTAAATCACGTCACAAGAGATCCAGCATTGCTCACTAGCGAATCTCATCAATCTCCTCTATGGTCAGTAGTTTGACCGGGCGTCGTGCATGTCTGGCCAAAGTGATCCGAATCCTCTAATGTAGCCTTCGTTGATGCTGTGTAGTTCTCCGCAGTCGTGGGCGTCTGTACCTCCCCAGCTCAGTCGCTCGGTCGATGAGTGTGCCTCTGGTGTGAGGCTACAAGATCTGCTGTGGTAGTAGCTCCTCCAAGTGTCCAATGTCTGCTCTAAAGAAGTTTGTGATGTGTCTCTGAGACTGGCTGGCCTCTCCTCTCATCAGGCTCTCTCTGTGTCTGCGCAGCTCGAGCAGAAACAAACCCAGGCATCTTTGATCCTCGTACCTCATGACTTTGGAGAGTGGTCCAGAGAGAGACAATATTAGAGACAGATTACAGATTTCTTTTCACTAGATATGGGACAGCTTGAGGTGCAGCCATCACTGCAGAGCTCGGCCCACACTCATTCGGCCACTATCGGCACTCTCATCGACCGAGCACTGGAGCTACGGAGATCAAGACGGCCACTATTGAAGGAAGGGGCTACATAGCATTGACGGAGACTACAACAGAGGATTCGAGCCATACTCTCTCGACATCGAGAGTGCATATGAGGATGGATTTTGGTAGCAGTATCTTTGTTCTAGTTCTTTTTTTTGTACCCAGACATGGTATTAGATTCACTATTTTGTAACAGATTGGTCTCAAAGGTCATTTTGGCCTTTTGAAGCTGTTAATATAACATTTCGTCTCATTTCATTTCATTTCTTTCTCTCTCTCTCTCTCTTTCTCTCTCTCTCTCTCTCTGTGAAACCCTAGCCGCCTAAGCTTAAGCCTGCAAGCAAGCCTTCCCCTTGGGCGAGGGGCAGCCCTTTGGGGGGGGGCCTTTGCATCCCTCAGCTCAGCCCTGTCCCGCCCCCGCCAACAGTTTCAAGGTCCTCTTAGTTTGTCCCGCCACAGCCAACAGAAGCCAGCAGATTTCTACGTCTGTCAATCGCCAGCATCGTCGTCTTCTCGAACTGCAGAGATGAGAAGCTACTGCGTTTCTCCATTGCCAGCAGAACACAAGTTGTAGCCCCATTCTCTCGAGTTACAGGGAGTGTCCTCGTTTCTGTGTTTCTGCACGTTTCGACGAGTTGAAAAAACGCTTTCTTTGCTTGCTTATTCTCCTATAAGCACTATTAACCAAGCTTAAACTCGGTTCCCATAACTGGGCAACAACAGTCGAGAAAAGCATTGGTTCCCATAGTCGGAACTGCTCACACAACAGAGTCAAGAAATTCCAAGGATCTAATGGCCTCCTTCAGCATACCAACGACCAGCACACGCAAGAGTTTCCTTGCGGTGGTAGCTGCGCCTAAGAAGGATTCAGCCACTCGTCAAGTAGCAAGGATTACTGCTCTTGAAGCTCAGATTCAGGAACTTATTGAAGAGAATGCGCAACTCAAACAACGCTTGCTTAAGTTAGAGGAGATGAAGATAGAGAGCCAAGATCTAATTGCAAAAGCTCAAGGTGTTGAAGCGTCCCTTACCGAAACCGTCAAAGCAGTGAAAGAAGCTCATGAAGCGACACACGAGAAGATCGACACCAAGATACAAGCAGTTTTACAAGAATGCAAACTACAAGAATCCCTTGGTCTTAAGGTCAGGATTGGAGGACTTCACGCACCTTGGTGCACAAGCGAGGACACTCTCGAAGAGGCAATCGCCAAACTCAATAACATTCTTCAACCTGTCAACATCGAGCGTGAAACCATTTCCTGGATCAATGACACACACAAGCATGTACCACCCGAACATTGTATTCTCACCTTCAAGGACAAAGAAGAACGAAAAAAGCTACTACGCCAATCCCGTCTCCTCAAGGGAACAACGTTTTGGATCACCAAAGAATTAACCACAAACCAACTCAAAACCAAACCAAATGAGCTCAAGAAGGTACATGAAGCCGGCAAACAAGGTAAATGGGCAGTTTATCGAGGTGGTAAAGCCATCATCCAAGAATTCCGAAACCCTAAATTAGTTCACTCCACAGCTGACCCTCCCTAGTTTTTTGTTTTCCCCATTTCCATTTCTTTTTACCCTCCCAATGGATCCTCAGTCCTTAACTGATATGTATCGTCATCATCATCTTTCTGCTTAGTCGGAACCATTTGTAATGCTTGTTTTTGGTCCCATGGGTCATATCTGACCTCAGTGGACGATAATACAATCTATCTATCTATCTCTCGCGTGCTGAGAGAGAGAGAGAGAGAGAGAGAGAGAGAGAGAGAGAGAGAGAGAGAGAGAGAGAGAGAGAGAGACGAAGAAGAAGAAGAAGAAGAAGAGAAGAATAAGAGAGTCACAAATTGTGACATGTCAAGCCACTGAAGAACGGAGCCGACTTGCAAGTCCCGGCCAAAGGGCCTAAACCCTAAGAAGAACAAGCAACAACAGAAGGAGTCCTACCAACTTATGGGACCCCATCTGATGGGGCCCAAGTGACAGAGGAATTAAAATAAAGCTGGACCCTCAACACACACACACACACACACACACACACACCACACACCCACACACACACACACAAAAGATTTGCGCCCGTCTGATGACGGGACAAGTGTACGGAAAACCCTGATTTTCTACTGACTGCTGACATGGCAGAACTGTACGGATTGCCGCGTTTTTCTGACGTGGCAGAATTGTATGGATTTCCACTGGCTGATTTTCAGCGCCAGCTTTTGGATCAGTTGCTTTTGAGTTTGAAGCTTTTCACTGTAACTGCTTTTCAGGCCAAGGGCCTTTAAATATGAGGCTAGGGCTCATTCTCCGGCATGCTTATGGATGAAGGTGTAGAGGATGGAGTACCGGCTTATACTGAGTTCAAGTAATATAAAGAAATACCGAAAGGGGCACCAAGGTTTGGGGCCAATACTCTCTGGGGTGGAGTTCCACCACTACGTGTTGCGTGTCGTCTCTCTCTCTCTCTCTCTCTCTCTCTCTCTCTCTCTCTTTCAGTTCACTTGTTATTGAAGTGCTAAAAGTCTGTTCAGTCTGTTCTTTTCTATTGGCACGTGGTGCCCATCTTGTGTGTGTGTGTGTGTGTGTGAGAGAGAGAGAGAGAGAGAGAGAGAGAGAGAGAGAGAGAGAGAGAGAGAGAGAGAGAGAAGAAGAAGAAGAAGAAGAAGAAGAGAGTTTTAATGTCGTAGGAAACTATCCCAAGAAACCTTAAAGATCTAGCCGACGAGAGAGAGAGAGAGAGAGAGAGAGAGAGAGAGAGAGAGAGAGAGAGAGAGAGAGAGAGTTCTGGTTTCAGGAGATAAAGCAATCAAAAGATGGGGGCATTGCAGTTACTGGTCAGTGGTTTTACCGCCCAGAGGAGGCGGACAAAAAGTCAGGAGGTAGCTGGGTTTCCTCAGATTCTCGTGACCTGTTTTATAGCTTTCATCGTGATGAGGTTGCTGCAGAATCTGTGATGCACAAGTGCGTTGTTCACTTTATACCTGCTCACAAACAGGCGCCACTCCGCTCAAAGCACCCTGGATTTATTGTTAGGAAGGTTTATGATCCTACCGAGAAAAAACTTTGGAATCTAACAGACAAGGACTATGAAGACAGCAAGCAGGCAGAAATAAATCTGCTGGTGCAAAAGACCAGAGATGCTCTTGGTGAACTTCTAGACATTGAACATGAAGATGGAGTAGGTGACCAAGAGATAACTGATAAGGGTAGGAGGCAAGCACGAAGGAGAACCATCTTACCTCTTAATATCAACAAGGAAGACCATTTACCTGGTGACTTATCGTCTAGAGAAGGGTTTGGTCGGCCAGACACTCCTGGGAGTGCTTTGCCTGGCGATCCATTGTCAGAAGCCTATTCAGTTTTGCTTGAAAACAGGGCTTTGACAAGAAATAAAGCACGTGATCGTTGGCTGGAGAAACTTGTACAGGGGGTCAAGTATGTATTCAAGCTGGAAAAGCAGACAGGATCTACAGAAAATGTGAGCAAAGACAAAACAACGGGTGACAAAGGATCTCCTGTTTCTGGAAGCAAGGCACAAGAAATTGCGGAGGTTTGCAACATAGATCCAAATTAGCTTACTTTTTTTACCGTTTATATCTATGAGCCGTTTTTGCCAAACTGTGTTGATTCTGCAGGCTGAAGATCTTACATGGCCAGCAGCAGCAGTTGCAGCTGTTACTTGTCTTGAGAGGACTGCCTTTGAATCTTTAAGCTCTGATATGCACAAATACAACTTAAAAATGCGCCAGCTGGAGTTTAATTTGAAGGTATCCAGTTTTAATCCAATCTTGATGTTGAAGATTTGTTGTAAGTGTGGACGAGACGAGCAACCTTTCTGTGTCTCTGATGCCTACAAATCTGAACTGCTATTTGCAGAATAGCTCTAAACTGGCCCAGCGTCTCCTTAAGCAAGAGCTGGATGCTTCAAAAGTACTGAATATGTCACCGGCAGAATTGAAGGTGTGTAAAAAAGGGGTCGACCATCCATGGTTTTAATTAACAGTAAAATCAAAGCATTTACAATAGGAACTGTACTTTTTACCTGTCCCAGGATGGCCTAACTGCTGAAGAAAAAAGTGCTCAGGAGCCAGAAGAACTTGAAACTATGCAGGTAAACATGATGTTCTGAATCGTGATGATGAACTGGTCCAAGTTTTTGATGCACATAGACTAGTGTCTCTTGTTTTAGACGCTATGCATGACATGTTAAGAGGAGTGCTTTTAGTGTCCAACTAATCAGGAACTTTGGCACCTTTGACAGATGGCAGATGTTAGATGTACGATATGTAGTGAGAAAAAAGTTGGAGTGAAGGACATCATACATGTGGGCTATGGTGATAGATATCAGGTATCTGCAGACTTCTGTTTGTGCCTTTGGGGTAACTTAATTTTTTTGTCTACATATGTAGTGACCATGAGCTTGCTAGACCTCATTTTTCTTCCTTGAGAACAAAGACCTCTTAATTTTTCAGCATTCGATTGAGACCTAATGCTCAACTCTCAGACAGGAATTGATCAAGCTGTCAATTTGCTAAATGCTGTCTCAAATAAAAGGCTGTGGGATCAAAGGCAAAAGTGGCCATGTTGGTGTGGAATGCGGTCTCTGTTTTCTATTTTCAATGAGGTGTTGGAGTATACCTTTAAGCCAGACATTTTCTTGGCTGTTCTTGGAAATATTTTGGCACGATAGTGGGTAAGGTCAGCGGGTAACCTTGAGAATTTGAGAGAGACCAAGGAAAGAGCATACATGCTTGTGTGTTTTGGTAAGGAGCTCCTGGAGGGACAATAAATCCCATTTCTAATGCAGGGATACCAAACGCCTAATGACAAGGACAACAATCTACCAGTTTAAATGTAACCCATCGTGAGCTTCTTGGGTGGGGCTTTCCTATGGCCCACCCCCCGCGAGAGACTATACCTCGAGGGATGCAGATTCAGGTTTTTCCCTCTTGCGATTCCTGGAGGGCTGGTAGCTTGGACATGAACCGTAGAGGGGGAAGGTTTGTTAACTCATTCGTGTGTCATTTTGGCGAGAGTTCACATTTTTTGGTGCCAGATAGGGGGACAGGAGGTATCAATTGGCTTCTCTTTCCCCTTGTGCGAGAGGTAAATAGGATTGGTCAATGGACAATGTCTCCAGTTGCCCTAGGACCCAGGTCTTGGAGTTCTCTTATCATGTGAACGACTTGGAAGTGATTGATTGTTTCTGGCCTTTATCGCGCTTTGGTTTGTCGGGTACGAGA